>NC_136919.1:19166516-19766516 GCF_949752795.1 Hyperoodon ampullatus
GAGTTAGATGGACTCCCCAGCCTCCAACAGGATGCTGATGCTGCAGCCAATTACCAGCATCTCAGAATCCCCATCTGGGGCTGAGTCAATGCATGTTTCCTGATTCTGAAGACAGATTGTGAATCTAAGATCAAAGATCATTTGCCCCCGAGGTTGCAAACTGACTGTCCATAGACTGTGTCCAGCTCACAGGTATGTCTGTTTGACCTAAACAGGGCATTGCTAGTTTGTTCTATTTTTTTAATGAGTTGCTGACTAGATGTGAAATTGGGATATTTCACATAAAAATCTAGATCCAGGGCTTCCCTTGAAATAATCAGAAATGCTGATAAAGCCTGGTCTATTTTTCTGCATGGTAACCATGTACCGGGGTTACATTTTGGTTACACGATTCCTTGTCTGCCAGGGTTCCTGCCTCCCCTCTGCTTGCTTAAATTCCCTTCTTATTTTCCACAAGCCATTTAAATGTCTACCCTTGATTTAACGCAACTTTCCAATTTATAGGTAGGCAAACTGGAGTCTTGACAGTTGGTGGGCTGACATCTAGTCAATGACTTGCCCGAGGCCAATTGACTGGTAAGTGGTAGGGCAAAGACAGTGGTGGGTTACTTTCCTGTCTCAGTTGACACTCTTCCCAAAACACTCCTCAGCTTCTTTCATGAATAGGCTTCAGAATAACCTCAGGGCATTCGCTTGCTCAGCTCTTGTCTCTCCTCCCCTCAACTGCACTTTTAGCCTGAACAGCTGTCTCATGTCCCACAGCAGAACAGGGAATTTCAGGAAAGAGGAATGGGGTAATTCAATTCCAACCCGTTATCACAGTATGAAGAAGGAAATTTTAAAAATTTACACCTACCTCCATTCTAAAGGAAAGATAGCGTATGAAGGGTAGTAGATAGAGAAAGTGTGAAGACAAAACCACTCAAGTCCTGGGAAAAGACTGGAAACAATCCCCCAACATCACAGATTTCAACCCATCCAAATACCAGGCTCCTCATCTTAAATCTTTCAATTTACCATTTATTATTTCTATAAATAATTTACTTTAAAGCTTTCAAGGAATTTTTTTTGCTTCCCCAGTTCCTGACCTTTGTGAAGTCACCATCTTGGCCTATACATGAAAGGCGAGTGCTTTAACTAAGATTGCATATAAAAATGGTGGAGGAAAGGGGGTGAGAGAGATTTTGGCACCCTAAAGCCTCCCTGTGAGGGAGGGCCTTGAAAGCCAGGCTCAACAGCTGCTCTGATGAATAATACCAGAACTCAGATTCCCCAGCACCACCTGGCTTCAGCCAACGTCACAAGATTGTGTCCAAATGCACAGAACCACGTCTGCTTCAGAGTGGAGAGGGGTGACCTTGCTTCCCCAGGGCCCCTGAGTTCAGACCAGCTTTCACTTGTGAATCTGCAAGGATCAGCAGGTTTAAGAGGTGGGATACACCCTAATAACTACCACAGAGCCACAAGCCACAGCAGTCCTGGAAAGTCTGTGTGTCCCTCCCCAGCAACATGAAGCAGTGGTGAAGGGATGTCTTTGTCACAGAGCACTGGACATTCTGACTCACCTCCTCTGGACCCTCCCAGTTCCACACTGGAATCCCACCTCTTCCCCCTCCATCACTTCAAAAAGTTCCAGATTTCCTTGACGGAATTCAAGGCTGAATTGTCAGACAGCTGAACTTGTCAGACAGCTGGTGATGTAGATGGAATGAGTCTCTCCTCCACATCGCATGCAAGTCAGGGTTCCCTCTGGACAGCAAGGAAGAAATGAGGTGCATGAAAGAATTGTGCTTTCTTTCATTTATCTGTTTTCCTAACATTTACTGGGTGTCTCTGTCATACTAGGTGCAGTGGTTAAGGACTGAATGAGAAAGACTCACAAGGAACTTCAGTCTGGGAGGAGAGACTGATGAAACAGTAGTTACAGGAAGGAGACAGGTGTTACCATAGGGAGGTGGGGGCAGGAGAATGAAAGTATGTGGAATGAGGAATAGTGGAAGAAGTGACATTAGGGGGAGGTGAGAAAGATCGGGGGGATTAAATACAAACAAGACAGAGGGTCGAACGTGTATCAGATGGAAAAACAGCCTGAGTTAAAGCCTGGTGTAAGAGGAAGCAAGGTGTATTCAGGGAATTAAAAGCAGCTCCATATAAATAGCAGGCAGAGGCCAGGTGAATAAAGATCTAAAAATATCTGGTAATGCATTTTCACTTATTCTACATTTGATGGGGACACAAAGAAACATTATAAACAGGGGGATGACGTGCAGAGAGCTTAGGGGATACAATTTGTCCTGCCAGCTAGGAAACAAAGGGAGAAATCCAGGCAAGATGGCATTGCTCCAAAGTCACAATAATGATAAATAACAGTTGCAAAGAGAACATTCAAAACACATAGCTGGCCTCAAGCCCACCATAAACATCTCTGTGGATGAGAAACAGAATAAAAACAAGGTAAGGAATGGGGTGAAGCTACAGGCCCCTGGACTCCCTGTCCAAAGCAGGCAGAGGCATTCAGGATTTCTGCTCCTGGGAAGAACAGGGAATAAAATTCAATTTGCTTCACATGAAACAAGGTTGAAGATTCCAGTCAGTCTGTCTGCTGAGAGTCAAGATGGAGATTGAGATCCCTTGTTAATAAGAAGAGATGAAAAATTAAATGCTGCTGTGACCACTGTTTGGGGCTACAGCCACCTGACAGAAGAGACCAGTGTATGCAGACCCATTCTCGTACCTAGGAATCAAGCTAAACCAAGCCATATGCTCCCTGAAGTAACAGCATCAAAGTATTCCCACTGTGTCCATGGAGCAGGAATCTCAAATGGTTGACATAAAACATAGTTCTGGATAGCAGACCCAGAGTCCATTGGAGGAAAACATAAATCTTCTAGAGAAGAGGGGAAATATATCAGAACAAAACAAAAGTCCTTCTATGTAAGATTATCCAGCAAAACAAAATGACAAAACACATGAAGAAGCTAATCTTAAAAAAGAAAGTCCACCATCCAAACAAACTGCAAAACCAAAACCAAATAAAAATAACATCAAACCATATAAAAATCAGGAATCAAAACAATGATCATGAGACAAATTAACTACAAGCAGAGGAGAATTTTCTAATCCAATAAAAGTAGCAAGTAAGGTTGTAATTCTCAAGGAGATAATAAAGAACAAGAAATTGTGAGCCAGAAGTAGACAAAATGGCAGCAGAAATACTGAAGAGGAAAAAGAATCTCAGAGAAAATGTGTAACTAAAAACTATAATTAAAATATTTTTTTAAACTCAAAGGATAAATCAATATCACACTAGAAGAGTACAAAAAAGAAAGGAAGAGAGAAAATAGTTATTATAAATAAGTCTTATCTACAGACTAATTGTAGCATTTCTATACATTAACAACAAAAGATCAAAAAGACAAATTAAGAAACAATCCCATTTACCATCACATCAAAAAGAATAAAATACCTAGGAATAAACCTATCTAAGGAGGCAAAAGACTATACTGTACTCCAAAAACTATAAGATGCTGATGAAAGAAATTGAAGATGACACAGACAGATGGAAAGATATACCATGTTCTTGGATTAGAAGAATCAATATTATTAAAATGACTATACTACCCAAGGCAATCTACAGATTCAATGCAATCCCTATCAAATTACCAATGGCATTTTTCACTGAGCTAGAATGAAAAATTTTTTAATTTGTATGGAAACACAAAAGACCCCAAATAACTAAAGCAATCTTGAGAAAGAAAAACGGACCTGGGGGAATCAGGCTCCCTGACTTCAGACTATACTACAAAGCTATAGTAATCAAATCAGTGTGGTACTAGCACAAAAACAGACATATAGATCCATGGAACAGGATGGAAAGCCCAGAAATAAACCCATGCACCTACGGTCAATTAATCTATGACAAAGGAAGCAAGAATATACAACAGAGAAAAGACAGTCTCTTCAAGAAGTAGTGCTGGGAAAACTGGACAGCTACATGTTAAAGAATGAAATTAGAACCTTCTCTAATACCATATACAAAAATAAACTCAAAATGGATTAAATACCTAAATGGAAGACCAGATACTATAAAACTTCTAGAGGAAAACATAGGCAGAAACCTCTTTGACATAAGTCATAGCAATATATTTTTAAATCCATCTCCTAGAGTAATGGAAGTAAAAACAACACAACAAAAACCCACAAAAGGGACCTAATTAAACTTAAAAGCTTTTGTACAGCAAAGGAAACCATAAACAAAACAAAAACACAACCTACAGAGTGGGAGAAAATAGTTGAAAACAATGTGACTGACAAGGGATCAATTTCCAAAATATACAAACAGCTCATACAGCTCAATATCAAAACAAACAAACAATCCAATAAAAAAATGGGCAGAAGACCTAAATAGACATTTCTTCAAAGAAGACATACAGATGAACAACGGGCACATGAAAAAATGCTCAACATTGCTAATTATTAGAGAAATGCAAATCAAAACTAAAACGAGGTATCATCTCACTCTGGTCAGAATGGCCATCATCAAAAAGTCTACGAATAATAAATGCTGGAGAGGGTGCGGAGAAAAGGGAACCCTCCTACACTGTTTGCGGGAATGTAAATTTGGACAGCCACTATGGAGGACAGTATGGAAGTTCCTATATCCCAAGTCACACAGCTTTTTAGTGATAGAGTCTAACCTCAAACCCACTTGACCCCAGAGCTTACATTTTTAACCACTATGCTGCATGGCTCCTCTACGATGGAACACTAGAAATATTTCCTTGAAAAAAATCTGGAGGAAGCCAAGGAGGCCTTGTCTTATTCAATATTGTCCAAGAGCCCTGGTTAATGCAATAAGAAAAATAAACATGTGATTTTAAAAATAGATAAAAAGAGATTAAATGGTCTCCACTTGCAGACAATGTCATTAGAAAATCCAAGAAAATTACAGATAAAATATTAGAAAAGATAAGAGAATTCTGCGAGTAACAAGATCAATTCACAAATCCATTAGTGCCCCCAGAAAACTGCTCCATCAATTATAAAATGTAGTGAACATTAAAGATAATTTCATAATAGCAAGAAAAACTTCAGGACTCCTAAAAAATACTTCTAATAAAAGTGGAAATAAACCTTTAGGAAAAAAGTTTAAGAAATTTTTAAAGGACATAAAAGATAGCCTGAATAAATATTTATGGAAGAGAAGATTCAGTTTTAAAGCAGCCTCTGTTCTTCCACAAAGATGATCTATACATTTGTTGCACTTACAATTAAAATCTCAATAAGTTTTTTATTGAAATTCACCCGCCAGAGCACATACTTTTCATATAGAAGGATAAAGAAATAAGAAAAGTTTGAAGAAGAGTAACAAAGATTACCAAAACCAGATATCAAGGTTTATTCTAGCAGAATATTCAAGACAATGTGTTATTGATATAAGAACAAAAAAGTCAATGTAATACAACAAAGCACCTTGAAACATACCCATGGAAACTTGGTATAATCAGATATGCCATTATAAATAAACAGAAAAAGGATGGACTATTCAATAAATGGTACAAGGACAACTGACTTTTCATATGGAAACAAAACAAAATAGAACACTATAGCAAAATAAATTTCAGGTACATTGAAGATCACAATATGAGAAGTAAAGCCTTTTTAACAAAATAATTGAAAAATAACTCTTTGATCACAGAATCAAGAATTCATTGAACCAGGTAGAAAAGCTCAAATCATAAAAAGCAAAAAGTTTGATAAATTTGACTACAGTAAGACTAAAAATTTTCTACATGATAAAGATACCATAAACAATGTAAACAATACGCCACAGACTTGAAGTTATTTGCAAATTTTTGTCAGTTCTTAACTGACAAAGTATTAATATGCAGACTACACAAGGTAAACATTTCTACAAAACAATAAAATAAACACTAAAAATGCAAGACAGAAAATAGTAAAGACATGAACAGGCAAAAAATAGTAAAGACATGATAGAGAAAAATACCAGGAGCCAGTAAGTACATAAAGAGATAATTATTCTCACTAATAAATGCAAATTAAAATGTAATAGTGGAAAAATATTCTCATTAACAAATGCAAATTTAGGAATGAGACACTTTGTCAAATCCATCAGATTGTCGAATATCTGACAATATCAATTACTAGTAAGGATGTAGGGAAATGGAAACTCTCCATTCTCCATAAAATGTTGTTGAGAGGGTAAATTGACACAAGAATTTTGGAGAGTGATTTGTTTGATATTACCTAGTAAATATAAATATGTGCATATTATGTGAACTGGAAATTCCATATGTAGGTATTCACTCCACAGGGACTTATGCAAATATGCACAAGGAGATGTGTGTAAGAATACCTACTGCAGTGTTGTTTGTAATTAGGTACAATTGAAACCAACTAAATTCACACAAATAGGACAGTGGAAAAAATTAAATTGTGAGATATTCCCACATGTGTGCTCCATAGGGCAATTCAAAATGAGTAAATTTTATCTAACAACATGACTAATTCTCAAAACACAATGTTGCACTGAAAAAAAGCAACTTACTAAAGGATATGTGTAGTGTGATACAATTTATGCCAAGTTAAATGCATGGAAAGCAATACCTTAGATTGCTTTTATGGATGCATATATGTAATTTTAGAAGTTGCTAATTCTAAGTGAATTATAATATAATTCATTATATTACTCAATACTTTTTCATATGTTTGTATTATTTTATAATACAAAAACCTTTTTATATATGAAATGAATTAGAGGAAGCAAAGCTCTAGGCAGGGAGAACAATCAAGTCATTCAACATCTAGGCAAAGCACAGTGGTAGTTTGGACCATGATGGATGGATGGTGGATGGTGGGAGTGTGGGGGAGGGTGCCACACCTCAGGGGACATTGAAAGCCAAGACCAAGGGCAGAAAACCCCATCCCCAAACTTTAGGCTTGAGATCACAGTGGTAGCAACAGTCAACGTCAATCAAAGTCAGATGGAAACATTTCTGTTCCTCCCTCCATCAAAACCAGGGAAATAAATGCTCAACAAACATTACTATCAATTTAAAACCACGTCCTGGGTCTCGCCTGTACTGAGTTTTGTAAGAATTTGGTCAAAGAGGAAATTTACTCTCTAGTCAAGGGCAGGCAGACAAGTAACTTCTGACTTGGTAAAATCAATGCTATGCTTTTGAGGCGAGGAAGTGGTTACAAGGGATCCACAGACTAGGAATGTAAGAGCAGCTTATTTGGAAGGACTCATGAAGATGTATAACATGTCCAATTCAGAAAGATGTAGGGAGGCTTAAACTACCAAAATCTTGGCCTTCCAAAAGGTCATTTGATCCACTGCTCAGCCTTTAAGCAAGGAGATCAGTGGCTGAACCATTCATATTAGTTGTTATAAATTCCCTTTAACAGTTTCACAAAAGTAGTCCAGTATCAAATAGACCTGTATTCAAATTCTGGATTGCATTTATGAGCTATATGGCTCTGAGCAAGTTATGGAAACTTCCTGAGCCTCAGTTTCCTCATCTGTAAAATGGGAATAATATAAAGCCATCCAGTAAATTACAATTGCTCAATAAATGTCAGTTGCCATAATTACCACTGCCTCTGTTCCAGCTAGAAAAGAGCTAAATCCAAAGATGATCTATTTTCTGCCCTTGGCAGTTCTCTGTCCAGTATATTCTCACTGCCCCAAGCTTTCTGAATTTTTGGTTGCATCTGGAAGAGCCAAAAGTTGAGTTAAGTCTACTGCTATTTGATTCTACTCTCAAGGTCAGTCTGAGCCAGAAACCAGGGCACAAGACTCACCTCTGCAGTCCCTTTTTCTGATATTCCACATAGAAGCAGTGGCTCCACAATTTTTTAGTGGGTCCGAAGCCAGAAGTCATGCCTTTATCATTTAATCCCATATGTCTAAGTCCTTAATAGATCTTTTGAAGATTGTAGCAGCTTGTTGGGTTCATCCTTTTAGCTTTTTAAATTAAATGTTTAACATGCATTTGGGTAGCCAACTATAAACCTCCTCTTTGCACTAACTATTTGCAGACATTGAGGCTATGAGATAGGGGGCAGAAGGCACTAGAAAAATCTGTGCCACTTGTTCTGCATCAGCACATAGTTTAATACACATATTTACAAGTGTGTGAGTTCAATATAAAACCTTGACTTTACCCAAAATATTAAAATGCTTCCTGACACCTTTGAAAATGGAATTAAATTCAAAGCATCCTAGAAATGCTAAAGAAATCCATCACACGAGAATGACACCCAAAGGGAGCAAACACTTTCCATATGCCAGATACTCTGTTAGGAACTTTACATGTATTATCCTATTAATTCTCATCCCCTGATTAAGAAGTTGCTATTACCGGGAGATTGCTTCACGATGGCGGAATAGAAGGACATGCACTCACTCCCTCTTGTGAGAGCAGCAGAATCACAACTAACTGCTGAACAATCATCAACAGGAAGATAGTGGAACTCACCAAAAAATACACCCCACATCCAAAGACAAAGGAGAAGCTTCAATGAGACGGTAGGAGGGACGCAATCACAATAAAATCAAACCCCATAACCACTGGCTGGGTGACTCACAAACTGGAGAAAACTTATACCACAGAAGCCCACCCACTGGAGTGAAGGTTCTGAGCCCCATGTCAGGCTTACCAACCTGGGGGTCTGGCAACGGGAGGAGGAATTCCCAGAGAATCAGACTTTGAAGGCTAGCAGGATTTGACTGCGGGACTTAGACAGGACTGGGGGAAACAGAGACTCCACTCTTGGAGGGGACACATAAAGTAGTGTGCACATCAGGACCCGGGGGAAGGAGCAGTGACCGCATAGGAGACTGAACCAGACCTACCTGCTAGTGTTGGAGGGTCTCCTGCAGAGGTGGAGGGTGGTTGTGTCTCACCATGAGGACAAGGACACTGGCAGCAGAAGTTCTGGGAAGTACTCCTTGGCATGAGCTCTCCTGGAGTCTGCCATTAGCCCCACCAAAGAGCCTGTAGGCTCCAGGGCTGGGTTGCCTCAGACCAAACAACCAACAGGGAGGGAACTCAGCCCCACTTATCAGCAGACAAGCAGATTAAAGGTTTACTGAGTTCTGCCCACCAGAGCAACACCCAGCTCTACCCACCACCATCAGGAAGCTTGCAGAAGCCTCTTACATAGCCTCATCCGCCAGAGGGCAGACAGCAGAAGCAAGAAGAACTACAATCCTGCAGCCTGTGGAACAAAAACCATATTCACAGACAGAGAGGCAAAATGAAAAGGCAGAGGACTATGTACCAGATGAAACAACAAGATAAAACCCCAGAAAAACAACTAAATTAAGTGGAGATAGGCAACCTTCCAGAAAAAGAATTCAGAATAATGATAGTGAAGATGACCCAGGACCTTGGAAAAAGAATGGAGGCAAAGATCGAGAAGATGCAAGAAATGTTTAACAAAGACCTAGAAGAATTAAAGAACAAAAAATCAGAGATGAACAATACAATAACTGAAATGAAAAATACACTAGAAGGAATCAATAGCAGAATAACTGAGGCAGAAGAATGGGTAAGTGACCTGGAAGACAGAATGGTGGAATTCACTGCTGCGGAACAGACTAAAGAAAAAAGAATGAAAAGAAATGAGGACAGCCTAAGAGACCTCTGGGACAACATTAAATGCAACAACATTCACATTATAGGGGTCCAGGAGGAGAAGAGAGACAGGAAGGACCTGAGCAAATATTTGAAGAGATTATAGTTGAAAACTTCCCTAACATGGGAAAGGAAATAGCCACACAAGTGCAGGAAGTGCAGAGAGTCCCCGGCAGGATAAGCCCAAGAAGAAACATGCCGAGACACATAGTAATCAAACTGGCAAAAATTAAAGACAAAGAAAAATTATTGAAAGCAGCAAGGGAAAAATGACAAATAACACACATGGGAACTCCCATAAGGTTAACAGCTGATTTCTCAGCAGAAACTCTACAAGCCAGAAGGGAGTGGCACAATATACTTAAAGTGATGAAAGGAAATAAACTACAACCAAGATTACTCTACCTGGCAAGGATCTCATTTGGATTTGACGAAGAAATCAAAAGCTTTACAAACAAGCAAAAGCTAAGGGAATTCAGCACCACCAAACCAGCTTTACAACAAATGCTAAAGGAACTTCTCTATCTGGGAAACAAAAGAGAATAAAATGACCTACAAAAACAAACCCCAAATAATTAAGAAAATGGTAATAATAACAAACATATCAATAATTACCTTAAATGTAAATGGATTAAATGCTCCAACCAAAAGACACAGGCTCACTGAATGGATAAAAAAACAAGACCTGTATATATGCTATCTACAAGAGACCCATTTCAGACCTAGGGACACATACAGACTGAAAGTGAGGGGATGGAAAAAGATATTCCATGCAAATGAAATCAAAAGAAAGCTGGAGTAGCAATACTCATATCAGATAAAATAGATTTTAAAATAAAGAATGTTACAAGAGACAAGGAAGGACACTGCATAATGATCAAGGGATCAATCCAAGAAGAAGATATAAAAATTATAAATATATATGCACCCAACATAGGAGCACCTCAATACATAAGGCAACTGCTAACAACTATAAAAGAGGAAATCAATAGTAACACAATAATAGTGGAGGACTTTAACACCTCACTTACACCAATGGACAGATCATCCAAAATGAAAATAAATAAGGAAACAGAAGCATTAAATGACACAATAGACCAGATAGAGTTAATTGATAAGGACATTCCTTTCGAAAACAGCAGATTACACTTTCTTCTCAAGGGCACACAGCACATTCTCCAGGATAGTTCACATCTTGGGTCACAAATCAAGCCTCAGTAAATTTAAGAAAACTGAAATCATATCAAGCATCTTTTCCGACCACAACGCTATGAGATTAGAAATCAATTACAGGGAAAAAACTGTAAAAAACACAAACACATAGAGACTAAACAACATGTTACTAAATAACCAAGAGATCACTGAAGAAATCAAAGAGGAAATAAAAAAATACCTAGAGACAAATGAAAACAAAGATACGATGATCCAAAACCTATGGGATGCAGCAAAAGTAGTTCTAAGAAGGAAGTTTATACCAATAGAATGCTACCTCAAGAAACAAGAAAAATCTCAAATAAACAATCTAACTTTACATCTAAAGGAACTAGAGAAAGAAGAACAAAACAAACCAAAGTTAGTAGAAGGAAAGAAATCATAAAGATCAGAGCAGGAATAAATGAAACAGAAACAAAGAAAACAGTAGCAAAGATCAATAAAACAAAAAGGTGTTTCTTTGGGAAGATAAACAAAATTGATAAACCTTCAGCCAGACTCATCAAGAAAAAGAGGGAGAGGACTCAAATCAATAAAATTAGAAATGAAAAAGGAGAAGTCACAACAGACACCACAGAAACACAGAGCATCCTAAGAGACGACTACAAGCAACTCTATGCCAACAAAATGGACAACCTGGAACAAATGGACAAATTCTTAGAAAGGTATAACCTTCCAAGACTGAACCAGGAAGAAATAGAAAATATGAACAGACCAATTACAAGCAATGAAATTGAAACTGTGATTAAAAATCTTCCAACAAACAAAAGTCCAGGACCAGATGGCTTCACAGGTGAATTCTATCAAACATTTAGAGAAGAGATAACACCCATCCTTCTCAAACTCTTCCAAAATATTGCAGAGGTAGGAACACTCCCAAACTCATGCTATGAGGCTGCCATCACCCTGACAAAGATACTAAAAGAAAATTACAGAGCAGTATCACTGATGAATATAGATGCAAAAATCCTCAACAAAATACTAGTAAACAGAATCCAACAACACATTAAGAGGATCATACACCATGAGCAGCTGGGGTTTATCCCAGGGCTGCACAGATTCTTCAATATACGCAAATCAATCAATGTGATACACCATATTAACAAACTGAAGAATAAAAACCATATGATCATCTCAATAGATGCAGAAAAAGATTCTGACAAAATTCAACGCCGATTTATGATAAAAACTCTCCAGAAAGTGGCATAGAGCGAACCTACCTCAACATAATAAAGGCCATATATGACAAACCCACAAGAAATATCATTCTCAATGGTGAAAGAAACTGAAAGCATTTCCTCTAAAATCAGGAACAAAACAAGGATGTCCACTCTCACCACTATTATTCAACATAGTTTTGGATGTCCTAGCCATGGCAATCAGAGAAGAAAAAGAAATAAAAGGAATACAAATTGGAAAAGAAGAAATAAAACTGTCACTGTTTGCAGATGACATGATACTATACATAGAGAATCCTAAAGATGCCACAGAAAATGACTAGAGCTAATCAGTGAATCTGGTAAAGTTGCATGATACAAAATTAATTCACAGAAATCACTTACATTCCTATACACTAACAACGAAAGATCAGAAAGAGAAATTAAGGAAACAATCTCATTCACCAGTGCAACAAAAAGAATAAAATACCTAGGAATAAACCTACCTAAGGAGGTAAAAGACCTGTACTCAGAAAACTATAAGACACTGATGAAAGAAATCAAAGATGACACAAACAGATAGAGAGATATACCACGTTCTTGGATTGGAAGAATCAATATTGTGAAAATGACTATACTACCCAAAGCAATCTACAGATTCAATGCAATCCCTATCAAACTACCAATGGCATTTTTTACAGAGCTAGAACAAAAATTTTTAAATTTGTATGGAGACACAAAAGACCCCAAATAGCCAAAGCAATCTTGAGGGGAAAAAGCGAAGCTGGAGGAATCAGACTCCCTGACTTCAGGCTATACTACAAAGCTACAGTAATCAAGACAATATGGTGCTGGCACAAAAACAGAAATATAGATCAATGGAACAGGATAGAAAGCCCAGACATAAACCCATGCCCCTATGGTCAATTAATCGATGACAAAGGAGGCAAGGATATACAATGGAGAAAAGACAGTCTCTTTGATAAGTGATGAAGGGAAAACATGTAAAACAATGAAATTAGAACATTCCCTAACACCATACACAAAAATAAACTCAAAATGGATTAAAGACCTAAATGTACGACCAGATACTATAAAACTCCTAGAGGAAAACATAGGCAGAACACTCTCTGACATAAATCACAGCAAGATCTTTTTTGACCCACCTCCTAGAGTAATGGAAATAAAACCAAAAATAAACAATTGGGACCTAATGAAAGTTAAAAGCTTTTGCACAGCAAAGGAAACTATAAACAAGACGAAAAGACAACCCTCAGAATGGGAGAAAATATTTGCAAATGAATCAATGGACAAAGGATTAATCTCCCGGGCTTCCCTGGTGGCGCAGTGGTTGAGAGTCCGCCTCCTGATGCAGGGGACACAGGTTCGTGCCCCGATCCGGGAAGATCCCACATGCCGCGGAGCAGCTGGGCCCGTGAGCCATGGTCACTGGGCCTGCGCATCCGGAGCCTGTGCTCCACAGCAGGAGAGGCCACAACAGTGAGAGGCCCACGTACCGCAAAAAAAAAAAAAAGGATTAATCTCCCAAATATATAAACAGCTCATGCAGCTCAATATTAAAGAAACAAACAACCCAATCGAAAATGGGCAGAAGACCTAAATAGACATTTCTCCAAAGAAGACATACAGATGGCCAAGAGGCACATGAAAAGCTGGTCAACATCGCTAATTATTAGAGAAATGCAAATCAAAATGAGGTATCACCTCACACCAGTTAGAATGGGCATCATCAGAGAATCTACAAACCACAAATGCTGGAGAGAGTGTGCAGAAAAGGGAACCCTCTTGCACTGTTGGTTGGAATGTAAATTGATACAACCACTATAGAGAACAGTATGGAGGTTCCTTAAAAAACTAAAACTAGAATTACCATATGACCCAGCAATCCCACTACTGGGCATATACCCAGAGAAAACCATAATTCAAAAAGACACATGCACCCCAATGTTCACTTTTGCACTATTTTCAATAGCCAAGTCATGGAAGCAACCTAAATGCCCCTCAACAGACAAATGGATAAAGAACATGTGGTACATATATACAATGGAATATTACTCAGCTATAAAAAGTAATGAAATTGGGTCATTTGTAGAGACGTAGATGGACCTAGAGACTGTCATACAGAGTGAAGTAAGTCAGAAAGAGAAAGACAAATATCATATATTAAAGCATATATGTGGAATCTAAAAAAAAATGGTACAGATGAACAGGTTTGCAAGGCAGAAATAGAGACACAGATGTAGAGAACAAATGTAAGGACACTACGGGGGGAAAAGTGGGGAGGGGATGAATTGGGAGAGTGGGATTGACATATATACACTAATATGTATAAAATAGATAACTAATAAGAACCTGCTGTGTAAAAAAATAAATAAAATAAAATAAAAAGTTGCTATTATCATTATCCTCAGTTTACAGATGAAAAGTCCTGAGGACCAGAGGGTTGAATTGAGTGGTCTACTGTCATGCAGCTGATGGCTAGCAGAACTTAATAGAAAAGCCAAGTGGTTCTGACTCTAGAGCTGAAGTTCCTTACTCTACTAGAGCTTCAATAAGAGTGATAGGGAGGCATGAGATGAGCATTTGCTCAGAACTGAAGAGTTACCAGTGCTTTTCTAGCTGTTGTGCAATCCCCATAACAACCCTAGAAGGAGGGCAGTATGATTATCATTATATCCATTTTATAAGTGAAGAAAGTGAGATTTGCTCACAATAACCCAACCAGTAGGGGCAGAGCCGGAATTCTAACGCAGAGTCCAGGCTCTTAGGCACTCTATACTTGTTGAGAAAGAGTGCAGCACGTGGCAAAGTTATCTCCATATACATGGTATCTTTCTGATATTCTCTCTTCCATTGAGAATTGTACCCTTTGGCTAAGCAGTGATACTCTAAATTGTCAGGGAAGAGAAGGCTGCAGACATTTAGTCTAGGGAGGACCCAAGACTCAGAGAATGGATCAGTCAAAGGACAGGTCAGTGGTAATGCTGACACAAGCTTCCAGGTCTCTGGGCTCCAGTCTGGGGCTTTTTCTAGTGCCCTGTTCACACTGCTTCTAACTCAGTCAGATGCCTGAGGCTCTATAGTCATGGGGAGGAGGATCAAAGGATGACACTGCTGTTCTCGGCAGAAATACCATAATGGAAACTATTTCACAGGCTGCGGGGAGCGGAATCCTTCCCTCCTCATCACATTTTAGCTCTGGGCAGAGTCTGTGACTCATCTGGGGCATTTGGGTGTGTCTCTTCCACAAAGCCAGGGTATCCTGAGGAGTCTCAGAAGAAAGACAGAAGGAATCAGCAATCTCCCCTACTCCAAGGACAGAGAAAGTGGCTATCAAGAAGTACTGAAAGGCCCCTTGAATATTGCTCTGTAGCCACCAGGAGAGAATGGACATGACATTTCTCGGCATTTTTTATCTAATCATTTCAATCATGAGAAAGTAACACCTTTAGAGATGGAGTATTTGAAGTTGTAGGGAAAGAGCGATTTTTTTTTTTTTGGCTGCGTTGGGTCTTTGTTGCTGTGCGCGGGCTTTCTCTAGTTGCGATGAGCAAGGGCCACTCTTCGTTGCAGTGAGCGGGTTTCTCACTGCGGTGGCTTCTCTTGTTGCAGAGCACGGGCTCTAGGAGCGCGGGCTCAGGAGTTGTGGCGCACGGGCTTAGTTGATCCACGGCATGTGGGATCTTCCCAGACCAGGGCTTGAACCCGTGTCCACTGCATTGGCAGGCATATTCTCAACCACTGTGCCACCAGGGAAGTCCCAGGAGTGACTTTTTAAGCCAGACCAATTTGCACTCAAATCCTATCTCCATCTCTTACAGAAGGAACAGGTAATTTAACATATGCCACCCTCATCTCCTCATTTATAGAAACGGACATAATAAATACCTCTCTTACAGTCACAATGGGGATTCACTTTAAAAAGTATGAAAAGTTTCTAGCAGAGAAAAGGTATACAGCAGGTGCTTAATGAAGGTTGGATTTGTGTCCTCTTGATAAGGTTGAACCAAAGCCAATGAAAACTATTTGGAGGATATAGTACGCTGAATATATGGCAAAAGGGAGTTTGCATGCGCAATTAGCTAAGGATCTTGAGATGAGGATATTTTCACAAGGTCCTTATGAAAGGGTGCAGGAGTGTCAGAGTCAGGGGAAAGAGACTGAAGGATGCTACACTGCTGGCTTTGATGATGAATGAAAGGCCATGAGCCAAGGAATGTCGGTGATTGCCAGAATGTAGAAAATACCAAAAAAAAAAAAAAAAGAGCTTTCCTCTAGAGGCCTCAGAAGAAACATAGCCAGCTGACACCTTGATTTTAGCTCTGTAAGACTGATCTTGGACTTCTGACCTCCAGAACTATAAGATAATAAATGTGTGTTTTTTTAAGCCACTAAGTTTGTGCTAATTTGTTACATCGGCAATAAGAAACTAATACAGAAGGGTATATCACAAGCAAAACATTCACCCCAAAATTGAGGGCTTACCTGTAGATGTGCCCCAATGTCTCAGGGTCCAACATCCTGGTAATATATATGAGTTCATACATTCATCGATGGATAAATGATAATGATTCTTAACTGCTCCCCACCACCACCATCAATTCTTAATAACTTAGTCTTTATCATTTTGTTTTATCCTATACTTCAGGTAGCCTCAGGAACAAGTTCACCCAGTCTCTCTCTGAAATCCGCTATGAGGAAACAGTTTTAGGAGGAAACTCATGAGTGCCACAGACACGTGGCACCCTTGGTGAGAGCCCTGCTTCTCTCTCTGACCCTCCTCTTGTCAACTTCGTGGTCCACAAGCCTTGCCAAATACTGTCACTGAGTTCTGCATCCAGCGGGAGGAGAAATCTGTTGAGCAAATTGCCAAATCTGGTGCCTATTCCCAAAGCTGCACTGCTTCTTCCCTGAGTCTTACAATTTTTCATAAACAGGACTCCTGCTTTAGATATCACCCCTCCACATCCCCCCCTCCGCCACACACATTCTCTCATGCAGCCAGGCTGGGTAGAAACAAATCATGACATCTCCCCTCTCACCTTTCTCTCCCCACCCACAAGCGCCCCCCCACCTCCCATCTGATGTGTCCCTTTTCCTCTGGTTAAGAACTGAGGCACCCTCCACGTATAATAGCAGATGCAAATAGATGCTCTCGGTAGGGAGAGGAATCAATGACTCCACTTGCCAGAAACGTATGAATCCCAGGCCTGGCCTCTGCAAGACACCCTATTAAGTAAGAATAGACGTGTTCTGCTTTTGAGCACATCCCTTCACAAGGACCCTCTGGATGCCATGTGTACTGGCCAAAATAGGTGTGAATAGTCAGGTTTCAGGATTTTTCCAGAGGGTCTGTTTTGAATGAAAAAGGACCGTGTTCACTACAGATGTCCCCCCATGGCCATTTCCTAGAGTGCTCTGATTTCTGATTATAAACAAACCATGTTGGTCCAGGGTGAACAGAGAGTCCTTTGTAGAAGATGATCCTGGGGCAGGAAGCAGCATGTTAGATACTGTGTTTCAGAATATCAGTCTTTCTTTCCCCCCTGGAGAAGTCCTTTAAGTGAAACAATATTGACAATAGCAACATTGGAACCTCTCTTCGTGTTCCCACGTTCCCAGGAATAAGCACATCATTTTTGGAACCTGATATTTCTGCAAACTCAGGTATTGAGGCACTAGAAGGGGCTCAAGAAATTACACCCTCTTCTTCATCCAAGCTAGAAGCCAACTGAGAAATAGGACAGAGGAATAAGGAGCAGGAAGACCAAAATATCATCTTTGTTACATGTACACCTGGTATCAGAGAATGTGGCTTCTACCAATGAATAAACGGGACTTCAGGATTAGACAGACCTACTTACCAAGTCATAGAAACTCTGGACCAGAGACTCTCTCCCCCGATCCCTGAAAGGGCAAGGTAGAAAACACACTCCCTATGGGCAATTCATGCCCAATAAGAAAGGTTGGGGCAGACGCCAAGCTCTGTGGGTCCAGTTCCTGGATCCAAACCCACCAAGTGGATGAGCCCCTCTGGCACCACCCCAGGGTCAGAGTGAGTGTGGGTGCACAGAGACCCAGAGCATCACCCCAGTAATGCTGGGGTATTACCACACATTAGAGCATTATCCCACTGTAGCAGATTATGTTGTCAAAATACCCACTGTCCCTCTCTACTGGGCCCATCCCTATGAGAGTATTATCTTTCCTGCAGCAGTAAGACTTGCTTTGGTCAACAAGATGTGAGTTGAAATGATATGAGCCATTTCTCCCCAGAGCCATTGCGTGCCTCCGCCATCTTTCCTTTTCTTCTGTCGTAGACTGTCATGTCCCAGTGACCAACATCAGTCTTGGTCCCAGAATGAAGAGAGAATAAAGCAGAATTGTGATTGCCCCCGCAGCGGACATGAGTTTGAATGAGAAACAAATATTTGTTGTTTAGAATCAATGAGATTTGGGAATCAATTGCTATCTCAACCTAACTTATCTTACACTTAGAGATACATGCAGGACCCTCCCTGCCGCGCACACCTACAATAGCCAGGAACTTCCCTTTCTACCTGGGTCTCTGTCTTTTCATCTATCCATCCATTTCCTGAGTGCTGACTGAGCACCAAGCCCTGGGAGAGGCATTGGAGCTGCAATAATAAATAAGACATGCCTAGCGGGGGAGCCGGTCATGTCAAGAAATAACTCGAATGGAAAGTGGTGCTACGCTAGAGGGATGTGCAAAGTGCCAAGAGGGCCCAGAGGAGGAGGGATGATTCACACCAGCTGAAGGGATCAGGAAAATCCACAAGCAATCTCTGCAGTAAGTAGCCCTTCACTTCAGGGGTCTCCCTGAGAGTATGGCTGACACAATGGGCCAATCTCCTTATTGTCCCTATTCTCTGGAACACAGACCCAGCTGAAAATGCAACCAAGACATTGGGTGAATTGCCTACCATGTCAAGATATATGCCAAATTCCAAGAAACACACATAGGAATTCAGAGGAGGGAGGGAGTCTTTTCACCCTGCACAGGGGATCTTTGGGGAGGAGGCTGGGTTTCAGCTGACCAGTGAAAGGTGGGTTGGGGGCTTCCCTGGTGGCGCAGTGGTTGAGAGTCCTCCTGCCGATGCAGGGGTCACAGGTTGGTGCCCCGGTCCGGGAGGATCCCACATGCCACGGAGCAGCTGGGCCCGTGAACCATGGCCGCTAAACCTGCGCGTCCGGAGACTGTGCTCTGCAATGGGAGAGGCCACAACAGTGAGAGGCCCGCGTACCGCAAAAAAAAAAAAAAAAAAAAAAAAAAAATTACCTCTAGCTATGGATCACTTTCAAAAAATATTAAAAGCTGCTGCTCTACATCATGCTTTTCAGCACAGGAAAGGAAAATAAGTCTTCACACGTCACCCCAACGACTTGGAGACTCATCATTCCTTTTTTTTTTTTTTTTTTGCGGTACGCGGGCCTCTCACTGCTGTGGCCTCTCCCGTTGCGGAGCACAGGCTCCGGATGCGCAGGCTCAGCGGCCATGGCTCACGGGCCTAGCCGCTCCGCGGCATGTGGGGTTTTCCTGGACCGGGGCACGAACCCGTGTCCCCTGCATCGGCAGGCGGACTCTCAACCACTGTGCCACCAGGGAAACCCTCATCATTCATTTTAAAATTAGCTCAATGAGAGGAAACTTGGGTCCTATTGCCAACATGGTTAATGTTTTGGATTTTACAGTCTCCCAGATAAGAAACATTCTAGATTTGATCCAGTATGAAACTCAAACTTCGTAATGTGTCCCTTTAACTCCACCAATCCCCTGCCTCCTCCATCCCAACTGTTATTCTGCCTTAAAAGAACCATGAAGTCATCATGTCAGATACAGGCAACAAACCTTCATTGTCTTTTGACACAAGCCAACCATTTCCGGGCACAGATGTGCCCACTGGGGCAACTACTAAAAGGCGGGCATAGAAGCCAGGATGTCACCAGCACTGGGCCTGGCGCCAGGCCACTTCCTTTCTTCAAACCCCTGACGGGGCTGGAGCCCCTCAGAAGTGAGTCATCAAGAAGCGCCAGCGTCTGCCCTCAGAGAAAGGCCCACTTACTCAGGGAAAAAAAATCTGCCTGCAGTACTTGCACTTTGCTGTGCCAGAAGCTGTCAAGTTGGCTTCTCACTGCTGCAACTGTAGGACCAAACTCCCACTTAGGACCAAAAAATCATAAGAAAAGAACCAAAAATAGCTTATTTTTAATTGCTTACTGAAAACTCCCAGATGTGAGCTACAATGGCTCTGTGGGGCACACATCTGGGTTTTGAGTGTAGATATTTTCCCTAGATGTCTCCTGCTGCCCAGCAAACTGAGGCAGGAAGGCCATTATTCATCACTGACTAATCTTTACAGCAACAAGGACAATATTTTTTCACCCTCTGCACCTGTGTCTTAGCACAGTGCCTGGTACATAGTATCTAGTAAATAAGTAATTGTTGAATAAATGATAAAGCTTCTTGAAAAGAATTCTCTGATACCTAAAGGCTTGTAAAAGATTTCTTTGGCTCAGGAACTGTTATTTTCCTAAGAACAAATTACTAAATCTATCTCCCTTGGATAGACAGATATTTTTTGGGTGCTGAAAAATCCAAAGCCCCCAGTGAAGCTCAAGCATTCCAATCCTGGGGATACATGGGGTTTGCTATTTGTATTTTCTCTTCCCTTGGTCTTGATTTCCTACTTTTTTTAAACCATTTTTAAAGTCGAAGTATAGTTAACTTACAATATTGTGTTAGTTTCAGGTGTACAGCAAAGTGATTCAGTTATACACACACACGCATATCTATCTTCTTTTTCAAATTATTTTCCATTATAGGTTATTACAAGTTATTGTATATAGTTCCCTGTGCTTTACAGTAGGTCCTTGTTGTTTATCTACTGGGTTGGCCTTGTTGATTATCTATTGGGTTGGCCAAAAATTTCATTCATAACATCTTACAGAAAAGCCCAAACGACTTTTTGGCCAACCCAATATTTTATATATAGTAGTTTGTATATGCTCATCTCAAACTCCTAATATATCTCTCCCTCCCACCCTCTGCTATCTCCTTTGGTAACCATAAATTTGTCTGAGTCTATTTCTGTTTTGCAAATAAGATCATTTGTATTATATTTTAGATTCCACATATAAGTGATAGCATATGATATTTGTCTTTGTCTGACTTACTTCACTTAATATGATAATTTTTAGGTCCATCCATGTTGCTTCAAAAGGCCTTATTTCATTCTTTTTTATGGCTGAATAGTATTCCATTGTATATGTTGTATATACCACATCTTCTTTATCCATTCCTCTGTAGATGGACATTTAGGTTGCTTCCATGTCTTGGCTATTGTAAACAGTGCTGCTATGAACACTGGGGTGCATGTATCTTTTTGAATTAGAGTTTTCATCTTTTCTGGAAATATGCCCAGGAATGAGATTGCTAGATCATATGGTAGTTCTATTTTTAGTTTTTTAAGGAACCTCCATACAGTTCTCCATAGTGGCTGCACCAGTTTACAATCCCACCAACAGTGTAGGCGGGTTCCCTTTTCTCCACAACCCCTTCAGAATTTATTATTTGTAGACTTTTTAATGATGGCCATTCTGACTGGTGTGAGGTGATACCTCACTGTAGTTTTGAATTGCATTTCTCTAATAATTAGTGATACTGAGCATCTTTTCATGTGCTTGCTGGTCATCTGTATGTCTTCTTTGAAAAATGTCTATTTAGGTCTTCTGACCATTTTTTGATTGGGCTGTTTGGGTTTTCGTTGATATTAAGTTGTATGAGCTGTTTGTATATTTTGGAAATGAATTCCTTGTCGGTAGCCTCGTTTGCAAATATTTTCTCCCAGTCCATAGTTTGTCTCTTCATTTTGTTTATTGATATCCTAATTTTAATTACATTTTCTCAGGGTGGGTTTTTGCCATCTTATTTCATGGTAAAGAATACCATATGCTACTACTATGGAATATCATTGTAAACTTTCTTGGTAAAATTCAAATTCAAGACAATAAGGTGCATTGAATTCTTTGAGGAAAGAAATGGAGGCAAATATCTATCTCGTAGGTGTCTGAAGACCTTTCAGCTTCAAGGCATGAAAAGGGAATAGGCCAGCTGCCACGGAAGTCAGAAGGCCAGGGGCATATGACCTTGCTGCCGGACTTGGGCAGGTCACTCCTTAAATCCTACAGTCCTCATTAACAAATGACAGGAATGCTATCGTTAATACACAAAGCTGCTGAAACACTCTGTGACAGCACTTTGTAGTCTGAAAAGCACACACACACACACATGCACGCATTCACACACACACACATGAATATATGGCTATGATCAAGGGGGAAAGCTTTGATGAGATCATATTTGATTTCAGGACTGGTGCATGGACAAATTTTCAAGTGAGTCAACTTTTTCATTGCTACATTCCTTCTCTCCAGCCTCTCCTCCTGCGTCTTACTCAGAAAGTTGTCTAATGCTGTCAGGTTCAGAGACCCCCACTGGGGCACATTTCCTTTCTACTTCCTACTGCCCTCCATTAAAAGCTGTCAGTCCTGTGAAAGGTTTCTCTTACGTCTCCGAAGTCCTATAGATGACAAACTCATCTGATAAACTAATTAAAGCTAAAGATGACTGACAATACAGAAAGATAATTGAACAATTAATCTGTAGCATGATGACGGCTAAGAGGAGAGAGGCCCAAAGAGGGGATACCTAAGGGTACAAAGGCTTCCCAATGCAAGATGTATGCTGAGCTCAAAAGGGCAGTAGGAGTTATCAGAGGAGAAGGAAAAAGAGTCTGTGAGCAAAAGAAAACAGTATATCCTGAAAACTGAAGGATAGACGTTAACTTTGGCTTATATTTCTACCTGGTAGTTCTGAACCACACTGAAGTCAGTATCTCTGATAGCCCCAGAGAGGCTGCAGGATGAGAATATCACAAGGAGCTGTCTGGATGCCCAGGGAAACATCACCTAGGAAGCACGGCAAGGTGGGGACAATGCTCACGGTATATCCCAAGACCCGTGGCTGCAGGAGCAGGAGAAACTCACCACTACACGGAGCTGGTGGGAAAGCTCAGGACTTGTCCAATGCCTCTTTCCTCTGAGACCTAGCGCTTGTTAACCCTCTGCCAGAAAGCTGACAGGGAAACAGCTCCCAACATCACCAGACTGGATCAGGGCAATCCAGCCAGCAAGGCAGATGTTCATTCCTCACTACAAGTCTATGGGAATAAGATCCTTGCCTTTGCTATGTACCAGGCAGTGTGCTATGGAGAGAGCATGGCAAAGAAGAAAGATCCAGCCTGGCTCTCAAGGAGCTCACAGCTAGCAAAGCAGCAGTCACGTAAAGTTCCAATGACAAAGCAGTGAGCGCGGAAAGGAGGGATGCAAGAAGCATGGACCTGGGCATCAGGGAAGACCTCTCACAGAAGGGCCACCTGAGCTGACTCCTGGGGTTTATCGCAGCTCCGCACTACCAAGGATTGGGCGACCTTCCTTCCCCTACGGCAGCTCCTGTGACTCTGCCAGAATCTCCAACAAGCTCCAGCTCCTGTGACTCTGCCAGAATCTCCAACAAGCTCCTCAGCCCTTCTTGGAAGCTATTTTGACCATTTGACCCAGGAATCACCGTCTGTTATGTTTGTGTCCCCCTCAAAATTCATAGGTTAAAATCTTAACTTCCAATGTGATGGTATTGGGAGGTGGGGCCTATGGGAGGTGATTAGGTCATGAGGGTGAAGCCCTCATGAATGAGATTAGTGTCCTTATAAAAGAGACCCCAGAGAGTTCTCTTGCCCCTTCCACTATGTGAGGACACAGAGTGAAGGTGGCTATCTATGAACCGGGAAGTGGGTTTTCACCAAACATGAAATCTGCCAGCTCTTCCATCTTGGGCTTCCCAGGCTCCAGAGCTGTGAGAAATAAAAGTTTGTTGTTTAAACCACACAGTCTATAGAATTCTTGTTACAGCAGCCCAAACTTTTAAGACACTGTCTGTGATCCTAGGATCCCCTGGGGTCCAGAGCAGTCATGCTGTATTTTATACTCCCATCAATCTTTCTGTCTTTCATCCTCAAATAAACAATAAACTGTGACCAAGGATCAGGACGTCTACTTTTCTTCATCTCTTACACCACCAGGCACATTACTAGGTCTTCTAAAAATATTTGTTTTGTCTGAAATGAATTCATTCCATTTGATTAGTCATTCACTGTCTGTGTTTGTCAGGAAAAGTCAAGTGTCATCTGGTCAATATCTTTCTATCAGTAGAAAGATCATAATAGGTGCTGACATCAAAGAGTCCTCAGTTTAAATTCCAGCTCTGCCACTTACCCCCGGTGACTCTGGGTAAGTTACTTGAACTCTCTAAGCCTCATTTTTCTCACTTTCAACATTACGGTAATATCCCATTTGCAGAGCTGTTGTGAGGACTGAATGTGATAATCATGCAGAGGATACTGAACATGGTATGTTCTCAGTGAGTATCTGTTGCTATTAATAATGGAAGCAGAAGTGAGCTGATTCCTTAGTATGTACCAGGCAGTTGGCTAAAGCATTTACATACATTATCTCATTGAATCCTCCCATTAAAGACTGGGATGCCCATTTAATAGGAGGGAAAACTGAGGTTCAGAGAGATCAAGTAATGCTCCTGATGTCACACACTGGTCTGTGCAGAGCTGCACTCTAAGCCTGATTCTGTCCCCTGTCAGAATCTGAGCTCTAATCATGACCTTGAGCTGCCTCACATATGGTCTCCACCCCTCCCCACAGCGGGGAACATCAAGATCACGCAGAGTTATAGACTTACGCAAGGTTGCACCGCAGGTCACTGGTCACCGTGCCATGTTGAGAAATGCATTCTGGTAAAAGGGTGTTCTGAACACTGTGGTTAGGCAACAGGGCCCAACACCTCCACTCTTTTTTTGTAACTGGAAATGATGTGTAATTGGAATTCATGGTAAGTCTCAACAATGCTGACACCACGATTTTTCTGTTGCCCATGATTTAGCTTTTCCGTTAAGACCCACAAGAGAGGGAGAACAACAAAATCCCCACATGTCCCAGCACAGAAAGCCCATACCCAGGAAGGTTCAGAGGTGTCAGAAAACACATCTGGGCTCTGCAGTTGGCTTGAGAATAAAGTGATGCGTGGTCTGGTTCTTGTCTCACCACATTCTGTCCGAGTATAGAATTTGCAGGTCATGCCCAGGAGGGCATCTGGACTCTGTCACTGCCCTTAAGATCTATGCCTGTCTGGGCCAGCTGTCAGAGTTAAAGAATCTCAGAGTTAAAGTGCAGCTTAGCTGTCCAAATTGATGGAATGAAGTTGGGTAATACAATATATCATCACCAAAATTGACTGAGCCTTCCCTATGTGACAGCGCCTCGGGGAAGGACCTTGCATTCATTCTCTCTTTTAGTAATCGTGACACCCTCATAGAAATCAAAATATCTCAATTTTATACACGAAAGCAATGAGGCTTCATCATTTGCCCAACAATTCTGAGAGTAATATGACATTTTTCCTGAGCCAGTGGTTCCAACTCCCCACCTTCTCAGTAGATAATATCCATTAACTTTTATTTTTAATCCCCCTTCTGTCCCTTTAGAGTCTTCCCCTGGCAGGGTGGGTGTTGGGTGAAGAACACAGGCACATTTTGGGAGAGTCCATTCTTTTTTTAAATAAATTTATTTATTTATTTTTTGGCTGTGTTGGGTCTTTGTTGCCGTGCATGGGCTTTTCTCTAGTTGCGGCGAGCAGGGGCTACTCTTCATTGCGGTGCACGGGCTTTTCACTGCGGTGGCTTCTCTTTGGTGCGAAGCACGGGCTTTAGGCATGTGGGCTTCAGTAGTTGTGGCACGCGGGCTCCGTAGTGGTGGCGCATGGCCTTAGTTGCTCCGCGGCATGTGGGATCTTCCTGGACCGGGGATCCAACACGTGTCTCCTGCATTGGCTGGCGGATTCTTAACCACTGTGCCACCAGGGCAGTCCCAGGAGAATCCATTCTTTACCAAGCACTGTGTCAGCTACTTATTATACATCTTCCAAATTATTCCTCACAGGACCACATATCAGCATTTCCTTTTTATAGATAAGGACAATGCTGCTCAATGAGGGTAAATGACTGGTCCAGAGGACACATCCATAAGCAGGAGCACCCGAGCCCCTTGGACTCTTATGCCCATGCTTTTTCCACTACACAGGAGAACAAGCTAACAAGACCACAAAACAAAATAACAAGTTAGATTAAGATTAAGGGCTTGGGTGATTCACCAGTTAGATGATCTATCCTAGAAAAATGCGGCAGTCTATTTCTGTCTCTCAAAGGCTGAAACCAGAAAATGAGTAACAATATGAAAAAAAAAGCAAAGGTCAGAAAAGCTGTTGATCTTCCTGAACCTCCACATGGCTTTAGATGGGAGAAAGGGCTGAACTTGTTTGAACCGAACCTTTGATTAACTGGTGGGTTCATTCCATCACTCATATTTATTGCTTGCTTGCTTTGTATCTGGCACCATATTAGGCTTAAAGATGTGAGAATCTTCAGAACAGTGTCTGACCCAAAGTAAGAACTCGTCCACTACTTAAGAAAGGCAAGAAGTGAGGAAAAGAGAAAATAAATGAGATTTCGCCCCTGTCTTCAAAGGGCTCAAAGTCAATATCAACCTGAAAAGGAAACACAATGCATAAGAGTGAGTCCAATCATTAGATGTCAGTTGTGAGGCAACCTAGGAAGGAAGAAGGAAAAGACAAATGTCATGCAAGGCTCCCCAGAGGAAGTTGATTTCCTTTCTTTCTTTTTTTTTAAATTAATTAATTAATTAAGTTTTGGCTGCCTTGGGTCTTCGTTGTTGTGTGCAGGTTTTCCCTAATTCAGGTGAGCGGGGGCTACTCTTCGTTGTGGTGTGTGGCCTTCTCATTGCTGTGGCTTCTCTTGTTGCGGAGCACAGGCTCTAGGTGCGCGGGCTTCAGTAGTTGTGGTGCGTGGGCTCAAGAGCTGTGGCTCGCGGGCTCTAGACCACAGGCTCGGTAGTTGTGGCACGCAGGCTTAGTTGCTCCACGGCACGTGGAATCTTCCCGGACCAGGGCTCAAACCCATGTCCCCTGCCTTGGCAGGCGGATTCTTAACCACTGAGCCACCAGGGAAGCCCGGAAGTTGACTTTCAAGTTGAGATCTGGAAGACACATTTTAGCTGAACCTAAGTCATAATTTATGAGAAGAAAGATGGTGCAAAGGCTCAAGGTGCTGGGACCTCTTTCAAGGGTTTGAGTATCTCAGAGAAGCTGCACGCACGGTCGTGGGTCTATGTGCAGGAAGGCATGGGACAGCACTGCTGGGGCAGGAACAGGTGTGTCAAGAGGTGACCCTGCAGAGACGGACAGAGGCTAGGTTTGTAAAAATATGGAAAGAGAATCTAAGAATGTGGACGTCTTAGAAGTGATGAAAACCATGAGAATGTTCTCAGCAGGAGTGAAATGTCTTTAGATTTGTCTGCTGTACATAGAAAGGATTGGAGCAGTTGGAAGCAGAGAGACAAGAGGCTACTGTCATAAGCCAAGTGGGAAATGTTGACAACCTAAGTTAAGGCAGTTTGTGTGCCAGAAGGTTCATGTTCCAAATTGGACAACTGGAGATTGTTCAGAAAATTCTGAAGGCTTAATTCTGATGCCAGAATTAATGGTGTATCTTCCTTAATTATGTACCTTTTGTGGGTGCAACTACAATTTTCTCAAATACAGTAACTACAATAATAAAAATTCCTTACACTTACATAAATATTATAAATGACAATGTGTTCTCACTTAAACCCGGATAAGTCTGCTATCCAGTAGGTATCCAATACATGCAGGTTTTCGCTAGATTCCCCAAATAGTTCTTTGAGGTAAGCAGGAGAGCTGTAATCAGCATCTTTCTTTTACAGATGGGAAAACTGAGGCTTGGAGAAGTTCATGAGCACTTGACGGTCCAAGAAAATTCCAGAGCTAGGAATGAAACTAAATTTTGTGTGGTCTTAGCTACGTATTTTATGTACCTCCATGCTGGAGCCCAAGGTCACAATTCTTGGCACCTACGGGCAGGACTCTGAGTTTGTGAGTGTCCTAATAACAACTGATCTTAAAATGGATTGTCTAGACACGCTTTTAAAGGAGGATTTGAATGCAAGGTACACAAATGCAGCTGAGAGGCAGGGGGAAGGCAAGGGAGCTTGAAACACCTTAAGGAGGCAAAAAACCTAAGACAGTCTCTCCTCCAAAGCTGAATCTTAACCTGGTTCTTTGTGTGCTAAATCCATATTTGTGCATGTTTATGCCCACTGACAACAAGGAAGAGTCTGGTCACTGTCCCCATGCCTGGCTCACTTCCCCTGGCCTCTGCAGACACCAAGCCCCATGCAGGCCACCAGTCCATCCTCATGACTGGCACTTGCTGAGCCGGTGGTGGCAGCCAACAAAAATTTCTCAGGAGTCTGGGCCACCAGCTTCTATATCCTGGGAGAACTCCCCTCCAAACAGCAACAGGAAAGACAGGAAAGATGGTGAAATCTATCTTTCTACCTCCTGAAAAGCCGCATCCTGCCAGGATCTTCTTGGCTCTGGATATAGGCTTTTTCTCTAAGTCTCCCTTTCTGGACCAGGTAGAGATGAAGACAGCCTCCTGGCTCCCTCAGCTCATTCCTGGCCACTCAGCTCAGCCCAAACTCTCTCCCACTAAGCAAGCTTGATAACTAGCCACTAGGAAGAGGAAAAGTTGGGAGAGGTAGACCAGAAGGCCCAGAAGGCACATGGTTAGGCCCTGCCCTGGCCCCCTGTGGCTGACAACATTACTGTGCATCCGTCTTGTCCTTCTCAGTGGAGGATCATACAACCTTACACTGTTAATTTTGGCAGAGACACGTGACTTGCTTTTGCATGAGCAGAACTGACATGTGTCACTTCTAAGAAGAAGCTTCTAAGAGCCAATGGGGGGTTGCCCCATTCTCTGTTCCTGCTGTTAATGCTCCAGATAGAGGCTGCTCACTTGGTTTGGGTCCCAGGCTGCAGCTGAGGTGGATGAAAACCACAGCTGAGAATGGTGGCCAACTAGCATAATGGAGAAGTAAACTCTGTGGTTGTACACTGAGATTTAGGAGGTCATTTGTTACATAAGCATAACCTAAACTATCCTATCTCTGACTCTCTTTTTGCCTTTCTTCTCCAACTCACTAACATGGGCCATGTGCTTCCTCTCCGGGTTCCCTGAAACAGCCCCCTATGTGTTCCTATATCCTCACATGTGCGTATCTGTCCATCAGTCCCCAGGTTCTAAGTCTTGATCTGTACCTATAGAATTCCTAACGTATGGACCCCACTTAATAAATGCTTATTGAAATAAACTGAACTTATTTATCCCTGAAATTGATGTTTTGGTTAGCCCTTCTTTGGGTATAACACTGTGCTGTACAATTGGGAAAAATAATGTAAATACCAATGTTGCCTTCATAAAGCTCCCAGGAGAGCAGGGATGGTAGGGCAAATATTGTCAGTTAGCTAAACTAACATGCATTCCTGGTGGCATTCTCCCTTACTCATCTCCTCTTTAGTAGCTGGAAAAGCTACCAAGAATGGTCATGTAACTTGGTTCTAGGCAATGAAATATAAGAGGAAATGTTCTGGGTACTCTAGGAAAACTTTTGCTTTTCTGATAAAAGGATTGAGTGTAGATAATGCCACCCATCTCTCTTCTTGCTGATCTGAAGGTGAATGAGATGCCTGGAGCTGTGACTGCCAACATGGTTATGGGAAAACAAACAAACAAAGAAACAAACAAAATTTAGAAAGTAGACACCAGCCTTGACATTGTTAAGGCCAGACTTCCTGATAGGTGAAAAAATAAATTCCGAGTTGTTTTTCCCATTGTTAGGTTTTCTGTCACTAGCAACTAAATACATCCTAACTGATAAAGGAAATGGGTTGTTTATTTTTGGAACACCTACATTTGCCATTTGCCTTCATTGTTTAACTCCTACTACCTTGCAAGACTGGCTTGGTCACATAGTCCTTCTAAAGTCTAGTTTGTATAGCAAAGCACAAACCCTAATCTATTCTGCCTGGATCAGTCAAACAAGCTCATTTCTAAGTGGATACATTTGCCACGTGAATTTTCTATGAAGAAGAGCTAGTTGTATTATACCTACACTTCTTCCTAATGACAATTCTGCTCAGATCTTTGATATCTGCTAGGTGTCCCCAACTAATCCTTTCTCTCTGGATTGCACATTTTAGCTGGATACATTCAGACCTAAAGATGTCTGTGAGGATGGGTCTTAGTTGTGGTACACTACTGGTGAATTCCTGAATATTTCCCCAAGAATCATCTAACTCCAGTTCTTCTTGGCATGGGACTTGGACTAAATGTGCCCTCTGTTTGACTTCTGCAAAGGCTGTTAATTACACTGCTCTCTAGCCCAGCAAACCATCCCAGAAAACCATCACATCTCATGGTGTGAAACTGTCTTGGAAACTCTAGCCCTAGGCTCAAACCCCTACCAAAGCAGAACAAAGAAAAGAGTGACACCTCAAAAATGGGTTGGAGCGTAAAGACATCTTCCAGATCCCTGTGCACGGAGATCATGGTATAATCAGGGCTAAAGCACAACCTGTGGACTTGGATAACCAGGGCTCAAATGTTGGGTCCACCACTTAATAGCTGTGTGACCTTGAAAAAGTATAATAACCTCACTGTAGCTTAGTTTCTCATCTAAAAAGTGGGCATTATAACACCACCTACCTCACAGATTGCAGTGAGGGTCAATTAAACTAACACATATAAAATATTTAGCATGTTGTCTGGCACACAGTAATTGCTCAGTAAATTTTAGCTGGCACACTATCAAGCTACAAAGATAGAGGTAAACTAAATTGGTTGGTCTCCAGCACCAAAGCCAGGAGCTTCTGTGAACCTTTTGAACATGAAAATTGCATGAGAGTAGACAACCAAGGAAAGGAATCAGAGAAGTGAAAAGTATAATATCAATAAAAATGAGACTGGCCAAAACACAATTCTGAAAGCCAGATTTGTTAACTCATAGGAAATGTCCCTGGCAGGGGACCGAGTAACCCAGTTTGGAGAAATAATTAGACTGCAGACTGGAAACGACAATGACTAAAAGGAAAAGAGTGTGGCAGAGAGTCGTAGCTGAGAGCACTTCCTCACTGCACTGCGGTTTTCCCGGGAATGACCTCAGTTTAGGATTAAGAATTTGGTCCTCTCCATGGAGATGCTGAACAGCTGCAATTCATTTTCAATTCATGTCAAGACACTTGGATGCAAGAAGCTGGGGCAGGAATGCAAGGACGTGACATCCAGAGAGGCCATATTCACCAGGGGACCATGGAAATGAGGTAGATACAGACGCATCCATGATTCCCATGCTGAAAGGTAAATTAGGAAATCTTCAACATGGTGACATGAACTTCTCCAGATATGAATTTCTTCTGTTTCAACTTGGAACTGGTTAAGGTGCCTCGTGGTTGTGTTGGCTTAGATGTGTGGGTCTGAGCCTAGGGCTGGGAGCCTGCTACCTCCAGGTAACTTACTAAGTGACCTTGGGTAAATGCCTTTCCCTCTCTGGGCTTCAGTTACCTTAAGTGTAAAGTGACTGAGCTGGACCACTCCAAATTTCCTTCAGCTTTAGGTGGACATGACATGGGGCCATAAAGAAACATAAATAACTGACTCTTGTTGTAGTTTCAAGGGGTCCAGTAAATGACACCCCATTCCTCTCCCCAAATTCAGAACCAACTGCACAACTGAATTAGAGTCATATTTAAACAAGGGAATCCAAATGTCAGATTCATCAGATAAAAGTTTGGTTTGAGAACATAGTTTAGGTCTGTGAAATCATGGGCTTCCTAATGCTGCACCTGAAAGTCGCATATGGGTGCACCCAGTCAAGGGCAGCTCTGCATGACTATGTATCCTCTACAGCCCCATGCAGCCAATTTTTTTTAACCACATGGCAGAAAGCAGACCAGAACTTTGCCCCCTGCAGGCAGAGAGATCCAAAGAGGGAAAGGAGAAATCAGCTAACCAGTGGCTCTCAAACTTAAGTGGGCATCACAACCACCTAGTGGGCTTAACACACAGAAGGGGCGGCCCATCCCAGGAGTTTCTGATTCAGTAGCCTCGGCTGTGGCCTAAGAATCTGCACATCTAACATCTTCCCTAATGATATCGATGTGGCTGGTCCTGGGACCTCATTGAGAACCACTAACCTAAGCTAAGTATCCTCAACAAATTCTCCCAAACTCAGCAACCTGATCAAGTCACTGTTCCCCTGCTGGCAGGCAGCAGGGAGTGGGGAGGACATCCAGAGTCTGCAGGGACCCCAGGCAGACAGCTCTCCACATGGAGTGAGGGATGAGTGCCCCCAACACCAACGATTACATTTTAGCGATTCTTATTCACGGAGTGCTTATTGATTTACTGACAAAAATAAAGAAAAGCAATGTTACTACAATTGTGCTTTATTACATTAACTATAAGATTTGATCATTCGTAAGAATACCAGTATAATTCTTAAGAATAGTTATATTACTCTTCTGATTAAAAATAAAGTTTCATAATTTTCAGTGTGTTGGCCTAAAATGAAACAGTATAACAGACAGAGCAGGAGGAGAATTCTTATAATTTTTTTCTTTGAAATTATAAGCAATCTTGAATTAGATATTGCCCTAGACTTTACACTTGTGCTACTGATTTAAACAGTTGGCAGTCTTCATTAAGGAAACATCGAGGAGCTTAGTATCTCCTGCTATACTGCATGCTGGCAAAAGTCAATGTACTAGGAGTTCCAAGATCAGGATTATGGTGCACCTTGGCTGTTTTTTCAGTTGGGTGACCTTTAGTATGTCACATCCCCTTTCTGACCCTCTTTCCTCATCTGTGAAAGACAATGAAAAGGTTTGTACCCTGTTACCTTTCTCTGTTCAGCTTTGAGTACTTCCTATTTTTGCATGATACAGTTCATTTGGTGCTTGTTGATTGAGAGCCCTTAAAATCCAGTAACTCAGCTCATTCAGTAAAGCAGAAAAAAATCATGGATACTTAGAGAAGTAGAAGGCTGGTGAAATGCTGGCTGTCAATTTGGCCTTCTTTTCAGCCTGAATTGATTTGATTAAAGGAGAAGATAAGAGTCACTCTCACCCCCAGGTCTAGAGAAGAGCTCTTTATGCTAAACAGGCAGCTGGAAGGAGTTTAAACATTCCTCCAGCTTTAGAATTTCTCCCAAGGTTGAAAAAGCTAAATCAAATCAAAATGTGTCATCATCAAACATTCGATAGGAATAATGTTCATCATGCAATTACTAGGAGAGCGTGGTCTCTGCCTTCTTAGGAAATATCTGCTAGGAGGATTTGGATACAGGTACAGAGGAACAAGTAGATGGGTCTACTTTTATCTGATGAAGCTGACATCTGGATTCTCTTGTTTAAATATGGCTCTAATTTCAGTTATACTGTTGGTCTTGAATTTGGGGAGAAGGAAGGGGTATCATTTATTGGGCCCCTTAAAACCACAACAGTTATTTATGTTTCTTTATGGCCACATATCACGCCCATCTAAAGCTGAAGGAGATTTGGAGGGGTCCAACTCACTCACTCTACACTTAAGGCAACTGAAGCCCAGAGAGGGGAACGCATTTACTCAGCTTCACTCAGCAAGCTAACTGGAGGTGGAAGGCTCTCAGCCCTGGAATAGAAATAAGAAGGTACATCAGGGGTTATTATAAAACCCATTCATCAGCTGAGAATGCGGGTTGGCTGAGATTTAGCATTCCAAGCCCACAGATGGGAGCCAGCTATTAAGTCTGGGCAGGGCACAGAGGGTTGGAAGCTATTAGAGCTGAAACCCAGGCATGAGAGTTAGAGAAAGAAGATGGCGAAGACACAACCCACAGGAAGCCAAAGACTTAAGAGACAGAGAAGGAACAGTCAGAGTTATCCAAGCAAAAGAGTGGTGCAAACAGATGCCGAAAGAGATGTGAGCCTCAGCAAGGACCAATTAAACTATCCATGTCGGTGATGAGTTCTAGTAAAATAAGAACTAGAAAGATGGCCACTGGGTTTAGTAATATGAAGACTGGCTTGACCTCAGTGGGAACAGACTCAGGGAAGTGGGGGCAGAGGGAGAAGCCTGAACAAAATGAATTGGCAAATGACTCTGAGAAGAGGGGAGGTAGTGAATACAGACTCTGTAAGGACACGTTTAACAGAGCCGGACATACAGGATATGATCAGAAACATGGGAACAGAGAAGAAAGTGATGAAGGTAAAACAGAGGAATGTATATTCCAGGATGAGAAGAAAATGCCATGCAGGGCACAGCCGAAGGATGAGAAGCTAAGGTTTCTGTGCGACTCTTTTAGGTAAATTGATGCTTATGTATTATTCAAAGACACGTATCCATGAATTAAATTACAAGCCTGAAGAGACAACAAAGAGAAAGGTCTCCTCTCCTTCTGGACAGATTCTTTGCATCTTTGGCACATCTTCTATTCAGTCTAAATATTTATGGAGAGGGCTTTACTTGGAGTTACACCATATCCTTCAAGGGATGTTAGCAACATGACAAAGAACCAGAGAGAGATGATGAATGCAGGATGCATGGTGAGGTGGGTGGGAGTGCCTGAGGCAGCGGTTCTGAGTGCTACATTTTCCAGAGAGACGTTTTCTCAAGATGGGCAATCAGAATGATTCATTTGCTGTTAGCTCTTATCTTTCTTTGTGTTGATATTGTGATATTGTCAGTGATGCCTCCCAGGAAGGAAAAGATGGAAAAGCCCTTCTCCATCTGACTGCCATCAACATATCTATGACCTACACAGCCCATGACCTGGTCCTTGCCTACATCTCTATCCCCATCGCTTCCAGCAGTAACCCTCACCAATGCTACTTCACTCACATTCGTTTTCACTGTTATTCAAATACACCCAATTGGGCCTGCCTCAAGACATCGGTCCGTTTTTGCCTCTGTCCGGAAAGCACTTATCGAACATATTTTCAAGGTTCTTCTCCATTTCTTCTCTGATCAAAAGACATCCCCCTGAAAAGGCCTTCCCTAGCCACTCTTTTTAAAATAAATCCCAAACCCATATCATTTTCTAGACCTTTGCCTTGTTATATTCTCCCACATTACTTCTACTTAGAATACTTTTTTTTTTTTTTTTTGCGGTATGCGGGCCTCTCACTGTTGTGGCCTCTCCCGTTGTGGAGCACAGGCTCCGGACGCGCAGGCTCAGCGGCCATGGGTCACAGGCCCAGCTGCTCCGCGGCATGTGGGATCCTCCCAGACCGGGGCACAAACCCGTGTCCCCTGCATCGGCAGGCGGACTCTCAACCACTGCGCCACCAGGGAAGCCCTAGAATACTTATTTATGTGTTCCATCTCTTCCACTAGACAGAGGAATATTTTGCCTTTCTTAGTGCTGTATCCCCTAATATCTGGAAGAGTGCCTGGCACAGAAGAGGTAGGTGCCCAATAATTATTTGGTGAATGGGTGAAATCGTGAATCAGTTTAATTCATTAATCCTCCAGTAAGGTGCTTCTGGGAGCAGGCTCGGGTAGGTGCCCCTCATCTCTGCTTTTACACCTTCCAGGTGTCTATCTCATAGGATTATATAATGTATTAGAATAAGAAGTTCTCGTGTCTGGCTCTCCCAGATGTTGGTAAGTTCCCGAAGTTCCTGAGGCATGGCTAATTTATCTTTGTCTCTGGTGTCTCACACAACAATCGTTGTTCACTGGACTGAAGGCAAAAGGTTTTACACACTAAATACCAATAACCAAGCAGTGGAACAAAAGGTGGACTCTTGGGATTTAGCAATGACTCGTCTAGAAGAAGGAGAGATGGCGTTGCCATAAATTACATTTAAATCAATCAACAAAATATATTAAGTAACCATTCAGGGTGACGCACCTGGTCAGCAGGCATTTTTTAAAACTTTTTATTTTATATTGGAGCATAGCCGATCAACAATGTTGTGATAGTTTTGGGTGCACAGCAAAGGGACTCAGCCATACATATACATGTATCCATTCTACCCCCAAACTTCCCTCCCATCCAGGCTGCCATAGGATATTGAGCAGAGTTCCCTGTGTAGGTTATCCATTTTAAATATAGCAGTGTATACATGTCAATCCCCAACTCCCTGATTAATTCTTTCCCCCATCATTCCCCCCTGGTAACAATAAGCTCGTTCTCTAAGTCTGTGAGTCTGTTTCTGTTCTGAAAATAAGTTCATTTGTATCATTTCTTTTTAGATGCCCCATATAAGGGATAACATACGATATTTCTCCTTCTCTGTCTGACTTACTTCACTCAGTATAAGAATCTCTAGGGCAGGCAGCATTTTGAACTGAGGGACAGCCAACCTCTATTCCAGCCATGGCCTTTATGTGAGTCTGAACAAGGCCCTTCCTGCTCTGGGCCATTCCCATCTGTACAGTGAGAAGATTAGACCACGGGATGGCTAAAGGTGCCCATGGTATTCCAGGATTCGACATACCCAGGATAGTGAATACTGCAAATGGAGTAAAAAAAATATGTAGAATGCATACCCTGCTCTCAAAAAGGCAACCATGCAGGATTTAGAGTCAAACCCAATTGGGTTTGAACCTAGACGCTGGAACTTACAAACTCCGTGAATTTAGGAAAAATGCATCAATCGGTCTAAGCATCCATAAAACAGAAATAGTAACTCCTAGCTCAATAAACAGTACCTTGCTTTGCCCCTCTTCATATATCCCATGACTAGCCTTTTAAGTCGAGCTGACTTAAGAAGCAGATGATTCTTTTATAAACACCACCCGGCAGTTTGGATAGCTCAAGCGCTGTTGCAGCTTCAGCTGACACCGACACGGGAGGAGATGGCCTCCCTCACAAGGCTAAGGTTTTCCAGGACTCCCCTTTGAGGCCTCTGGGCAAGCTCCATTTGTATTACCCAGGAAGGTTCTGGAGCCGTTTCTTTTGCTAGAATTCCATGGTAAACATTCTTACACGTGACTTACTGCCTGTCACAACACTCTGCAGCTCCCTTTCCAGAAGGGATTCCTACTGAATGAGGTCAGTCACTCACTTTCCGTAACTCCCTTTTTTTTTTCACCCCTTTTGGTCTTGGCGTTAAGACGCTGAGCAACTGTCTCTGACTACATCAAGGGGCTGCTTCCAACAGCTGTGGGAGCAAAATGTTCCAGCAGCCTAAGACAGAGCCAAGAAGATCCAGGGAGGTAAAGCACAGGCTCCAAATCCATTTGGGGAAATTCCAAGTTAGTAGATCTAGTAGTCTTAAAGTACAGTTAATGAGAAGTTCTTAGATATGCTTCTAGAGGATTTGGAAATGGATAAAATGTGAAAGTACTTGTCTTCTCATAGACACCTTCATCCATCAATGGCCCCCTGATGCCACAAATGATGTTTCTTCTCACTATGCTTCCAAAATGTTGGGGACCCTTAAAAAAAAACAGAGCTAAGCACACTGTAGAGTGCATGTAACTCCTTACTTGACAGACTGGCAGCAGCTCCCTCCCTGCAGGCATGGGGCCCTTCAGGTGAACATCCCCACTACTCTCTTCAAGAGGACCACGGGGCTTCCCTGGTGGCGCAGTGGTTAGGAGTCCGCCTGCCGATGCAGGGGACACGGGTTCGTGCCCCGGTCCGGGAAGATCCCACATGCCGTGGAGCGGCTGGGCCCGTGAGCCATGGCCGCTGAGCCTGCGCGTCCGGAGCCTGTGCTCCGCAACAGGACAGGCCACAACAGTGAGAGGCCCGCGTACCGCAAAAAAAAAAAAAAAAAAAAAAAAGAGGACAACGAACGTCTCAGGGGACCTCAGGCATATACTCACCCTCATGTTCTCATATTGCTGAATTAAGAATAAATTTGATAAATCACTTTCTCTTTCATCTCATAGAGCTAGTGTTTGATGCATGATGAATGCAGAGGTAAGGGCTGAATGGATTAAAATAAAGACTCTGGGCCCATCTGACTTAGGAAATGGCTCCTATTTCTCTCTCTAGTAGATCCTAATTCGCCTGTGGCTTCTTATTAAAAGAACACTTCAGAAACAGCAATAGAAGAACTCAATTTGATTCAGACCATGAATCTTCCATCAGTCACTCACCAGGCCTTCGCGGAAGCCCTGGAGAAGCAAGGCTCGGAAGCCATGTTACCCGAATTTCAGTCCCAGCCTCCTGAGCGAGTTTTCTAATCCCTCTGAGCCTCAGTTTTCTAAATCATAAAATGGCAATAATAAGAGAACCTATCTCCTAGGCTTGTTGGGAGGATGAAGGGTCAACACGCGTAAAGTAGCGCTCAACATTGAGTAGGATCTCAGTAGGTGTTAGCCGTTATTTCTGGGAGTAGCAGTAGTAGCATAGAGACAGTGGTTGGACAGCAGTACTGATAGTACTAGTAGTTAGAACTGTACGGTAATAGAGGAACATAATAGCACTAGTAGTATAGTAGTCATAGTAGCATGACAGTAATATTAGTAGTAGTCACGTTGTAGTAATGGTGAAGTAGTATATTAATAGCAATAGTTAACAGTATAGTGGTGATAGTAGTAGAATGGTAGGTATAGTTATATAGTCTTAATGGTAGTAGTAGTATCATACTAGTAAGACACTAGAAATAGTGTTATAGTAGTACTAGTAGAAGTAATAGTACTGAAGCATAGCAGTAATAGTAGTAGTATTTGCTAGGCACCAGACATGGGCCCTTACACTCAAGGAGCTCCTACTCCCCCAGATTCCTTGACGGTCCAAGATGAAAGTGGGCTTCGGGGGTCATTTAGCGCCCAGCCCACATTATGGAGGTGAGAACACTAAGGTCAAGAAAAGTGAAGTGACCCACGTGAGATCACTTGGAGTTAATGTCAGAGTTTGGGCTCAAATTCTAGTCCCCTCACTCTCCCCCCAGTACTCTTTCCACTGGACCATAGGGCCACTTGTAGGTCATTTACAATCTCCTCTTACCAACTACCCACTCACACCCACCCAAATCCACTTTCCTCCAACCCATGAGAAAGCTGAAGTCCCCCAAACAAGTCATGCTCTCCACTACCTTTGTGCTTTTACACATTCTGTTCCCTCTACCTTAGAGACACTACCTCTCTGCTCATCTCAGTAACTCCTATTCATCTTTGGTACTTATCTTCTCTTTAAAATGTTTCCTAAGAGCTCCTTCCATCCTGGTTCCCAGGCTGCATTAGAGCAGCCTTTTTCTTTCTTCTATGATTCCTTACAACAAGGTTTATCCTAGCATTTATTATACAGAGTTCAAATCCATTTTTTATTTTTTTTTTTATTTTTTTATTTATTTTTTTTTTTATTATTTTTTTTTTTTCGGTATGCGGGCCTCCCACTGTTGTGGCCTCTCCCGTTGCGGAGCACAGGCTCCGGACGCGCAGGCTCAGCGGCCATGGCTCACGGGCCCAGCCGCTCCGCGGCATATGGGATCCTCCCAGACCGGGGCACGAACCCGTATCCCCTGCATCGGCAGGCGGACTCTCAACCACTGCGCCACCAGGGAGGCCCCAAATCCATTTTTTAGATACCGGCATTATTATAAGTAGTTTACAAATATTAATTCTTTTAATTTTCATAAGAACTCCTATGAAGTTCTTTAAATGTATTTGCCTTATCTGTTTTCCAGTCCACTTGCTTGTTCCATAAATAATTACGGAGCACCCACTATGGCCACGCGTTAGGCCCATATCTGTGAACAAGATATCATTGCTTCTGTTCTCAAGGAGCTAACAGACTAATGGGAGAGGCAGGCAAGGAAGCAGCTAATTACAATACAATATACTAAGTCTTATGATAGGAGGGGCCCTGAGAGCATATGGAAGGCGAGCAGACCCACGTTGGGAGGGTGTAGGAGAAGGCTTCCTGGGACATGTGACATCTAGGTTTGGGCTTGAAGAGTGGGCTATTTGGATGGAGGAAAGTTGTAAACATGTTCTAGGGTGGAAAGAGGTGCATGATGGAAAGACAGAAGGAGAACATAGGTAGGAAAAGCTGGGGAGTGGGACGGGGCGTAGTACCAGGAGAGAAGGGCCGCCAAAGCTGAACTGGAGAGGTGGGGTGGTCAGCAGGGCAGGGCTAGTGTCAGAGCCCAGGGGCTCCTGAGGAAGGGATGCTAGCTCATTTACTACCATGATCGGCATACCCAGCACAACATCTAACACAGAGTAAGTACTTAATAAGTATTTGTCAAATGATTGCTTGAATGAACAAGTTATGGATAAAGAGCAGAATGCTCTTAGGAATTTGGAGCAACTCCTTTTGTTTCTTTTTTTAAGGATTTCTACTATTTGAGAGGGACAATTCCATCCCCAAATACTCTGAATACAGCCTGTTTGGTCCCACTGTGTCCAAAGCACAATTCATAGCACTTTTTCTAAAGAGTTCCCCAAAGATTTCCAGTTTCATGGAGCCAGACTGGGGACATGTGTTTGGTGTTTTATAGACGGAAGAAAAAAAGGGCAGATTCCAGAGAAGCATCAAGCTGAGCCCAGGTGATAAGAGAAATGACTAGAGAAGAAACAATAGTAAAAGAAACTTTTTTGAAAATACAAGGACATAAATCATCCTATAGCTATGCTGTCCTTATTAGAAACCCCAAATAGAAAAGAATTATTTTCTTTTGTGCTAGTATTTCATCATAACTGGTAGTTCAACACCCCTGGGGGCCTGGAGTTTGTAGTTCTTTGAGCTGAGAGCTGGAAAGACTGACCTCAGAGCACTACCTTGTAGCCAGATCTCGGGAAAAAAACACAGCATTGAGTGTGGGCTTCCGGAATCCTACGGAAACCTCTTGTTCCAGCACAGGGTTTCAAGAAGGAGACAAGGCTCCCTTAGGGGGTTGGCTAACAGAAGAAAGAAACTATTAAAGCATAAAGTCATTCCAGGCATGGTGCCAGACCCCAAGTAGCCCTGGGGGTCACTGGCTAAGGACCAGGAGGTCAGGGGTCTGCCAATCAGTCATATACGCAGCACCCTCTGTGCCTGTGACTGTACTTAGTCAGCTGAGACCGCAGTCCCTGTTCAACACTCAGTGGCATGGTGGGTAGAAAGACAAGAGGCCCTACAGACATGAAGACGTACCTCAAATGCTGGTCCTACCATTACGCATTGCTTACCCAAGGTAAATCTTCCAATCTTGTCTGGAAATTAAAAAAAGAAAGAAAGAAAGAAAGAAAGGATGGAAGGAAGGAAGGAAGAAAGGGAGGGAGGGAGGGAAGCAGGAAGGGAGGGAGGGAGGGAGGGAGGGAAGCAGGAAGGGAGGGAGGGAGGGAGGGAGGAGGGAGAAAGAGAGAGAGAAGAAAGAAAGAAAGAAAGAAAGAAAGAAAGAAAGGAAGGAAGGAAGGAAGGAAGAAGGGAGGGAGGGAGACAGGGAGGAAGGAAGAAAAAGAAAGGAAAGAAATAAGGAAGAAAGGAAGGAAGGTAGAAGGGAAGGAAGAAAGGGAGAAAGAGAAAAAAACAGAAAAATGCTGTTGTAAGAACTAAATGAAATCACCTATTTAAGGCACAATTCCTTGCACACAACATGACTTTATTAAATATTAGTGCCCTTCCTTATACTTGCTCACTGTCAACATAAGGGCTTTTAAAAATCCCCTTGTTACTCAGTTTGGAGGTTCCAAAATTTGTACAAATGCACATAAATTAGCTCTACTCTTGTCCCCAAATGAATAAGGATTTAATAAACAGAGCATTCAGGGACTTGCCCGTGTTTGGAGGGCAAGGAGGAACATATGCTCCTGGTGGACGCATACGCTCACCTGGAAGGGTCTTTTGTTTGTTTGTTTTTTGTTGGTTTTTTTTGTACGCGGGCCTCTCACTGTTGTGGCCTTTCCCGTTGCGGAGCACAGGCTCCAGACGTGCAGGCTCAGCAGCCATGGCTCACGGGCCCAGCCGCTCCGCAGCATGTGGGATCCTCCCAGACCGGGGCACGAACCCGTGTCCCCTGCATCGGCAGGCAGACTCTCAACCGCTGCGCCACCAGGGAAGCCCCACCTGGAAGGTCTTAATGACTGTACCTCGCATTGCTTGCAAAACCATTAATATTTCTCAGTTTAAACGTTGAAAAATCACAATCAGGTCTCGAAGATAGGATTGGGGTCAGTCATGCCTAAATGAAAATCTCAGTTCTACCTGTTACCATTGTGTGGTTCTGAAAGTGTTATTTAATCTCTGAAACCCCATTTCCTTTGCCATAACTGAAGATAATATCTATACCTCATAAGGTTTAAATATTAGAACATATCATATATATGAAAGTGTCTAATACAGGAGGTGCTCATCAACTTCCTTCCTTCATTCACTCATTCATGTGACAAATATGCATTAAGCACCCCGAACGTGCCCGGAGGTACCCTAGGGATCTGTGAAGCAGTGGTGAGCTAAATAATGCCTCTGCCCTCATGAGGACTTAACTCCAGTAGAGAAGACGGGCAATAAAAAGATAAGCAAATAGATTTCTCCCAGCCATAAAGTGGGCTATGAAGGAAAGGAAGTAAAGCAATAGGATGAACAGTGGGAAGAGTGATCATGCTGGAAATAAGCACAAGATTTTTTCCCCTTTGCTCACACAGTTCTTCTCCTTTTGAATTCCAAACTCTCCCACCCTCCAATCCTGGCTTCCAGGAAGCATGAATAAGAGGTTATAGTCTATTGAACTGAGTCATCTGACATCTTTTAAATAAAGTAGTAGACACCAATAGAAGAGTGCATGGTCAACAGGATGGACAGTTTGGGTGTCTCTTTGGAGACCCTTGGAGACTCACAGCTATGCGGTCTCCAGGCTTGTCATAGCCGACATGACAGAGGCAACTCTGGGGGGAATGAGACATCCCCCCAAAGGAGGCCGTCCTCAATAATGCCATCTTTGTTGCTGCAGAACATCAGCGACCTTGTTCTGAGCTGGGTCCAAGTCTGGAAAGAAGGGAACGGCCAGCTGTGAAAAGATCAATTTGTTTCCAATCCACTTTCTCTTACCGTCAGAGAGGCTGGCTCCCCACATTGACTGGGTCTGTCAGGGACAGATGCCAAGTAGGGCACAGACTGAAGAAACACCCCCTGTTTCCACTGAAGCAGGAGCATTCAGCCTTCTGAGCAGAGTCTGTGGCATTAGCCACGACTCAGCTGTATTGGTTTGGGGAGACACAGGTTGGAGTAGTCAAGAGAGATGCCTCATTTCTTTTTTTTTTTTTTTGAGGTACGCGGGCCTCTCACTGTTGTGGCCTCTCCCGTTGTGGAGCACAGGCTCCGGACGCGCAGGCTCAGCGGCCATGGCTCACGGGCCCAGCCGCTCTGCGGCATGTGGGATCTTCCCAGACCGGGGCACGAACCCGTGTCCCCTGCATCGGCAGGCGGACTCTCAACCACTGCGCCACCAGGGAAGCCCGAGATGCCTCATTTCTAATTCAAAGCTGTAACTATTCAAATCCTCCCCTTCTTCACATTTGAAAATACCCAGTGTTGGCTGGATGTGGGAGAGCCAGTGTTCCCATGTACCACGATTAGGAGTAACCTCTAAATTGATGTAACCTCTTTAGAGACCCATCTGGCAGTATTTATGGAAACTGAAAGTTTGTTACAGCGGTCCATTTCCAGGAATTCATCCTTCAGATGAATTCTCAGAAGTGCACCAAGATGAATGCAGGAGGATGTTTATTGCAGCACTGTCTGAACTAGTAAACATTTGGAATCAACTGAATATTATGTTGTAGTTAAAAAGAACGGGGTACATGTAGATTTATGTGGAGAGAGGTCCAAACGAAAAAGGAGTAAAGCAAAATGTAGTTTTCTATGTACAGTAAAATCCATTTGCTACATATAAAGTTAACCGCTCTATCAATGTATACATCCTGCTGTACTTCTGCTTAGACTTCTGTCTAGTCCCACCCCACTCCCAAGATGTGACGATCTCACATTGCAAAAGGACTCCTGCCATAGGTAGATGGAGGGATGAGAGGTCTTGTAGACCTCTATTAACTTTACTCCGTAGGTCTGGTTTCCTGGGCCAGGGTGACGTGGACTCAATGGCCAGATAGGTGATAAGTTGCTTAGGTGGTTGATGATTTTTTCTGAGCTCCGTTTAAATGGGCAACTAAAACCACACTGTCAGTATTCCCAGGTTTTCAGTCTCTTCATAATGGATGACCCATTTCCTTCTTTCAACAAACAGCACAGAGAACAAATGTAAAGGAACCTAAAAACTCCCTGAACGAAAACAACAATTCATATTGGCACAACCAGAATTTGCTCCCTTTTAGCTCTAAAACATCCAACAGTTTTTCTAGCTGCAAATGTTACCGAGTTTATGGTGAGCACCAAATATTGAAGAAAAAATAAGGAATTCTGCCCATCCTGCCACTGAGGAGCTGTGGAATTTTGATCAAGCTTCAGCTGGGCTTCAGCTTCTCCCTGGGTTTCAGCTGTCCCTGTGGTACCTATGACAGGGACTATGTATACTCAGATCAACTCAAGGACAGCAAATACAGAGCACCGGTATCACTTCTCTCCTTGCCTCCTCCAACAGGCATGATTAATCACTCACACCATTCCTTCCTACAGATCCTCTGAATCCTTCTTGATACAGAAGGGCTATATAAGCAGTTACTCACAATTAATCCAAGTTGATATAAAAGGCAAGCCTTAATCACCTTCTCCAGACTACCTGATCTCTGAAGTTTATTCCAGATTTGACATTCTGTTTCCATAATTCAAGGATTCATTTGAATCCTAGCTCATTCATGAAGTCAAGCTAGATTGCTAAAACACAAGTTAGTTTTTCCCACTTCTGAGTTACAGAATCTGGTTCATATAATTCAATATGGACTTGACTTCTGGCTGCTCTGCATTCCTGTCTTATTGTTGATACCTGTACAACTATGCTGCTTCTCTGGGGAGACTGAATATAATTATTATAATTAGAGAAAAGATATCTCATATAGCAATTTTCAAACTGCTATGCACTGTACAGCCAGAGGTACCCAAGGATTTTCCAAGGGCTCCAGTTGGCAGAGGGCTTTAGGGAAATTTTCAGATTCTCAGCTTCCATTTTCACTATTTCTCAAGAATCTGAGGATAAAGAGGCTCCTTTTATAAATGCCTTTGTCCCACTTTACAAAAGGAAGCCAGGAATCTCACTCATCCTGAGCTGCCTTAGGGTATAAAAATCTCCAGGGCACCAAATAAAGGTACAATTCACAATTCTGTTTTAACTGTTGAGAAAGTGAGTGACTAATGATCCAGTAATAAATCATTTTGCAAATCAGATGACTTCGAGTGTTTTGGTTACAACAAAACTGGAGGGGAATCTAATTAAAGCATCAGTTGAGAAATCATTTTAAAATGCTTTTTTGATGATTATCCCTATGTAATTTTGGCATACAACCTGGTAGGTGGTTATAACTCTGCTCTAACAAAAATCCTCCTTTCTCATTTATTTATTTTTGTGAATAGGTTTCTCAGTGATTACAACCAAAAAATGAAAACAAGGAGTAGAATTTATATAATACCACCTCATGTTAGCAATAATAAATATTTCTTAACAGATATATGATCTAATTGAAACAAATTCATCTCATTCAGAGAAACATTTCCAATAAAGCTTTGTGTTTCACGTCATAAGTATTTATCAAAATTTCAATAAATATATAGCGAATTGATCAGTTGAGTACTTCTAACAATTGTTACGACAATTCGATCCAGAAGAAATCATTTTGTGCTAGAATCTTATACTTACAGAACATTAAAGAAATTTTAATATCAATTTATATATATGTTTTGTTTCAGAGGAATATAATAACATGATCACTGAAAGACTTTCAAGTACAAAACATATACTAGATTAGGATAAACTCCTGTGGAGGAAATGTAATGGAAATACACATTTAAGGAGAAAAAGGAACTACATAAATTTTCAATTGTTAAGGAAGATCTTATTCATATATATATATATTTTTTTTTTTTTTTTTTTTTTTTTTTTTTTTGCGGTATGCGGGCCTCTCACTGCTGTGGCCTCTCCCGTCGGATGTGCACGCTCAGCGGCCATGGCTCACAGGCCCAGCCGCTCCGCGGCATGTGGGATCTTCCCAGACCGGGGCACAAACCGTGTCCCCTGCATCGGCAGGCGGACTCCCAACCACTGTGCCACCAGGGAAGCCCTATTCATATATTTTTAATGGGTAGATGATAGGATCAAATCACCATGCAATTTAGATTTCATTAAACCTATTTAAAACAGTGATATGACAGTTTTATTTTTAAATGACTATATTTTTAATATACTTGAAGTTATATCGTTTGCAACTGGTTAAATGTACAATAAAAACATTTGTCGACTTTAAAAGGTACATAGTTTTCCAAGATTATTTTAGAGGGTATAAAAGCAAACTCTTAAAGATTACTGTATTTTACCACAGTGAATTCTCTTCAATAATTATAATAGGGCAGGTCAAATCATCAAAATGATTTGCTAATGAACTAGTCTGTGTAAAGAAGGTGAGGATGACACATTTACTAAGTATAAATGTTACCGGTCAAGCTGGGCTGAGATTGGACTAGATCTGAGCCTATTTTGCCATCCCAGTCCACTGTTTCCACCCATGGACCCATGCTACCCTTTGTAACTGGGTGCCCTAACTTGCATTAGGAAAATGAAAGATTTTTAAGTCCTGGGTCTTTGTTGAGAGGTTAAAAAAATCTATTTAGTCACAGTAAATAATGTTGGTATCTCGGAATCAACACCTTATCTGGGGAACACAGGTAAAGCAGTAAATATTTGTATCATATCTTAGGATGTCCTTTCCTTCTGAGGTCAATTTCAGATGCTCTTCTTTCTGGGCAGATTGCTGAGTTGGGGTGAAGACAAGGTAAGATAGTGGGAGGAGGGGGAAAAAGCATCCTGTCTACCTATCATTGCTTCCGTTTTTGAGTGGGGTTTGACTCACGTTCAGTAAGCCTAACCCCGACACCCACTCTGTACCAAGTTCTAGGTTAGGATCTGGGGCTTCAAGGCCAAGAAGACATAGGTTCTGCCCTTGAAGAGTTTACAGTTTACTAAGGGGAAGATAAACTCATGAACAAATTATTAAGAAACTCTGTGGTAAGTTGTATTGGAAGAATTGTCAAAATGCTAGGGATCAGAGAAGACGGGGTGATCAATTCAACAAGAGGAGGTGATATCTGAGCAGGGTCTTATTTAAAAAGTAAGAAGTAAGGGCAGTCCCAGCAGAAGGCACAGCACACACTTTGACATGGAAGCATATATGGTCATGTCATTTGAAGAGGGGAAAGTCCATCGTGGCTAAAGTAGAGGGTAGAATCAGCACGCAGGGGGCAGGAGGAGGAGATGAAGCACAAGAAACAAGCTGAGGATAGGTCACCACGGGCGTTGAAAGCCCTGCTGAGGCATCTGGAGTTTGAACTTGAACTTTTGAGCAAGGGGAAGGAGCATGACTAGCTCAGAATTTGTGGGTGATAGATAATTCTGGGTGGCCCTGGGTTAGAATATGTGAAAAACACCTAGCCCAGCACTGCATACAAACAGATTCTCCAAGAAAACCCTTAGTAGTTGATCTCTCAACTCCTTTTCCTTTCTCAAAGAAAGCAGAGCTCTGAATCCATGAAATACAGTGCGTCCAGTATAAAATAAAATAAAAATCTATGTTTTATACTGAGAAGAAGCAGAAATGAGCCAAGAATAAGGTCAGAACGATTCCTTTGTTTTATCGATATTTATCAGGTACCTACTCCCTTACGTGTGGTTCTACACAGTTTTTTCTCTACTACAAATCTGCCAAGTAGGAACTATGATCCCCACGTTACAAATGTGCATACTGGGTTACAGATGCGTTAAGTAACTTGCCCGAGGTCACGTAGCTATTCACAAGCCCAAGTAATTGGGCTTACATGCACTTAACCACTGTACTGTCTCTCTGTGATTATCAGGATGACTGTTACCCACTGTGGGAAGGAAAATATAGCAAACCAGTGGGGAGGGTGGGTGCCTCTAGGGATACATTTGGCCTGTCCTTGGCTCCACGTCAAGTGAAGGGGGTCCTACGTACATGTGCACACAGGCCTCGTCTGGAGAGGAATGGAGCGTGGGCACTGTGTCCTGCTGAGGCCAAGCTCACCAAGAAGCCCTTTTGCCACCCATTGCCTCTATTCCTGATCTGGAACTACCAGGTCCACCCAGAGGTCATCCTCACTCTCCCCCTGATCCCATTTCAGTGAATGGCATCACCATCCATGGGGCCCCCAATCCAGGACGCTACTTCTCTCTACTTCATTCCCCACATCCGCTCAATCACCAAGCCCTGGCAAGCTTGTCTTTAACAACAATAAAGTCTTCCCAGTTCCCTCCACCCCCACAGCTCCCACCCTGGTCCACACAACCATCGCTTCTTGCTTACGTGATTATGACGGCACTTCACTGGTCTCCCTGACTCTGATTTGCCTGCTTCATGCTGCAGCCAGGATGATATTTGTAAAGCCTGACTCTACCCTTGTCCCTGTCTTGTGGACACTCTGAAATGGTCTCTCATCATCCACCTAGAGGAGAAGAGTTCCAAATCCTTCACATGGCTCTCAAGGGCCCTGCATGAGAACCTGCCAACTAGCCTCTCTCACCAGCCCTCCCTCCAGCACTGCTTCTCTCCCCCACCTTCACTCCTCAAAGATTTCTAGAACGTGTATGCTGTTTCTCAGCTCCACACCTGGTAGGGCAGATCCCTTTGCCTCCCTCTGCCTCCCTCTCTTCTTCCCCTCTCCTCCATAACTCTACATCATATTCAAGATTCTGTTCAGGTGTAACTCTCTAGCAAGGTTTCCCCCGCTTGCATCTGGATCCTCTACTTGTTCTCTCACGGCCCCTGTCACATTGGATTCCAATTGTTACTTATTTATCTCCTCTTCTGGGCTCTATGTCTCTTAAGGCCAAGCCCCCTCATTCATCTGAATTCTTCCCTGCCTAGAACAATGCTAAACACACAGCAAGTGATCAGCAAATATGCATTAAACAAATGGATAAATATCTTCATCGTCAAGTTCACCTCAGTGGATGCTATATGTTCTCACAATAGATGCTGTATGTTTGCACTGTTAAACATTTACGAACTCATTAGGGCCACTCCAGCTTCCCTCTCGCAGGGATGGTAGAGATGGCTTTATCACCTCTATGGGACCACGTTCCCTTCGCAGGGGAACCCCTCATCCAACTAATTGAAGACAGGGGCTGAAAAACACTTCCTCTGCACTTTTAAAGGTCTGAATAGGCCTTCTGACCATGGATGAGAACATGATGGATTTTTCACACCCACTTTTCCAAAAACAGAAAAGAACCTACTCCAAGCTTTGGAAAAGAAGAGCTCTTGTAACATTTCTTTTGGGGGGGAAGTTTTCCCATGAATTGGACCCCAGACTACCGAGTGGAAATCATGTTCTCACTCCTCCCTCTTTTTCCTGAACACACACACACACACACACACACACACACACACACATACTTAGAAGCAGATGTTTGAGGATTTTCCAAAATCAGGGATGGGTTTTGTTTCATGAGCTGTTTCATCAAGGGAAAGACACATTGAGCTTGCTAAAGGTCGAGAAAGAAGATGATCAGGAGCAGAACATAAGATAGTCCAGATGTCCAAGCCCTACCCACGTTTTGACACAGAGCTGTTGGGAGAAGTTTGTAAATCTGATTCTAAAATCTATCATGATGTCACTGAACATTCTTTCTATCATGATGAAATACAGAACAATACACGTCCTATGGGAAATGCCCTGGCAGAAGCCCAAGGTATTGAATGCTCTGACTCCTCGGTTACACCACTGTTGAGCTTTCCTAGTACCTTTTTCTAAATATAAAATGAGCCTGGATGGACCTTGTAAGACTTGGGTAGGAAAAAGAATTCCAAAGGTTTCAGTAAAACGTATTTTGTTCCCACCATTCTGAGGACCTGTTATGCCCAGGCTGGTGCAGCATGCAGAGCTAGATGAAGACACATTTTTAAGCCTTTGAGGAGCTTAACATATAGGAACTTCCATTTACTTATTTTTAATATGGATCTGGTAGCATCTACCCACAGTCAATTTGAGAAGATTCCATGAAACAGAATGTGTAAAACAATTATCCCAGTGCCTGACACATGTGGACTTGTAATAAATGTTACCTTATCTTGTAATCTCATGAGAGAGACACATCTGGAAGCAATTATTTAAGATCCAGGCAAAGTGGGTAATCAAGGAATAGAGATACAAGTAAAAACAGAGATATTCTGAGCCGAATATTGAGGAATAATTTACAGAGCAGGTGGCATTTGGCTTGAGCATTAGAAGATGAAATGGCATTTTAGATGAGAAAGCCGTTTCCCCAGAAGTCTGTGTAACTGAAGCCCATCACTTGAGTGTGGAAAGAAACATTTCCTGGCTCAGCTAGCTACTATTGTGTCATTTATTAACATTATCAAATCTTTTCCATGTGGCTCCGCTTCCTATCCAAAAATAGATTACAAACGAGAAACTGAGATTCTAGTTCCCAGAGCATCCTCATAATCTGTCTCTTCCGTGAATGCTGATGGCTAGACGGTGTTAAGTCTCTGTATGGGGAGGTACTCTACAGTGATTCAATCTCCTTCTCTGAAAAGTGGGAACAGCCATCAGTTCTCCAGGGATGGAGGGAGGAAGGACATCATTTATCGGAGAGCCCGTGGGAAAACAGAGAGTACTCCACACGTGGGTAGAGATCAGTGCTCTGTCTGGCTCCCATCATTGCCATGGGGGACTAGAATGGGTAGCAGAGATTGTATGTGGACTGCAGCCAGGAGGGCACATGATTAGGGGGTCCCTAGCCTAGTGACTCACACACACGGGGATGTTGGCTGGTGCTCAAATCACCGTGGACAAGCAGCATGTTCTCATCCAGGCCAGGCACAGGCAGTTCCGTGATGTGCCATGAAACTCCCTATTCCCAAGTGGACACTATCGTTTTTGGAAAGTCAGAAAATCTGAATCAATGCACATTCCATAGGTGAGCACACAGTACTCGTTGTGATCTGGTCAGCCCCATCTCTCCCTCGTAGATCCTGTGCCCATCCCTCCTGAACTACTCGCTGTTCCTGAATGCTCTTCCATGCCTCCTGGCCTTTGCACACGCTGCATCTTCTACCAGAACATTCTTCCCCAGCTGCTTTGCACTGAGGACGTTTCAAAATTCAGTGTAGAGATAAATCAGCGAATCCTCCCTCCAGCCTAGGTGAGATGACCCTCACCCCGCATGTACCTACCTCAGTCATAGGATCCATGTCCCTGGATTGTAACAGTCCTGTTTCTCCTCTTCTTTTTTCACACTTGCCTGTAAGCTCCTCAAGAGCAGAGACTGGAAGTTTAGGTCCCAGCTGCACACGTTGTACCTCATACACTCAAATGGATGCCTGTGGAATAAACAAATCAACGAAGCAATTATAATATGGGCAGATTCACATGGAACAGAGATAAAAGGGCCCCATGGATCCTTCTTCCCAAAGAGTTCTATTTTCACCCAAATTCGTTGACCTAGTCCAGTGTCGGGGAGGAAGAAAATTTCCTCTACCCTTCTAGGTTTTTCTGGCTGGTCTAAGAATTAAATTGACATAAGACAGATTAACAGGAGAAAAACAAACAAAAGTTTAACATGTATACATGGGAGAGACCCAAGAAAACTGAGCAATTCGCCAAAATGGCTGACACCCTCACCTTAAATACCATCTTCAGCTAAATACAAAAGATGACGTTGGGGGTAGTGGTTTGGGACAGCAAAGGGGAGGAAGGCAGTTCACAGAGATGGAAAAACAAATGCCTGGTAAATGAATGTTTGCTGAGCCATGCAGAGACAATGGGACACGGAGTGGACTCTGATTTCTAGGCCTCCACCACAGTTAGCCTGTGTTCTTTGCAGATATCTCTGGTGATAGCCCTATTTTGGGAACAGACCTTCTATGTAAATTCTTTAGGCAGTTAGGGGGAAGGTCAAAGTTTCCCCCTGAGTCCTTTGGGCCTTAATTTTTTTCAGCTCGAAATAACCCACATGTCAAAGAGACATTTCGGAATGGCACGTTTTGCTCCCTTACACCAGCCCCCAGGGGAGTTTTGCTCACCACCTTGTCCCTAGCCCAACACTGTCACCAGGACGGAAGATTATATGTAAAAAGAATTAGTCATCCATTGAAAAGTGAGATCTGAGGTGCACAGCCAAATCTGTTACATAAATTTGGGATTACCCCAAATCCCTGACCATCTCTTCCAAATTCAAGAGAAGCTCTTCACGAAACTCATGTCCTCACTTTCCTAAGACAACTACTCTGTCAGTTCAGTGGTCAGGGCTCTGCACTTCCACTGCAGGGGGCATGGGTTTGATCCCTGGTCAGGGAACTAAAATCCTGCATGCCACGTAGCACGGCAAAACAAAACCCCAAAAAACATGAAAACCTAAGATAACTAGATAAACTATATTTCCCAGCTTTCTTTGTGGTTAAATTTGGCCGTGTGATTGGATTCTAACCAACGGAATGTCACTACTGTGTCTGGTCCATAATCCCACCTGTGAAATCTCCTTGCTGTTTCTGCTTCTGCTGGCTTACTGCAGGAAAGCACAGGCTCTGTGGAAGCCAAGCAGGTAGACCCATAAGATAGGAAGATTCTGGTAATGTTGCTTCAAAGAAAGCCAACCCCCTGTAGGGCTTTATATGAGCAAGATCTAAACTTCCATCTTGTTAAGCCACTGAAAACACTTTTTCTGTGACAGCAAGTGTTCTTACCCCAATAAATATACTCTCTATCTGTACACATGTCACCCATGAGCACACGACACTATGAATCAGATAGCCACAAAAGCAAGGATTCTGAGAGGATAGGCCCCAATTATGGCAGGTAACATCCAGAGCTTGAGACAGAAGGCGAGAGCAACACAGCCTGGTGACTGACAAGTAACAATTGAGAGATGGGAGGCACTAGGAACTAGCTTTGCCTGTTTGCTAAAGAGCAATGCCAAGAGGGGTTCTAGATCCTTCCACCACTCCACCATGGCAGGGAGGTCTTGGATTAGCCGTGCTCTCTGCCAAAGATTAGCTCTCTTCTCACTAGTGAGAGGCATCTAGCTAAGTGGTTAAGACTCAGGTCTCGAAGGAAGTGAGGTTGGAATCTGGGCTTTGCCTCTTGGTAGCTCTTGCCCTTTGGGTGAATCAGCTTTGCTCACCCTCTATTATATCAGCTCTCAAGTGGAGATGTTAATCCACACACACATCACTGTCTTAGAATTACAGGAGATGATACTTGTTAAACACATAACACAATTCGTGGAATATTATAAACGTTCAATTTTTAGTACCCATTCTTACTCTTTCATATGCAATACAAAACCTTCAAGATTTCTATCATTTATATATTTCTTTTAAAAAAGTTACTGAGTACTTACCACCTGTCATGACAAACACACAAAAATACACAGACAGAAATATCCAGTCCCTCAAAAGAGGATACCGATACCTTTTGGCTTTTTCTATTGCTCAGCTTTCTTCCTTTTAATAGACAGAATTGCAAATGAACTCCAATCTCCTCGCCTGTCTTGATATAAGTTTGGGTCTTGGAAGGTGAAAGGCCAGCCCACAGAGCACCAGGCAACAGTGGGTCTCCGAGCCAGAGCTGCTGTTGATGTAATCGGATCTAGCCACAGAGACTGTGACTAAGTGAAACCCCATCTGCTGTGAGGTTTCCCTCTGGTCCCAGGAGGGACCAGAGCAGGATGTGAGGCGGCAGCGGCAGCGAGGTGCGTGGTCTGCGCGGAAACGGTGAGATTCCCCCACGTGTACTGTGTCTCACCACAGGCCCGTGTGGGTCTCCCCAGCATGACATCATGCTGGAGCTCCCAGGCAGGAGATGTGGGTGTGTGTGTGAGCGTTCACCTGGTGGGGGGTGTGGGGGGAGGGGCGCGGCATAGAGGGCATAAACCAGGGTTTCTCAGTCTCGCCACTGTTGACATATTTGTGTGGGATAATTCTTTGCTATGGGGGAGGCAGGGCTGTCTGTACATTGTAAGATATTCAACAGCATCCTTGGCCTCTACCCACTAATTTCCAGTAGCACCTCTCCCCAAGATGTGGTAGCCAAAATGTCTCCAGTCATTTCCAAATGCACCGTGGGGGGTTAAATCACCCTCTGTTGAAAAACCACTGGCACAGACCAAAGAATGAAACAAATCAGCCCTCTTCTTATTAAAGGCAGGGGTAAGAATTCAAGGGAAAAATAAAATACAGTTAACTCTCCAACTCCTTATCTAGTTTTAGAAGTGAAGTAAAAAGCTGGGCGTTAGCTTTGCTTGATCATTCAGATGATATTTGTTCCATAAAGAGGCAAATGTATTGATAGAAGTAATAATAATTACCAACTATTTAGCAGTTCTATAAGCTTAGTTCTACTAGGCACTGTATCTCACTGACTCCAAATGACAGGCCTGAGTGTAGGTGTTCTTATCTCCATTTTACAGATGAAGACATTGAGGCCCTGGGAGGTAAACAGTCTGGCCCAGGAGCATACAGCTCATGAGTAACTGAGCAGGGATTTGAACCCAGGTCTGCGTGATTTAAGGTCCAAACTCAGAGCCATTGCGTTATCTTAGCCCATTATTATGGAGTCTGTATGCAATGTTATAAAAATTCCAAAGCCTGTGATTTAAACCAATGAGTATTTAATGAGAACGTCTACCTTCAACATCAGCCTAGACAAAAGGTGGGTGGATTTGAGTGAAAGAATCAGACCTCCATGCTCTTACTTAAACAAGACTAACTAACCCACATTTATAAATCAACATGAGATAGTACATAATTCACCCTTTAATTGGTGGCACATATTAAAGGTATATAACCAGAATGCTAAAGAGAAAGAATATGGTTTAATGCCTGTGTCCCTGAATGGGGTGGCCCATATACCGTGAGGCTCCTCAATGAGGACTTGGAGCTGAAAGCACGTACTTGGCATTGGACGGTCCTGGGTTCTAACCCCCACTCTGACACCAGCTATGTGACTTTGGGGAGAGCACTTTACAACTGGGAGCCTAGCTAACTCCTCAGTAGGATGGAGATTAAAACACTGACCTCTCAGAACTCAACTGAGACCAGGTAGTGGGAACCAACATACAGTGTCCTGGATTTCCCTGGTGGCACAGTGGTTAAGATTCCACCTGCCGAGGCAGGGGACACGGCTTCGAGCCCTGGTCTGGGAAGATCCCACATGCCGTGGAGCAACTAAGCCCACGTGCCACAACTACTGAGCCCGCACACCTAGAGCCCGAGCTCCGTAACAACCGCAACAAAGAGTAACCCCCGCTCGCCGCAACTAGAGAGAGCCCGCGCACAGCAACGAAGACCCAATGCAGCCAAAACTAAGTAAATAAATACATAAATTTATTTTAAAAAACAAACAAGTATGCAGTGTCCTACATCCACGTGGCTTTTCTTTCATCACACCCATCACTTTTGTAATTATATGCTTATTTGTATATTTACATGTCTAATGGATCTCTCACCCAGGATTTTGAAAGCTCTATAAGAACGGGGACTGTATCTCTTTTATTCATTGCCTCTCCAGCACCTGACATAGTACTTGGTACATAGTAGATACTCATTTTAAAAATGTTGAGTTAATAGTAAATGTTAATGCATTCTTTCTCCCTGAATTTTCTTCTAAGATAATGAGTTTCCTGACACTGGAAGTATTCAAGCAATGGAACAATTAGATTCTCTCTTCCTCTGTGTCCCTATCATCATCTCTTATGGGGCCTTTCACCACAGCACACATCACACTGTTTTGCAATTACCTGTTTCTGTGCCTGTCTTCCCCATGAGTCTATAAACTCCTTCAGAGCTGAATGGATCACCTTTTAATCCCTGTGCCATGGTTCCAAGTCTAATAAATAAAATTTGCAAAGTAAAGACATTGATACCTTAGAGGGCATCCATCAACCGAATTAGAACTCAGACAAAGTTACCACTCTGTTTTCTTCCAAGTCACCAATTCTAAGCCTCAGCAACTCTAACTGCTGCCAGCTCTGCTCACACAACATCCAACAATCAGGAACAAAAGATTGGGGTGTTATTTCTATTGTTTCATACAAGCATAGACAATCAATAACTCTGTATTAAATTAAATTGGCCTCTTTTACAAAGAAAAATTGTGAGCCAGATTTTCCATATCTAACTCTGCACTTCAAAGATGATTAAATTCAAGCATTCATAAAACAAGTATCTATACAGTGCCAGCCACTGTTGAAGGCTCTGGTTAAATCCTGTTGGGTCATTCAAGATGGAGAGAATGATTTTGACATTGGGCATTCTTCTCATTTCCCCAAAGGAAACCAGATGTTCCTATTGGATTGTTTGGGTTAGGCAGCAAAAAAGGAGCTCAGAAATCTTGGAGATAAACTCTTCATCCTCCAGTCTCAGCACCTTTGGAGAAGGGAACATCTGGTGCTCAAAGGAAATAGTTAATTAAGCCACAAATACTTCCTAGCCAAAGGGAAGGATCCTCCAAAGCAGAATGCTTAGGCATTGGAAAGGCTGGCATACCTGTAGATCTCATCTCTCTAATCACCATGCAACTTCCCTGAAAACAGGAATAGCTATTACTTCATCTGTGATTGTTCTCCAGGGGAAGAAAGAAGAAAATCGCATTTTTTGTGTCTGGGGACATAAGCTGATAGCTTTATGTATATAACGCAGTAGCAGGTACAATACTCTACAATACTGGAGGATAAGAAACATTTCATTTCTTTCTCTTCATTTCTCTCAACCATGCCATTCTGTGCTAAGTCCCCACCAAAGTAACTGGTAAAATAAAATAAAATAAACCCCAAATAACTGGTAAAATTTAATCTCAGCTGTGTTGGAAATTGTTTCTCTTACAAACTGGCTTATTCAAGAGTCCAGGGGTCTTACGTGGCCCAGAACATCTGGGAACCAGTTACATGCTTCGTTCCTCTCTGGCCACGGCAGGTATCCTCATTTTGCAAGCCTGCACCCCTAGAAGAGGGTGGCTCTGCTCTTTCCATACCCCACCATGGTGCTGGGGTCTTAGTAAGGTCTAAGCTCACTAGTTGAACTAATATGTAAGTGCCATTTTTGTAGATCGAATGTAGTCGAATACCAGCAATTTTATATAAATCACCTATTGACTAAGTGTGCAAACAAGATTGCAACTTACCAAAGAGCCAAAGCACTTCCACTTCTTTGGAAAACAACCATGTACTACTAATTTCTGCTCATTAAACAGAAATTTAATCTTCTGGGATCTTCTCCCAGAAGATCTCACGTTGGCAATACTATACTAGCTTAGAAGAACTACTGGCAGAATATACTTCAAAGTTAGCACCCCTCAGCTGGTCTCCTACAATGCAGCTGTCTCACTGATTCATCCTGGCCCCCTCCCCCTCCTGTCTATGGGGATTATCAAGTCTTCATTGTAATTTCCTTATAAAGCATTTCCATGGAGGAAATCGTCTATCATCTGCCTTAAGGAATGAGTCATGTATCTATACTCTCAGAAGAACACTCTCCCCATATCCCATTCATCTGCAAGCCGAATCCAATCCTGGCCTGGGCAGGTGTTCCAATGCATTTAGAAAGCCTTTGAACTTCCCCTACAGAGGCCACTGTCTGAGACAGTGTCTGAAAGACTTGCTTGACATATCACTAAGGGGATCTTTTGGTCCCCACACACCACAACTCCCTCAGATGAGATCACTGAGCCAAATGGAAACCAGAGGGAAGCAGAAGAGAGAGGCAGGGTTTGTAGATCGTGCACCGAAGCACAGACGGAGTGGGGAGCCTGGCATGTGTCTGCTTGCCTCTCTCAGTCACCTTTTTTTGTCTTCTCTAAGTAGAAAAACCTCGATCTATGTGAAGGATTTTTTTAACCTATAAACTCCTCTGGTGTTTTTGGGTCTTACAGAAATCTCGACAAGTTGCTTCCTCCATGTGAAACATTACAGAATGAGAAGATCTGGATTTTAGCCTCAGCTAACTATGATTCATAGTGTGTGGGCAAAGCAGACAATGCTCCGGGCCTCCTTTTCTTATCTCACATTTGAGCACAATGATCTCTTAGCTCTTTTCAACTTGACAAAGTGTGCTGTGGATGAATCCTCAGAGTTATAGATGAGCAGCTACTCAGATAAGCTTGACACTTATTAGGGTCAGGCTGACTCTGGAATGATCAGGATGCAGTGTTTTAAGCCCAGTTTCACTCCCCTCCCTGGGCTAAATCACTCAACACTACAGAGCTCCCACATCAAGAGGCCACTTCGAAACTGTCAGGCTAATGGTGGAGGTTGCAGCTCCCTCTGACTTCCCTTTCCCTGCCTGTCTTCCAGCCAACACCTAAAATGTCATATTAAAGGAGATGGAACAAGAAGGTATTTGAGGTATTTTTGTCTGGTTTAGGTATCAGAGTGATGGTGGCCTCATAGAATGAGTCTGGGGATGTTCCTTCCTCTGCAATTTTTTGGAACAGTTTGAGAAGGATAGGTATTACCTCCTCTCTAAATGTTTGATAGAATTAGCCTGTGAAGCCATCTGGTCCAGGACTTCTGTTTGTTGAAAGTTTTTAAATCACAGTTTCAATTTCATTACTTGTGATTGGTCTGTTCATATTTTCTATTTCTTCCTGGTTCAGACTTGGAAGATTGTACCTTTCTAAGAATTTGTCCATTTCATCTAGGTTGTCCATTTTATTGGCATATAGTTGCTTGTAATAGTCTCTTATGATCTTTTGTATTGCTGTGATGTCAGTTATAACTTCTTTTTCATTTCTCATTTTATTGATTTGAGCCTGCTCCCTTTTTTTCTTGGTGAGTCTGGCTAAAGGTTCATCAATTATCATTTTGAAGAACCAGATTTTAGTTTCATTGATCTTTCCTATTGTTTTCTTTGTGTCTATTTCATTTATTTCTGCTCTGATCTTTATGAATTCTTTCCTTCTACTAGATTTGCATTTTGTTTGTTCTTCTTTCTCTAGTTGCTTTAGGTGTAAGGTTAGGTTATTTATTTGAGATTTTTTCTTGTTTCCTGAGGTAAGATCATATTGCTATAAAACTTAAAACTGCTTTTGCTGTGTCCCATAGGTTTTGGGTCATTGTGTTTTCATTTTCATTTGTCTCTAGGTATTTTGTTTTATTTCCTCTTTGATTTTCTCAGTGATCTACTGGTGGTTTAGTAACATATTGTTTAGCCTCCACGTGTTTGTGTTTTTTTTACAGTATTTTTTCTTGTACTAACAAGAAATTACAGGCCAATAGCACTGATGAACATAGACGCAAAATTCTCAAAAAAAATTAGCAAACTGAATCCAACAATATGTTAAAAGGATCATACACCATGATCAAGTGGGATTTATCCCATGGATGCAAGGATTTTTCAATATCCACAAATCAATCAGTACGATACACCACATCAACAAATTGAACAATAAAAACCATATGATCATCTCAATAAATGCAGGAAAAGTTTTTGACAAAATTCAACACTCACTTATGGTAAAAAACTCTCCAGAAAGTGGGCATAGAGGGAAACTACCTCAACATAATAAAGGCCATAAAAGACAAACACACAGCAAACATCATTCTCAATGGTGAAAAACTGAAAGCATTTCCTCTTAGATCATGAACAAGACAAGGATGTTCACTCTTGCCACTTTTATTCACAGTTTTGGAAGTCCTAGCTGTGGCAATCAGAGAAGAAAAAGAAATAAAAGGAATCCAAATTGGAAAAGAAGTTAAACTGTCGCTGTTAAGCTGTTTGTAGGTGACATGATACTATACATAGAAAATCCTAAAGACGCTACCAGAAAACTTCTAGAGGTCATCAGTGAATTTGGTAAAACTGCAGGTTACAAAATTAATACACAGAAATCTGTTGCATTTCCATACAGTAACAATGAAACATCAGAAAGAGAAATTCAAGAAACAACTCCATTTACCATCACATCAAAAAGAATAAAATACCTAGGAGACAAAAGACCTGTACTCCAAAAAATATAAGATGCTGATGAAAGAAATTGAAGGCAACATAAACAGATGGAAAGATATACCATGTTCTTGGATTGGAAGAATCAATATTGTCAAAATGACTATACTATCCAAGGCAATCTATAGATTCAATGCAATCCCTATCAAATTACCAATGGCACTTTTCGCAGAACTAGAACAAAAAACCTTAAAATTTGTATGGAGACACAAAAGACCTCGAATAGCCAAAAGAATCTTGAGAAAGAAAAACGGAGCTGGAGGAATCAAGCTCCTTTACTTCCGACTATACTACAAAGCTACAGTAATCAAAACAGTATGGTAGGGCTTCCCTGGTGGCGCAGTGGTTGAGAGTCCGCCTGCCTATGCGGGGGACACGGGTTCATGCCCCGGTCCGGGAAGATCCCACATGCAGCGGAGTAGCTAGGCCCATGAGCCATGGCCGCCGAGCCTGCGCATCCGGAGCCTGTGCTCTGCAACAGGAGAGGCCACAACAGTCAGAGGCCCATGTACCACCAAAAAAAAACAACAACAAACAAACAGTATGGTACTGGCACAAAAACAGACATATAGATCAATGGAACAGGATAGAAAGCCCAGAAATAAACCCACACACCTATGGTCAATTAATCTACAACAAAGGAGGCCAGACTATACAATGGTGGAAAGACAGTCTCTTCAACAAATCGTGCTGGGAAAACTGGACAGCTACATGTAAAAAAATGAAATTAGAACACTCTTTAACACCATACACAAAAATAAGCTCAAAATGGATTAAAGACCTAAATGTGAGACCGGACACTATAAAACTCTTAGAGGAAAACATAGGCAGAAAACTCTCTGACATAAATCACAGCAATATTTTTTTCAATCCATCTCCCAGAGTAATGGAAATAAAAACAAAAATAAACTAATGGGACCTAATTAAACTCAAAAGCTTTTGCACAGCAAAGGAAACCATAAACAAAATGAAAAGACAACCCACAGATTGGGAGAAAATATTTACAAATGATGTGACCGACATGGGATTAGTCTCCAAAATTTACAAATGGCTTATGCAGCTTAATACCATTAAAACAAACAACCCAATCAAAAAATGGGCAGATGACCTAAATAGGCATTCCACCAAAGAAGACATACAGATGGCCAGGAGGCACATGAAAAAATGTTCAACATTGCTAATTATTAGACAAATGTAAATCAAAACTACAATGAGATATCACCTCACACCAGTCAAAATGGCTATCATCAAAAAATCCACAAACAATAAATGCTGGAGAGGGTATGGAGAGAAGGGAACCCTCCCACACTATTTGTGGGAATGTAAATTGGTACAGTCCCCTATGGAGAACACTATGAAGGTTCCTTAAAAAACTAAAAATAGAGCTATCATATGATCCTGCAATCCCATTCCTGGGCATATATCCAGAGAAAAAACATGGTCTGAAAGGACACATGCACCCCAACGTTCATTGCAGCACTGTTTACAATAGCCAAGACATGGAAGCAACCTAAATGTCCTTTGACAGAGGAATGGATAAAGAAGATGTGGAACATATATACAATGGAATATTACTCAGCCATTAAAAAGAATGAAATAATGCCATTTGCAGCAACATGGACGGACCTAGAGATTGTCATACTGAGTGAAGTCAGTCAAACAGAGAAAGAGAAATATTGTATGATATCGCTTATAAGCAGAATCTAAAAAGAAATGATACAAAAATGAACTTACTTACAAAACAGAAACAGACTCACAGACTTAGAGGACAAACTTATGATTATGGGGGGTGGGGGAAAGGGTGGGAGGAAGGGATAGTTAGGGAGTTTGGGATTGACATGAACACACTGCTATATTTGAAATGGATAACCAACAAGGACCTACTGTATAGTACAGGGAACTCTGCTCAGTATTATGTAACAACCTAAATGGGAAAAGAATTTGAAAAAGAAATGTATACGTATGAAAGAATCACTTTGCCGTAGACCTGAAACTATCATAACATTGTTAATCAACTATATGCCAATATAAAAGAAAAATTAAATTAGAAAAAAAGAAAGTATTCTAGAATCTAGTGAGATGGAGTTACCATTTTTAAAAGCCCCTGTTATGCACAAGGCAGGCCCATTTAGCCCTTGTTATCAGTTTCCTATGGCTGCTTTAACAAATCACCACAAACTTAGTGGCTTAAAACAACAGAAGTTTTTTCTCTTACAGTTCTGGAGGGAAGAGTCTGAAATGAGTTTTACTCAGCTAAAATCAAGTTGTCCACAGGGCTGGGTCCTTCTGGAGGCTCCAGGGAAGAATCTGTTCTTGCCTCTTTTAACATCTGGTAATGGCCAGCATTCCTTGGCTTGTGGCCACATCACTTCAATTTCTGTTCCTTGGTCACATTGCCTTTTCCTCTCCTGTAAGCAAATCTCCCTCTGCCTACTCTTATAAGGTCGCTTGTGATTGCATCCAGGATAATCTCCTCGTGTCATAATCCTTAAATGACATCTGAAAAGTCCCTTTTGCCGTATAAGGTAACATTCACTGGTTCTGGGAAATTAGGGTATGGTTATCTCGGGGGAGCCATTATTCAACCTACTACAGTCCTGTCAGCTCTATGAAGGGAGTACCCTCACTCCCATTTTACAGACAAAGACACAGATGGGGCTCATAGGAGTGAAGGAATTTGAAACATTTCACACACTAGTAAATGGCAGAGCAGGGATTAAACCTAAGTCTGTCTATTTTCCAGTCACGGGCTTCTTATTTTATACCACTGTACCCAAAATACAGTCGGGGAGGAAGAATTTTTCTCTCCCCTTCTAGGTCCTTCTGGCTGCTCTAAGAATTAAATTGACATGAGGCAGATTAACAAGAGAAAATCAAACAAAAGTTTAATAACATGTATACATGGCAGAGACCCAGAGAAACCGAGTAACTCTCCAAATGGCTGAGACCCTCACCTTAAATACCATCTTCCTCTAAAGACAAAAGAGCATGTTGGAGTAGCTGGGACTTGAAAGGGGAAAAAGGAAATTCATATGGAAATGGAAAAGCAAATGTTTGGTAAATAAATGTTTGGCTGGGCCTCAGCAGAGACAATGGGACAGAGAGTAGACTCTGATCTCTAGGCCCTGCTCAAGTTTCCTTCACCACCATGCCTAACCTGTATTCTTTGCAGATACCTCTCCTGATAGCTCTCCTTTTACCTAAATTCTTTAGGCAGCTAAGGCGTAGAATTCTTGAGTCTTTTGGGCCTTGATTGTTTTCAGCTCAAAATAATCTCTATGACAAAGTTTGGGGATGGCAAACTTTGCTCCCCTACAAGACTGATAACACAAGACTCTTTATAAATGGTTTCCGCAGTGGAAACCAAAGAGCCCAGTATTTTGCACATGGAGACTTCTGCCAAACCATGCATTGGCTCTGTGACTTTAAGCAAGTCCCTTGACCTCTTCTCACCTAGTAGTATGGGGGAAGCTTAGGTATGAGGACTGAAATAATGTCACTGCTTTGCAACTGTTACTAGAAATATACGTGAGTAGATTTGCCATCAATCCTGCTATTGGAAGGCTGTGGGGTAGGGAAGGAGTACAGGTGAGACTGCTCCGTCAGGACCAAGACCAGCCCAGGGCAACTCCCCAGGGGGGAAAGTGATTCCCATACCTCTGTGATAGCTGTACATCAACCTCTAGACCCTGCTGGGGGAGCTTCTAGCTCTGAGGCAAGCAATACCATCCGGCCGACTCTGACTAGGGGAGAATTTTCCAGCACCACCTGAAGACACAGAATGTGTAAAGACTTCGAAAACGACGGGAGAACAGGACCCTTAAAGCCTGCTGTTGATTGCATGTGCACAGCAGGATGGAGGGGGATCTATGAAGGATGTAATAAAAGGTGCTATGTATTTTTTTACATGCTTACACATTTTTTTTTCCTTTAACCCTTTTTATTTTAGTGAGCTCATTTTTGGAACATAGTTTGAGGTTATCTTTTCCATCATTTAAAAATGAGAAAATAAAGGCCCAGAATAGAAAAGCGACTTACCTAGAATAGCCAATAGGCATCATTTTGAGATTATTTTAGAGTGTAGCAAGCATAAACATTTGATTAAGTGTATTTCCTTTAATCCTGAGAATAACTCTAAGAAGTACCAGTTATTAATGTACCCATTTTACAAATGAGGGACTGATAACAAAGAAGTAAAATAATTTGTCCAAGGCCCCACTTCTTTTCCTAACTAGTTAGTGGTTGAATTAGGACAGGAACAAAATCCACGCCAGTACTCTCACAACTCCAGCATTAGCACTGACAGACATGGACTTCTCATGGCCTCTTGCTGCCACAGTACCCGAAGAAACACAAGCAAAGCCCCTCTTCCCTCATTAGACTGTTATGCACAAACTCCATAATCACTCAGGGTGGTCCATCCGAGTCCAAGAATGTCATTTTTGCCTTTGGGTACCTGTTAAATTAAGTACATGAGGAAGCACCCCCAATCACAGGAGGTTGGGGATAGAGCCCACAGCCTGGGTTTGGATCTTCTTGCTGTCATTTATTACTCACGTGACTCAGACAATTTACTTAAGCTCTCTGTTCCTCACCGGTCCCATCTGCAAAATGGGAATAATGATAGTATCAACCCAATGGGCTCACTGTACAGATCGCTGAACTTCATATATGCAAACTACTTAAAAAGTGCCTAACAGGAACAACTCAGTCAATGTGAGCCACTCTAATCCATCTTTGTCCACAAAAGAAATCTAAGAAAAACCAAGAAGAGAAATAAAGAAAAGGGACAAATTAAACATCCTCACAAGTATCTAACTCAGTTGTGACAAATCAGTCAAAAAAATTCAATCTGCCTTGGCTTCAAAGCTGTGTATTCCCTCGGCAACCTGTATTAAGTCCTGAGATCCTTTGACTACTCATATTCATCACAGCAGCCTGCGTGCACACCAGTAAACATGACCAAAACCATCCCCTCAGCTCTTCTACAACTCCAGACCTTCCAACTCAGCACTGGTCAATGATCATCGTTTGAATCCTTCCCTCTTCCCCTTTGGCTCCAGCTAAGAGGTCATCCTTAGAAAGTATTAGCAAACAAGACAGCACCTGGTGGTTTCAACTCCCTTCTCTCCCCTGCAGAGCCCAGGAATACTTCAGGTGGAAGCTGGGATTCACGCACAACACAGCCGTGCCAAGTGTGAGCTTTCGACTGCAATTTGGGGCGGGGGGGATCATTCATCATCAAAAAAATCTGCATAAGGCATCACAGTTTACTGAGCACTTTCTCTTCCACTCTGTTACTTGGTCTTCACACCAACTCTGGGAGGTACTCGAGGTAGGGATTTTTTATCTGTCTCACTAATGAGGAATCTGAGTTTCAGAGAAGCGATACGATTTTCTCAAGATAATTCACCTTGTAAATGGTCAAGATGATTGGAACCCAAAACTGCTTGTGCCAGTCTTATGCCTTTTCCATCTTCCCCGTCATTCGGCCAGTCAATCACTCATTTCATGGGAACATTAATTGACTTCCCGGTGCTTTGAGAAGGAAGGCACAGTTCTTGGCCCCAGGGAACTCTCATAGTCCCTTTGGGGAACTGGGTGAGTAAATCAGTGATAACAATAAACACTCTAATCATCTAATAAATCATTTCAAGGAAGTTTTATGGTTTACCTAAATTCTGCCACAGATCACATGCCATTCTAAAAACCATGATATGCAGGAACGATATTAAAAATAATTAACTAGTGGCATGGCCTAGGCGTCAACAATAAACAGACACTGGCTCTAAACAGATCTGTTAGTAAGCACTTGAAAAGTGACAGTGTCTACCCTCAAAGTGTTCATGGCCTAATGAGCTAAAAAGGCAATTATACAGTATGCTAAAAATAAAAGATGGAAGTCTGGATGAGCATGGATGAGGTGCCCTTCTCTCTGAATGTAAGGTTATGGAAACTGTCTTAGAAGTCAATCTTGAAAAACAATATAGGAACTTGCCATGAGGATAAAGTCCAGGGAGGGTTATTCTAGGGACTGGGAATGTACAAAGGCTTAGAGGCCTCTAAATTATCCTTTTGATTTTTTTACTTAGCATTTTTAAGTTGCTAAGATCCTTAGGAATCGCTCATTTTGTAACCAGTACACCAAGAGCCAGAGAAGAGAAGAGATTTGCTCAAAGTCACACAGTAAGTTATGCGTCCTCAGGACTCAAACCTACTGTAAACCAAAGTTCTTTCCACTTTTCCACGTTGACCACAGAGCCTACTTATTGGCTGATTCACCCTATTCCAGCTGGCAGGGAAGCTCTCCTCTATCTTGCCGCTCATTCAGTGACCAATGACGTCTTTGAGCTTTTTTGTCCTTTCTTGTCTAAGGAGAAGTGAGAAGAGATGGAGAAGAAGAACACTGAACAAAGCCTTGCAGACAGCAAGTCGGGGAAACTTGACCCTAAACAAATGCATCGAATTGAATGACTAGCCCACTGTGTTGGACCCCAGCTCCTTCATTGCTTTGGGAGAGATTTCTGGCAACTATAGAGTCACATGGGACTTTTGGACGGGAGTTAGCACACTAGATGAATCCCAAGAAGAGGAGGAAGAGGTTGGGAGCAGTGGGTAAGCAAGGCGGGGGAAGGTGGAAATCAAGGGCTCCCGTGGGAAGTAAATGCTAGGCTTGTCAAAGAAATGGACGCCCAGCTTCCTCAGAGAGTGCCAGTCCTGGCCGATATTCTACTCCCTGGATGATCTATCTTGGGAAAGAAAAAAAAGTATTGCATCTAACAGACCTTCAAGGTAATGAGAATGATCTCCCCTGAGGTGAGCCTCCACACTCCCTCGGGCCTCCAAACCACGTCCTCCACTGGCACCCTGTGAATGAGGATGGCAAACGAGCAACAACAAAATCAGGCTTTGGCCGAGAACTCCGCGCAGAGGTGGAGTTTGCAAGCGTTCACTGTGCCCTCTCATCTTCCTGCTGAGTTGGAAGGTCTGGAGTTGTGGAAGGGCTGAGGGGCTGGTTATGGTCATGTTTACTGGTGTGCGTGCAGGCTGCTGTGATGAATGCAAGTGAGTCAAAGGATCTCAGGACTGAAGGCAGGTTACAGAGGGAATACACAGCTTTGGGAAAAAGTGTTTACCGTACTGAGCAGAGGGCCACCGTAAGACACCGGATGCCAAGAGGTGCAGCCTCTGCCAGACAGGAGGGTGAATGGGTATTGATTCCATAAGCATCCTCCGCTGTAATGTCTAATGTGGTTTGATTGCTCAGTTCTGACCTTGATGACCATCTTCACGGAAAGCAGCCGTGGTGGCCTTGGGTAAGTCCTTTCTTTGCTCTGGGCCCTCTCTCCTCACCTGTGAAATGGATGTGTTGGGGAATCTAGTTTCCCTCTTATGTTCTAAGGGCGAAAAAAGAAGAATTTAATTATAAAGCACAGCATGTCAAACATTCACTTGTTCATCACTTCTTTCATTCAATAAACATTTACTGAGCTCCTACAATACCCAAGGCTCTGTGCTAGGCAAGGAAAAGCAGGTGTGATCACTGCCCTCTGGAGGCCTAGCACGTAGGAAGAAAAACGAGACATACATATAATTATACCATGTAGAGGCAATGAATGTCCTAACAGAGTTGCAACATGCATGGAAGCATTTCTTGCAGAAGACATCTAGGAAGCAACATGGTGAAGTTAGATCAGAATTGGATGCCAAGTGGATGTGAGAAGGTGGAGGTGAGGATTCCAGGTAGAGTACAGCGTTAGCAAAGGTTCAGGTATTGGAGAGCACAAGGTGTATGCAGACCCATTTGCCTGGAAGGGAGGCTGAAAAAAGTCCAGAGATAGATGAAAACAAGTGCCTTATCTGGGCCCCTCTTACTTAAAAGCCAAGGTATGGCTTAAGATGCCACATAAGTTTTGGAGAAAACTCCTTTTACAAGTAGCCTATGCTAAAAATACACAAATAAAGCTAATCACCTCTGGAATATACTTCTTTTTTTTTTTTTAAATAATGGTAACATTATTTATTTATTTATTTATTTTTGGCTGTGTTGGGTCTTCGTTTCTGTGCGAGGGCTTTCTCTAGTTGCGGCGCACGGGCCTCTCACTATCGCGGCCTCTTTTGTTGCGGAGCACAGGCTCCAGATGCGCAGGCTCAGTAGTTGTGGCTCACGGGCCCAGTTGCACCGCGGCATGTGGGATCCTCCCAGACCAGGGCTCGAACCCGTGTCCCCCGCATTGGCAGGCGGATTCTCAACCACCGCACCACCAGGGAAGCCTGGAATATACTTCTATGATAGTTAACTTAATGTTTAATAATATTCTTGTTTGTTTGTTCCACTGGCCTGTTTCCTGCCTTGAGGGCCAGCCTGGTCATCTTTGGCTTTGTTTTCCCTGTGATTGGCTAAGCCACTTGTAGTAGGAATACTACATGGATGGGGGGCTGGGTTTGGGAGGTTCCCAGAAGAAGCCATATGTTATCACCCAGCTTTCTAGCACGTGCTCTTATTCCATTTAAATATACAAACGACTGCAAATATGTATTGATTATGCATTATATGTAAATGTAGTCTATATGCCATATGACATGTATAATATACTATTCTGATGTTTCTATTCCCTAACCCAGGAGATAAACTCAGTAGACTTTGAGAAGCCAAGAGAAATGGAGGCACTCACTACTGGTAAAAAGACATGGCCTTATGCTACTACAATATGCTTTAGCTAAAACACAGAGTTTAAAACTTCCAAAACAACCAACACTTGAATCAGCCAAAATAGTTCAAAAGTTCAAATGAACTGCCTTATGACATGACTATTTATGGGTTTTCTTGTTGTCTGGGAGGGTCACTTAAGCAGAGAATCCTAGGATACTGGGGCCAGAGAGACCATAGGGATGACCTAATCTTGTCCCCCTTTTTTCAGATTGGGAAACTGAGGCCCACAGCAATAATAATAAGTATGGGGGTGATATCATTCAGTACTGAAAATAGGCAGATAATTGAAACCTCTGTTATTCATACTTGATTTTTTAAAAAATCAAGGATCTCTGAATTAGCTCTATGGAACAAAGAAACATATCTTCCATATACAAATATGGCAGTGATTTTTATACAAGCAGTGTTACAATCTAATAGGGCATAAAACATTGTTTAAATATCATCTTACAATGTTCCTGGACAGTAATGTGTAATAGAAAGAACTGTGGAGCCCAGTGTTGTCATTTAAATGCTCCCCAGGTGTATTCCCTCAGTGAGGCTCCATTACTTCTCTGAACTTCAGTTTCTTCGTCTGTAAAAAGGGGACAGTGCATGTGCCTATCACACTTTCTGGTTGTGAGGATGTAATGAAATAACGTCTAGAAAGTACCTTGGGTGGCACCTAATATAGACTTAATAAAGGAGGGTCCAGCGATAGCTACAGGTTACATGATGCCTCATTTCCCTCCAGGATCCCAAAAAGTACTAAGTGCTGTGACAAGCTCAAGCGTGGGTGCCCTGGCCTGACCGCTTCCCCCGCTCCCTCCCACGTCTTTGTGTGCCCTGAGGATACCCAATGCATGCTAACCACCAAACTCACCGATGACTCAGAGCTTGGAAAGAATCCACAGCCGGCTGGAGAGCAAAGGCGCAGCTTATGTTTCAAAGATTAACTTGTTACTTTTTTTCTTATGGTGGGCACCTTTCAGCATTGAGAAGAAACCTTGGAGACCTTTCTTTAGGAGACGCAGCTTAGAAGACAGGACCAGGCACAGGCCCTGTGCCAGCAGTCAAAAAGCTGCTCCCCTGTAGTGCACCGGGGCTGGGACAATACCGCCTCCAGGCAGCTGGACAGGACTGTGGCTGTCTCCCCAAAAGAGACTCCGGACTGATCTGTGTTCCCAGTGCTTTTCCCACCTGCTGAGAACTAATCCCTTATCTCTCTGCTGGCCCTGAGAAACCCCAAACACCCCAGGCTTTCGAAAGGCTTTATCTCCTCTTTCCAGGAATTCGGCTCAGCCCCTGTGCTCTCTCCGAGGGGCCACTGAGCAGCTGCTGCCCAGCGCCCAGGCAGGCTAGCCCCCCGGTCTCGTTTCCATGTTTCTAGCCTGCCTGGCGAGACAGCCAGAGCTGCTGATTCTTCTCCCTCTCGCTCCCTGGGCTTCTGTCTCACAATTAGAAAAACCAAACGGTTTGCGGAGCAAAGCAAAAATCCCACTTTACTAACAGCTGCTCCCAGCCAGGGGCAGGAGGCGAAGGGAGAGGGAATTCTTACTTTTGCAATAAATTGTATGCAAATAAGTTCTTTTCCTGGCAGAGAGCAGGGAGTGAGTGCGTCTTTCATGAGCTAACCCTGTTCCGCTGGGAGGGCTGTTCCTTTAATTCACCAACTGAAAAAGTGGGAAAGGATGTCTGGAGGCGAGGCGTCCCATTACAGAGGAAGGAGCTCGCTATATAAGCCAGCCAAAGCTGGCCGCACTGGCCACAGCCTGCCTACTGTCACAAGCTCTCCCGCGCGCGCAGACACACACCCCCGCCTGTCCTCCACACAAAGACAGCAGGCTCGGGGTGACACTGGGGCAGCACACCGGGAGCCCCGCTGCTCACATCCAGGTACTTATTCCATGGAGCTGGTTCACTCAGGGATCTAGGTCTTTCCTAACTCCGAAAAGGTAAGTCTGTTTCACCCCATTTCCAAAGATGTGATACACTGTTTGCATTTCTGGGACCAAATAGGTTGTGGTGTCCTAATTCTAAAACTTTTGCTTTATCTTGGCTGCTGGCAAAATGGGGTATTTGCTGTGATCGGATGTACCTTGACTTGTTTTCTACTTGCCCCCTTCCAGTCTCGTAGATTTCTGTCTGCTTGTTTTAGTTCTATGAATAGTTCCATGTGCAAGGAACTTTTTAGGAAGTTTTCCTCTCTGTCCTTCTTCTGAGGGAAAGTAAGAATTTACTCTTAACTCCCTACCTGACTGATTCACCTGTGAATATTTTTGTTTGAGGGTTAAGGAAGTAGAGTTTGAAAGTGGAGTTTGCTCATGGCCTTACTTTGGGGTGGGTTGGGGGAGATTGATAGACGATGGTAGAAGAACAATAAAATTTTGCATCTCAACAGCCCTTACCTTACAGTTTACAAAGAGCTGTGTATCCATCCTTGTGCTCCACAATATCCACCTTGTAGTCAGACATGGAAAGGGATGAGGGCTGGGGGACAGAACAGAGAAGATAACTCCTAGGGCCAGGTGGACAAGTGCAGACTAGGAGACGGGAGTTGTGGACACTGGCTTCTGTTCTGAAGGGCCGGGGGACTCCCCATGGATGCCTCCTGATTCATTGATCCCTGGGCTGGGAACCTGGGCATGTTTGGGGTGCTTAGAGCCAGCAGTATCCCGTATTTTTCTAGAATCACCTCTCCTTCCTCATCTCTCATCGCAGAAAGCCCTGAGAAACAATTGCCCTTAGGGATGGGAAGTACATCTCCCCTGGCCGACGGTGGAAGGAACGCAGGGGTTTCTTGTTCCCAGCCATGCTGTAAGGGGATTAGGAACTTGGGTTTTGAGGCCAGGGATCCTTTTAGTGTCCCCACCACCACGACCACCACACATGTGACCCTGATGAAAATATGTGACCTCTTCGAGTCTCAGTTTTCACTTCTCTAAAATGGGAACAATAACTTCTGTTGTCGTTATGAGAAAATGAAATATAAAGAGATTGGAAGAGCGAGGGCTCAAGAACTGGAAGTTTGGGTAGTCGCTGTCATTGCCCCAAACTGCTACCACTTTGGAAGTTAAAAGAGGCACTTAGCCAATCTTGGATTGTTTCTTCTGTGTTCCTCACCCCCCATACTCCCGCTCCCTGTCTTCTTATCTCACCAGGTCTGAGGGCATCTCACTACCTGGCAGGTCAGATTCTTGGCTGTATTTTACAAGCTGCAGGTTATGTTAGCACAGGTTGGGAGAAAAGGGAGAAGCCTAGGTTGGATGTAAATGCTTGAGTTTGGGCATTTGCAGATTCTGAAGCTGTCGGCTATAAAGTACCATGCTGCCGGGGGACTCTTTGGAAATGCGTTCCGTCCAGAGGGAGAGTGGGACAGGGAGCCCCATTTGAAGAATGAATGCTTTTTTTTTCATGTTTTTGTGGACCCTTTCCCCCTTTTTTTGGAGTTTACCCATATATGCTTTAGAAATAAAACCTGCTGCCCACCCCAGCCAGCTTCCTGCCTCGTCCTGCAGTGTGGCAAGGCCAACTCAGGAGTGGCGAGAGCTTTGTTCGGGGCTATTGAAAGCTGTGACGTGTTTGCTAGCCTTGTGTGCATCCAGCCCTTTGAAGGAGACAACGGAAGTGAGTGTGCTTTGAACCTGTGCATTGCAGGGAGGTGATGGCATTTGGGGAAAGAAAGTGAATATGAATGTTCTCTGATTTGCTCAAACAATGTGAATTGGATAAGGATTGAGGGGGGGTTGTCAAACTCTACAGTTGTTAAAGATTACTTTTTTCTATGCTTTGCAAAACCTAGCTTCCTTATCTCGTCTCCCACTAACTGCCTCCCCCGCCCAAAGTGACCAACTTTCCAGCCGGCAGCTTTGTCATCCATATAAAGAGGATGACCATCTATAGCTCATAGGGTGCTTGTGACACTCAAGTGAGATAATATGTATACCAAACTTCGCACAGAACCTGGCACATAGTAGGAGCTCAATAAATGGAGATGTTCCTTGGTTTTCCTGCTTATCAATTTACTAGGACTTGTCCAAGATTAATGTTCTAAGACAGTGGTTTTCAAAGTTACTTTTAGCAGTGGAAATATTCATTAAATGAAATCGAAATGAATTGGCAAGACCCTAATATATGGCAGGTAAATGTGGGCCCGATTTGATTGAAGCAGGGGGTGGAGGGTCTAAAACTCACCCCATGGCTCTCAGCCTCTGGGACATTTCCACAGAATCCTGAACACACAAAAAACACAGTTAAAAATCATGAAGCCAGGTGGTGTGCGTTCAGGCTGCAATTTTGCACTTTGACAAGGATTTGTGCCCCTCCATGTCCAGTGGAAGTCCGAGCAATTTCCCAAGTAGTACGGTAGACAGACATATACGTGGGGAGTTTAAAATGCTTAGCAAAGGATGATTCTTTTAATTAATTGTAATGATAGCAATAGACAAAACATACGGAGAACCCACGCTCTAAGTCTTTGTATACCTCATCTTACTAAATATCCACATGTCTCTGAGAAAGGGACCGTACCTATTTGACAAAGGTTGAAAAGCAGAGAGAATGAGTAACAGAACTCAGAGGGATGGAGCCAGTTTTCGGACCCAGGTCCCCATGACCCCCAAATCAGGGCCCATTCCGCCACATTCCTTCTGAATGCTGCTGCTTCTTGAACTGCCTTTAGAAGGGAAGAAAACGTTCTTTCTGACTAAATCCGCCCCTCCAGCCAGACTGTGGCCACCCATAAATGCAGCGGTAGCCTGATCATATAACCAGAATGGAATTTGGAAAGGGAATTCAAGCTGTCGGAATGAAAAACATATCCTCCTTAATCTTACCCTTTCTAATGCTCACAATGGACTATGAACACCTATTCTCTCCTTCCCCCTGGATTTCTACAAATAGCCATGTTTTCTTATAGGAAAAAATATGCAGCTGGCTTAATACATAAGTCATGCTGAAGTCATGGCAGTTTGAAATGCAGGGAGTAGGGAACAAACATTTAGATGACTCAATACACAACCCCTCTGTGATGATAATACACACACACACACACACACACACACTCAAAATAGTTAACGTGGAGGGTTAACTACGTATCACATATGTGATAGGATGGTTTGCCTATGGTTTCTCATCAAATTCTCACTCTCACACTGCAAGTTATAAATTACTAGCCCCATTTTATGGCCAGAGAAATCAAGGCCCAAGGAGGTGAAATGATGCATCTGAGAATTTCCATAAGAGGGAAGCAGAGTTGGCTTTGAACCCAAACTTGTGGACCAAAACCCTACTCTTCTTTCCCTTATGCTGCATCGTCTCCTGATGTCAAGCTGGGCGGACCTCTATGGGACCTTGAACGATGTCTTTCGGTGGCTGGCCGAGATGGCAGAGAAGCCCTCAGCTGGCATTGGTGTCTATTGATTTTGCAGAATAGACCTGCGTATATCCCTTTTCATGGTGCTCAGGAAAGGTCAGCTCATAGTGGTAAAATTCTCTGCCTGGAAACAGAAACGTTCAAATTTCAAGCCCCGAGAGAGAGAAGAATGACACTAGAGGCAGCGGTCAGGTCATTACTGCTGAGTTTCATCCCACCCTTGGCCGAGCTTGACAGGTGGGAGCTCTGACTGGGAAAGCAGGGCTGTACCTGTGCCTGCACCCTCTCTGAGAGCCAGGTGAACGGGAGCATCTGGTTTTAAAAGAGCTGATTGGGAGATAAAGTGAAATCAGTGTGCCCAGCCTCGGGGCAGTGAATCCCAGGATGGCCAGGAAATGGTTGTAAGCTCTGAGCCACAAGTCCCCCTGGGTTATGGTTCAATCACTTCTCACTTTAACATCACAGGGAATCCCCTTGAATTTAATCCCAGGCTAGTACGGACACCTTCAACATGTGGGAAACATTAGATGAAGGCTCCTTTCCAAGAAGGAAACCCCTCCAAACTCCTGCAAACTATAGGCAATAATTCCATCCGAGACAAAGAGCGGTGGCCTTACCTACCATAAGGGGTTCTACACACCCTATGACCTTCTTTGCAGAGGAGAAAAGCCTATGCGCCTACCTGATGCTAACCCTGGGGACCAGACTATTTTTTTCAGTTATGCCCTGAAGCCTTGCTCTGTTTCTTCCTCTGTTGTCTCATTTTTCCCGCCTCTCCTTAACTTTAGCAACAACCTAAGTTCAACACTTCATCACTCCCTTTGACCCTCCCATTACGGAAAAAAATTCAAATGCTCACACTGAAAGCAGATTGTGAATGGAAAATCCCTTCCATGTGTATTTTTAGTCTATCTGTGAGTGAAAATGAAAAAAAAATCATTTCATGCCAAGTTGTCTCAGATTTTTTTTTTTTGAAATATACTGAAATTCACAGGCCCTTAATTATGCAGCCATGGTAATTCAAATAGCTTTGGTTGGTCCTTGAACTTCCCCTATGTCAACAGCCAGAGATATTTCCTAAACTCTGAAAGTAGACAGCTTGTTTCAGAATTAACCACTGACCAACCCTTACCCTGGAGGAGGTGAGTTGGCTGCTACTGAGTTCTACATGAACGTGTCTAAAACGTTTTTCAGGGAGGGGCTGAGGGGCTGATGGCAATAACTAATATTTACTGAGTACTCTACAGGCATTATGCCATTTAATCAGCAACAATTGCTTCCAGCAAGTGTAACTGCTCCCCGAATTCAAACCTAGGGGACCTGGGGCTGGAAAAGTTTAAGTAGCTTCCCCAAGGCCGCTCAGAGGGTGATTGCCAGAGCCAGAACTCAAACCCACTTCCAAGTCCTGAGCAAGTGGTTATAACCGTCCATGCTCCACACTGAAATTCTGTTCATCTCTGACAACAGACGGGGCTAGACAGAGCAGAGCCCAGAAAGAGTCAGAGGCGTGTCTTTCAGACCCTAGTGTTACCTTCAGCAGGTGGCCACTGCTGCTGTCTCCAACTTGCTCCTTCAGGGCCCACTTCCTGCAGAAACTGTAATTAAATAAGTAGTGTATGATTTCAAGTGTAATATGTTTCCCCTACTGGGCTGGATGCTGCAGGAGGGTGAAGCCCTCCTGCCAGCCTGAGACGTGAAGCATGGACGCACACATAAGCAAGTGCTTGCCCTGCAGATGGGCTTACACACCCCTCTGACAGTTCCTGCACAGGCTCTGGGCTTCCCCCACTGACCTCTGCACATCATAACTGCGCTGATGATGTCCGCCCCTGCCCCACCTGCCTGTATGCCATTGAGGCCAAGATCATCAGTGAGGCAGGAACCCTGTGTGCTGGAGCTCATTCTCCCCAGAGGTTAGCTACCTGCTGGCAGGTATCAGGTCCTCAGAAAGGTATTGTTGAAGAGACTCTGCTGTCCTAACTGAAATGAACAATAGCGCAACGCCGCTTGGCTTCTGAACTGTGTCCTATGGTGAATGAAGCATTTTCACATGCCAGATAGTTTTAATAAAGCAGGATTCTTTTTTTTTTTTTTTAATTGATTTTATTTTATTTATTTTGGCTGAGTTAGGTCTTTGTTGCTGCCCGCGGGCTTTCTCTAGTTGCGTCGAGCGACTCTTAGTTGTGGCACGCAGGCTTCTCATTGCGGTGGCTTCTCTTGTTGGAGAGCACGGGCTCTAGGCGCACGGGCTTCAGTAGTTGTGGCTCGAGGGCTCTAGAGCACAGGCTCAGTAGTTGTGGCACACGGGCTTAGTTGCTCCACGGCATGTGGGATCTTCCTGGACCAGGGCTCGAACCTATGTCCCTTGCATTGGCAGGCAGATTCTTAACCACTGCGCCACCAGGGAAGCCCAAAGCAGGATTCTAATGAATTTATAAATGTATGAAATAACTTTTCTGTGCATCACTCTCAGAGTTTCCCAGCAACCAAATATTATTTCACAGTTAAGTAAACTGAGGCCACAAAAGGTTGTCACTTGCACAAAGCAGAAAGTGGTGGCATTGGGATTCCTCTCCAGGCACTCCCCAAACTGCCTAACTCCCAGAACTGCACTTCTTCTGCTGTGTCATTGGGTATTCAGGTATTATTCCCATTTTCCAGATGAGAAAAGAGGTTAGAGGTAGCAGGCTACTTGCTAGAGGAAGGGTCACATTTTAAAAGGGTGGTTCAGTAGAGAGGGTGATGCTTGATACAAATACGAGAATTGCCAGTGATAGACATTAGGCAAGGGGATACTTTGGAGAGCTTAAATTTAATCACCCAGGGATGTGTTCCGGGTAAAATATTTAGTAGGTAGAAAAAAAGATGGCAGACTGAATATTGAGTGCAAGTCAGTATATTTTGGTTGAAAGCTCTATGCCTACGGATGCCACCCAGGGAAAGCCTGGCTAATAGCAGTGCCCTGGGGAACTCTGCTAGGCACTTCATGCAATATGCACACGCGTAACCTCACTGCAGAAGCGACACACCACAGCCAGCGCAAGAGAACCTAGAGCAGCACTGGACTCCCTGCCAGCCAGAGACCCTCAGGAACACTGCATCCAGGGTAGGCACCAAGATACAAAACAACAACAACAACAACAACAACAATAATAAAGCCCGTGAGTACAACCAGACAAGGAAGCCATGACTTTCCACCTAGGGAAGAGACAGTCCAGTAGAGGCAAATACCTAAGCAGCTCCCCCTGCTGGGGAGGTGGCTCATGGTGGGCAGAGACACCTTTAGTGCTGCCCCCAAGCAAGTGGCCTGCTCTCCGAGGCACTTATGCCCTGGGTCCTGGGATGGTCACACAGAGGTAGCTCTATGCAGAAATGTCACAGAAGAATGCTCCAATTTATAGGTAGGGTGTTTAAAAAAAATTCCCTTCAACCCATAGAATGTTGAAACTGAAAGGGTTCATTGGTAACCTCCAAGCCAGGGGCTTGGAGACTAGACTTAAAAGGCTCTTCCGAGGTATTAGGGGGCTGCCGTGGAGAGATGGGGAGGCCAAGCACTCAACCTCATTTCAACTAAAGCCCCTCCTCTTTTATCTGTTTTATGCACTGAGCGTCCTCGTGAAATGTCATTTGATGAAAGAGTTCTGCGGCCAAAAAAAAAAAAAAAAAATTTTGGAAACCGCTGGCCTAGTTTATCTTCCCTCATTTTAAAGATGGTGAAATGGAGACACAGAGAAGGGGGAAAAAAAGTCCTAAGATCTCATGCCATTTGGCAACAGGGTCAGCACTGAGTCCTAGGTCTTCTCTTGTGCTCTTAGAAGATGGGGGCAATGTAAAAAATATCAGAGTTAATACATTCTTTAGAAAGGAAAAATTAGCAGAGTTTTATTCTCTGAACAGCTTTAGCACACATGAACTGAGCCAAGGAGTCCTCTGTATTAGTGATCTATCGTTGCACAACAAATTCCCACAAAACTTGATCATTTAGAACAACACACATTAATTACCCTACAGTTTCTGTAGGTCAGGATTCCAAGCACAGCTTAGATGGATGTCCTGCTTCATGTTCTCTCATGAGGCTACAGTCACAGAGTTGGCCAAGACTGGGGTATCATCTGAAGGCTCAACAGGAGAATGATTAGCTTCCAAGCTCACTTGTGTGGTTGTTGGCTGGATTCAATTCCTTGCTGGCTGTTGTCCTGAGGCCACCCTCAGTTTATTGTCACATGGGCCTCTCCAACATAGCCATTTGCTTCATCAAAGCCAGAGAGAGAGAGAGAGAGAGAGAGAGAGAGAGAGAGCTTGCAAACAAGACAGATATCACAATCTTGAGTAGCCTGATGGTGGACGTGACATCCCATTACCTTACCCATATTCTACTGGGAAGAAGCAAGCCTGTGAGCCATCCCACACTCAAGGAGAAGGAATTACACAAAGATGCGACCATCAGGAGGTAGGATCAGTGGCACCAGTCTTAGAATCTGCCTGTTATTGCCTCCAGCACTCCACTGTCACCGATTCTGACAACTTCTTATCAATCAGTTCATCCAACCCAACTGCACTCGTATTGATTAGCAGTTGGTACTTATGGCAGCCACTAGCATGGACTGTGTCTTATTTAAGCTTCCTATCCATTTATGAGGTGGAGCCAGGTATCTTGCATTAGATGTCATAGTTCACTGGGGAGCCATGATTCCTCTTGAATATAACCCCAGAGTAGGATCTTCCAAGGCAATGACTTCAAATGTATTTTATTCAAGGGCAAGACAATTCAAAGGGACCAAAACTGAAACTCACCCATTGTGAGTTTCCTCTCTTAGCAGATATTATAATGAAGACGACGCTCTAGGATTAATTCCCTCTCCTTTTCCAACTTTTGGTTACTACCTCATCATACACCAAACCTGCGGACTCTACTGCCTTGACAAGTAAAACAGTTCACTGCCTCTCACCCTCCCCATCATCAGGCTAGTTCAGGCTGCGGCCTCTCACAGATGGGCCACTGCAACAGTTTCCCCACTACTCCCCATCCACCAGCCTTCCCTTCCAATCTGTCCCTCGACGTTGGGTTGTAGAAATCAACATTCCTAGGCATAACGTTTTCCAAATGGTTCTCTTTTGGCCATAGGAAGAATTCACATCCCCAGCCTGGCATTCAGTTTTCTCCATGATCTGGCCCTGGTCTCCAAACAGATCTTGTAACTTCAGCTCTCATTCAGGCTTTCCACACCAACCATTTCATGCTTTTTATGCCCTTCCAAATGCCATTCCTTCCTTCCTAGAATGTCTTTCCCTGTGGTTTCACTTACTCATATCCCTCTTCAGTTCAGGATCTACCTCCTGCAGCAGAGTAGATGGCCCTTCATGTCACCCCTTCCCACCCCGTGTGTCTCTCTCTCATCACTTCATCATTCTAGAATTGCCTGGCTGCTCACAGGTCAACTCCTCCTGCCAATAAAATTTTAAAAAGGAGAATTTGTATCTAGTTTATCTAAAATCAAGTACAACTGGAATAAAACCCATTGTCTTCAACAACGGGCAGCAGTCCTTGCTGTGTCCCAGATTTGGACTTCCCCTTCCTCATCAGAGTTTGTTCAGCAAGTCCGGAACTTGACATTGTTTTCATGCTTAGCCCTCTAGGCTCTCAGCTGTGCAAAGTGCTGTCATAACGCGTGATGGAGAAAGGCAGCCCAGCCCTGAGACAGGAAACCATCTCAGGATGCAGACTTCAAGGAATGCCCTTACTTTCAGAGGTGGCCCCTAGGATCAAAGTTTGAACTGCCTGGAATTTTGAAAAACCAGTACCAAGGACAGAGGAGGCCCGTCTGGGGAATTGGAGGCTGAGTCACATGAGACGGCGGAAAATCTGGCAGTTGTAACAAAGATCTGTGTACAACTAGTGGGAGGAAGGAGAGGGTAAAGGAGGGATGAAGATAAGGAGTTCTCTAGCTTAGGGCACGGAGAAATTCACAGCCCAGGAAAAGGATTGCGTAATGGTTAAGAGCATGGCTCTGCCATCAGAAAGCTCTGGGTTTGAGAGCTTGCTATTTGCTCTAAGCCTCATTTTCTTCATCTGTATTAAAGGCAAAATAGTGACACCTACTCCATAAGGCTGTCGGGATGATTAAATGACATAGTGAAAGTGCATTGCTTCACACAGAAATGCACTCAATATCAGTATTCCATTGTTACTGCTGCTGTTGTTATCTGTTGTTGAAGTAGTTCTCGGCAATAAGACTCCACTAGAGAAGCAGTTCCCAAAAGTGTGTCCTGTGGAACAGCCTTCCCATGAGATGCACCTAAAAAAGTGTTCTGTGGCTAAAAGAGTGGAGAACACTTGATACTGTGTCCTGTTCTTGGAGATTCATAGCTCATATGTTCACTCAATATGTAATTCTAAGGGTTAGAGATACAATGGAAAACAAGACATGCAAGGCCCTTTTATTCATGGAGCTTAATGGTGAAAGAGGTAGACAACAAAAAAGGAATCAAACTTACAATACAATCTCCGGTAGATACTTGCTAAGAAGAAATCTAAAATGAGGTAAGGGATCGGTCAATGGCTGGTGGTGAGGGGCGTGCTCTTTTAATTAGGAGGAGACATGGAGATGACCTTTGAGCAGAGATCTGAATGAAATGAGGAAATGAGCTCGGTAGGGAGCGGTGAGGAGTTAGGATTTTATTCGGAGTGTGATTAGAAGCCAATGGGAGATTTGAGGTAGAGGAGTGCATGATCTGAGAAATCCTACAGCAGTTAGTGTTCAGCTTTGTTTAATCCAGTACCCTCAAACTTACTTGAACACAAACACCCTTGTCCACAGAACATCTACCTAAGAACGTCTTGGAACATAGTCTGGTAAATTCGGCACTGGAGCACAAGGCTTCATAGATTTTAAAAGGACTGTAAATTTGCTCTCCAGATCTATGGTAAAAAGCCAAGCAAACCATTTGGGCTGAAACGGGCATGCCCAGAGTGGGAAAACCCAGCTCCAGAGATAGAGACAAGGAGAGTGTCACCCTAATTAGCAGCTCTTTTTGGCTAAGATGATCAGTGAGCACAGCCAGTCTTCAGCAGACTCTGGAACTCCATCTCGGGCCAAATAAAACTTGCCAACATCTGCCTAGAATCTAATAAGCATTTGAAAACAATACACCTTGGCTTAAGCATGCTCCAAGGGGGGAGTGTTTGAAACTTGAGGTCCAGCCAGAGGCTCTGGGAGAAAGACAGAGGTCAAATATTTCTGTGCTTACACATGGACAGCCACCAGATTGCTGCTGAAGCTCTGGGAAATGGAAGCTGAGGTATCTGCTCTCTTTATCAAGAAGTGCTCATTTAAGTTTTCACCTTATATGAACTGCGGGAAGTTGCTTGATGAGTCACCCCAGTGTAGTAGTTTAGAGCACACATTTTAGAGTCACAAATCAGGGTCCAAAAGCTGCCTTTGCCCTTATGTCAGTCGCAGAACCTCCCTGAGTCTAGATTTAACTTCCAAATAGGCATAATGATACCTGTTGTCATGACAAATGACAAGATAAATGATTACATGTATAAAAAAGCATCTGGCATAAGGCTTGGCACTAAATAGGTATGCAGTAGGCCTTCAACAAAATGTTAGTTTCCTTCCTGTCCATTTCAATCTGTATTTGCTTTTATAATAAGGTCATCATTTATTTTTATTTATTTATTTATTTATTTATTTTGCGGTACGCGGGCCTCTCACTGTTGTGGCCTCTCCCGTGGCGGAGCACAGGCTCTGGACGCGCAGGCTCAGTGGCCATGGCTCACGGGCCCAGCCGCTCCGCGGCATGTGGGATCTTCCCGGACCGGGGCACGAACCCGTGTCCCCTGCATCGGCAGGCGGACTCTCAACCACTGCACCACCAGGGAAGCCCGGTCATCATTTATTAACTAACTGCTATATTCCAGCAAGTGTCAGCAAACCATGGGGTGGCAGCCTGTTTTTGTAAATAAAGTTTTATTGGAACACATCTATGATCATTCATTTATGTCATGTTTAGGGCTACTTTATCTACTATTGTAGAATTGAATGGTTGTGACAGACCATCTGGCTGCAAAGCCAAATGTATTTACTGTCTGGTCACTTAAGAAAAAGTTTACTGACTCCCACAAGTCAGTGTGTTAAATTTATGTATGTAATTTCCAATCACAACCTAGCAAGTTGTATATTATTATACTTATATGTATGAAGAGATTGAAGCAGAAATAAAGGTTCATCTAGTAAGTCTTCCTCCAAAAACATGAAGCCAAACTCTATACCTAAAGGAAGCTTAGAAAAATGATAGAAAAGTTATTCATTTGTATGATTCAGCCTCGATTTGCTCCAGACTACCTCTGAATTTTATCTCTCGGGCTAAATTTCTTGACTTTCCTGCCATATGCTGAACTAAATGATCCTATCTAGAAGGGAATCCCCCCACCATCCCTGCTTCCTTATTTATTTATTTGTTTGTTTGCTCATGTAAGTCCATTCTTTCAAAAATGAGAGTTGTAATTTCTAGACCCTCTAAAATGCTCTCATGTCTTAACTAATTTCTTGGAAGCCATACATTTATATTTAGCATGAGGCCCAATTTTCCATAAAGGAGAGATTTTTAAGCTCCCCTGTCTGCTACTTCTCACTTTATCTCCCTCTCACTTACTCACTTTCTTTCTCTCCAGGCCAGACTCACGGAGAATAGGCTGTTTCCAGGGGCTTTACAGATTTGCCTGACACATAGATATTGTAGCGCATTTGGCTTCGTGCCTTCCCTTCAAGTTCAAAACTGTAACTAAAATGGTTACGTGCACCCCAACGTCACCTTCCCAGGAGGTCCCATTTTAGGAATCCAATAACTCTCTTTATGTCAATGATGGTGGATGTCCTGCTGATGTTTATTGCATAAATATTAATTTTTTAAACTGAACAATGACTCTTGTTTCAAAAGATAACTTGGTATGGCAGAAAAAGCATAGAGTTTGGAATTAGACTGGGTTCTTAATTCTGAGTCAAATGATTACTGACTAGGCAACTAATTTAACCTTCCCAAGCCTTCAGTTCTCTTAACAGTAAAATACAAACAGTGCTTCCTAACTCATAAGGTTGGTGTCAAAGTTAAATGGCATCCTTAAAGTTCCAGGCACAGGACACATGTTCAACCATTTGCCTCACTCTTACTTTAAATTGCTAGAGAGGCACCATCCTGGAGCTTCACACTTATCACAGACCAGTCATAGCTGGGTATACCATTACTCTCATCTAACATATAAGGAAATGAAAGAGGAAAGGGTCTGGGATTTCTTCCAAATCTGTACTTTCCCCACTGTGTGCCATCAAACCTAATCCTGTGACATACTTCAAACACAGAATAATCAAGTAAGTTTGGGAAACACTAAACTCTCCCTTTCTTGGAGATTTCGGATCAACACAAACATATTAAAGACCCTAGGAAATCCTGAAGTAACGAAAGCTGGGTAATTTGTTTGGTATAAATAACATTTGGTTCAAAATATCATTTTCCAAATATGTTGAATTAGTCATCTCTTCCCCTTACATTATCACAACATGTTGTAACTTACACCCTAGGAAAGGCTGCTTAAAGTGACCCAGCTAGGGCTTCCCTGGTGGCGCAGTGGTTGAGAGTTTGCCTGCCAAGGCAGGGGACACGGGTTCGTGCCCTGGTCCGGGAGGATCCCACATGTTGCGGAGCGGCTGGGCCTGTGAGCCATGGCCGCTGAGCCTGCGCGTCCGGAGCCTGTGCTCCGCAATGGGAGAGGCCATAAGTGAGAGGCCCGTGTATCGCAAAAAAAAAAAAAGTTACCCAGCTAAATTAAGCCCAAGGCAAGGGTTGAAAATAATCTCTATTTTTCAGGCTCACGCGCAGCTTCTCCTGTTCTCTCTGTAAGTCATAAAGGTCTTTCATTGCTGATAGTCATTCTGGACCCTGATCACTGAGTCCTTCTGAAATTCGGCCTTTTAACTCAGTCATGCAAACCACTCCTTGACATCATTAAAGGATGGCAGCAAAGCCGATGGTTAGGAATGGGGCGTCTGATTCCGGAGTCAGTCCACCCGAATTAAATTCCTGCTCCTCCTTTTCAGCTCTGTGACCTTGAGCTGTGCGAGCCTCCGTTTTCTCATTTGTAAACTGAGGGGAAAAAGGTAGTTACCTCAGAGGTCTTGAAGAAGATTCAATAAGATAATCCACGTAAGATACGTAAAGCAGTTCCTGGCACAGATGTGTTCAATCAATGTTAGTTATTATTGTAGCATTTAAATCGCCCCTTTTTGAGCAAGAAAAAGTAGACACTGAAAGTACGTTTGCCTTGCCTGGGGTCACACACATTAGTTACTGGAGTAGTCTTAGCTTTCCCTGAGAGTCTAGTTTCCTGCTTCCAGTCTTAGAGGCATATTTTCATTTCAGGAGTCAACTTTCATCAAAATGTGTCAAACTTTATTGAAGTTGATTCATACAGGCTTTTAGAACCGTCAGTGACTCCATCTGGCTCCCTCGGACCCAGGCATCAGTCAAGCCGCATTCTATCCATTTAAATATCAGCACATCGGGTTGGAAAAGATTGCCAAAGCTATCTAGTCTTGCTATACCAAATACTTGGCACACATACCAACATTTCTGTACCCATAGCAGACATTGCTAATCCATCAAAACACCTTTCACCTTGAGTCCAAACATGGCCACAGAATCTTTCTCAAAGCAGCTCCAGGGCTTCCCTGGTGCCGCAGTGGTTGAGAGTCCGCCTGCCGATGCAGGGGACACGGGTTCGTGCCCCGGTCCGGGAAGATCCCACATGCCGCGGAGCGGCTAGGCCCGTGAGCCATGGCCGCTGAGCCTGCGCGTCCGGAGCCTGTGCTCCGCAACGGGAGAGGCCACAACAGCGAGAGGCCCGCGTACCGGAAAAAAAAAAAAAAAGCAGCTCCAGGCAGCCATTAGTAGGTAATTGAAGTTGACACATAAACTGAAACTTGTCATCCCAAACCAATCCAACCTCTTAACCAATACTTGAATGACCTCTACAATATTATTGTCTATTTTTAAAAATATGTTCAATGTTGTAGAGCTTCCTGATAGGGGAGGACAAGAAGGAAAAGGAGAGAGGAGGAGAATATATAGTAACATCTGGGTAGCACTTATTATTCATATGCCAGGCATTTATAACTCCTTATCACATTCACTGTCTCCGACAAATCTGGAAAGATCTCTATTTTACAGTTTAAAGAAGCCATAGTTCAGAAAAGTTGCAAGACTTTGTCCAAGGCTCCCAGCAGGTAAACAGGATTTGATTTCAGGTCTTCCTGTCTCTAAGGACTATTTCTTCTCTCTCCCAACACAGTGCCCCTTCTCTGGTCTTGGGTGGCTGATAACAGCTTCACAAAGGCCACCATGTCATACCGCCTTTTTCAGAAAATCTCTTTTTTTAGGGTTGAGTTATGAGTCCATCTGTAACCTGTCCTTCTTAGATAAATCTCTAATTTTTTAATCTTGGTTCAAAAGTTCAAGAATCCATGTTCCAATACTTGTGAAAGAGTCAACTAGATTTCTTAAAATTCTGGATGAAGGCCGAAACAGAGGAGGTCATTGTTTCACTGGGAAATGAATTCAAATCTATTTTTGAAACAATTTTCCAGAATTTTACAGGAACCTATATTGTTGCCACTTGGTCAGGCCCACTTTTTTATTTTCTTCTCTGTCTAGGCAAAGAAACAGAAGAGAGAAAGCAAGGGCTCTGCAGAATTTTTACTTCAAAAATTGAAACCAGACCACACCAGGGCAGTTTGTGGTCTGAATATATCAGTGGATCTAGTCATATTTCATCTGAGCTTTTCTTAGGTATACTAAACCACAAATATGAACCTCATTATTGTGTCTGGGTGGAAATACTTTATGGATTAAGATCTGTGGGCTTAATTTGGTTGGTAATGAAACGTATGTTTGAGGGATGGGAGGGAGGAAACCATGAAGCACTACGGATGCTTAAGCCAAACACTAAAGAAAGAAACACTCGGTACTGCATGGGGAGCGGGGGTGTTCTTAATATCAGCCACGTGACTTGGGTCTAAAATGAAATCCAAAATTAAGTTCAGCAGAAATAGTGCTGAATCAACAATGGACCGCATGTCACTAGAACGAAAGAGACTCTAGAATTGAAGCCACAAACAACCGCTTATGTTACAGGAGAATCCGAGGCCCCAAGAGTGGATGTGACTTGCCACAGTGGTTGGCAGAACTCTGGCTCATGACTCGTCTTATAGCTCTTCAATCTATGGCATGTTCTACTACACGGTCCCATGAGAGCCCCAAATCTCCAGGAGCTTAGAAATAAGTACTGAACATTCAGAATACAAAAGGAGAAAGAGAGTGACCTAAATTTAACAAACAAAAAAACACTACAATGAAATTGGAAGGATTCCTGACTAACAACCCAGGATGCTTCCCTTGCACTGAAACCAGAGTTTGACACTGACTATCTCACAGGCCTGGTGAAGTCCACCTCCTGCCAAAGGTCCAGCTGAATATACTTCAGTCAGACACAAAGCTTGTCTCAAAGCAGACAGTACTGGTCTCTCAAGAACTCTTGGGGTGTTGACTAGAATCTCATAGGCAGGAGTAAGTTCTGTCTTGGACATTTTTGTAACCCCTGTGCTTATGGCGTCTGGGACATAGTACCAACTCACTGAAGAGCTGAACGAGCAAAAATGAACTAATTCCAGGAGTGCGACAATGATGAATTCCTTGATACATCTTGCCTTAGAAGAGATCACAGGAGAGCTAATTACATGAAGGCCATCATGAAAATAAGAGTATTTGTTCATTCATTAATTCCATGAATAATGAGCACCAGCTATAGGTAAATTCAAATCAAAAAATATACTTAGCTTTATTTTATTCAAATATAAATATATTGTGCACTTACTATGATCAGGTTAGAGTGCTTGGTGTTGGGTATTAAGAGATGAATGACTCAGATATGGTTCCTGCCCTCGTGGAGCTTACAGTCTACATACAGTCTAACTGTGTGAAGCTGAACTGCTTACAGTTTAACGTAAATACAAGACAGAATTTGCTTATTGCTCTAAAAGAGGAAAATATACATACATGATAAAACCACCCCAAATCACTTTTAGAATGACATGTGATGAAAATAATATTAGATCAATACTCAGAGAATTCAGAAGAGGGACAAAGTTCCCTGAGAAAACTTCTAATATATTATTATTTTTGAACAGTATGTTGAAGGACAGAGAGATTTGCCTGCTCAGATGGCAAAGGGGCTTTCTGAGGAGACTTTAAGGCATCTGGAATCCTTCCTCAAAGATAACTGAGCTTTGACAGCTTCTCCAAGGTGTCTGTCAGCATGTTTCATCTCTAGAGCACTCACAGGATATCTGGCTCCTTAAGGTCCTAATTCCAGGGTACTGATAGTATTCCCTCTTGAGCCAAGTGTTTAGAAGTTATATAGACAGAGCTTGGGTCTGGTCTTGAATCACAACTCCTTTCCTTGGCCCTCCAGCACAAAAGGCTTTATAAGGTGGTGGCTCAGAACACTTACTTTGGACTCTGATAGACCTGCGTTCAAATCCTAACTCCACTACTTAATGGATATCTGAACTTGCACGAGCCACTTAATTATCCCATGCCTCGGTTTCCTCATCTGCAAAATAAGAATAAAGATACCATCTCATATCACTTTGTAAGAATTTAAAATTGAAGATTTAAAATGCTTAGCACAGGCTCTGACAATTAAGCACTGAATGAATGATAGGTAATGATATCTTCATTACTTTTATTATCCTTGTTATTATTCCAATCTTCTCCTGATCTTCCAAGGCCTCTTCAATCAATATTTGGGGATCCTAAGCACTTCCTCCTCCAGGAAGCCCTCTGTGAACTTCCAAGCTCAGAGTGACACTTCTCTCAATTCCTTCATTCAGACTAGCACTGCTACTGAACCTTGCTTGTGTATGTTCTAGTTTCTGAGATTTCTGGAAACAGAGAATAGGTCCTTACCCTGCCTAGTTTTCCCAACATGCAGTACATAGTAAGTAAACAGCAGGTAGCTCTTGAAAGAACCTTAACATTTGTATGCCTGCTATTGGCTTAGAGTGTGCAGGGACACTTAAGTATACCACAAATATTCAATCCACAATACATGGATTTAAAGTCAATTCTATTTTGTGACCTTTCCGGGGGAAACTGTAAGCTTTTTGATAATAGAGAACATGCTTATCCCCTTCATTTTTGTATCCCTTATGCTTAACTCAGGGCTTGGCATATGGTAGGTGTTTAATAAATTCGTACTGAAAAGATGCATAGTCAGATGGATGGATGGATGGATGGATGGATGGATGGATGGATGGATGGGTGGCAACTGAAGAAATCCTATAGCACAAAGAAATCTGGACATCTCTTAACACAGATGCTCTCCAAGATCCTATTGCTGATATTTCTTTCTAGGGACCATTACAATGACCACAGACTAAGAATTACTAGAAACCTTTCATCTGCACTTATTGTTGAAGGCCTCGCAGTGGTTTCGGGGAAGAGAGAAACCTTAATCAAATTCACTGACAAAAAAGGTAGGATATCTGGGTTTTAATATTTGCTTTACCACTAATTAGCCGGTGACCCTCTCTGGGTGTTTCAGTTCAGATATTCTCTTCCATGTCATGTACTAATTTTACTCAATTCAATGTGGCTGCCTGAAGTGATATATTCGTAATAACTCTCAGGTGGGGGCATGGAAGCATGTAGGCATCAATTAGCAATGTCTGCCATGTACACTGGAAGGATGTGTGTGGGTGCCACAGGCTTGCCACCCCTGGACTCGATCTTCTACAGTTGATTCTAAGCCTGCTCAAGTCTGATGTTGATTCTATAATACGATGTCTGTCTATGTCTATTGAAAGTACTGAAAAACTGAGCCAAACATTTCCCGTCAGAAGCAATGTCTTGAAAAACTAAACCACAGGCAGCCTGTTCTGGAGAAAGACCTGGCTGAGCAGCATGGACAACCATCCAGTAGCAGCACCGCCTCTTGGCCAGGAGACTGACCTGCCAGAAAAGAGCTCCACCCTGGGCTCACAGGCTTGCTTTTCTTGCTACTGAATGAGAATATGTAGGCTAGGAGGAAAACCAGGACTATAGACACAGCCTCCTCTTCTTCTAAGGATTTCAGAGTGTCTCTGTCACTTGACAAACTGAAACACTAAGAATTTTACACTTCTATGGAAAAAGCAACAGCGGGCAGAAGGGGGCTCCCCAAAATTCTCTTAGGAATCCCTCATCCTTCAGAGACTAGCCTTCCACGAACTGCCTTCTTCTAACAAAAGACACAAATCATCACACAATAACAATAAACCAGTTACTAAGACCTCCCTCCTGTTAGGCACTGTCCTCAATATTTCCATGTGTTATCTCATTTGATCTCATTTTTTTTCTCACTTGCAGTTGAAAGAACTTTATTGTGGGGTTTTTATGAGTGTTGCCATTTTACAGACAAGAAAGCTGAGGCTCAGAGAGGCAATGTTACACATCTAAGGTCAAAGCTTCTAGATGGAGCTCTATGAAGTTCCCCCTATCCAACCATATTTGACCTATGAAAATGGCAATTCCATACGATTCAAACTAATAGCAAGTGGCAGGACCAGAATCCATAGTATTTGGCTGATTCTAGAGCAGATATTCACAAACATTGCACAGACTCTCCTTGGAGATTTGTCAGTTTTAGCATCTATCATTCTCCCCTATAAGTATTTGTTTGCCTGTCTGTTTCCTTTACTGGACTATGAACTGATTGAGAACAGGAACTACACATCATTGGTCTCTGAAACACCTCACTACCCCTTGATCTATCCCATAGCCTGGTCTTATATATATATATATATATATATATATATATATATATATATACATTTATTTATTTTATTTGCTTTTGGCTGCGTTGCGTCTTCGTTGCTGCGCGCAGGCTTTCTCTAGTTGCGGCGAGCAGGGGCTACTCTTCGTTGCGGTGCATGGGCTTCTCATTGCAGTGGCTTCTCCTGTTGTGGAGCACAGGCTCTAGGCGTGAGGGCTTCAGTAGCTGCAGCACGCGGGCTCAGTAGTTGTGGCTCACGGGCTCTAGAGCACACGCTCAGTAGTTGTGGTGCACAGGCTTAGTTGCTACGCGGCATGTGGGATCTTCCCGGCCCAGGGCTCGAACCCATGTCCCCTGCATTGGCAGGCGGATTCTCAACCACTGCACCACCAGGGAAACCCCCATAGCCTGGTCTTAACACTTATTCAACTCACCTCTGTTGAATGCAAGAATGAATGATTTAAAAAATGACTTAATTCACAGGACTCTGAAATGACTGCTGGCTCTACAAGCATCTGAACTGGGTGCCAGCTACGCCACCGTACTACCTAAATGGAAAAGTGCTTCTCAGTGCTGGAATTCCAACACCCAACACTCCAACACCCAGGGCTCAGAGGGGCTTTGCTTAGGCAGGCAGTGTTTGCTCAATTCTTTTAAGACACAGGTGGTGCTGGACTCAATCAAATGTAAGGCTCAGATATCCTCGGAAAAAATCCACACTTCAGGCTCTTTCTTAGCCCCTCTCTCTTCCTGACACATTCCAACAAGGAATTTATGGATGTTGGGAAGGACAAAGGGTGAGGAATTCTAGAACCTTTAAGAACGCCCATGTAAGTAACTCCATGCTTAACTGACTGTGCACAATAAAATTCTCCTGCCGGCAGGAAGAAAAATTTAATGTGATCTGTCTCAGGTGTTGCCAAAATGATGTGGAAAGAAATTCATCTGCATTTCTAAACAGTAGGAATCTTCCTTGGCCCCCGAGCCAAAGCTATTTGACGTAAATGCCTAAGTCAAACAAGATAAATATATTCCGTGAGTTACTAAAAGTGAAGTCATAAGTATTCTGAAATATGATTCTAGCCAGTTGGAAATTTTATCTTAATCTAAAAATGAAACTTTATTCTCCAGCTGTGAACCGGGAAACATTCAAAGATTGTTGATTCCTTCATCTAAGCAATGGTCTTTGTCCTGTGGTGAAGTGCCTAAAAATAACTGCCAGTTTGTTTATTCCGTGCTGCTTCCAAAAGGTTAGCTATCAAACAGCTCTACTGGAAGAAAAAAAAAAAAAAAGGAAGATTTGATAACAAGCCAAGAGGCACCTCAAGAGTATACAGTTGTAAACCAAAAAGCTCTTGGGACATGGCTGCCATGACACTGACCTGACCGAGGTTTCCCCATCTATTAAATGAATGTTACTTCACAGTAATGTTCTGAATAAAAATCTATAATGCCCAAATCTGGAGATATCATCCTACACTGGCCACAGCTAACATCAAAGGAACTGAAACAAGAACTAATTTTTATCTTTCATCAGTGATGAAGACCTAACATTTTTAAAATTTTTATTTCATATTGGAGTATAGTTGATTAACAATGTTGTGTTAGTTTCAGGTGTACAGCAAAGTGATTCAGTTAAACACATACATGTATCTAGTCTTTTTCAAATTCTTTTCCCATTTAGGTTGTTACATAATATTGAGCAGAGTTCCCTGTGCTGTATAGTAGGTCCTTGTTGGAAGTCCTAACATTTTAACACCTCCTCCCATCAAAAAAAAAAAAAAAAAAAGGGCTTCAAGACCATTGTTTTACCTTTTTTTTTCTTCCTTTTTTTATAAAGGGGATGCAACATAAGTTTGCCAGGTATTTGCAGACCAAGGGACTAAATACAGAAGCCTATGTTTTCCCTGATCTTCTCCACAGATGACACTGAGCAATTAGGCACCTAGCCTTAGACAGACACAGCAATGCTTACTGGGCTCAGTACCAGCCCTTCACATTGACCATTCATGCTCTCCTCACTGGCTGTACCAACTCCACGTGCTCTCTCCTTTCCACTCCCCTACCCATCTTATACACCCCAGTAGAATCAGGACTTCAGTATTCCGTACGTGTTACCCCACTTTTGCCTACATCAGGCAGCTGCAGAGGGAACCTGCTGTTATTACTGTCTCCTTCCTCATTCTCCTCCTCACCCACGCATTCCTTGCCTTTTCTCATGCTCTTCCCTCTTTCTAGACACCTAATCTAGAAGGGTAGGTGGGTAAGGTGCAAATTCAATCCACCTACTCTGTTATAACCAACCACTTTTTAGAATCCCACCCATCCTTCAGGCTCATCTCAGGTGCCACCTCTTTTGAGGTGTGTTTCTTCAGCCCCTCAAAAGAAAGTAGCCACCCTCCACTTCGAACCTTAAAAGACCTAGGCTAGCCAATCTCTTTTGTTACCTACTACATCATTGTCATAGCCGTGATGTAATTCCCTATTTCTCCCATGCCTTCTGGATGCAAACTTTCCTTTCTAATCTACTCTCTATTTGACCGGTGTCGTTATTATTGTTTCTATTATCATTAGCTACCATGTTAAGTACCTACTATGTGCCAGGCACTGTGCTGGTAGCTTAAGATACATCTCATTTTATCCCATCTTCTCATAACTTTATAAAATAAGCATATATATATAGCCATGCAGGAGATGAAGCAAGTGATACTCAGAGGGGGAAGTGAATGGCCACAGGTAGCAGCTACCAAGTGGAAGAGCTGGATTCTAACACAGGTCTATTTCTCTGCAAAGACCGTGCTCTTTCTCCCATACCTAGCCACTTCATCAATAGAACTGTTCAGACGACTGAAAAAAATGGACTGAGTCCCCTCAAAAAGTCTGCAGCAAAGTAGTACAGAGTCAACAGACACAGGAGAGCCATGAGTTAATTTTAATTTAATTAATTAAAAAGTTAATTTTAGTTAATTAACCTACCAGCTCCCAAGAGAAAGGTGAGGCAGGGCAGAACAAGATGTTAGGTGTAGCCAGAGTGGCTCCTGGGCAACCTATCTTCGGTTTTATTTGAGAAGTATCTCATGGAGAACTTGGGGTTCTAAGGTATGCAGAGAGAAAAAGAAAAAACATTTCATATCCCAAGTGTAGGATGGGGGAAAGGATGATGACTTGGGGCAAGCTCCATGTCCCTTCATATCTGAGGAGAACAACAGCCATAAAGACCACTCCTCGCTTGTACCTGGATATGTTTGAACATGTAAGGTATGGAAATTACAGTGCACATAAATATTTGCTTATGTTAACTAAAAAGATGTCATGTTCTCTAGTCTCCTGGCATCTTCAGGTGAGGTACTCACCAATTTTAATTAGACAGGAGACTTAACAATATCCTACCTTTCTTTTTTAGACTCCCTTTAACCTCTCAGAGTCTCAGTTTCCTCATTTGTACCATGGGCTTAACATAACCAAGCAGATTTCTAAACTTGCACTGCTAAACAGAATTTCCTACAATGATGGAAATGTTATTTATCCACACTGTCTGAATTATAGGCACTAGCCACATGGCTATTAAGCACTTGAAATGTGAACAGTACAATTGAGGATGGAATTTTTCATTGTATTTAATTTTAATAATCACTTGTAGCTAGTGGCTACCATATTGAATAATGCAGCTCTGGACCAAAGAATTCAAAGTTTTTTTCCTCTTCTTAAACCTTCTCTCTCATGAAGAAATCTTTAAGGTAGTTTTTCTCCCCCCCTCCGGATTAATTATGCTTGAAAAGTTAACAGGAATGAAGGCACCTAGAGAGTCACAAACACAATCACAGAGTTAATTTGGCTCTAAAAATTTCTTTTGATAAAAATAGAAAGTGGAGTCTGATCCACACGTGTATTTTTCTGCACTTAGCATATACGCCAAGGCAGGTTACAGAGCAAGGCAACATGCATGGCCTGGATATAGCCACCTTGTCCTGGATGTGTGACCCCAACAATCTATGTATTGAGCTAGTACAAAGGCTGTGTCTCTTCCTGCTGCCCTCCTTTCACCTTTGCAAACATTGACAAACAGATCCTTTAATCTCTCCATAAAAGATAGAAGATAGATAACTAGGTAGATAGAGTGTAGATAGATAGATAGATGATAGATAGATGGATAGATAGATACAGGTATAGACGTAGACAGGGATATGGACATAGGTATAGGTAGAGATGTAGATAAAGATAAAGATGTAGATACACATGTAGATGTAGAGATAGAGAAAGAAAGAAATATAGAGATATCTCCCAGGACATATTTGCCTGGGGGATCTGAGACAGAGATTCCTTCACTTCACTGCAGAACTCACCCTTGCTTAGAAAAACAGAACTGCATATGCCAAGGTAGGAGTTTCAAGAGTTGGGGGGAAGAAAATCCTGGAAAAAATACTAATTGAAGTCCATATTTTTAAAACAAAAGCTCCCCTTTATTGCGCTCTTGCTGCTGCCAGAGACTGAACCATTCCCACCACACACATTGTCTCATGCACTTTCCACAGTAGTCCTACGAGGACACTCGTAGCATGCTTTATTGATGAAATGACTCTGGCCTGTGGTATAGATAGTTTGCCCAAGGGAGAGGAAGTGGTTGAACAATGACTCAAGACAGTTTGTGTACAAACCTGTGCTCTTCAACACTCTTCTATTTACATTCCAGAGCCTTGGAGCTTGCCATGTTCTCAAAGAAGCCCTTTCTATTGGACAATTCCAATTAGAAACATATTTCGTCTGTTGTGCTGAAATTTGCCTTCTTGTAGCCAACCCTCCTCTCCACCCCTAACATACACACATATTGGTGCTTGTTTTGTCCTTTGAGGCCACAAGGGACAAGCCAGCTCCTGCTTCCCCAGGATTTATACATAGGAATCCTGTTCCTCTCAATCTTGGCTTTCTCAGCTACAGAATAAACATGTACAGGTCCACACTCCTTCCCCCTACAAGATATTTTCCAGACCGTCCATGGACTGATCACTTCCTATAAAGATAAGAATCTGCTTGTGCTTTCTAAAGAATCTCTACAGAATAAGTTGCTCATTCTCCAATTTTAAAAGCCCTACTGTCCAAACATGGTCCTTCATGTCTAACCTAAATATCACAAACTGTAATCTAAAGTAATCTTCCCTAGGTCTATCCTCAGAGGAGACATTAACCAGCCAGTTGTCTGCATAAGAATATTTTACATTCTTTTTTTTTTAATTTTACATTCTTAAAGATTACTCTTTGCTTTGTATGTTTGCTTCTCTGGTGTAAATATTTCCAGTTCTAGTAAATTTATCTTCACAAGGTTTACCCCCTCACTCGTCAGTGATTCTGCAGCTCCTCTTTGATCTAGATCCAAGTTGCTGTTGGGTTTAGTACTGGATTCAATGAAGAGGTCAAGCTTAAGCAAAAGGAGGCTATTGGCCTGGACTCATGCTAGGTTTTGTTCTTCAGAGCATAACAAAAGAGCAGCTACTTTTTAATATGTGCCTATTATGGGCTTGACACTATGTTGGGTGTTTTCTGTGCAGATCTTTAATTCATAATTCCCTCTGGAATGATTTTGACCCCATTGTGAAAGTGAGATCATGGTTTAGAGAGGATAAATGTCAATAGCTTGCCCAAGTCACAGGGTTAGTGAGTGGCATTTGTACTCAGGTGTGTCTAATTCCAAAGTCTAGACATTTTCCACCACTCTGAATGTATAATGGGTCTTTCCCAAAGTGCAAAAACATCCACCTGCCCTCAGACAGCCATGAGCCAATATGGAAAATACACAGCCCTCAAGAATCACATTTCTTTCCTCCAAACAATGCAGCATTTGGCTGTGCCAGTGCACATACAGAGTGAAAAATCCTCACTCAACCCATACTCTGGTCATTATTTCCCTAGATTTGCTGCCTTAAAGTCTCAACCAACAATTCTAACAGCCTTTTAGATGGAAATTTAAGTCATTTAACAACACACACAAAAGTGTTGGGTAAAAGTCCAAAAGCATTTCAAACTTGGCCCATGGCCCTTTCTCATAAAAAAAAAAAAAAAAAAGAAAGAGCTAAGAATTGATGAGAAGAGGGTGAGAAAGAAGGACTTTGTGGAAGGCAAAGAGAGTTAAAACAATTGCAGTAGAATACGCAATCAATAAATATTTGTCCAGTAAACAACTAAGATAGGCTATGGTAGTTTGAAAGAAGAGAACTTGCCAAGTTCTCCTCTTCATAATAATTTTCATTCAGTGGGCTTGCCTACATCACAGATCCGCAAATTCTTATTAGGAAACTAATTTGAATGATAAAGCATACAGATGGCCACCTTCTCACTGTGTCCTCATACGACCTTTCTGCTGTGCACAAACAGACACAGAGTCAGAGAGAGATCTGGAGTCTCTTCCTCTTCTTATAAGGACACCAATACTATCATCAGATTAGGGCCCCACCCTCATGACCTTCATTTAACCTTGATTACCTCCCTAAGAGCCGTATCTCCAAATATAGTCACACTGAGGGTTAGGACTTCAAGTATGAATTTGGGGGGGAGGGGAAGATATGATTCAGTGTAAGACACTCAGTAAGAATAGAATAAGTACTTGTTGGGACTTCCCTGGTGGCGCAGTGGTTAAGAATCCTCCTGCCAATGCAGGGGACACAGGTTCGAGCCCTGGTCCGGGAAGATCCCACAAGCCGCAGAGCAACTAAGCCCGTGCGCCACAACTACTAAGCCTGCGCTCTAGAGCCTGCAAGCCACAACTACTGAGCCCACGTGCCTAGAGCCCATGTTCTGCAACAGGAGAAGCCACTTCAGTGAGAAGCCAGTGCACCACAAGGAAGAATAGCCCCTGCTCACCACAATTAGAGAAAAGCCTGCGCACAGCAACGAAGACCCAACGCAGCCAAAAATAATTAATTAATTTTAAAAAAAAAAGAATAAGTACTTGTTGATTGCAGAAGACATCAAGGGCTCATGGACATCTTTCTGAGTCATCTCTTGCCCTTGGTCATAGTTTGGATAACTGGTTCAGGAACATTCTGTCAGGCTCTTCTAAAAACTTGACCTTTTTTTTTTTTTTTTTTTTTTTTAAATTTTTTTTTTTTTTTTTTTTTTTGCGGTAGGCGGGCCTCTCACTGTTGTGGCCTCTCCCCTTGCGGAGCACAGGCTCCGGAGCACAGGCTCAGTGGCCATGGCTCACGGGCCTAGCCGCTCTGCGGCATGTGGGATCTTCCCGGACCGGGGCACGAACCCGTGTCCCCTGCATCGGCAGGCGGACTCTCAACCACTGCGCCACCAGGGAAGCCCCAAAACTTGACCTTTTAAGGTTTTAGAAATAAATCGAAAAGAAGAGGAATTGAGGTTCAAAGAGGTAGAATACTATTCCAACAGCCACATAACTAGTTAGATGTTCAGTTACAGTAAAAACACAGTTTGTTTTCTAAAGTCTTTCATTTTCACCTCTGCCTCTCACAGCAGAGGAAAACCAGCAGATGGAGTTAATCTTAGGTTGGAGGGTCAATAATAAGAGGGAGGAGGCCTTCCCTGGTGGCGCAGTGGTTGAGAGTCCGCCTGCCGAGGCAGGGGACACGGGTTCGAGCCCCGGTCCGGAAAGATCCCACATGCCGCGGAGCAGCTGGGCCCGTAAGCCATGGCCGCTGAGCCTGTGCATCCGGAGCCTGTGCTCCGCAACAGGAGAGGCCACAACAGTGAGAGGCCCGCGTACCGCAAAAATAAAATAAATAAATAAGAGGGAGGAGTTACTGGACATCTATGGGACTACGGCCTTCCTATCACTCAATGTGCTCATCCAGTAAATAGCAAAGGGCTTCATGACTATATGAATGATTTCTACTTACTGTTTTCACTTCCATCATTACTTTAACCTTGACATTATGATCTTCACTGTACAGAAGTGAAATAAGACAAATAAAAGTTATATAATTACCCAAAGGCCCAGAACGAGAGCTGAGATCCAAACCCGCATCTGATCTGTCTTGTCCTTTCTGCTGTCTCCCTATATTTCCAAATATTGAATAGTGAGTGAAGTCATTCCTTCAAGACTGCAAAATTCTTTTAGAGACCATTTTATATCCACACTGTAGTGCACACTGAAGGAATAAAAGGAGACCTTCACACACAGGAAATATCAATCAAAATTCACTTGGAATTGCAGATATTCAATGAATAGTAGATCCTAACAAGCTTATTGTTTTCCTTTGTTTACTTGTAGAAGAGAATTCCTTCCAGAAGATCAGGAACAACCGATTTGGATTCTACTCTCGGCTTCCAAATCCCCAATTCTGCCTAAGAGTGAGATACCCTAGGACCACAGAACCCCGGGAACCTTCAGCCTAACCCACCTCCACCATGGGGGTCGCGACTCGGCTGTTGGCAGGCATCTTCCTAGCTCTGCTTGCCATTCCTGCCAAAGGTGGCGTCCTCAAGAAAGTCATCCGGCACAAGCGACAGAGTGGGTTGAATGTCACCCTGCCAGAGGAGAACCAGCCGGTGGTGTTTAATCATGTCTACAACATCAAGCTGCCTGTGGGGTCCCAGTGCTCGGTGGATCTGGAATCAGCCAGTGGGGAGAAAGACTTGGTCCCACTGTCAGAGCCAAGGGAGAGCTTCCAGGAGCACACGGTAGATGGGGAAAACCAGATCGTCTTCACACACCGCATCAACATCCCCCGCCGGGCCTGTGGTTGTGCCGCTGCTCCTGATGTCAAGGAGCTTCTGAGCAGACTGGAGGAGCTAGAGAACCTGGTGTCTTCCCTGCGGGAGCAGTGCACCTTGGGAGCAGGCTGCTGCTTCCAGCCTGCCGAAGGTAGGAGCTGGTGACTGGCCCAGCCCCTCACTGTACACGTGAGCAGGCCAGGATCCGTCAGTTGTTTTCCAGAGTGGGCTCCCTGGGGAACTAGCCTCACAAGGTGTTCATTCAAAAGAGATTTTATGGACAAATGATTGTGTAGAAAGTAATCATCTCCATTCTGCTTTTGGAGAGTCTTGGTGACAAATGTTTCTCAGAGGAATTTTCAGGCCTCTGAGAATTCCTGCTTTGAAAAACCCTATTTTAGTTTAAGTACGAGTTTCTAAAACTTACTTGACAATGAAATCTACTCATTCTCTACCCTTAAAACCTATGAATTTATTTTGAAATCACTAACCCAAAGATCATTCTCTGAAAAGTGGTGATGTAGCCCCATCACTTCGTTGTACAAATAGGGAAACTAAAGGCCTAGAAGGAAGTTGGGATTCCTCAAGGTCCTGCCATAAGTGGCCAAGTTAGGACTTCAACTACAGGATTCCACACCCCAGTGTTCCTGCAAAGTTACAATGCTGCCTACGGTGATGCAAAATCTGTGGGAAATAGAAAAAATGTTCCAGTTTAATGGCAGCAACGATGATGATCGCAATATGAATTGAGCCCCTTTATGTACCAGGAATTGTAATTCACTATCTCATTTAATCCTTCCAACAACCCTTTGAGATAGGTTTAATACCCCCTCTCTACAGATCTAAGAAATGAGACTCAAAAAAGTTAAACTGGCACAAGATGACTCAAAGAGTGATAAGAGGTAGGAGCTTTGAAGGTGCCTGTGTGTCTCCACAACTCATGCTATCCCAGTGATACCCTGTCTCCAGGTGCATCTTTTTTTAAGGAATTGTGCCACTTTGGAATTTTGTCTTCATCTTCATCCCCTAAAATTGATAGAGCTACAGGGGCTTCAACAGCTTCAAATCAGAGATGAAAATCTCTATTTCTGCTGCTCATAAAAAGTATGAGCAGAAAGTATTTTGCTAGATACTAGAAAGTATTTTGGCAGATTATTTCAAGAGCAGCCCTAATTGTTGTAAGTGGACAGTACTATAGGACATCCTTTAGGTTTCCAAGGCAAAAGCAACAACAACAAAAAAGTTCTCTTTATGCACAAATTACTTTATCTTCCACTTCTGTCAACTCCCTGGCAAAACGCAGGGGGGAGTTACACAATAGGACTGATGCTAAAGAATGGGTTAAAAAAAATGGTTAATGCAGTGCTGTCTATTAGAACTGTAATCTGAGCCATGTATGTAATTAATCTTAACTTTTCCAATAGTCACATTAATGAAAGAAAAAAGGAAAAGGTAAAAATGATTTTAATCATCTATCCAATATAAGTAAATAATCTTTCAGCTTGGAATCAATACAAAAATTGTTAATGGATATTTTACATTCTTTCCTTTTATGCTAAGTCTTTGAAATCCAGTGTGTATGTAGTTCCCACTTAGAGCACATCTCAATCCAGACTAGCCACAATTCAGTTGTTTAGAAGCCATGTGTGTCTGGTGGCTACCATACTAGACAACATAAGTTTAGATTCTCACTTTCCAAGCCAACTTTTTTCTTAAAATTGACTTCCCTCCTGTTGTCAGGAAGGAGATAAAGTGTATTAATTCAACTGTATTTAGATGCAGAGAAAATGGAGTGAGTTTTGTTTGTTTCTTCTCCTTGGCTCCATGGAGACCACACCAGCCACTGCTGCGAGTTAAGCCAAGACATTACGGAGACTTCAAAGCGCCAGAGTCACAGCAGCCCTGACCACGTATTCCTCATATTCACCCACCACCGCAGCTTTCAGGATAGAGAGGAAAAAAGATGGAGGCACATGAGCTTTGCGAGGGCTGAGCCCAATGCAAAGCTGTCCTAACAGAATTAGAAAGCCACTCCTTAGCTACCTCATTTCAGTTACAAAAAATTTAGCAAGTTTTGGTCACATAAACACATATAACAACTTGAGTCAACCCAAAACACTCTGCAACAGGAAATCACAGTGAGCACAACAGCAGGTCCTTAATGTCCTCATTTCACCTGATTTACCCCGGGAACTGGGCCATTGGTCCCACCTGACTGATGAAGAGACAGCTCCAGAGCGTCTAAAATTTTTTGCAAATGCAGCACAGCTATTGAGTCGAGGCATCAGAACTGAGTTCAGTTCAACAATTATTTCTTGGTGAAACACTTATTCTCCTGTATGTCTGACCTTGGCTAGGTGCGGGAAAAGTAACAACACAGGCCAGCATAATGCATTGCACAGGCAGTGATGCGTAACCTTTGGGTCACAGGAATACTTGAAAACTATGGGAGTTCTCCCCAGGGATGGAAATACACACACACACACACACACACACACACACACGCACACACACACGCACACACACAGAGAATATGCATATGAACCTACAATTTCAGAGAGTGCTGGTTAAGAATTCCCACCTAGGATCATTAGATGAGGGGCCCCAACTGATTTCACACAATAAGCAAGTGGTTTTCAAGCCAGATGGGGCCTGAGGGTGCACCCCTGCTCTGGCTGAATTTGAATTTGGGTTTTGTGGCTAGAAACCAAGAAACTGGGCTGCTGGTGCTCAGTGGAGAGCCTCTGTTCTCTTCCCTCCCTGCAGGCCACCTGGACACCAAGCCCTTCTGCAACGGCCGCGGCAACTTCAGCACTGAAGGCTGTGGCTGTGTGTGTGAACCGGGCTGGAAAGGCCCCAACTGCTCTGAGCCTGAATGTCCAGGCAACTGTCACCTGCGAGGCCAGTGCCTGGACGGGCAGTGTGTGTGTGACAAGGGCTTCATGGGGGAGGACTGCGGCCAGCTGGCCTGTCCCAGTGACTGCAATGACCAGGGCAAGTGCATGAACGGGACCTGCGTCTGCTTCGAAGGCTACTCGGGGGTGGACTGCAGCCAGGAGCCCTGCCCGGTGCCCTGCAATGAGGAGCACGGCCGCTGCATGGACGGCCGCTGTGTGTGCCAGGACGGCTTCGCCGGCGAGGACTGCAACGAGCCCCTGTGTCTGCACAACTGCCGCGGCCGCGGGCGCTGCGTGGAGAACGAGTGCGTGTGCGATGAGGGCTTCACAGGCGACGACTGCGGCGAGCTCATCTGCCCCAACGACTGCTTCGACCGCGGCCGCTGCGTCAACGGCACCTGCTACTGCGACGAGGGCTTCACGGGTGAGGACTGCGGCCAGCTCGCCTGCCCCAACGCCTGCCACGGCCGCGGCCGCTGCGACGAGGGCCAGTGCGTGTGCAACGAGGGCTTCGCGGGTGCGGACTGCAGCGAGAAGCGCTGTCCCTCTGACTGCCACGACCACGGCCGCTGCCTGGACGGGCACTGCGAGTGCGACGACGGCTTCACGGGCGCGGACTGTGGCGAGCTCCGGTGTCCCCGCGACTGCAGCGGCCAGGGCCGCTGTGTCAACGGGCAGTGCGTGTGCGACGAGGGTCGCACCGGGGAGGACTGCGGGCAGCTGCGGTGCCCCAACGACTGTCACGGCCGCGGGCGCTGTGTGCAGGGGCGGTGCGAGTGCGAACTCGGCTTCCAGGGCTATGACTGTGGCGAGATGAGCTGCCCCCATGACTGTCACCAGCACGGCCGCTGCGTGAACGGTATGTGTGTCTGTGACGACGCCTACATGGGTGAGGACTGCCGGGAGCTGCGCTGCCCCCGGGACTGCAGCCAGCGGGGCCGCTGCGTGGACGGGCGGTGCGTGTGCGAGGACGGCTTCGCCGGCCCCGACTGCGCAGACCTCTCCTGTCCCGGCGACTGCCACGGCCGGGGCCGCTGCGTGGACGGCCAGTGCGTGTGCCACGAGGGCTTCACGGGCAAGGACTGCGGGCAGCGCAGGTGTCCCGACGACTGTCACGGCCAGGGCCGCTGCGTGGACGGCCAGTGCGTGTGCCACGAGGGCTTCACTGGGTTGGACTGCGGGCAGCGCTCCTGCCCCAACGACTGCAGCAACTGGGGCCAGTGCGTCTCCGGCCGCTGCATCTGCAATGAGGGCTACACCGGAGAAGACTGCTCCCAAGGTGAGTACCAGCACTCCAGCGAACTAGCGTGATGACAGCCACCATCGAGTTGGCATGTGCTGGAGAACTCTGTGTTATACCAAACACACACACACACACACACACACACACACACACACACACACTGACTCTTTGACTCACCTGTTACAGAGCTACCTATTTGAGGGCTCAGAGGCTCAGAGAGGTTATGGAATTGTCCCAAGGACACACAGCTTATATATCACAGAGCTGGTACCTGAGTCTGGGTAACTCATCTATGCTGAGTTTAACACCCAGTGCCCACGAAGAGGGCAGATGAAATGCTCACCTCCCTTTTGCTAAACATCAACCTTCTTTCCTACTCTGTATTGACATGGAACCAATAATGAACTAAATCCCTCATTTGGATGGAAGTAAAAACTCAGCTAAGTTGAATGGACAGTGAGATTACATAAAACAAACTGTTTTAAATGCACATTCAGCTAAAGATGAAGTGCTGATCACCTATGAAGCAGGCCCGTCTCTTAAATCACCTTTTTGTTGCTGTCTTTTATCCCAAGGACTGTGAGTGCCTTAAAGGAGCATTATCCCAGCAGTTAGCACAGGGCATGTATTCAGTAAGTAAACACTGGTTGAGTGAAAACACAGCAAAGACCGATAATGCTCATGTTTAATGAGGGTCTTCTTTGTACTTCCCTCATCCACCCTTATATACTTGTCGTAATGGAGACTTTCTGCCTTGATTAAAGCCATTGGCACATAAAAACAAACCCACGGCTCTGTGTTTGACATGGCCAAGCCAGGGAAGCCTGGTTGGAAGGAAGACCAGGCTGGCCGGGAGGAGAGGTACATTCCACATTTGATGAGTAAGCAAAGTTGAGCAAGTCCCTCTGCCTCACTCACCTCTAAGAAAAGGAAAGACTTGGACCAGATGAGCCTAAAATACCCTTCCAGTGCTAAGAATGTATGACGTGAAGTTCAGAGCAGAAAGCCAAGCCCAGGCTGCACTTTCCCATGCAGATGGCCTGAATCTGAACTAAGGTCCAGGGAGTGGAGAAGTCGGAGGGGCCAGTTCACAGAGAGCCCTGAAGGCCACACTGCAGACCTGGAACTTTAGCCTGAAGGCAAGGGATGGCCACCAAAGGTTTTGAAGATGGGTCACAGCAGGAGGGTCCTTGATGAGTCTGCATTTTAGAAAATGGAAGCTGGGTTTCAGGGCTCCGTGACTGGGGGAAGAGACAGGTCCAGGGAAACAAACCAAGAGGGAATTCATAGAGTGCGTTATGACACCACCTGACCCAAACTGTCCTTCCTTATTCTTGCCAGTGTCCCCTCCCAAAGACCTCATCGTGACAGAAGTGACAGAAGAGACCATAAACCTGGCCTGGGAAAATGAGATGCGGGTCACAGAGTACCTCATCGTGTACACGCCCACCCATGAAGACGGCCTAGAAATGCAGTTCCGCGTCCCTGGAAACCAGACATCCACCACCATCCAGGAGTTGGAGCCTGGCGTGGAGTACCTTATCCGCGTGTTTGCCATCTTGGAGAACAAGAAGAGCATCCCTGTCAGCGCCAGGGTGGCCACTTGTGAGTGAGCAGAACACCTCTCGGCAGCCTCAACTGCCCTCCTGTCCAGTACATACGCCCCCCATGAGTTACTGCCTCACCTTTGCCCCTGTAGCTCTATGGCTGTCTTTATGCAGTTACACTAGTTAAAACTCTGGAATCCAGTTAAGCCCAATGAATTTTTAAAAAATTTTATTGACGTATAGTTGATTTACAAGGTTGTGTTAATTTCTGCTGTACAGCAAAGTGATTCAGTTATACATATATATATGTATTCTTTTTCCTATAACCCATTGAATATTTGTTAAAGAAAGTCCTCACATACTAACTCATTTAACTCACAATAACCCTATGAGACAGGAGCTACTGTTAACCCATTTTACAGATGAGGAAACTGAGACTCTGAATGGTTAAGCATCTCATCCCATATCACACAGTTAATAAGTGGTAGAGATAGGATTTGAACCCTGGCAGTCTTAAGTACTCTATTCTACTACTACCTTTCTATGGAGCTCACTGTCTATATATTTAAAAAAATACAAAAGTGGAAACATCAAGGTTCAAGTTATTCTTCCTTTAAGAGTCCAACATCAGAATAATTACCTCCACTCCTAAAAAGCAAGCTGCGGCTAGAAATTGGTTCTTTTTTGCTTAGTAATAGTAACATTGGCTGCTTTTATTAAACTTGTGCTTCAGGCCAGGGACCATGGCCAGCAGTCACTGTGGGACTCAGCAGTCTCGAAACATTCCCAAGGGGTAGGCATACTTAGCTCCTTCTCTTGGATGAAGAAACTGAGACTCAGGGCATTTTGTTAACTCAACCAAGCACACAAAAGTTGTGACGATGGAGCTGAGATTCTAGCCCATCTGTATGATTTCAAAGTCTATTGTCACATTAGGTTTAAGCATATGAAATTGCCAATATCCAGTCATATGGTCGGTCCTTATATTGATATCAATTTCCATGATGCCTCATAGTAGACGGCATCCCAGGAGAACCCTTAAATAGACTCCAGCTCTGACAGACAGCCCTGTGGGGTTTAGTGGAACCATGTCTGTCCCCTCCATCACACATGTAGTCATCTTTACCTCCTCTCTGCGCTCTTCCTGACAGACCTGCCTACACCTGAAGGTCTAAAATTCAAGTCCATCAGGGAGACATCTGTGGAAGTGGAGTGGGATCCTGTGGACATCGCTTTTGAAACGTGGGAGGTCATCTTCCGGAATATGGTAAGGAGCACAGAGGAGTGGGCACCTTCGACCACGAGAAACTGAAAGATGCTCACAGGGCTTTGTAGACTTTTCTATCAACTCACTTCCTTGGCTTTTGGTGTGGGACAAGGCTCTAAGTAGCCCCTGTGCATATGCATCTATTTTTAAGTGACTTAAGAAGTCAATAAGCACAGCACTTAGGGCTGAGAGCCTAAGTAAATAGATGGCAAGTCATCTCTATGTTCCCATTACAGTCTTACAAATCTCCACTCAGAGGCAAAGAAGAGAAGAAATGGTCTCTGTCTTAGAATGCCTCCAGGCATATCTGAGATTGAGTATCCTTTCTCTCTGTGCCTAAAAGCACATGTGAGGCAGGAAAGAGGTCCCTGAGTTCAAAGTCAGGCTCTGCCTCTTACTAGCTATGTGGAAGATGGGACAATGGCATGACTTCTGGGATGCTGGCTTCCTCGTCTATGAAAAGAAGGATTGATTTGGTGGCTCCAGAGTTCCTTTGGTTCTCATGACTGTCATTTGACTTGAGTGTCAAAGGGGTGAGTAGAGAGGTCTGTGGGAGGGAGAAACCAACTTGAGAGATGTATTCATGTCTCTATATCCTCAGCACCTGCCATACCGATCAGATGCTTAGTAAGTGCCTAGTGATAGATGAAAGAATGAAAGAGGAAGGCATGAATACAGAATGAATGAATCACATAAATGAAGGAGCTGGTACCTCCTTAGGTCTTACAAAGGTGCCTCTGTATTTCAGAATAAAGAAGATGAGGAAGAGATCACCAAAAGCCTGCGGAGGCCAGAGACCACATACCGGCAAACTGGCCTAGCTCCCGGGCAAGAGTATGAGATATCTCTGCACATCGTGAAAAACAATACCCGGGGCCCAGGCCTGAAGAGGGTGACAACGACCCGTGAGTATCACCTTTAATACCACTGACACAAGGATAAAGCTGATTGTACTGCAAAGCATCTCTGGTTGATAACATGCCCTCTTACAGAGCATCTGTATCAATTAGCTTTTTTTTTTACAAATTTATTTATTTTATTTATATTTATTTTTGGCCGCGTTGGGTCTTCGCTGCTGCGCATGGGCTTTCTGAATTTGTGGCGAGCGGGGGCCACTCCTCGTTGTGGTGCGCAGGCCCCTCATCGCGGTGGCCTCTCTTGTTGAGGAGCACGGGCTCTAGGCATGCAGCCTTCAGTATTGTGGCTCACGGGCTTGGTAGTTGTGGCTCACAGGCCGTAGAGCATAGGCTCAGTAGTTGCGGCACACGGGCTTAGTTGCTCTGCAGCATGTGGGATCCTCCTGGACCAGGGCTCGAACCCGAGTCCCCTGCATTGACAGGCAGATTCCCAACCACTGTGCCACCAGGGAAGCCCTCAATTAGCTTTTGCTACCTAAAAAACAAGCTCCAAACTTTGTGGCTTGAAATGATACTTTTGCACATTGGTGATTTGGGGTTGGACAGTTTTTCTGTTCTTGACTGGACTCACTTATGCATCTGTATGGGCTGGGGGCTGGTTGGCCCAGGATGGCCTCAGCCAGGACGGTGCCCTTCTGCCTCACATGGTCACTCAGCCTCCGGAGGGTTAGCCTGGGCCTGATCTCACGGCAGCTGAGCAGGCTCACAAAAGACACTGGGTCACTTCCATCAAAGCATATCTCAAGGCCAGTCCAGATTGAAGGGGTGGGGGAAAAGATCCATCTCTTTATGAGAGAAGCTTCAAAGTGACATTTCAAAGGGGCACTGATACAGGAAAATAAACAAGTGAGACTCTAGCAAATAATCTACCATACTATCTGATTTAATATTAGTACCCAGTCCTATGGAAAAGGTAGGGAAAATATTAATGCTATTATTTTTCAAGAGTCAAAACTGAGGCTTAGGGCTTCCCTGGTTGTGCAGTGGTTGAGAGTCCATCTGCCGATGCAGGGGACACGGGTTTGTGCCCCGGTCCAGAAAGATCCCACATGCCGCGGAGCGGCTGGGCCCGTGAGCCATGGCCGCTGAGCCTGCGCGTCCGGAGCCTGTGCTCCACAATGGGAGAGGCCACAACAGTGAGAGGCCCTCGTACCGCAAAAAAAAAAAAAAAAAAAAAGAAACAAACAAAAAAAACCTGAGGCTTAAAGAAGCTGAATCAGTTTAACTAACACCACCTGGTTAATACTATCAGGGCCAGAATTTTAAGCCTGGGTTTACTTTTATGACTTTAACCCCATTACCAGTAACACTGACTAGGCTCTGGGTTATGTAGAGTGTTGATTCCATGTCTTCAGCAGGAACTTAAATAAAATGTGACTCAGTGCTAAAGAGATCAGAACTTCTTGGGTCTAGAGTAGGATTTGGCACTGCTAGGTCATTTGGTGGGGGGAATAAAAATCCTGAATTTGGAGTTGTTCTATCAAGAAGCAAATTTTTATAAATAAATAAACAAACAAAATTGTTTTGCACTGACATTTGGGAAAATCTCTTTATCTTCTTCAAGATAGCATATGTGCCAACTATTTAAGGTATTGACTCTTCTTGGCAGGGGGTGATTAGAAAATTTAAATCTGTTTACTAATGACAAGAAAGAACATCTTGCATTTAAATACTTGCACATTTTGTTTAACTCAGATCCAATTCATAAGATTGTCTTTTTCATAAGCAAGTGTTTTCCATCATCCTGACAACATCGACACTGTGGTAGGTAGAAGGCGGGTACCAACAAGAAAAAATCATTAGATCACCAGAAAGGCATAGAAAAGATTAAGCAAATGCTTATTTGCTATAGAGACGGCCCACTGAAAATACAAAAGACATTTCTTTCATCTGCCCTTTTCTTTTTAATCTAAATTTAGGGATTGTCTGCTTTATTTTCTTCTTCTTGAAGGACAAACATCCCAACATTTGAAGTTTCATAATCACATAAATAACAACACAGAGGCAGATACTTACCTGTTTATTTTGCTGATACCTGATCTTTTTCCAGGTTTAAAGGATCTTAAAAATTTCATATTTAGCTCCTTCCCTCTCAGCTCTATAGAGAGATTGTATGACAACCATTTCTGATATGTAAATATTTTTGAGAGCCATCATTTAAAGGAGAAAGAGCCTGGGCTTTGGATCCAAACAGTCCTGAGCTTGAATTCCAGCTTCACCAATAACCATCACCTTGGGTAGATCCACTTCTTTAAGCCTTAGACCCACCATCTGGAAACCGGGTTCATATATCTTCCTACGGCATAGTCATGAGAGTTAAGACTTAAACGACAAAGCACTGTGCTTGGCACAGGGTGAGCACAAGACAATGTTAATCTCCTGTATTGAAGGGTTCTGAACGTAGGGCGAGGTCGGTGTCCTTGACTGAATCTCAACTTCTTTGATGAAAGGGGTGTTAAGAAAGGTAGTAGGTATGGTTCAGGTGTTTCCTAGCACCTTGAAGATCATAGGATGGGAAGCTTCACTGCTGAACTGCAGTATTATTTTCATTGTGGATTTCACGGCTTCAACATCTGTGAGCTGAGACTAATGTATCAACTCATAGAGTTCAAAAACTAAACTCTGCAGGTTTCTCACAATCAGCTATGAATTATTCCTCTTTCTCATTCCCTTTATAAAACCAAGTTCCTTTTATTTGATATTGTTTCCTCAACCAGTGCTGAAAACACAAACTTAACTATTTTAAAAAATGAAGAAACATTGACTGAATGCTTTAATATCTTAATTTTCAGCCTGGTATGTTTTACTGTATAATGTTTTAATGCATTAAAATTATTTATCTAATTAGAAAAAAAAAAAGAGTAAAGACATAAATGGCAAAGCCTGATGCTACACTCGGGATTCAAAAAGGTCAAAGACCGACTCTCTGAATGACCCTATCTAGATTGTATAATACGGTTTGAATAAACTGTAGAGAAATCTGTTACAGAATAGTGAGAAAAGCACAATACTAGGAAGCTCTTATTTTTGATTGTGGTGAGAACACTTAAACGGAGATCTACCCTCAACACGTTTTTTTGTTTGTTTTTGTTTTTTGCGGTACATGGGCCTCTCACTGTTGTGGCCTCTCCCGTTGCGGAGCACAGGCTCCGGACGCGCAGGCTCAGCGGCCATGGCTCACGGGCCCAGCCGCTCCGCGGCATGTGGGATGCTCCCGGACCGGGGCACGAACCCGTGTCCCCTGCATCGGCAGGCGGACTCTCAACCACTGCACCACCGGGGAAGCCCTTAACACGTTTTTAAGTGCACAATAGAGTACTCTCAACCAGAGGCATAATGCTGTACAGCAGATCTCTAGAACTCAATCATCTTGCAAACTGAAACTTTATACCCCTAGGGGAAGGAGTATGTGTTTATCTGTTTGCAACAGGGTCAGACAATGGTTCTTGTTAGAAAGTGACATATGAGTGGGATTTTGAAGGATGAATAGGAGATTTTTAGAGGGAGAGGAGCAATCTCAGGAAGAAGAAACAGAGGAACAGCAAGTGTAGAGGCCGGGAGTGAGAAACAACACGGGGTGCTCTTGGAGGAGAAGTATGCTGTCAGAGCAGGAAGCCCAGAGTGGGTGGGGCAGGAGGTGCGCAGCAGGGCAGGAGGAAGGCCAAGATGCGGCCTCAAAGACAGGCAAGGCTTGAGATAGCCGTGACGTTCTTGCTTGAATTATTTTCATCAAAACTAACTTTCCAGGCATTGTCAAGACAGTCATTGCCTCACTTTTCTGTTTCATTATTTGGATAGAGAAGTTACCAATTAGGGAGTTTTGCCTAATTAAAAAACCATAGGGCTTCCCTGGTGGCGCGGTGGTTGAGAGTCTGCCTGCCGATGCAGGGGACGTGGGTTTGTGCCCCGGTCCGGGAAGATCCCACGTGCCGCAGAGCGGCTGGGCCCGTGAGCCATGGCCACTGAGCCTGCGCGTCCGGAGCCTATGCTCCGCAATGGGAGAGGCCACAACAGTGAGAGGCCCGCGTACCGCAAAAAACAAAAACAAACAAACAAACAAAAAAACATAGAAGCTAAGTCAATGTTTTTCAAGTGAAGTAGCCCGTAAGTGTGTTTCTTCAACTTATGATGATGATGATGATGATGATATAGTCACAACCATTTATCATATAACTACTACATTGCAGGCTCTGTGCTAGATGCTCCACATGCATTATTTCCTTTAATGTTTGAAAAAAACAAAAACCCTACAAGGTAGTTGTCATCATCCCTACTTATAGCACAGCAAACAGGAAATTGAGGTTCCAAAAGACAAGATAAGGTCAGTTGGCCAGTTTGCACCTGAACGTACACTCACGGATCTGGAAGGCTACAAGCCCCCTCTCTGCTCAGCCCTTGGCACTGGCCCTGATCTCTGAAACCCCTCTGTCCTCTGCCTGTCACAGGCTTGGACGCCCCCAGCCAGATCGAAGTGAAAGACGTTACGGACAACACCGCTCTCATCGCCTGGTCCAAGCCCCTGGCTGAGATCGACAGCATTGAGCTCACATACGGGATCAAAGATGTGCCCGGTGACCGAACCAGCGTCGACCTCACACACGAGGAGAACCAGTACTCCATCGGGAACCTGAAGCCAGACACAGAGTATGAGGTTTCCCTCATCTCCCACAGGGCTGACATGTCTAGCAGCCCCGCCAGAGAGACCTTCACAACAGGTAACGGGCCTCCCCCTGCTAACAGCCCCAGCAAAGGAAAGATTGCCAGACTCCCATCCCCACTACATGTCGGGGTGTCTTCCAGGCTCCTTTTACAGTAGAAACAATGGAAAGGGGATTTTCATTCCTTTAAGTTTTATTTTAAAATACTGTAGCAATTGATTGATTAATATTACCTCAAATAACCTTCTAAGGCAAAAGAAAATTTTTGCCTACATAGAAAATTCTGGTCTGAGATTCTCAGACATTTTGGTTAAAGTAAAATTTAAATAAATATTTTAATAATAAAATGCAGTATATGGAAGACATAAATGACAAAGATGCCTTCTAACCTCTTAGCCTACAGCACTATCTTAAAAGTACCAAAGTGTCAACCATTCATTCACTAAATATTTTTTCAGAGCTCGGTAAGCTCCGTGTGAGTTATTAAAAATCCAGTGATGACTACAACAAACCTGTTCTTACAGTCACAGAGCTTATCTGCAAGTTTCTGTACAGTTTTTATTAAGCACGAAATTGGTGGAAAACGTGAATGATTGAGGTATCATGCGCTTTAATAATGAGGAAAGTGTCAAGTATGTAGTATTTGTTTAGATGTGTGCATTAGCTATTGAACCAGAGGAGTGTGTGGGCAATTCTATCATTTCTCTGCAATGGCAGGCACCTTTCATGTCTCACCTTGAACTGTCAAGGACTCCCTCTCTCCTGGTGCCTGGTGTCCTCAATACCAATGCCCCTTCCTCTCCCAAACAGGCCTGGATGCGCCCAGAAATCTCCGCCGCATCTCCCAGACAGACAACAGCATCACCCTGGAGTGGAGGAACGTCAAGGCGGCCACCGACAGTTACAGAATTAAGTACGCACCCATCTCTGGAGGTGACCATGCCGAGGTAGAAGTCCCCAGGAGGCAACAAACCACAACCAAAACTACACTCACAGGTGAGCTCCGCATCCCTGACCCAACTGGCCCTGGGGGCATGTCCCCCCCATTGCAACCCTCCAGAGAGTGAAAAAAAATGGTTCCTGGCTACCCATCTCACTTGGGCATCAGTGAGTCAGGCTGTGAAACAGTCCAGACATTGAGAAATCGTAGCCTTCAGGGACCCGTACAGGGCCATTTTTATGGCCTTCTGAAAGTCTGTCCAGTTTTGGGCTGAATCTCAACCTGCATGTTCTCTCTTAGGTCTGAGGCCAGGAACTGAATATGGTATTGGAGTGTCTGCCGTGAAAGGGGACAAGGAGAGTGACCCAGCCACCATCAATGCGGCCACAGGTGAGGCCTGCCTGGATTCCCACCTCCACGGGACTAGCACCAGCAGACACAACAGGGCCCAGAAGGCAGGAAACCTACTTAAAAAGAAATAGTAGATGCCCAGGGGGAAGTGGGGCTTCCAGGATCATCCAGCCCAGATGTCCACATTCAAAAGTAGCATAAGCACTCCCCATGTGAATGATCCTAGTGCTACTCTCTATGCAGGAAGGGGGGACAGGGGATATTTTACAAAAAATTGGAACCAGACTTTATAAGAGATCGACAAACTTTTGAAAGTTGGCAACCGATTCCATTTTTTATAAACCACTGAATAATCAAAACACATCTGGAGGCTTTTCTCTTAGCAAACACTTAACTTGTATTGCATACCCTCATCATATAAATTATAAGTGGCAGGCGTGTAGTTTAAGGCAATCTTTGCTCTTACTTATTGCATCCTGCAGCTCCAGCCTCTGAGTGAGGATGCTGAGGGGCTACATGATTTGAGGCCACTGATTCTTTCTGCAAGTTTGTTTGTTTTTTCTGGAAAATTTGTAAAAAACTCTTCCCTTTACCTCTCCACCAGCCTCCTGCTCATCTCCCCCGGGACTAGGATGATAAGGGTGGCTGGTGTGGGGAGATCATTATACAGGGTCCAATGCTCAGCACTTATACATATTCTTTTTTATCTTTTTATTTGGGGTAATTGTAGATTCACATGCAGTGTACGAAAAAATACAGAGAAATCTGTACCCTTTGTCTAGTTCCCCCCATTGGTAACATTTGTGTAACTATGGAAAACTATCACAACCAGGAAACTGACATTGATACAGTCTATCAACTTTATTCAGATTTCACTCAGCTGTGTGTGTGTGTGTATGTGTGTGTATTTAGTCCTATGTTATCACTTGTAGATTTTGGAAGCTACCACTTGTTATCACTTGTAGATTTTGGAATCTACCACTACAGTCAGACACCAAATAGTTCCAATCCCAAGGGTCGCTCTTGCTACACTTTTCTACAGCCAAGGCAACTCCCACCCTCCCCTTTACCTTAATCCTTGGCAATCACTGATCTGGGCTTCATCCAATTTTGTTATTTCAAGAATGCTACATAAAAGGAATCATACAATATGCAACCTTTAGAGATTGGCTTTTTCGCTAAGAATAATTCTCTTGAGATCCATCCAGGTTGTGTCTTGTATCAATTATCAGTTCCTTTTAAATGCATTTAATTGAGTATCACTTCATGGTATGGATATATCACTATATTATCTTTAATCTTTCAAAAACACAGTGAGGTACCGTACAATAACAGCATCTCACAAAGGTGAAAACTGAGACTCAGACAGCTGAGTCACCTGAAGCCACACAACGCTACGGCAGACCTAGAACTGTAGTCCACAACCAGCTTTCAGCCCCAGAAGCAGTCCTGCCCTGTAAGCCTGAAGGGTGTTCAACTCTCTGTTTTCCTCCCAGACCTGGACGCGCCCAGGGACCTTCGGGTTTCTGAAACTACGGAGACCAGCTTGACCCTGCTCTGGCAGACGCCACTGGCCAAGTGTGACCGTTACCGCCTCAACTACAGTCTTCCCTCGGGCCAGCCAGTGGAGGTGCTGCTCCCCAGAGGCACCACCTCCTACGTCCTGAAAGGCCTAGAACCTGGGCAGGAATACACCATCCTCCTCATAGCAGAGAAGGGCAGGCACAAGAGCAAGCCGGCACGGGTACAGGCATCCACAGGTGAGGTCAGCCTCTGAGCTCTCGCCGCACCCTCTGTTGATTCTGAGGTTGCAGACCCATCAGCCAGATTGTCCTCAAATGAGAAGACCACATGGGAAGACGTGGGGATGTCTGTACTCATGACTGCTCTAAATCCCATTTGAAAGAGTTACTTACCTATCTTTTCCTCTTGTCAACTGACTCACCAACAGCAAAGTTCCCTAGCTGGGCAATCAAAGTGGTTTTTAAATATTTCCTCCCAGGAGAACTTAAAGCATCAAAGTTTGTGTTTGTCTTTGGTTCTTTTTTTTTTTTTTAATTTTGTGCATTTCACAGAATCTTTTAAATTTTTCTCATTTTCCTCCCTTTTTAGCACAATTAATTAACTTTTCATTTTATTTCTTTTGAAGATGACCAAGATGTTGGGAATAATTCCTTGGTTTTTTCCCATTAATTGTTTTTATTCCAGGTCTTTTGCTTTCCTCTCAGGTTACCTGAAACATTGCACACGGTCCTTTGAGCCTTCCACGGTGGCCTTCTCATTTTCTCTTGGTCATTAAGAGGTGAACTTTGTTTTTCCATGACAGCTTAATCCTGACCTCCAGTATCCCTTCTAGCCCAAGTATCCTGTTCTTTGTACCTGCTTCCATATTTTCTCAATGGCTAAATTGAGAAAAAAAATCAGTTCTTCCTATATGAAAATATACACATTTAACTTTGGCCCCCAAATATTCAAGAGGTTCAGGGGAAAAATGTTAATTCTTCAGGGTCTGACAAGTAATAGTCTTTAGTTTCAATTTAATAAGTAAGTATGTATTGAGAACCCACTGAATATATTGTAGTATGCTGATATTTGAGGGGGAAAAAATAGGTTATGTACTTAGCACTGCTATTCTGACTCATGTGCACTTACTCGCAGTCCCTGGGGGAAGACCAGATGGTCAGAATGTTAGACAGCACTCAAGCAAGGAAAGGGAGTGACTGGGCAGCACTCAAGCAAGGAAAGGGAGTGAATGGGGGAGTCAGGAGCAGCTAGGGACGGTGTCTTGGCAGAGATGCTATTCCAGCTGAGTCTCCATAAGCAGAAAATGTGTTGCACTGATGGGCATATTTGGAAATGCCTTGAAGCGTCTTTGTCATTTATGGATACGTTCACATGCATGTAACAGAAATCTCAAATAACAGTCACTTAAGCAAGATACAAGTTGGTTTCCTCTCATAAAATAAGTCTGAGGTTAGGTGGTTCAGGGATGGCACAGCAGTTCCAAATTATCAAGGATTTGGGCTCCTTCTAGCTTTCTGTTCCACTAGTCTTAGTCCTTGGCTTCCATTCTCAAAGTCACCTCCATGTCACAATATGGCTACTTCAGTACAGCCTTTACATTTGTGTTCTAGGCAGCATGAAGGAGGAAGAACCAAAACCAAAAAAAAAGTAACTCCTAGATGAGAGTCTTTCTGGAAACCTCACCAATGACTTCTACTTGCATTTCACTGGCCACTTCTAGCTGTAAGTAAGTCTAGGAAAGTTAGACTTCTGGCGGAGCATGTTGCTGCCCACATAAAATTGTGGTAGTTTGTAAGGAAGAGAGAGAGAAGGGGTATTTAGTAGACAAAGAGCAGCCTCTTCAGAAAGTCTAAAGTGAGCTCAGGTGGTCAATTCTGTTGACTCTGTGCAGGGACTGCTTCCCACGCAGCTATGAGATGATCATCAAGGATGCTCGGCAGGGGGAGGGGGTGGGGGTGAGGGTTGGGGGGTGGGTAGCTTGATCATAGATGAGGGGGGAGGGGAGAATAAATTGGGAAGAAATAAATCTATGGTAGAGATTTGAATGGTTCAGCTTTATAAACATGAGCTTGTTAAAAGATGCAAAGGGACCACAAATGAATCAGAGAAACAAGAGAGGGAATTTCTTCTTCTCTTCCCTCCTCCTCTTCCTCCCTCCCTCTCTCTCTTTCCCTCTCTCTCGCTCTCCCTCTCTCTTCACTTTTCCCTGAGTTTTACAAATGCTAGATTAAAGAGAGTTTCCTATCTCCACTCAATCATCTTACCCTCTGGCTATAGCCACTTTAATCTCCTATCTCCAGCAAGGAATCCCCAGGCTTTAGCCGCTCAGGGAGATGAAAGCTTTCAAGTGAATCACAGGCTGGAATTACTTTGTCTCTAACTAAGAGCCCAGTTTTGGCATGCCAAGGGCTCAGTGGTTTCATTTCCCCAGCCGTGCATCTTTAACACTGTTTCAAAGAAATCACGTTGTATATTTAAAGACATTCTTCATTACAGGAAAAATGTGCAAAGTCCCTTTTATGGGCTCTTCCCCCACTGTCTCTAGAATATTTCTCTCTATGGCTTTCTCCATAGAACTATTTTATTTTATTAAAAGTGAGGTGGACATTTCTCTCCATCTCCTGAAGTCTATCTTCCCAATAAATATCTCCTACAATATCCTCCCAGTAAATATCTCCTTCATCTACTCAGCCAATAGTGCACTACAACCATGCTCCGTGCTAAGTCCTGGGGATACTACAGCAATGAAGACAAGTCTGTGCTTCCAAGGAGGTAACAATCTAGTAAACAGACACCTTCACTTGCTGTAACTAGGGGTGTGGGGTGCAGTGGGAGCACGGGATGCCTTCTGAGCATCAGGATAGGCTTAACGTGAGAAGAAGTTTTGGGACAGACACGCAAGAGGCAAGCAGGACTATGCTGTGGAAGGTGTAAAGAAGCAGAAGCCCAGGCACCTGGCCTTGGGAAGCACATGGGGAGAGAAAAGAAACAGGAAAAGTGGGAGCGCTTAGAGGAAGGTACCATGTGGTTATGAGTCCTGAAATGTCAAAGGGTTGTAGGTTCAAAGGTCAGAAGAAAGGGATTCCCAGCTCTGCATCACTCGATTCTTAATAGCAGAAGTCTGCAAAGAGCAAAGTCTGCTCATTGTCTGTGGGTTTTACAGAGAAGATGTGAAATTGGCCGCCCCAAAGCATTCTTCCCAGAGAATTCCAGGGCTCTAGTCATGGCGTTGAGCCAAAGCGCAAGCTGCTTGATGCAGCAGCAAGTGAAGTTAAAAGTATGCATTACCTAGCTGCCCATCATACCTGAAATACAATGCAAAGACCCTATCACAGGCTACACAGACCAGAGTCTGGTCCTTCCCATCTCTCTGACCTCACTCCCACTACTTGTCCCCTTGCTCATTTCACTGTGGTCACCCTGGCCTTCTCGCTGTTCCTTAAGTATGCCAAGCCTGCTCCTACCTTAGGGCCTTTGCACATGCTACTCCTGCTGCCTAGATACCACTCTTCTCCCCGTTCTACACCCAGCACCTCCCTCATTTCATTCCGCTCAAGTCTCATCTCAACAGACCTCTCTGTCAACCAGTCTAAAATGGTGCCCTATCCTGATTTACCCCTTCATGCTGCTCCAGAGTTCCTCATGACACTTGCCTGATATCACTTACTAGTTGGTTTACTTACCTATGGCCTGCCTCCTACTTCTAGCCAGAAAGGACTCTGTCTCATTCATTCAGTGCTGCAGCCCCAGTACCTTGAACACAGCCAAACACGTGGCATATGCTTCATGAGCATCTGGGGACTCCAGCTCCTCCAGAGGCAGTAGTTCCACTGAATCTTCTGATCTTTTTCTTTCACCTCTGTATCAAAGGCCCAAATTCTCTCTCTTAAGGATTAAGGGAAGGGAAGTCATTCTCCTGGAGTCTTTAATTAAGCTTACTCTGGATGAAAATGGAAGGAAAGAAAGAAGGAAGGATGGGAGAAAGGAGAAAGGGATGGAGGGGGGAGAAAGGAAGGAAAGAAAGAAAAAAGTACTATCCCTGTTAGCACTGAACAAAATGAGTATGTGCCAGGCATCTCCCCCTCTGGCCCCATATTTGTATTCTAATAAACTCAACAAAACCCTGCTTGAAGTGGAGGCCATGATTTTCTTTGAGCAGTAAGGGACATAAAGCAGGGAGGATATGCAGAAACACAAGGCCAATAAAGCATCCTCCCACACCGTGTAAGACTTGACAGTGATATCCCAGTAATTCTCAAGGGTTTGGGAAGCAGAGAGGTGGAATTTTGCTTTTAGCCACAGCTGCAAGTAATAGAAAACATTCTGCTCTAATTTTCCATTTTGATTTTCTCATGGAGCAAACTGAAATTTAGTCAAATATCTATCCATCCAACAAGTATTTATTTCTTACCTGCCATGGGTCAGGCAGCGCTGGTATAGAGAAGAGAAAGACACAACCCCTCCACTCAGGAAATGATACACATTGCAGTGAGAATGAGAGAACCAAAACCAAAATTATAGGAACGTAACTAGTCTGCTTAGAGGAAAGTGTGGGAAGCTACAGGAGCACAGAGGCAGATACCCATCCCAGACCCGAGCAAAGTGAAGGCAGCGTATCAGAGAAGGCTTTTTGGAAGAGGTGATACTTGGCTGAATCCTTAAAAAGGAAAATGAGTTGGGCAAGTGGAGAAGGGAGTAACGACATTTCCAGCTGGAGGAACAGTATGTGAGAAGCTCAAAGGCATGAGAAACTTTATGTTAGTGAAACCACCAGCTATACAGTCCTGCTGTATGATGGAGCTGGGGATAACAGGGTACGAGGTTACAGACATTATCAGTACCATCTACAAAGGGCAGTGAATATCATGCTGAGGGGCTTGGGTTTCATTCTTGACAGTGTGAAGAGTCACCAGAAAGTTTTAAGGCAGGCAAGGCTTTTAATTTCAATTAACTTTACAAGATGAGATCCAAGCAATTTAATCTACCCTTAGGGGTCCTGAGGCTTGAATTTGGCCATCCCGCTGCTGTTGGAGAATCACTCTCTCTCCCATCGGTGAGCACTAAAAGTGGATTCCTCATCAGTCAGCACTTGTTAATTACCATCTACAAGACGGTGGAAATCTAAAGATTTAAAGTTGGCACAGCCAGAAATTCCCCCAGGCCAGCTGGTCAACTCACCATGAGCACAGAAATGGGATTTTGAAATTCTGATTTCCCAGGCCCACTGACATTGTTCAGAGGATAGATGCCAGTGCACAGCTGGAAGAAAAAGACAACAGCCTTTTCATAAAGAAAGGCCAAGAAATTCAGTATGGAACTACACAACGGAAACACTGGGCTTCTGGGGCAGAAAGCCCACAAGTGTGTCATTTGCTGTTGAAATGCAGAGTCCGCATTGATGTGAAGCCTCTGATCTCCATCTCGACTGTTGTCTGCTGCATTTTTATTCACGTTTTTCCCTCTCTTTTCATAATTCTTACCTGCCTCCCTTTAATTTATCTACTGATTTTATTCATTGAAGTTACACCTTTTACTTATCTGTCTAGCATTTGTTTAGTGAAGGGTTTTGGGTCGGGCACCAAAAGCACCCACCCAGCAGTGGTCACGGTCACAGCACTAAATATAACTGATTTTTTTTCTTGATCTGCCTAACCCCCTCCCCACACACACACACAAAAAGTGGAAGAATAGGCAAAAATTTTGGTGGAAGTATCATCACCATGACTATTACCATTTACTGAGCAACGTGACGTTTTATGAAAATTACTCTATCCACTGTAAGAAGAGATGAAGCAGGATGTGAAGGACATTGTATAAAGTATCCGTGGCTTATAAAAAAGCTGATTTAAAGAAAACAATGGTTCTCATGAAGAAGAGACATTTTCTAATGTGGATCTCCTCCTCTCTCCGACCATCTTGACTACAACAGCTTAACAGACAATCTGTAACCCCTCCATAACCCCTCCCTCCCCCAGTTAGGTAATTCTCCCCACATCTCTTGCAACCTGGTACCTGAAATCTCTTTCATGGAAAAAAATATGCTTTATGTCATAATCAGAGAAAGAACTTAAAAGGCAGTTACCTGAGAGGAAACACTGACTTAATTCACACAAGGGGGGGTCAGCTATCAATGTCAGCTAAGTTCTTGACAAGAAGTTTTGACAGCAGCAGGAGAAAAAAAATAAGAAAGTGGGATAAAAAGGAGAGTTTATGGGCCACAGAACTGATTTCCTTAACTTTACAGTTTGGCTTAGATTGGTTTTTGTCTGATGTCTCTTCATGCATGAGGGCTCTTGGAATATTGGAAAAGGACACACTCCTGAGTTTAGTTGTGCTAAAATCCCAAGGTCAAGGAGATAATTGCTACAACTGGAGCACTGCTCCTGGCCTCACAAGGGCCGCTGGGTTAAAAGATAGCTGATCTTCTTCCCTTTCTTTCCCCACAAGCAGATACATCACTTGGAGCTTGGGGCCCTCTTTTTCTCACCTAGACCATGTTTGTGTGGTTAAGAACTGCTATGGGGTCTTGGATAAGGGCCCCAGGACACAGATTTGGGTTGAATGAGGAGTCTGTAGAATGAAGGTCAAGGTCAGGTATGGCAAACATTTTCTGAAAGGGCCAGACAGTAAATATTTTAGACTTTTCAGGCCCTATGATCTCTGTCTCAGCTCTTCTACTGTGCCACTGCAGCACATAAGCAGCCATCAGCAATATGTAACTGTGCAGGCACGGCTGAGTTCCAATGAGATTTTACTTATGACATCAAAATTTGAATTTCATATACTTTCATCTGTCATGAAGTATTCTTCTTTGGATTTTTCCAACCATTTAAAAATTTAAAAACTGTTGTCAGCTCACTTATTACCAAGAGAGGCAGCAGGCTGGATCTGACCCTCAGATCATAGTTGGCAGTCCGCTGTTCTAGATCAAACAAGATTTGAAGGAGTGTCAGCTTTGCCAAAATGGAACAATTAGGAAGAACCTTCCCCAGAACGTAGAAATGTCTGAATCAAACAGATTCTTGAAAAGAAACATTTTCCCCTCTGAAAGGATATCTTCTATCCAACTGCAAGCTAAGATTTTCAAGTGAGACGTCTGCTTTAATGGACAGATGGGACTGATTTGAAATGAGCAGCCAATGTGAGGCATATAGAGAGATACAACTTGTTCACCTAAATGAGCTCAAGGCAGTTCTTACTCTGTTGTTTAGAGGATCTGTTTCCAGAGAAAATCCTTTCTTCCTAGGTGATGCAAAGTCCATTTAGGCTCAGCCCTGGGCAAATTTATCACCTTGAAGGCATATGCATTCAGACAAGTGAGTGTTCTGTGCTTTGCTCATTCTAGAGATGAATAAAGACGGCAAATTTTAATTGAGCTTAATAAGCTATTTCTCCCAGGGCCCCTCAGTCTTTCTTTCTATCCAATGAGGGACAGTTTTGCAAAGACTCAGTGACTTCGCTCAGGACAGGCTTACTTGTACTGTGTTAATTTATCTCTGATCTTTCTGAAGTGGTTTATGCAAACTTGATTTGAGCCCCAGAAACTGACAAAAATCCCAACATAAAGAGACTATAAAACATGCCTTCCAGGAGAGATTGAGGATGCACGGAAAGGAAGAGAATCTAAGAGGAGGCAATTTCCTCAAAATACAGAAGGCTGGACGGCTCAGACCAAGAATCCCAAGAGTAGCCGAAGGCCGTTCCTATGATCTCACCTTTAAGATGACAGCCGCTTTCCAAAGTGGAAACTGCAGCCCAGAGCAGTACTAACACAGACGTGTAGCATTTTCCGAATCCACAGGACACTGGTCAGTAGAAAAACACCATATTCAAAAGACAAACCCAAATACACAACAAGGCAAAATAAGTATTCTATTGATTTTTCTGTTGGTGTTTTGATGGCAACAGCATGGCTCAGGGATGCAGGTGGCCCTGGGGCCCCCATGGTCTCGCAGCATTGGCAGCGGGTTTGCCATTTCTGAGTTCCCAGATGGAAAGCATTTCAGGAATGATGTAACTGACCCCATCTCTGTCATTATTCAGACCACGCCCCTGAAATGGAAAACCTCACCGTGACCGAGTCTGGCTGGGATGGCCTCAAACTCAACTGGACCACAGCTGACCATGCCTATGAGCACTTTGTCATTCAGGTGCAGGAGGCCAACAGGGTGGAGGCAGCTCAGAACCTCACGGTGCCCGGCAGCCTGCGGGCTGTGGACATCCAGGGCCTCAAGGCCGCCACCCCTTATACAGTCACCATCTACGGGGTGATCCAGGGCTATAGAACACCGATGCTCTCTGCTGAGGCCTCCACAGGTACCTCTTACCTTTCTGTCTATAGCTTCTGCTTTTCCCAACAGGAACCTGCCCAAGGATAATCAGACGCAACTCGTTTTTGAATAGATTTGAGTACCTTCAGTTATAGCACTGTGGTGCCTAATGATGGGAAGAAATCAAGACGCACAACTCCTGGGGTAGCTTTCACACTGCACCCCATGTGAACCACAGCCTCTGGGGCTGTGCACAGCCCAGCCTGGGGACTATACACACAGCCCCAATGGCAGGGACCTTTGGCTTCACAAACAGGCTCCCTCCTGGTGAGGGATGTTAAGGCATTATATTTAGAAGGAAAAAAATAATAATAATCTCTTTGTCTGCCGGAGGCTAGGGCAATTCCTTAATGAAATAAGATCACAAATGTTTTCCTACGCCTCACCCCCTTGGCTCTATTTCTCAAATTTAGGAAGCTGCATGGTTATCTAAAGAAAGTCACTTTTTTTTTTTTTAAGTAATATAAAGCCTATTCTTTCGTTAAGGAGTCCCTGGATCTTGGTGTGTGATTTGATCGTTAAACTAGTTCTTTGTCCTTCTCCAGGAGAAGCTCCCCATTTGGGAGAGGTCACGGTGTCCGAGGTGGGCTGGGATGCCCTCAAACTACACTGGACGGCTCTGGAAGGAGCCTACGAGCAGTTTCTCATTCAGGTGCAGGAAACTGACACAGAGGAGGCAGCCCAAAACCTCACTGTCCCGGGAGGACTGAGGTCCGTGGACCTGCCTGGGCTCAAGGCAGACACTCACTATAGCATCACCATCCGTGGGGTGACTCGGGACTTCAGCACACCCCCTGTCTCTGTTGAAGTCTTGACAGGTATTCTAGGCTACTTCATTAATTTGTTTCCTCCCACTGTCTCTGCTCAGGAGGCATCAACGCTCTTCCCTCCTCTAACTGGGTTCAGCCCCTACCCCAGTGGGAAATACCGGTGAATCATCCCTGCTTCCATACAAAGGTCCTGTCCCTTATTTGGCCGAGTCCTAGTCCTAGCATGGTAGCCAATTCCATGGAAAGTTCCACCTACTCTTCTTTTATATAAATTGAGGTGGCTTTTCTTTTAAAGCAAGTTTCAGTCGTAATAGCTAAGAAGTTGGAAAGCACGCTCTGCGAGTGGGGAAAAAACAAACAAACGTTGATCTGAGCTCATTTTAAGAATGCATCAGAGGACTCCCCAAAGCACCATTTGTATGTCAAGAATGGAAGTTGTGAACAATTCTGAGAACTATGTTTCATTTCCAAAGGCTGACTAGAAAAGCCCTGGCTTTAGTGCCAACAATTAGAGTGTCCTCAACTCCTGCTGTAAATCATGCATCTGTGATCAATACTCACCAAACAACTCACCCCAACCTCAGCCAAAATGCCATCTCGCCTGAATCCCAGAATGCAACTGCCTTTTTTTAGTAACTCAGCAACTCTGTCTTCTTATGCAGAGGAGGTTCCAGATCTGGGGAACCTCACGGTGACTGAGGTTAGCTGGGATGCCCTCAGACTGGACTGGACCAGCCCAGATGGGATCTATGAGCAGTTTGTCATTGAGATCCAGGAGGCTGACCAGGCCCAACAAGAAGCTCACAGTCTCACGATTCCTGGCAGCCTGTGCTCCGCGGAAATCCCGGGCCTCAGGGCTGGTACCCCTTATACAATCACCCTGCGTGGCGAGGTCAGGGGCCGCAGCACTCAACCCCTTGTTGTGAAGGTCATCACAGGTATACGACCCTCCTCCCAGACCAGGGACCTGATTGTGTCAGCCAATTCACTGGAATAGAGAAAATTCCCCATGTATCAGGGCCCTCTCTCAAAGCTGGTGGCAGGCAGCGTGAACACAAGCTCTAACTCCGGAGGGTGTGGGTTGGAATTCCACCTTTCTGGCCGAATATTCTTGGGTATCTCATTGTACACCTCTGAGCCTTCATTTCTCACCTTCAAATCAGAGATAATACTCCTACCTCAGAACACTGGCGTGAGCAGTCAATGAGATAATGCACGAAAGCACATAGCAAAGCACCCCTCCTGTAGTAAATTTTGAATGTCAAATAGCTAAATTTATCAGATAGCAACATATCATAATATAAATAGCATAAACAGTAGGGCTGTGACACAAGAATAAGGTCAGAACTTTCTAGAGAAATCTTATCATGAGTGGCCTCAGAGTCACTTACTGCCATCCATCTGGTAGTCAGACCTCCACAGAATAACCTTTGAAATGATCTATCATCTTCTGCTGAAGTTAGCCAAGTCTCTCTCTCCTTAACAAGGCAGGGCTATTTCTACGAAAGGAGAGTCACGTTTGACTTCAACAAAGTTTTTGATTCAGTTTGGAGAGGAAAAACAATTCATCTCAATTTGTCCCCTGAAGATGTGCAACTCCATCTGTAATAGAAAACTCTGTGCTGGTCATGCGGTTTCTAGAAACAACTCTAAAAAAGGCCATGGGAAAATGAGCCTGATTTGGGGGAACAGGGTTTTTATGCTGGGCCCTAAGCCCATGCCCTTCTCTACACATACTGTGTTTTGAAAATGCCGCCCAAATAACTTAATCAAATGAATTGTTTTCCTTGCTCATACATACCAAATAAATCTGGCCCTTGCTAGAAACTACACACAATTCCCCAGATAAGAAAAGTAATGTTGCAATACACCTAAACCGGCCAAATTATCAATGGCCTGTGTTTCCCAGAATATTGTCAAACCAAACAAGAGCAAAAGGGGCCTTTGAGACACGTGGGATCTGGGAGCAGGATGCTAATGATCCGCATCTGTAGTTTGTAAACTTTTTGTTTTTAGCAGCAAATTCCTTTTGCACGTGAAAGCTTACAAGGAGCCCCACTATAGGACAGATAAATGAACAGCTATTCTTGGTGAGCTGGGAAGGAGGAGAGGGCTGCCCATACCCATGTCCCCAACCCAGTTCTTCCATAAAAGGACCAGTTCTACAGTTTGAATACAGCCCCTCTAAAAGGTCAAGTGTGCCCAGACTCTCCTTGTGCACTGAATCCTGGAATATCTCATACTCTTTCTGGGGGAAATCTTGCAGATATTTTCTTTTCTGACTTCACATCCATGGCCACTTCAGCCTTAAAAAGAGAGGCTGGGAGATTGCACTTAACCCTGGGCAGCATTCCACTAAGTAGTGAGTGTTTCCATATCCGGAACCCAAACTTCCTAAATCAGCAATGACGACATTAAATTTCCTTCCTACTTTGTAGAAAAATGAATAGTGGGCCCTGTTCTGCACCATTTGCTGAGCAAAACATAATCACTTTTAATGAAGAGTAGGCACAAATGGCCTTGTCTGTGATGCAGACATTCTTCAATCAGACACAAAGTGCTATCAGGAGAAGCGGGGAGGGAAAATGCAAAGCCAAGAATCCAGTACCGTACGGAAACTTTGACCTCTGAAGGATGAGTAAAGTCCAAAGATAAAACATTGGACTTGTCCAAACCTGATTCAGCACATGCTTTATACACCCAGTCAGACAGCCTGTGGCCAGCAATGAGATGATCTCCCAAAGCCCAGTAATGAGACGAAGCAGGTAATTCTCTCTCACGTGACCAAGAAGTTCCAAGGAGAAACATCGAAACAGTGATACACAGCTCTGCATTCTCGGAGCCAACCCACTGAGGATAGAAAATATTAGGGACAAAAATTCCAGGAAGCTCCAAAAGGCAAAACTTGAATTTGCCGTGTGCTGGTAACTACACACATAGCATTTACATTGCATTAGGTATTATAAGTAATCTAGAGATGATTTTGTAAAGCATACAGGAGGATGTGCGTAGGTGATATGCAAATACTACACCATTTTATATGCATCCTCAGCTTGTTATCTACGGGGGTCCTGGAACCCATCCCCCAAGGGTACCAAGGAACAGCTGTGTATCTGTTAGGCTGCCATTTACCAGGTCCTCACTATGTATCAGGTGTGATGTCAGGTATGTGTCAGGTATAAACTCAGAGGTTTATAAATATTATCATCCAATCATCACACATTCCAATGAAATGGTGCTGTCAGCTCCAATTGAAGATGAGGGGCACAAGGCTCAGAGATGACCTGGGTGAGATGCCCAAGATTACGCAGCTAGCGAACATCAGGGCTGGAATTCTAACCAAGGCCCATCTGCCTCCAAAGCCTGTCCTTGTAACCAACTCCTACTTCTCTTACCCTGACCCACAATCCCACATTTTCCATGGGCCTTTAGGGTGCTAGTCATGCATGATCCTCAGAGACCTCCCAGCAGTGGGTTGTCAGCGGTCGTGATGGCATTGCCATCTCAAGGATGAACAGTGTAGATGTTCCCCTTTCTGACCATCTTCAACTCCTGAAGAAAGCTGTGGCCAGATTACCGCAGTTCAAACGGGAAGCTCCCCGAGACCAAGAATGACCACACACACAAACACAAGAAACTCTCTTGCCCCTCTCTTCCCTAGAGCTGGGCTGTGGGACGTTTGGTTTCTTCGCTTTCCGTTTGCAGCACTGACAAATTCCTCTCTGTCCTTCTTCAGCGGAGCTCCCCCAGCTGGGACACTTAGCCGTGACCGAGGCTGGCTGGGATGGCCTCAAACTCAACTGGACCACAGCTGACCATGCCTATGAGCACTTTGTCATTCAGGTGCAGGAGACCAACAGGGTGGAGGCAGCTCAGAACCTTACGGTGCCCGGCAGCCTGCGGGCTGTGGACATCCAGGGCCTCAAGGCCGCCACCCCTTATACAGTCACCATCTACGGGGTGATCCGGGGCTATAGAACACCAGTGCTCTCTGCTGAGGCCTCCACAGGTACCTTCCTCTCCCTGTCCATGATGCTTTCTCTCCAAGAGGCGTGTGGGGAGCCAGCTTCTGTCCATATCTAAATCCTTTCCATGTGCCCGTCGGCTACTGAACTTGCATGCTCACACACCTCCCTAGGGGCTGTGCCTTGGTCCAGATGCCTTTGACATCTCAAGAATGAACGTGCAGGTGCTACCTTTTCTGACCTCTAGCCTCTAGCCTCTCCCAGACCTTACCTATCCAATCCTATAACTACATCTCTGCTAAAGGATGGCTTTCCATTTCACAAGACAGCCTGATGGTCTTAACTCTTTTCTCCAGTGCTTGGCTATAACTAAAAGCCGACCCTTCCGATGTGTGAGTTCTGGTGGAGCGCAGATTATTTACCTCAGAGAGGCTTTTTGCTAGTTGCAAATGGTGCTTTACTATCCCAGATCCCTCAAGGCTATGGGCATGTGGTTCTTGCATTTAAAAGAAATGTTTTAATTTAAATGTTTCTTTAAAATGCTCGGAGTATAATAAGAGAACTGAATTACCCTCCTCCTCCGGGCAATTCTCTCAGACACTCAGTCACTGTTAGAACATCAAATTAGCAAATAGCTAGACCAAAAAAGAAAAAAAACAAAACATCACAGAATTATGACTGGAGACAGTACCAAAGAACAAGCCATTCATTAGCAGAAGTACACACAGCAGCATTTGAAACAAAGAATGTCCCAGGCTCTGAATGTCAAAGATCTGATGCCTGTTTTGTTCTTTTAATCGAGAATTGCTCCCTGGACTGTTGGCCTTTGCAGGGCACACTCTCAGCCCGGACCCAGGAGGGTGCATTATAGTTTACTCATCACTCTGCTCCAGTGACAGGGCATTCAGTGTTTCCCTGCAGCCTGCTCAAGAGCCCAGCCCTCCCCAGCACTGGTTTCCATGTTTCATCTTCCCATGTGCCTCCATTGGTGTGAAATTGAACAGAGGCTGTCAGGTTTGGTTTTGCATATGCCTGCCCCGTTTTCCTATAATGATTGCAGCTAAACTTTTCTGCAAACCTGTGTGTCCTAGTGGATTCTAGCAAAAATGTAGCTCTGCATTTTAGCCTCAATCATTTCAGTAACTCTCGCTGAGATAAGCACACAGCACAGACAACTGCTGCATGAATGGTGACCCTGAAATGCCTAAAAATTGCAGCTGAGGCTGCCCTGGATGGACTCAGGGCTCTTTTATATAACATCCATAAACAATCCCTTCTCAGAAGGCAAAGAAATCACCCGCCACTTTTTTTTTTTTTTTTTTTTTGCGGTATGTGGGCCTCTCACTGTTGTGGCCTCTCCCGTTGCGGAGCACAGGCTCCGGACACGCAGGCTCAATGGCCATGGCTCATGGGCCAAGCCGCTCCGCGGCATGTGGGATCCTCCCAGACCGGGGCACGAACCCGTGTCCCCTGCATCGGCAGGCGGACTCTCAACCACTGCGCCACCAGGGAAGCCCTCACCCGCCACTTTTGATCTTTCCTGAAGATCTTGCGGTTTGGGCGTACTTAGTATTTTTATATGTTTTTTTTTTTTTCTTTATAAGGATAGCAACATTCTTGCTCCTGACAAGTTGGTCTGTGGGGAAGAAGGGCCATAATTCCATCTGACCTGCGTTTCACCAGATCTCTTGGGACGTGAAGTCTTTCTCCTGCCTTGCTAGAGAGACAATACTAGCTTTTCAAATCTTGCTTCTGCCTGCCCTCTGCACGCTTTACTCCTGTTGCTCGGAGAACCACTGGTAGGGTCATCTCTGAGACAAAATGTTACTTCTTGGCCAAACAGGGTTGCCTGATGGCCTTGTCCTGGCTCAGCTCTCTTGGTTGGCAATGCAATACTAGCTTTCTTGGCCCATGTAGAAGCAGTTAAGAAAAGACAAGCTATTTTAACAGAATATGAGAACAGCTGGCCCTTGTCAGAAGTATGATGAAAATACCAAGAATTATGCTGACGAATTGCCAATTCCCTTTAAGTCACAAAATCAGAAGCCTCAAGGTACCACCTTGGGAGGGTAATGGCGTCAGAATTATTTAGTCGTCATCTGAACAGATGGGAGGTCCCTCAAGGCAAAGGATGTCTGCCGGCTGGAGCCAAGTACTCGTGGCCTCCTGAGTGCAATTGAAGAGACTAGAAGCCGCCAGCGCTCGTATCTTTTGACCGATGGCCAGCATCCCTGAGGTGTGGCTCCCAGAAGCATCTGGGCTTCAACAGAACAGGTCCTGCTGCCGTCACTGGGCAGGTCTCCTCACACACGCCAGATCTCGGCCAGACCCTGATCTTGTGTGGCAGCTCCAGAGCGGGGAGATCTAATTGCCATACCTTCCTTTTTGTATTTTTCTTTTAATAGATCCCCTTTTTCTCTCCCATTGGCACTGACTGGTAACATCTCTTCATGTCACCCTAAGCCTGAACTGTCGGATCTTTCTAGCTGGCTATGGTTCTGTTAACAACTGCGGTCTTCAAACCCAAACGCAATGATTAACTCAGATTTATTTGTTTCTTCTCTCCCACCCCTCCTTTTTCAGCCGGAGAACCTGAAATTGGAAACTTAAATGTTTCCGACATCACTCCTGAGAGCTTCAATCTCTCCTGGACAGCTACCGATGGGGCCTTCAAGACCTTTACCATTGAAATTATTGATTCCAATAGGTTCCTGGAAACAATGGAATATAACATCTCTGGTGCTGAACGAACTGCTCACATCTCAGGGCTCCGCCCTAGTAATGATTTTATTGTCTACCTCTCTGGACACACTCCCGGCATCCGGATCAAAACCATCAGTGCCACGGTCACCACAGGTACATGCACATTCGCCCGCTCCTAACACCCTCTCTCCAGAATCTTTTTTGCAGGGCAAAGCCGCTCCGTCCTGCCCATTGAAGCACAGGCCACAGGGCACTAACTGTTGCGTGACACTAGGCTGGAGCGCTATTTAACATAACTCTCTTCCAGCAGCAGCCCAAATGGGGACTTTCCTAATTTATCCCTGACCAGGACATTTGCAGCATAAAATGTAGTTTGGTCCAGAATGCCAAGTTGAATCTGGAGAAAAGAATTCTCCTCATCAGTAGCCAAAAAGCCATGAGGAGAGATGTCCTTGACTTAGAAAGACGTCTATATTGGTCAGAGAGGTCTTAAAAATTATATTGTGTGTTATCCAACTGTCTTTGCCTTGTCCTAGTGCCTTTGACTTCCTAATACCCAAATATTCCAATGATTTAATGAAACTGAATTGGGCAAGTGATGAGGAAGAGCAAAGATTACTCATCACATGAGTGCACGAGGAAGTCATGCCATTCAGACCACTCCAATTCCAATGCCACCTCTAGGAGAAAAGACCAGAACATGCCAGCTTGCTTCCAGAACAGTGAATGGTAGATGGCAAAAATAAAAGTAGAGTTAACTAAGGAACTTGGTCAACAAAAGAGTGAACTGCTTTCACTAAATCCGCGGTATCTGTGACATACACGCTATGGGAAATGCTCTCTGGAATGCAGCAAAAGAGAATTCTATGTGAATTCAGAAAGGAGAGCCTTGTCCATTCAAAATAGCATTCTTAGCACCTTTTGGACAATGCCTTCTCTTGAGAGATAAAGTTAGACATCACAAACTGAAATTTAAAGTTATTTGTGGAGTAAGCACAGGAGAGTCTTTTCTTCTTGATCACAAAAAGGGGTTCCATATTCTAGGGGAATTCAAGAAAAGGGTTAACATTGTAGTATCAAAAGCATCTATCGGGCTTCCCTGGTGGCACAGTGGTTGAGAGTCTGCTTGCCGATTCAGGGGACACGGGTTCGTGCCCCGGTCCGGGAAGATCCCACATGCCGCGGAGCGGCTGGGCCCGTGAGCCATGGCCACTGAGCCTGCATGTCCGGAGCCTGTGCTCAGCAATGGGAGAGGCCACAACAGTGAGAGGCCCACGTATCGCAAAAAAAAAAAAAAAAAGCATCTATCATTTAAGTCACTCACAGCTGAGGGAGAGTCTGTCCTCATTCTACATGAGTCTACAAAGTGTTATCAGCGTGGACCACAGGAAAAGCTGTGAGCCAGCAATACCTAGTTCTCATCCCAGCCAGACGAAAGTATACCAAAACCTAGGGAAATTAGTCAAACACATATATTTCTTCCTCATGGCTCAAGTTGGTTTTCAAAAAAATGCAAGTGTCTTTACCAGAGGGTTAAGGCTAAAACTTTATGGATTTAGTCTTACATGTTTTGATTTTGACCCTCTAATAGTGGTTTTTTTGTTTTTTTGTTTTTTGTTTTTTTTGGCTGCGTTGCATCTTCAATGCAGTGCAAGGGCTTCTCATTGCGGTGGCTTCTCTTGTTGAGGAGCACGGGCTCTAGGCATGCAGGCTTCAGTAGTTGTGGCTCATGGACCCTAGAGCATAGGCTCAGTAGTTGTGGCACACGGGCTGTTGCTCCGTGGCATGTGGGATCTTCCCGGACCAGAGCTTGAACCCTTGTCCCCTGGATTGGCAGGCAGATTCTTAATCACTGCGCCACCAGGGAAGTCCCTCTAATAGTGTTTTGAATTGACACACTTTCGTATTTTTTTCTTCTTGCTTTAGTAGCTGAACCTCTCCTTAGCTGCCTCACTGTCTCAAATGTGACCTCGGGCAGTGTGTCCATCTCATGGATAGCTCAGGAGTCTGCCTTTGATAGCTTTCTTATAGAAGTTAGGAATTCTGACCACCTCCAGGAAATGGTGGTACGTTCTGTGCCTGCGGTGTCTCGCAGCTTTGTCATTGCCAACCTCAAAGCTTCTTCTGATTACACTGTCCACCTTCACGGGCTGATTGGCAGGCAGTGTGCTCAGACCCTGATGGTCCAAGCAACCACAGGTATTTCCCACGATGGGTTCTTCACTCTCCCTTGAACTTTCCCTGAAGAGCATTCCCAAAAAATCAACCTCTACCCATTTTTCACCCTCCTGGTCCCTCCAGATCCTTCTCAAATTTGAGAGAGACATCCAAATCAGAGCTTTAAAACTTTAAAAAGAAAAATTCTCACCCCAAATTAAGGAACTTCTGTGTCAACCTCTTTTTTCTAAATACCCACTCACATCTGGAGTTGCTCTGTTTGTTTGTATAGAGTTAACCTGATGTGCTTTGGTTGAATTTCCAAACCATCCTTTCATCTGATCTTGAATAATCTTTTCCAGTTCCCATTATTGTCTGCCTGTGGTCTTTCTAATCAAAGTTTGCCCATGTCTTATTCAAAGGGGTGTGTGCATGCCATTGTTGTTTTCCTCAGTCAGAACGATCTACATGCTCTTTCTCTCCACCAAGATTTTAAAAGTAGTGTCACTAGCATGCAGAGAAAAAGACCCCAAAGCACAGCCCAAGTCCCACACGAGAGGACCTAGTGGTCTCATCTTGTTCTTGAGACTTTTATTTGTCTGCATTCCCTACAGACTGCTCTTTTTTGACATTTACTCTATCAAGCATGTTTTGTCATCCAATGACATCTGTCACAAAGTGTCAGAGTCTTCCTTTCATCTGTCATCTTGTTCACATCTTGGTGCATGTGGTGAGCATTCAGAGTATTAAGTTTTTGAAAATGTCTGTCTTTCCTGGAAGCAGACATGTCAAGAAATTGTTTCAAAGGTTAGAAGTGGTAAAAGAAAAACATCCCTAGCTTGCATGCAACACTGACCGGACCCTAACTACCGTTCTCTGAGTTTTCTTCTTGCATCTCGCTTTTCAGCTTGGTTGCATCCTTTGGGAGACAGCTAGAGGTTAAGCTGACCTTGAAAACCTAGGTCTTATTGGGTTTTGGCACTGCTAGTCTCTGGTAGCATGAAAAGAGTCCTACCGTGCGTCCTTAATTCGGGAGATTCCTTCCACAGCAAAATATAAGGAAAAAGCAGACAGAGTCCCATTTGAAGGATTTCACTTTTTCTGTGGTTGAGGTAATTTGCCAGTGCTGTTACCTGAAAATTATAGCATCATTAGCTTCTCAAACTAATTGCTAAGGAGGAAATCCCATGCCATTCCTTACGGCTATCCTCTGCTTCTGAGCCAGATTCATTTGTCCTTAGAGACTTTATGGCATTGAGTTATGCTGTGCAGTTGTCCAGTTACAGTTTATCCAGATGAGCTCCTTCCTTCCTCCAAATACTGGAGCTGCAGCAAAACAACACCCGAGCCCTTGGAAGAAAGAGTCTGCTTCTTCCCATCCCTAAATCCTGATCCTAGTATCTCAATCCTCCAGGACGGTTGCCTCTCTCTAAAATACAGTCTGGGTTGAACTTATTTTCATGTTAGTATTATTTGATAAATGTGCATTTAGGTGGCCAGACCATATACATCCCAGTTGAAACTAGCAGTATAGGCCCCCTACATTAAAAATGAGTTGTTCTCATCACTGATTATCTAGATTTTAAGGGACAAGAGAAACTTAACCTCAGGGGAACCATCCATCTTTCCAAATGATCCAATAAGTGAATTTCATAATCAGAAAACGCAAAGTCTAACTTCAAATTTTCCTTTAACTTTTACATAGACCAGGAATTTTTAAATAGAGGACATTTTCACCTTTATAGTGTTTAGAGTGAGATGTAGATTTTCCTATGGTGCATACATTTGGGTTTTTGACTACTACAAAGAATTTCTCTTCTGTGGATATTAACCTTTAATTTCTACAATCCAAATAGATCATAGAAGACTAAATCGGGAAACTCCAAAGTAGTATTTTCTAAGGCATGCTCAGTGGCACACCAGCAACTTGAGATGTTCAGAGAATATTCCTCAGAAAAGGTATCCGTTGATAAATTTATGAAGTGCTGGGCTAAACAAAATTAAGTAGGTTTCTTTACAGAACCAGCATTCTGAGGCCTTTAAAATGCTAGTATGCTTCGTGAACCTCTAGGGTGAGACATAATATTCAATATAATGTGAAGCTATCTTTTCTTGGAACATCTTACAGAGCTAGTGTCCCATCCCAAACCTTAGAAAATGTACTCTTAATACATCTTTACAATAGTTCATCTACTGCTATAATGGCTTCTTCACTTTTCTTCATACATGACCAGCAAGTGGTCACGTCTCTCTTTAAAAAAAAAAAAATGCAAGTCCACACCTGCAGAGAAAGCAATATATTTTCTAATATTATAACCAGCGCAGGTGTGGACATAGCCTAATACACTACCTTTCTGCAAATATCTGGAGGGGCTGATACGTTCATATTCTATGGCTACGTCCTGTAGAAATCCTCTGCTTCCTCTCATAATGTGTCTCTCTTTCTCTCTGCCCATGTTCCTTTCCCTCGGAGCCAGAGCCACTGTTGGGCACGCTAATCCTTAGCAATATTTACCCCTGACAGCTTCAACATGTCATGGACCACTCAAGCCAGGCCTTTGCAAAGATTGTTATCAGTGTTAGGATTTCTCCCTCGCTGCAGGAGCCCCAGCAGTTCACAGTCTCAGGAGACGCACAGCACGCTCACATCACAGGCTTGGTGGAGAACACTGGCTATGACGTTAGTGTGGCAGGGACCACCTGGGCTGGTGACCCCGCCAGACCCCTCACTGCCTTTGTCGTGACAGGTACTCATTCAAAGGTTCTCGCTTGTCTGTTCAGAATTCTAAAATGGGGAAAAGAAAGAAAGAGGATAGGCATTCTAAAGGGAAATTCAACCCCAAATATAGTCTTCATTCCATATGTAAACTTCTACATGAAAAGAAAGCAAATACTCTTGCAAAGAGAGACCTTTCACAGCCACTCTTAGGAAATGGAGCCAGTAGACTCAACAGTTGTATAAAACTGCCAGGGAATTCTGTGCCCAGTTTTATAGGCTGTCTGATTCACGGTTTGGAGATTCTGGCTGAAGAGTGAGTTCTAAGTTAGAAATGGCCCAAGGCAGGATTTTGTCCATAAGTCATGACAGGTAAAGCAGCCCATGAACTACCTAACCCAGAAATAAAATAATTTATCTTTTTCTTCTAAAAAAGTTACTTCTTAAGATTGACATCTACAACAGGTTAATGAAGGTTCAATCTAAGATAGCAAATAAATCTCAATTTTAATTAAACCGTAACCATTCATTAAACTCGACTTCTTACTTCTCTTTGAATTACAAAAACAAGTGGTTTTCTATTTCCTTTCCTGAAATTATCCTAAATCCATGGCAAAGGCTGCAAATGGTGTCAATTTACCAAATCTCTAGCCTGAAAAGCCTCAGAAAATATTTACAAGTCTCTTGCCTTCCACTAATGATAATTTTTAGGAGACCATCTTTGCTGGCTGATTTTCACTTTAAACCAGGCCTCTCTTGAGGTCTGAATTGCTATAAATTGCTATTTATCTATATAAGTAAAATACATTAATAAGTTCAATTACATATTTAACTAGAGGCAGCATGATTTCCTAGAACAGTGGGGATCTTGAGATCAGGCTATGTGGTTTCTAATCCTCTCCCACATCTTTTTAGCTACATAACCTTGGCCAGTTCTTAACTTCTCTGAACCCCACTCCTTTATGTATGAAGAGAAAATATTCAATTCACAGGCACCTCTGGCAGCCTTTTCTCAGGGATTAAATGGATGTGGTTCAATTTAACTGCCCGGCATCCCGGAGGCATTTTACAGTTGCTGGGTCCTTTCCTCTATCTCCCAACAATATGAGGAAAGTAGCATTCTTAAAAATAAGCAATAAGAAAAAAAAAATGAAAAGAACAGAAAGAAAGAAAGAAAAAAGCAACAGCCTAGATGGACACAACAGACCTCTGCAATCATGACTTTCCTATTATTTTTAAGAGAACACTACATGTTTTCATGTAAGATCAGAGAGTAGTTATGCTTTCTGTCCAGTTAGCTAATGTGAATTCAATTGTTCAGTCTCACATGCAGAACAAGTAATTCCTTAGTGGGGTGAGCCGAGGAGTAGCCATGACTAAGAACCTCACTGCCCAGGAGGGGAAGCATGGCCGGCCACAGATCCCATCAGGCTCTTAGTTGTAGCCTCTTGCAGGACCTCCCACAGAACAGAGAGAAGAAAGGGAGGCTGGTCTTGGGAAGCCTAGATCCAGTTACAGCATTGTCTCAGCTAATCCTTGATGTGAAAAGACTCCGCATTTTAAAAGAAGCATATTTTAAAAAGAGAAAAGAAAAAAAAAAAAAAAACTGAACATAAGGGACTATAAATAACAAGCCCTTGATGGACTAATTAGCCTGAACGCCCTCCTTTTCATCAGAATTCTCTGCTTTGATGGCATGGAAGTGCAAGGAGGCCAGTTATCAGAGAAAGGCGCCACTTATCTAAACAAAGCTCCGCAACAGAATTTGAAACCCTTGCCTTGCAGACAGAGGCCTGTTTGCACAGTATATGTGATTTCATCTTTGTCTTTGATAGAGTTATGATTTGGGGGAGATCCTTATTTGGTTAAAAAAAAAAAAAAAGCTTCAAGACAAACACCAAGTGGTTCAAAATAAGTACAGGAAATCCAAGCCACAGCAAAATTTAAATCTCTGCTTAGGGGGTTAGGGCATTCATTCACTCGTTCTTTCAGTCACCAAACATCTCTTTTTAAACATTTTTCTTTACATTCCATGGATTAGACTCTGGGCATTAGTGTAAGGTCATTTATCTCTTTGAATGCTTCCATTTAGCTTCAGTGAAAAAGCAGGCTCTAACCTAGATGTGGCTAAAGCAGCCTTGGCCATGGAATTCCCATCCCCATGCCCACTTTGATGAAAAATAAACACATTCACCATGACTGTGTTTTATGAGAGGGGAGCCACTGGACCTTCTCCACTAACTCTGCTTATGCCTCAGGTCTTGCCAGCACCCATGGGGTTGACTAATTATTAGACTTTGGCTTAGGGTGTGGAAAGAACATTGAACCCGGAGTCAGATGATCTGGGTTGGATCCCAGCTCAGCCGCCTAGTGTATATGTGACCTTGGATAAATCATTGACCTCTCTACTTCCTTTGCTGCCATGGGGGAGAAGAGGGGGTAGTAATATCTACTTACAGTGTCATTGTGAGGACTCAATAGGATGACGGATGTGAAGCCTTGTCAATTGGGAAGTACTGACAGAAACGGAGCTGATATAAGGTCATTCCTCTGGGGAATCCCTTGGCACCTATGAAATAAGAGTGCCTGAGACACAGATGTCTGGTGAACGAATGAACAAATAGTCACAGAACTTACTGAAGAGTCTAACTTTATCCAGGAAAATAAACAGCAAGAGAATTAGCAAATCTTAGTATTCCTTACTGGGCCATGATCATAAGTGGTTACATTCGGACACATGAAAAATCTTACCTCATTCCCTTTATCTCAGCTGGTGAGGATGTATGTCACTAACTGGCCTATTCAACTTAATTCAAAATAGGAACTAGAAGTGGAATAGAAACATACGAAGTATACCAAAAAGGAAGTATACTTTAAAAAATAAAATAAAAAAGCTGATTTCCTTCAAGACTACAAGTTAGTGGGAAATAGACAAAGGAGTCCAAACCCAACACAAGATATTTGATTTTATCGGGAAGAATTCATGGCCTTTGGAGTCACACCCAGCTAAAACCTTGCTCTCTCACATACTAGGCTCTGTGACTTTGGCCAAGTCAATCAACTTCTTTGAAGCTCAGTTTTCGTACCTGTATAATGGGAATAACATCTATCTCATAGGCCTGTTGAGAGATTTACACAAGACAACATCATCTGGCACCCAATAAGCTCTCACAAAATATGCACTTTCTGAGTATATAACATGTTCAATGATTCATTGGGTATCTATCAGTGTTCGTGGAGGCATGTGCTTTCTCAGCAGAGTCAGTGCTGCTAACCTGAGTTATTTTCACCCCTCCCTTCTTTCAGAGGCCCTGCCCCTTCTGGAAAACCTAACCATTTCCGACATTAATCCCTACGGGTTCACAGTTTCCTGGATGGCATCGGAGAATGCCTTTGACAGCTTCCTAGTAACGGTGGTGGATTCTGGGAAGCTGCTGGACCCCCAGGAATTCACACTTTCAGGAACCCAGAGGAAGCTGGAGCTTAGAGGCCTCATAACCGGCATTGGCTATGAGGTCATGGTCTCTGGCTTCACCCAAGGGCACCAAACCAAGCCCTTGAGGGCTGAGATTGTTACAGGTATTTTGGCTCAAGTGAGCCATTTTCTCCTCTTCCTGGTTCCCTTCCATGTAATCCATCTACGAGATCACCACGGTTTTAACACCCCTGTCCATGTTCCCTACTTAATCCATAGATGTGGCCTGTTCTTTATGTCACACCCCCCAACACTTTCTCTTGTCTTATGTCTCTAACAAGCACTCCCCTTCTCCCACTCCAGATACGAGAAGGTCGAAATGTTTCCACTAGGCACCCCAAATCCTTTAGGCCATGTCTTGTCTGTAGCTCTTGTGTGCTTACTCCACGTCACCCTCCTCTGTGTTCATCATGGCTGGTCCCCAGCTACATTTCAGCCTTCTCAAAAGAAATATACCAATGAGTATATTTCAAAAACTTATTTACTACGTTTGTCACCTCAAAGCCTCAAATGTGATCTTGACAAACTTCCCAGGTGGGCTTGTCATTGGAAAACCAACTGTGAACTTATACTGGTAAACACTAATATCATCGAGATTCTTCAGCACAGACTAAATCCATAATTTTCTCAACACTAATAATTCCTAGAGAAATATAGCATGAACAACTTTAACAGTCCGCAATCTGTATTTCCCAAAGTCTTTCTAGAGATTACTAACTCCATATTCAAAGGTACTACTTAGTGAAGAAGTTCCATGTTCAAATAAGTTTTGGAAACACCGAGTTAAACATAGTTTAACAGGATCCTTGACCACAAGGCTTTAGAGAATATTCTAATGTGCATGCTTCTCTCCAAGAGGGACTTACCCAGGCAATGTTTCCCAAACTTATTTTACAATGGATTATGATCAAACAGGAATAGTTTGCTCTAAGTATACTTTGGGAAACTCAGTTCTAAATTTACCTTGACATTGAGTTTTGTCTAGTTAAGGCAATCCAAGATAATACCTTGGGTCTGACGTATGTAGCACAAGAGGTTCCAAGTCTTAGTTCTACCATCTGAACACTTACTGAATGGTTAACGCAAAGCAGGCCAGTCAAGAGTAGGAGCCTTCTTTAGTAAAGCAGCTCCAAGAAAAAGACCAAAAAGAACGTAACGTTTATAACATTTTTAAAGCCATTTTCCTCAGGATCAAGGGAAATATAATCAGTAGTATCATCACGGGCAGCTCTACAGATCATTAATGCTGGTTTATGTGTCTTTTCAAAAAGAAAAGAAGAAGGTCTCACAGAGCATGGGCACTCAGCCACTGGCGGACAGAGAGTAAATGTAAACAAGTTACTGACTTTGAACTTGTTTAATAATGCATGGGAGGGGCCACTGCTGAGTCCAGATGTGGATTTAACAGAATTGCTTTTAGACAAAACTCACACATGCAGTCACCCACTTGGCTTGTATTGAATGTGTCAACTCCATCCTTCCCCTCTCCTAGATCTACTAGACATGTTCGTGTTGGATAATTTTATTTTTGGTATCTCAGGACACTTCTATCTCTGAGAGCTGGGGCGTCACTCCATATTGATAGCCCCACTGGAGAGAAGACTGCACGGGCTGCTGGATGATATTCTCTCTCCTCCTTCCACCATTTTCTCCCCCTCTAGAAGCCGAGCCAGAAGTTGACAACCTTCTGGTTTCAGATGCCACCCCAGACGGTTTCCGTCTGTCCTGGACAGCCGATGAAGGGGTCTTCGACAGCTTTGTTCTCAAAATCAGAGATACCAAAAAGCAGTCTGAACCACTGGAAATAACCCTACTTGCCCCCGAACGTACCAGGGACATAACAGGTCTCAGAGAGGCCACTGAATACGAAATTGAACTCTATGGAATAAGCAGTGGAAGGCGATCCCAGCCAGTCAGTGCTATAGCAACAACAGGTACCGTATACAAATGGGAGAGAATAGAGAAAAGGTCTCTGTTCCTCTTCTCACAGGGCTGGGAAATGACAAGAGCTTCGGATGCAGACAAGCTTGTGTTTGAATCCTGACTCCTGAGTATAGACCATGTGACCATGGCTAAGTCTTTACGCAAAAAGTATGACGCCACTTACTTAATAGTGTTTTGAGGATTAAATGAGATAATTCATGGAAAGCCCATACAGAGGCCCTGGCACACAGCAAGGGCTGAGCAAATGAGAGCTATTAACATTTTTATTATTGTCATTAAGATAGTCATTACAATCATTGCTTTTTTTTTTTTAATTCCAAAGGCCCTCCCTTCTATCTATTATCATGTTTAATCCAAAGATAGACTTCCTTGTTCTTTGGTCAAATGTTCACTATGCAGGGAATAATGAAGAATTGGTACGTCCACCTATAAAGATGAATACTTACAAAATGCTATGTGTGGAATGGTCAGTACCCTGATCAAGAAGGAAAAAAGAGGAGGCTGGCAAGGTTGGCAGGCTGCTTGCTCTTCATGAGGCTCAGTCATTTTATTTGATACTCAGAGCAACTCTAAATGGCACTGGAGGGAGAAATGAAAATCCTTTTCAATATGAGTTGTTTCAAGGAGAACGAAAAAAGATGGTTATAACATGACTTTATAATGATAATACTAAGACTAATATGGCTCTTTAAAGAGAAAAGGAATGACCGTCAACAGGTAGGGTGAATTCCTTCAGGAAACTGAGGCAGGTACAGAAATGGAGCATTTGCTAGAGACCACTGCTTCAGAGGAACCAGGGGAAAGAATCACAGAACCACAGGCAGAGGTAGAAGGGACCTGAGAAAGGATGTAGCCCAGACTCTTCTGTTTGTGCATGAAGAACCTGTGGCCCAAAAAGGTGAAGTGATTTGCCTAAGGTCACACAGCCAGATTTGGGGTAGAACCCAAATGCCAAGTTATTTTAATATTATTAAATATAAGTGGGCTAGGTGACAGATAACCAACGAATATACACACTTGCCATCTCTGACAGGCAAAGAGCACAACACTAGCCAAAACCTTCCCTTTGTCCAGAGATGAGTATTTTTTGATGCCAAATTTCAGGACCTAATGAGCTCTGAGAAGCCACCTGTAGAAATCATACTCAGTATTTGTAGACGTGGAGCAATTCAGCCAGAAGAAATACGCTGTTTCTTATTAACACAGACCCTATCCCAGGGACGTGGGTCCTTGTCTCCTCTTCCCTGTGGCTTCCCATAAAACAACTTCAGATCAGAGGCAGAGCCTGATTCTGACCTTGGTTTATAAACACTGCTTTTCAAAGTTTACTTCTGATCACTGGTTTTGTTTTGCTGATCTTTTTTTTTTCTAGAGGCTCCGCAGTTCTAAAGCAAAAATGAAAATGAATAATCATGAGGTTTTGTTTTTTTTTTTCCTAAGAACAAGAGAAAAGAAAAGGCCCTCTAGGATTGCCCTTTCTTTGATTTTTTTTCTCTGGGGTCTTGTGTCTCACAGCCGGAGAGAAGTGTGTGCGTCGGTGTATGCGTGTACACACGTGTGCTCCAGTACTTGGCAGGGACGGGAGAGGTGGCTCTTGATCACAGCAGACGTTTCCAATTGACCTCATCAGCTTCGTAAAGTTTCCCTTTTGTGTTTTCATTCTTTCTCCTTGTAAACCCTTCTCTCTGTTCCTCTTTTTCCCTGTAAAAGCTGCCGCAGGTTCTCCTCTCACTCCCTGAGCATGAGCTGGCAGCCCTGAGTGCCCCAGCGCCAGGGAGCGTGCGTAGAAGCAGTGTACCTGAATGGTTAAGCCTGCAGCCTCTGGGCAGATCCCCTGGAGCCGGATACCTGCTCTACCTCCTCCCAGCTATGTGAGCGTGAGCAAGTCTCCTTTCCCCTCCGAGCCTCAGTCCCCTCATCTGGCCAATAGAATTTAACTCCAACGTCAGCCATGAGGTTCATGTCACATCATAAATGTCAAGTATTTAGTTTCCTTGCCCACTGTAACAATATTAGTTAATATTATGTTTGGGTGATTTAATGTACATTTTATTTTTTAATGGCCCAGTTGGTTCAAAATTCAAAAGTTAAAAAAAAAGGATATACAGTGAGGTCTCTATTCTACTGTGTCCCTGACACCAGTTGTTCTATCTAGAAGCAGTCAGTATTACCACTTTCTTCTGAATCACTGCAGAAATATGCTATACAAACAGATAAGATTAGACATAAGTCTATGTTCTCTTTTTTTTTCACCTTTTTCTTTTGGCGTGGCGGTTAACATACCCACTCTTCCACATGTTGGGGTGTGTGTGTGTGTGAGTGTGTGTGGGGGGGTGTGTGTTCCTTGCTTATTAATAGATCTCAGAGATAATCCCATATACCTTATTTATTTAACTATCCCCCTACTGACAGACCCTTAGATTATGGGTTCTTTCTCCCTCTGTCAATCTCTGCATTTGCAGTGGCTCCTCTTCCCCTCCGTGGTTTGAGCCACCTCTTCACAGTAGCCTGGGCTCCGCTTTGGGAAGCCCAGAATTGTCAGGAGCTTCTTTTGCCTCTGGGGAGTTAAATGCCAACATGCCTCTGTATACCATCGGGACGGTCCCCAGAATAGACAGAAAGTAGTTCAAAATCCAAAACCAGAGTAAGAGGACTTTGTCATTCTCTTCTGGAGGTTCCCGTTGCTCACCTCGCGGGTAGTGAGGACCCTGAAATGCTTCTTTAACCTGCCCCATCACCACCCCCAAACATACACCCTTTCCACCCCCAAAGCCAAGGGGGCAGCCCCTCTCCCAACTCCTAGAATGTGCCCCCTCCCACTCTACCTCACTTCTCGCAGCCAGGCAGCCTCCCAGCTCCCCCCGCTCAGTTGCAGTTCAGATGGACTTAAAACCACACACCACACAGCTGCAATGGCATCGTGTCTGGGGACCCGGGTCAGCGGGTCTGCAGAGACACGTGCTCAGCAATCTTCCCTTCTAAGTGAAACAGGCTCTTCAGGCTTTAGTGCCTTTGCCTCTGACTCTCATAAAGTGTAAACTATCTATTACAGAGCATGCACTTCATGCCACACAGCAGGGCAACTGACACATTTTACCTCACTGATTCACGCGACACAGACAGTCTAAGTGCCACATTCAGCCCCATTTCACAGAGACCTAAGGGGCTCAGGTGTTTTTAGCTAGTAAAGCCAGAATGGAATTCAAACCCAGGTCAGTGTAACTCCAAAATCCTTGCTCTTAAATCGCACTGGCTACAATAAGCGTCCCCTGAGCTTATCACGATTCACATATTAAGTATTGAATAAAAATATGTTGAAGGGAGAATTTTTTAAATGATTGTTAATGGTCACATTATTAAAGACATTTGCTCCAGATTTGGGGAGGCAACATTTTATGCAGAGAACAGACAGAAGTACTCTTCATCCTCCTTGAGAATTTCTAGCAATTCCAAATGTTTTCCTAATGGAATTTTTATTGAAAACCAAGAGTCTTCTTGGAAAGAGAGAGAGGCATTGCCTTTCCTGGGTCTCCCTAACTTTTCAATAGGTATGATTTAGTTGTTCTCTGAGGCTCAGCCTTCAGGTTCCTATTGACCATCTCTTCCGCTGTGGTGCTGGAGACCTGCAGGCCCTATTTGTGGCAGAAGGACCACGCTAAAATAACAAGTTGTCTTCCACACCTAGGAAGGTCTGTTGCCTAGAAATGCCATTGACCCTGGAATTCTACCACGACTGTGCCATTCTTCAGATGACACATGGCTATCTATCTTCCTACTGTCACTTTCATCAAGCACATCCCTCAGGAGTGCATGACAGATGAGGTTACTAATTCTTATGGTTTTTCAGCCAGGGAAGATAATATTGCCATTTTGCAGATGAGAAAATTGGGATCGAGAGAGGAAAGCTGTGGCCACAAGATACACTTTCTAAGATGTGCCAGGACCTGCCCCAATGAGGTTCACGGTCAGATTGAAGGTCAGAGTGGACTAGCCTGGCAGAAGGAGAGCCCCAGTGCCTGAGTCTACACACCCCACGGGGGTTTTTTCTCATTCTGATTATCTAGATCTTTCCTGGGGGCTACCGCAGAACTCAGGTGGCCCATGGAGAAAAGAATCACGTGGGAAAGAAAAAAAAAAGAGAGGGCCAGCATGTTTACTGAATTCTTACTGTGTGCCAGATTCTGTGCTAGGGTTTCACATCCATTATCTCTGCTAGTCCTCAAAACATTCCTGAAGGTGGGCACCACTTTTCCCACTGGAAAAATGGAGACGGAGCAACTGAGGCTCTCGGAAGTAAAGGGAACTGCCCCAGGTTGCCCAGCCTCTCCGTGGTATTTGGACAATCAAGATCTTCCAGGCTCCAGAGCCCCTGTGGCTTCCAAAGCTTTCTAAGGAGAGGGCAAAACCCCAGGCAGCCACAGAATCTGAGGGTGGCTAGCAGGTCACAGGAGAACGCCGTAGGAGGAGAGAAAAAGACAGAAATAGAGAGAAAAAAAGCTCCCCAAAGTGGGCTGTGGGTTTCAGAACTTAACGATCAGTGTGGGATGCAGAGGGGAAAAGATGAGGAAATGAGCTCCCTGGAGACCTGAAAATTGCTTCCTGAATTCTATGGTTAAGCATGGTCAGCTGAAGAGGGCAAAAAACTAAGCCAAAAAATACACAGGGAAAAACCAAAGGAAACTGGGTTTGCGGGGGTTGGCATTTACGAAGCAGGAACTGTCCCTCAGGCATGGCTTTCCCCCAGGTAGACCCAATATCCAAGGGGTGTTTGCTTTGGTGAAAGGTCTGAGGTTGCTCCTCTGGCTCTGGACCTCCATCCAGTTCTGGGAATGGGTTTGTCGAGGTCAGTTTCCACGTGAACATTATTTCCAAGATCCCAGGGCTGTGCTCAGCTCTGCTCCTGGGACTTAGAAAGGTCATATCACAAGAATGTTCATTGGAGAACTTAGCCTCAGTTTAGTCCTCTGTAAAATGGCTACAACCACACCTCAGTGGTTTCTAAATGAGGGTTAATCCTTATAAATTGCAAAGAACTGTACAATTGTCAAGTCTTGGTATCATTTAATGAAAGGAACTACAAAGCAAAGATTTGAAAAAATGCTAAACATCCAAACTTAAAGGAGGGTGTATTCCAAGCTGTGAAACCACTCATTCACCCTCACTTCCTTAGACGTCAGCTATGGTGCTAACGTTCTTGAATGAAACCAAATGGCAGCTCTACAGCTCTGGGCCCTGTACCTGAATGAAAGAACAACTGTTTCTATCAAGTCGTAACTTAATCACACATCACCACATTCTCCATCCTAAAGGCTTGGCTGGGACATAAACTAGGGACTGAGTTCTCATGGATCAGGAATTCGGGAAGGATCGCTGATGAGCAAGATACTTAACCATTTCTGGGTTTCTCCTGTGCTCTTTCCTCGACAGCCATGGCCTCCCCGAAGGAACTCGTTTTCTCAGACATCACTGAAAACTCAGCCACTGTCAGCTGGAAGGCACCCACTACCCAGGTGGAGAGCTTCCGGGTTACCTCTGTACCCACTGCAGGAGGTAGGGCACTTGGGGAGGGGAGAGGGAGGACGATCTGGAGGGTTTGGGTGGAAGAGTGAAGTGACCCTGATAATCCCATCCTCCCAAACATCACGGCCAAAGAAAACTACTTCTGTATAGTTGAGACCATCTGGATAGACTTCATTTGTAAAGTGCTATGAGACCCTTGGAAGAAACTATTTAGTAAAGGGTCATGTTAGGAAGATCATTTCCAGGCTCATAGTCTTAAAATTCGATGAGCTGTAGATCTCCAATGATGTTTTCACACAATGACCGAAGACTCTAAATCCATTGGCCTTTTTCTCTTTGAACACACACATCTGCAAAGCTGGTCTTAACCTGGATATAGGTGAGGTGTTGTCTCTTGGTCCCAAAATCTGTCTGTCTCAGCGTAGGATGGGAAGCTGTGACTTAGCAGAGTTGGGAGTTCTAGTTCAGAGCACACGGGCTATCATAGAGACCAAGGGGGTGGGGGGAGCATAGTCAAATATGTCTAAAGACATTCTGGGAGGTAGTGAGCTCCCTGTTAGTGGAAGTGTATACAAAGAGGATAGGTGATAACCTCTTCAGAGACATGCGGTAGCATCTCTGTGGGGAGTTTGGCCAGCTGATATTATACAAGCTCCTCACTAGCCCCCAATTTCTAAGAAATATAAACTTTGGACTTTTTCATAAATGTAAGAGTACAAGCTTGACCATGACCATGTTCTTCAATAGTAGAACCTCTGCTAGTAAGGGATGAGTCTATATATTCTTTAGCTAATACAATGGATGAAATATATCAGATATACCTTACATAGCAAGCTTCCCAAATTCTTTGTGGGAAAAATAGGTAAATAAAATTTGTGCAACATGGCCAGCTCTCTACTGAATGGAAACTTGCCATTTTTAGCACATTGTGACCTCATGGTTTTTCCTCCCCTGGCTCAGTTTTTGGCATCTTCGTGGATGGAAAAAACATTATACAAAAAGTAAAACCTCTTCTCTTATGCCAGAGGGTAGGAGCAACTGAGAAGTCAAGAAAATGGTGTTGGATAAAGATATAGTTTCACTGCCAAATCGGATACACCCATTCTTGAGACAACCGTGAATAAGTTTCAGTGAGGTTCACCTTTCCCCATCTTGCTTTTTACTGTGTTCTAGGTACACCCTCAGCAGTAACTGTGGACGGGACCAAGACTCAGACCAGGCTGCTGAGACTCTTACCTGGAGTGGAGTACCTCGTCAGCGTCATCGCCCTGAAGGGCTTTGAAGAAAGCAAGCCTGTCTCGGGAATGTTCACCACAGGTGTTTTTTCTCACCTTCAGCATTATTTCTCATGATTCATAAGCTAGAAAAAAAGGGTTTTTTTTAGGAACTTCTCAGGGAAAGTGGGCTGGATTTGGCGCACCAGCGGTCTCATTTCTGGTCCGTCTGTAGCCTCTTCTGAGCTGCATCCTCAACCTCCCTGGGCCACCGTTTCCCAGGGTATTGTGGGGAAAATAGCACAAGTTGGGGAGTCATGCTGACCTGGTGGAAATCCCATGTTCTGCCACTTCTAGATACATGAGCTGTCAGTTAATTTCTCGAGGGTCTAGTTCCCTACTCTGTAAAATGGGTGCAATTCTGCTTCCTTTGCAGGATGCTGTAAGAATCACATGAAACTGTATATGTAAAGCGTCTGCAAATATAAAAAATGACTGTACACATGAATCCACTTCCTTCCCTTCCCCGATAGTGCCAGGACCAGTGTGAGGATTCTTCCAAGCAGGTGCTTCATACAGACACTATAAAGTAACTACTCTGGATCTGGCAGCTACTGTATTTCAGGCTCTGTTACTAAACCCTTCACATGTAAACCCCATAGCTATTATCCTTCCCATTTTACAGAGGAAACAACTGAGACCTCGGGAAATTAAATGCCTTGGGCAAGTCCATATAACTAGTACATGCTGAAAGCAAATTTGAACTTAGGTCAGTCTGACTACAAACTCTGTATTCTTCTGAAATAAAGGGTGATTTTCCCGTTATAACCTGATTTGTACAACACACTGTAAGGAGGGAAAAATAATGAATTGCATTGAAGGAGAATGAAGTGGAAAATTTCTCTTCAGGCAGCCATGTTCCTAAACAATTTATCCTTTGATATATGAGCAATTATCCAGCCTAATCTGTTAAGGGATCTAAAGAATGGGCCTCACAGGAAAGTTTAAAAATATCCTAATAGTCTTAAAAGGGTTGCTAATATGCAATTAAAACCTCCTGTCTGAACCCAGAGCTCTGCCCACTCTGCCACACAGACCCTCGTTTCCCCCCTAGAAATCTTTCATTCACGGGTTCTCCACGGCAACTGGTTGCAAAGTCTGGATCTGTTTCCTCCGGAGGCCCTGTTGTCCTCATCTGTTAAAGGAGATTCTGTACGTGAAAGATGGGACAGGAAGGACCTCAGAGTGGACGGGGTGGGCCCCAAGTCACTCTACCACCTCCTGACTCTCAGCCCAGTCATTTCATCTGTTGGGGCCCAGACACTCATCTGTAAAATGAGCTGACGATGGCTGCCGCACCCCCCCACCATCCTCCCAGGGCTGTCGTCCTGGAGTAATTGAGTCATAAATGTGAACAAAAGCGGGAACTAGTCATATTTAGGTTGGTTTCTAAGAAAGGGATGTTGGGTTGTAGCAGTGGTGAGTTAAAAGGGCCAAGGCCCTGGGACTATCCATCCTTTCTCAGTATAAGTCATTTGGAAATCATATGGAAAACTCCAAATAGCTTTAATAATCATGTTAATAACAACTGCAATTATTGAGTGCTGCCCCTAACACATTTCACACACATCCTCTAGTTCAGCAGTCCCCAACCTTTTTGGCACCAGGGACGGGTTTCGAGGAAGACGGTTTTTCCATGGATGGCGGTGGGAATGGTTCAGGCGGTAATGCGAGCTATGGGGGGGGATGGGGAGCGATGGGGCTCCGCTCACTCGCCCACCACTCGCCTCCTTCTGTGCAGCTCGGCTCCTAACAGGCCACGGACCGGTACTGGAGTCCAGGGGCAGTGTAGACAGCAGAGCAGCTGTGGTCTGATGTCCTACCCCATGACTGCCCATCTCTCCAACACATCACCATCTTTCCTTGCAGCTCTGGATAGCCCATCTGGCCTGGTGACAGCCAACATCACCGACTCAGAAGCCTTGGCCATGTGGCAGCCGGCCATCGCCCCTGTGGACAATTATGTCATCTCCTACACAGGGGAGAGAGGTAAGGTCGTGTCCAAGACCCTCCCCACCCTGAGGAGTGTCTGTCCTGCTGTAAACCCTTCCTGTTCTCCCTTCTTTGTGTCACACTTGGTGCATGGTAGCAAAAATGCATGAGTAGGCTGGAGAGTCCAGCAATGTCCCTGTGGCTCTCGACTGCTCCCTCAGAACAGACTCGTGGGCTGGGACTGGGGCTGGGTGGGTGGGTGTGGAGGGACCAGTTCAGGCGGTGGCAAGAGAGGTCCTACCCATATCCCCTGCTTGTTGTCAAGTGAAAGAGCATCAGCACCATGGTTGTATCAAGGGAGGCCAGCAAGGCCATTTAAGGAAAAGCAGAGGGTGCGTCTCTAGCCTCTTCCTCCTCTCCTGCTAGTTTCTCTGCCATCAGAGTGAGTCACCTTCTCCAGGCAGCAGCTCTCACCTCTTACAAAGAAGGAGTCCAGAATCTGAAATCTTAAACAGACTATTTCAGGTAGCTCTGGGGAGCCCGGGCTTCTTGGATGCCACAGACAAGGCCCATTACAGCAGACCTGATTGAGAAATCAGAAATTATTTTTCCTTGTCTTTGCAACCATCTGCGCTAATTTACTCAGTTGGAGATTAAACACTTGTTTGGGGCACCAGCAAATCAAGGCTACCAGAAGGTAAAATTAAATACAAATAAGAGAGAAGAGAAAGAAAGATTCCTTTTCAATGAACAAGTCCATACTTTTGTCATGAGCTAGACTAGAAAAAACATGTTGTTATTTTAATCTCAAAGTATATGTGCGTTTCATATTTTATGGTTCAGTATTGTTTTACCTTCAGTAACAATATGAGAGGGCACCCTAAGCTGTGCTGGGCCCTCTGAAAATCTTAATTCAGCCCGGGCAACCCCTTACGAGGACAGAGCAAAGATGGGGCGGGGCTAGAGGGATGCTTGGGTTTATTCTTTCTACTTTTCTATTTTTAAATATTCCCTGTGAGCAAACTCTTCCAAGTCAGGGGAGATGATGTTGTCTCACCTAAAATAAATCAGAGTATAGTTCGTGGGAATCATGGAAATTGTGGATGCAAGCGTAGAAGTTTCCTAGAGTCCAGAAGTGTGCGTGAGGCTGGAGGCGTGGGCTCATGACTGATGAACAGAGTGACCCGCTCATTCCACTCTTCCCTGGACCTTCCCAGTTTTAGCCTTAGAAGTCCCATGCCCTGGGAAACCTCTTAGTCCCTGGCAAGCCAGGATAGCTGGTCACCTGTGATTAAGAAGTAAGCACATGTACCCTGGGCACCATGGTTTGGGGTCCACCGTGGGTCCTGACCCAGTGGGACTGAGAGCTAGTCATCAGGCTCTGGTGTGTCTACGCCACCTGATTTTTGTGATCCCCCAGCCTAATGATTTGACATTTGGCAAATAAAAGGACATGAGAGTAAGTGAAAAAAAAAGGGGAGGGCAGGGCTTCCCTGGTGGCGCAGTGGTTGAGAGTCCGCCTGCCGATGCAGGGGACAGGGGTTCGTGCCCCGGTCCGGGAAGATCCCACATGCCGCAGAGTGGCTGGGCCCGTGAGCCATGGCCCCTGAGCCTGCACGTCCAGAGCCTGTGCTCCGCAACGGGAGAGGCCACAACAGTGAGAGGCCCGTGTACCACAAAAAAAAAAAGGGGGGGGGAGGCAAGCAATGGGACAAATTAAATTTGAGTAGCCCAAGTCTTAGAGGTGTTACCTGCAGCTCTCCTGTAACTGGGTCCTGTGCCTCAGCTGCAACGCTGTCCCAGTGGCACCATGTGCAAAAGTCTCCTGACCCCCAGGGCCCCTTCCTTCTGACTTGGTGCCTGGAAAACTCCAGTACCATATGATAAATCCTTTGTATATGAAGTGATTGCTCAAGAGAGAGAGACAGGAGTGTGAGTCATCTCAGAAATCAAACCTGCTTTTCTGTAGGGTCACTGAAAGTTTCTATGTGAGAAGGTGTGTGTGCTCTTGGCCAAGTCCGCTGATGGCCCAGACAGCGGACTGGTAACTGCCACGGTGTGTATATTTCCTGTTTAGAGCCAGAAATTACCCGCAAGGTGTCCGGGAACACGGTGGAGTATGAGCTGACCAACCTCGACCCTGCCACAGAATACACGCTGAGGATCTTTGCAGAGAAAGGGCCCCAGAAGAGCTCAACTATCACCACCAAGTTCATGACAGGTACAAAGACATCGAGAGCTGGAAGATGCCCACCCACAGCCTCTATCTTTAACAGTATCCCTCTCCAACTCTTATTTCCCCAGTCAGCTCCCTGCAATGTGATGACATCAGCATCAGCTAAAGTCACCGGTGCCCACTCAGTCAAGACCTTAAGAAACACACCATTTCCTTTTGCACTGAAATGACCTTGCTCTCCCCATGGACTAGGAAATGATTTTAAGAGGAGGGCTTTTTAAGTGGAAAACCAGTCCCCACTGACCCTAAACCCAGTATTTAATGATCCATGTTCTAGGCAGGGAAATATTTTTTAAGAGAAAGATTTTAAAGGCAAGTTTTCCTAGATGTCCATTGGGGTTTTATACATTGAGATCTTTTTACAAACTACAGCAAGCAGAGAAACAGAGGCAGTGTCCTCTGAGTAGGGGTGAGCACCAATACCAGCATTCATCTGTCCACTTCTTCAGAAACAAGGGGGGTTCTAATTACATTCATGGCTGTGTCTTTCTTCCCAAATCCAACTAAAGCCAGTCAATATCGGGTTGGGCTCAGGAAAACGTGGCCCTTGGGATGAGATGAACCACAGAGAATGTACGCCTTTGGAGGTCACCTGGCTCAACTTCTTCACTTACAGATGGGGAAGGTTTTGCCCAAGGTCATATAAGTCAATGGGAGGGAAAGGACTTGAACCCAGGCCTCCTGATACCCAGCTGGGGACTTTGTCCTACACCTGCTGACTTATTTGATATGAAATTCTTATCTTCTCCAGACCTCGATTCTCCAAGAGACTTCACTGCTACTGAGGTTCAGTCGGAAACTGCCGTTCTCACCTGGAGACCTCCCCGGGCATCTGTCACTGGTTACCTATTGGTGTATGAATCTGTGGACGGTACAACCAAGGTACCTTGAAGTATATTAAAAAACTCCCCACTGCTGGCTGAAACATTTACATGATCCTCAAAGGAGGGAAGAATTATCTGGATGCTGTTTCTCCTATCCCAGTGCAACTGGGGAGCTGGAAAAAAATTAGTAGGAACTGGACACCATGCCAGACCTTCTGAATCATAAGCTCCAGCCTCCCTGTCTCATTTTAACCAGACTCCAGTTTTGACAGCCAGCCAGGGTCAAGAACCACTGCTCACAAGACTTGAGGACATTTTAGGAGCTGGACTCATTGTCCTTAAATGTTTTATTGAGCAAAGGCCAAAAGCTTCTTCTGTATCTTTGCCATATATCTCACAGATGACATCATTCCATTATATAATGAAATATGTATCACCATGTTCTTATGACATCAACGGTTTACAGCAGTTTTTATTTGTATTCTCTACCCATGATTTTTTTTTCTTCTACTTTTTAATTTGAAATAACTTGAGATCATCACACAAGCGAAAGAAATTTTCTAACCTTTACCTTCTAGACTTGTTTTTGACTTTTTAATTTTGGTCACCATCCTTTACACTTCCAAGATCTTTCACTTATTTTCTGCACATTGATCTTTTGCTAGCATATCGTTTGCATTTCCTGTTATCTTCTTCTCTTTATCTCTAAGAATATATGTTCTTGGCATTTTCTTCCACAGCCTACATAGTGTTTCCTCCAAGGTCTCTTTTCTGGTTTGCTGCTGTTTGGTTTGGTTTGGTTTGGTTTGGGTCTCCATCTTTCATGTTGGAGACTTCCACCTAACGCCTGTTGGTCTTTTTGTACTGGAGCCAAGAATGAAATAGCCGATTGGGAGGTCTAATTGCACAGACAGGTCTTGTCAACTATGGGGCTCTCTGTAGAGTGACTGGGCAAATACCCAGCAATTTTCTTGGGGGACTCCCAAGCATCAGGTCTGTAAACTATTTCTCTCGAGCTCATCAGTCTCCTTGGAGGATCCTCCACCTCCTTCGAACCAGGCTGCCAGGAGCCTTGCTGGAGAAGGAGCCTGGGCTCCCACTGTGTACACACCTTCACTTCTCCTGTTTCCAGTGCAGCACCCGAGCCTCCCTTGCAGCTGGGCCTGATGGATTTGAAGCCAGAGTCTCCTCTCTGGCTCAGCCTCTCCAGGGAGGAAACCTCAGCCTTTCATCTGGGCCGGGAAGGACAGTCACCCAGACTGTTGGGGGATGGAGAGAGCTGGGGATCTGTTTATTATACAAAGTTTTAAACAAACCTTTGTTCAGCCATGCCCCACACTGGCCTTCAAAGGCATCTCTGCTTTCGCATACATTTCATTCCTGAACTTGCCTGTGGCTGCACCCACTAGTTAGTTAGCTCCTGGCTTTCTCTATTCTGTCACTTCAGCTGTCACTCCACCACTCCACACTTTCCACTGATCAAGATTCTGGTGACATCAAGTACCTGTCTCCTCTTCCGTTTCCCTCATCCTTGTGAGTTTATACTTTATATCTCTTTTACTTTCATTTTAGTGGGTATCAGAAGCAAGTAGCAATAAACTGGCTTGTTCAATATGCCATATTTAACCAGGAGTGGACACACATCTCTAGTTACCATTACGGTCCTTCTTGGAGTCACTGTAACAATGAACTAACTCACTGTGTGAACAGAGGCAAGTCCCTCGCCTTCTCTGGGTGTCAGTGTTCACATCTGTAAAATGAGTGCACTGAACTCCCCAGTCTCTAAGGGCCCTTCCTGGTCAGGCATCCTAGGATTCACTGTTTATCTGAAGTCATGGGTCTCATTTCGATCTACCCTGATTGCCTAGAAAATAACTTTGAACAGCAGCTTAGAAAGCTGATAGGTAATTTTATCCCCAAGTAATTCAAGGAACCCAGCTTTGTTCCTGATTCTTCCCCAAGGACCAGACCTGGGGGCCACACAAAGGTCACCGGGTCACTGGTATCAAATAGGCACTCACCCGGGTTTACCTCCCTGCATGTCCAGTCCCCACTTAATCTGTTTCACTCAAGAAAGTCAACCTGGTAGTGGAGGAAAGAGTCCTGGACAGGATGGTAGGAGACAGGATGCAAGACCATCCTCTGCCACCAACAAATTATGGAGTGAGTGCAAGTCTTTTAGCTTCTTTGAAACTACTTACGCCTCCAACACCCACCCCCTCAAACCCTGCCGCATTGGAAAAATCAGGATAACTTCACCTTCCCAGTTGTGAGGAGGCCAAACAACCTTCCAGGGGCCTCCACACTGATTCATTACTGCCTAAACCCAGTGGGCTGTGTTTGAAGGTGGTAGAAAGCACTGTTGTGTTTGGTTTACTAGGACTGCAGGTTGAATTCCAACCCCTGACACCAAGGTCATCTGCTAAAAAGGTGATTTCACAGGCACTGGAAGGTAAAAAGAGGATTTGAAAAGAAAGAGGGTCTCCTGCAGAACTGAAACCGATCCCCCTCGTCTGGACAGCAGCACAGTGACCAGTCACAAACAGCAGGTGTAGTTAGAATAGGTCTACAGCAGCTGTACACATCTGCCTCTCCTGGACATCTCTGTTCTAGAAAAGAGACATGCTGGGTCAGCTTGCGCTGTCATCATGCCGTGCCTCCTGAGCAGCTGTAATCATCTCCTGACTCAAGAGATCCCCTGAGTGACTATGCATCAGAATCATCCAGGGAGCTTCTTCTTCTTTTTTTTTTTTTTTTGTGGTACGTGGGCCTCTCACTGCTGTGGCCTCTCCCGTTGCGGAGCACAGGCTCTGGACGCGCAGGCCCAGCGGCCATGGCTCACGGGCCCAGCCGCTCCGTGGCATGTGGGATCCTCCCGGACCGGGGCACGAACCCGTGTCCCCTGCATCGGCAGGCAGACTCTCAATCACTGTGCCACCAGGGAAGCCCCAGGGAGCTTCTTAAATATACACCTGTTCAGGCTCCACTTCTGGCTCTTATGATCCAGTCATTCTAGGATGAAGCCCAGGCACTGTTTTATTTTAAAGCTTCCCAGAGATCTATGAAAAAGAGCCATATTAGGGACCACTGACTTAACTGGTCTCAAAGTCTAAACCTTTGCCCTTTGTGTGATTCATCTTCCTACCAGATTAAGCTGAGATCATGGCATTCCTTTTTTCAAAACACTTTCAGGAACCTCCATTCCTTATCATGATAAACTTCAAATTCCATAGCTTGGCACTTAAGGCCCTTTGTAGTCTGGTCTTTGCCCACCTCTTCCACGGCTTCCCTAACTGCAGTGTGGCTGAGGTAGGTCGCTGCCTCCTCATATTACTTGAATTTGCCCTGCCCCTTCTGGCCCCAGGAGCTTTGCTCATGCTGCACTCTCCCCATGTCTGAAGCCCTGAAGTGAGCACGGAGCCTGGCACAGAGGGGGGACTCAGCGGATTCTTGTTGAATGAAGAAATTAATGGATGGGTGAATAAGTGAATGCATCATCTGTACTCTGAGGACTTATGTGGCCAAAAGCTATTATATTTTTCTTCTGCCCTTAGGAGGTTGTTGTGGATCCAGACACCACCTCTTATAGCCTGGCAGAGCTTAGCCAATCCACCCACTACACGGCCAAGATCCAGGCACTGAATGGGCCCCTGAGAAGCAAGATCATCAAGACCACCTTCACCACAAGTAAGGGGCTCCGGAGGAGACTGAACCAACCCTCCACTTCTCCTCTAACTGCTACTTTAAATGTTTCCATCAAATTTCTGAAAAGAATCAGTTCCCTGCTATTACCCGAAAAAGCCAGAGCAATGTGGATGCAGGAGGTTACAGGCCTCGTGGTGAAAGGGAAGGAGGGTCAGCAGTGAGAACAGCTGGATTCATTCCCCATCTCCACCACTTGCTCTGCATGACTGAGGAAAGTTACTGCCATTCTACGAGCCTCAGTTTCTTCATCTGTATAATGGGGTTAATAACTATCCCTTCTTCATAAGGACCTTGTGAGAATCTTTGTATCGTATTTGAACTCCCAGCCCAGTGGGTAGCCATTGTCAAGGCTCATTATAAGCCCGGTGTTCTCCTTCAGGCATTTACAAAGCCTGTTCATATTCAAAATCACCAACAGTCCTCCCACGAAGCTGGTACATTGGGCCAGGATTATCGTGCCCAGTTTTCTGGTGGGAAAACAGAGGCTCCCAGAGACTAAGTGACCTGCTCAGGGTTACACCATGAGTTGGAGTCAGATCTGGGTTCAGGTGTCCCAGGACCAGGGAACCACCTGCACACCTGGCCACTAGATCTCCTCTGCAGGTGGCAAATGGGCAAGCTGCTCCATTGGTGAAGAGGAAGCATGCTTCTCTGGGGAAGGGAGGAGGGGGTCTTTGCAGAGCCCTGAACCCGGGTAGATGGAGTGTATGCCAGCGCTGTCTCCTGCCCTTTGCACTTCACCCTAGTCACTCTACACACACCTGCTGAGGGAGGGGCAGAGGCAAAAGCACCTCTTTGCCAGATCTCACGGCACGTGCTAGGAGCACAAACATACGAGTGTGCCCTCAAGATGCGCTCAGACTAGGGCTGTGAAACAGACAAGAAAACGGCTAATGATACAACCTCAGGTGAAGGTAAAGTACAGCGAGGAGGTCGGATCAGAACAAAGAGCTGCTACTACCGTCAGTTCTCAAGCCCACCTGCTAAGCATAGCCCCGAGATCATTCATTGCTATCGAGTTTTTAATTTTTGCACCACATTACTACACGTGGAAGTTCCCCAGCCATGCTCGTGTTAGCCCTCTAAGATCCCCAGGCTCAGAAGGCAAGGCAGTGGCAAGCTCAGGGCTAGAGCCCTTGTCTTTGGCTTCAGAATCCTCTGAAGAGTGGGAGATGCATCCAGCCTGACAGTGTCCTCACCCACAGTGAGCCATCTGCCGGGTGCTAGAGACCCAGCCATCCTGGCCAGCACCGGGGTGTTCATCAGGTGCTGCTGCCTGGCTGCTCCAGGTTGATCGTGGTCCACCTGACACGTGGCCCTCACAGCGGTTCAGCTCTCCTCCCACTGATATCACTGGTGGCTTCCATCAGTAGAAGAGACTGGACTGGGTCCCTTTTATCCGTAACCTCTAAGCCTCACTGCACCCCCCTGCAAAATAGCTTTAATCCCCATCTTGCGCCTGAGAGAACAGAGCCTCAGAGAGGTTGAGCTGCTTGCCCAGAGGCGTCTAGTCAGTAAGCACTTGAGCTGCGATCTGGAAGCCCCTGCTCCAGTCCTGCTCTGAGAGAGCCACTCTTCCTTCTTACCCCGCAGGTGGAGTCCTGTACCCATTCCCCAGGGACTGCTCCCAAGCCATGCTGAATGGAGACACGACCTCTGGCGTCTACACCATTTATGTGAACAACGACAAGACCCAGAAGCAGGAAGTCTTCTGTGACATGACCTCTGACGGGGGCGGATGGATCGTGAGTATCATGGAGACAGACTCCAGAGCTCTGCGGCGGGGGGATGGGGGCAGAGGAGAGGCCGAGGTCCTCCCCGTGCCCTCTGACACTAATGTGCGTGAGGTTCTCCAAGACAGTGCCTGTCACGTGGAGACACTCAGGAATTCTCTCTTAAACAAAGTCATGGGAAAGCAGCTGAGGAGAAAAACCAGTTCCCCTGTTTCCCCGTAATGTATCTCATTGGATCCTCAAAAAACTCTGTGATCTATAAATGACAGTGGTCATCGAGCCCCTTACGTTTATTAATTAACATTGGCCATCTACCAGGCACTGTGCGAAGAGTTTTACATGAATTATTTCCATCCCATTACCATATGAGCTGGGTAGTATTCTTTTTAATTATTAAACTTTCTTTCTTAGAGAGGTTTTAGCTGGGCGGCAAAGTTGAGCAGAAGGTACGCTGAGTTCCCGTGTACCTCCTGTCCCCACAGGCATGGCCTCTTCCTCTGTCAGCGCCCCACACCAGAGGGGTTCGTGTGTTACACATGGCGAACCTACACTGGCACATCACAGTCACCCAAAGCTGGGTGGTAGTCTTACTAATCTGTATTTTTCGGGTGGGAACACTGAGACTCAGAGAGGGGAGGTGACGTGCACTGAGTCACATGGCAAATTAGTGAGGACAGAGGCGGGGACGGGAGCTTTTCCTACGGTGGATGTTTCTTCCTCTCAGAAAGAGGTCTTCTCTTTCCTTCAATAGCTTAAGCGCACCCAGATTCACTGGTTATGTTTATAGGTGTTCCTGAGACGCAAAAATGGACGTGAGGATTTCTATCGAAACTGGAAGGCCTACGCTGCTGGATTTGGGGACCTCAAAGAAGAATTCTGGCTTGGTAATACAGCCTGCATGTTTGTGTCCCAAATGTCCATTTCTATACTCCTTGTCATCTGTCCTAACCCACAGCGAACTGTGGGAGAGGAAACGGGTTAGGAGGAAACAATAGCTCTGGTGGTCGACACAGGGTGTCAGATTCTCTGTGGAAAGACTTTAAATTCTCCGGGTCCTTAAAAATAAAAATCCAGTCAAAGGAGAGCCAACAGCCAGGCCTTGAGAATAAGCCTAGCCTCAAGTCAATCACGGGGCCATTTAGAGAATTATCCTCACTGATGTCATTCACTGCTTCCATCCTATGCTAAGTCCCTCAGGGCCACAACCTCTAAGTCTCATAGCACCCCACAAGGTACAAAATTCCTATCTTGCACCTGGGAAAACAGAGCCTCAGAGAGGTTACGCCGCTGGCCATAGGAATCTAGCCAATAAAGAGTTGAGCTGCAGTGTGAACTCTCCCAAGCCAACACGGCAATGCCATTATCCATCCATCCATGCAGCCCACACTGCAACAACTGACCGGCACAGGGCACTGTCCTACGTTCCAGCACCCAGGCCGGGGGAATGTCCGTCCCTGTCATCCATTGCCTTTCACTTGTAAGGAGCTTTAGAGTTTAAAAGGTACGCACTCCACCTTATCTCCTTTATCTTCATAATACATTAGGAGGTTGGCAGGGCAAAGATGTCAACACGATTTTAGCTGAGGCCCAGAAACCGTATATGTCTCACCTGGTGTTGCAGCAGCAAAGAGCAAGCCAAGCTGCAAGCCCAGGCGTGACGCAAACCTCTTTAGAGCACACACAGCCGCTGCTCTTACGGGGTGAGTAGGAATGAGGTCCTCGGTCACTGCGCTTCTTAGGCAACCCCTTGCCTGTCGTCCACAGGGCTGGACACCCTGAACAAAATCACAGCCCAAGGGCAATACGAGCTCCGGGTGGACCTGCGGGACCACGGGCAGTCAGCCTATGCCGTCTACGACAAGTTCAGCGTGGGAGACCCCCGGACTCGCTACCGGCTGAAGGTGGAGGGGTACAGCGGGACAGCAGGTATGGACAGACATCCTCAGAGCCCAGGGAACTGCAAAACCTTCTCGGGTTTTCAGCCAGTTCCTCCCCTCCTCATTCCTTCCTTCATGGGTCCATCCGTTTATCAACAAATATTTGAATCCCTGTTAGGTGCCAACCAGCAGAACTACAGTTGAACAAGGTTGGGTAGATATTTTGTTCACCAAAACATAGAGTAGGTTGGGAATTAGGACAATCAGGATGGACTTGTAGCTACCATCACTCAAAATATGGCTTTTTCTTATCCATGTTAGATTTGGGAGCCTTACCACTCATCTACTTCTGTGCTTCTCGATTTATGACATATATATGACCCACTGGGGGGGCCTATTAGTGTGCTGACACAGTGTGTCTGGGGTGAAATCAAGATGCTGCATTTCTGATAAGTTCCCACATGATGCCACTGCTGGTGGCTTTGCTGGTCTGTGGCCTGTACTTTGAGTAGCAGACAGTCCACTCCATCACCCAGCTGAATGAATCTCTTCTAAGACATTCCTGCCACGTGGCCATCCAGCCTCAGCCTGCATACCCCCATGACCAGAAGCTCACTACCTCTCCAGCAGTCCTTCACTCATTGACTGGTACATAACCTAGTTCGGGTTTTGAAGATTTCTTTGACTTGAAATGGACTGTGTGTGGTTTTCTGGCACCACCTTATAGGAGAAACAAATAAGGAAACAATATGCATTCAGGCCCACTAGGTAGCAGCTTCTTTTGCAGATACTTCATATGCATTACCCTCTTTTCGTTCTCACCAAAAAAAAAAAATTTATATATATATATACACACATATATATACATATATATATATATCTCCAGGTGATATTGCTATTATACAGATGAGGAAACTGACGCTCAGAGAACAGCTGTAACAGCTTGTGGATGGTGGGCCCATAGTACAAGCCTGGCTGCTACGAGTATTCTTGGTAACAAGGGGGATCAGGTGTAAGACCGTGACCACGCCATGTCACCCCCTGCCCACTCTGGGGTGGTTTTCAGTTACGTTTATTGAAACAGAAGAGACAGATGCTATAGCACATTCCCAACCTCTCAGCCCTGAAAGAATACATCCATAATGGGAAAAGCCTCCACACACGATTTGCCAAAAGCCAGGCTCAACCTAATGAAAGACTGAGCTCTTTAGAGATCAGTCTGGTGGAAATGAAGAGAGAGGCCCAGGGGCGAAAATTGTTTTCATTCTTGCATCCCTCAAAGAATTCTGACATTTTATTACCTGGCAATAAATACCTCTTTTGTTGAGATGGCTTCAGGCAAGGAGGATATTGTTACAGGGCAAGCAAAGGCACCGAGGGGCAGGAGTGTGGCCTCCACCCATCTCTTTCTGTATTTCCAACAGAATATGAGCCATGCTATGCCCCTTCACTGAGCTAACCCTTGGAGCTACATCCTCCTGTGTGTATTGATGGCAACCAGCCCCTCCACAGGAAAGCATCTTATTTCATCAGTAGCTAGCTGCCATCCTCATGCTCTTGATACCTTCATCAGTTAACAAGGCACCAAAGTCCCTCTGACAACTTGCTCCAAAATATCAGGATAGAATGCCTTGATGTCTTGAAATTTTTCTGCACTGCATTGACCAGGGTTGGGAGTGAGGGGACACAGAAAGAAATGGCACTTAAATGCTCCTAAAATTTAATATATTCAATTACAAACTAGATTCCCATATAGCACTATATATACATGGACTTTTTGTCTAAGAATCAGGGAAAACTGGTCCCATAAACACTTTGAAAAATAACTGTACGATACACAAGCTATTCGGTGACATCTAAAACCCGAAAGGTTTGATTATAAGTATGGCTCTGTAGGCTGAGACTCAAGATAGACTGTCTCAGGATAGCTCTGGAAAACCAGCATGGCAGAGTGGAAAACTAAACTCATACTAGAACTTGATAGATATTAGATGGGTGAGTGAATAAGTGAGTGAATGTGAGTTAATGAATAAATAGACAATAAATAAATAAATACATGAAAAGAATTGTTTTAAAGTATGGCTCTGAATACTTGCATTTGAGGGAAAGCACACCATTATTAAATACAAATTTCCCACCTTACTCTCTGAGTTCCTTTACGTAAAGTGAATGCAAAAACAATCATAAAAATAGCAATGGGCTTCCCTGGTGGCGCAGTGGTTGAGAGTCCGCCTGCCGATGCAGGGGACACGGGTTCGTGCCCTGGTCCGGGAAGATCCCACATGCGGCGGAGCGGCTGGGCCCGTGAGCCATGGCCGCTGAGCCTGCGCGTCCGGAGCCTGTGCTCCACAACAGGAGAGGTCACAACAGTGAGAGGCCCGTGTACCGCAAAAAAAAAAAAAAAAAAGCAACAATCATGACCGTTTGCACACCATACTACCTGTTTAGTGTACACCCTCGTATCCATTGCTCCAACAGCCCTCTGAGGTGGATCAAATCAACGTGCTAGTTCCATTCTACAGATGGGAAAACTGAGGTTCAGCAGGAGGCTTGACCTGTGCAGGGTCACAGCTAAGAGTGAAAGAGATGGGATTGGAGCTGGACCCTCCAAAGCCACCTGTAGCCCTCCTTCTACCACTTTATGCTGCTTCTATCAGAAACGAGGCTCGGGGATGACACTCATGTCCTATCCAGGCCCACGCTGGATCCTAATTCAGGGTCCAGTGTTCGAGGCCGGCCCACCCCAGGGCCCTTCAGTCGTCACCCTGGCGCTGCCCTTCACAGCCCACAGGGAGCTCCAACTAGGCTCTCAGTCTGTGCTTTCTCTCTCCCAGGTGACTCCATGGCCTACCACAACGGCAGATCCTTCTCCACCTTTGACAAGGACACAGACTCGGCCATCACCAACTGTGCCCTGTCCTACAGGGGGGCTTTCTGGTACAAGAACTGCCACCGTGTCAACCTGATGGGGACATACGGGGACAATAACCACAGTCAGGTGAGCAGACTGCGAGGCCCCGGGCAGGGCCGAGGCCAGGAGGCAGGGAGGACCTCAGGTCTAAGACAACAGGGTTTTTCACAGCAGGGAGAAATCTCCATGAGACCGCAGGCCAGGAAAGATCACAGAGAGAGCACGTCTTAACCCACGAAGATCCCAAGGAGAACCACTGGTCAGGGAGACACCAAACCTAGCAAGCTTTCCTCAAATTAAGTCTTTGTCTGAACCCCAGAAGGAAACAGATGAAAGTGGAGGCCGTCTAGGTGAACCAGGGGTGATGCAGGCCCAGGGTGCTGCTTCCCCACCCTGGCGTAGAGGCACCTCCAGCACCCCAAGGACATCTCAGAGCAAAGACCACAGATTTTAAGTCCCTTCCTTTTCTGATTCCTAAGATCGAGGTCCAGAAAAAGGTGACTTCCCCGAGGTCACAGAGCAAAGCTGGAGGCAGAGCCAAGTCTTCCAGCCCTCCAAATCCCCCTGCACCACACAGGATGCTGTGGCACAATTTCTGCAATCACAGAAACGGAATTTTTAGATTCCCTGTGGAAATGACTGAGCAAAACCAAATTCAACCACTATCTCACACTGAGTCCTGCCTGCACGAGCAGGTGCCTGAAAAGTGGGCAAAGTCTAGAGGGCCCAGCTACTTAACCATGATGGTTCTTCTCAGCGGCCATCCCTGCTCCAGGGAGGAAGGATGGGTATTCACCCAGACTGATTAGCCTGGGCTGGGCCTCAGCAAGTCTTACCCAGCCTGCAACCTGGGATCCCTTTGTAAAAAGGCAAAGGTACAAATCACACGAAACAGGTCCAGGAATTCTGATGGGTGGTCCGGGGTGGGATGCAGCATCTCGTCATCTTGCTTATTTACACTTTTGTTGTTGGGGTTTTTTTTTGTTTTTGTTTTTGTTTTTACCTGCTGCTCTCTGCTATTAATGATTTTGATACATGTGTTTATGTTGATGTGACTACCAGCAAATGATTGTCGTGACCTTAAATGTAGACCTTACCTCGACATAATTTCTGACACTTTTCAAAGCATTCTCGCCGTGTCTCCCATGTGCATCCCTTTTACTCTGCAAGGGGACCAGGACATGGCTTTTCATGCCTATTTTACAGAGGAGGGAGGACTTGAAGGACACCTCTGGACACCAGTCCTGTGTTTTCTCCATCTTATCATGTGGCCTCAATAACACATCCACTCTGAGAGCTACTGTACTGCCTTTATCTCCTTGTCCCCTAACACCAGTGTAACACAAAGTCCTTTGGGAGGGGGAGAAAAAGCTACATGCCAAAAGGAAACTTCTTTTTCCACCTGATTTTGGAAGAAGGAGATGGCATAAAAGACCACAGAACAATTATGGGAGTTCAGTCCCAGCTCTGGCTCTGTGTGGCCTCTGTGAGGGCACTTTCCCTCTCTGCCTTCAGTCTCCACCATAGAACGAGGAGGGCTTGCTTCCAGCTCTGAACCTCTATCAGAGGGGAGGACGAGGGCAGAGGAAGGCAGCACAAGGACCAAGCTGAGTAATTACAAACACATTTGCCCATAACATGAGTCAGCTCTTCTCAAATCCCATCCCCCATCAGATATAGAGACGGTCCAATACCAGTCAATGCCAAAAAATTAGAATCCAACAAAACATCTATATTTTCCCTCATTTCACCAGCCATTATCTTCTCTGTGGACATGTTCCCTCCCAGCCCTATGAAGCTTAAAGACAAGAGGTGTCAGTGCACAGGGTAGAGGCCTTCTAGGAGGATTCTCTGAAGCTGACTCCCACGCCAAGTAGGACAAGGGGTCTGTGGGATTCCATGGGCAGATTCTACCATCTGTAGACTTTGCTAAAGAGTCAGACCTGGAACTAGGAGGCCCGGAAGTAAATATAGTCTTTCCTTGAGGAAAATCTTTGGCCAACATTCCGAGAATATCTCTCCCTTCTTGAGATTGGGGAAGAATATTTACGGAGCACCTATGATGTTTCCAGCACCGTGGCAGCTCCTTTACCGACCCATTTAATCTTCACAGCATCCTTCTAAGGTTAGCATTATTGGGCCTTAAGAAAAAAATAATGAAACTCAAGCCCAGAGCGTTTTGATAACTTGTTCATTTATCTCTCAAGTAAGAGCACTCAGATTTCACCTTATACGTCAGGTTGCAAAACTTGTGTCCATGTATGCTCTTCGTGCCGTTCCATAGGAACCCCTGTTAAAATGCTCCATAGGAATCCTGTGAAGTATAGACACCCCTGCATAGAGCTACTCAAGTCTGTAAGCTCCAATCATGATCCGAATTCCTGCAGCACCTAATCCTAATGATGGCAAGTTTCATCAGCCACCACTTTATTTCAAGGTGGCAGATCAAAGCTCAATGCAAACTCAGGTGACTTCTGCCTAAAGTAAAAAAAACCAAGTCTGATTCAGCCAGCCCCCTTTGAAAGTTTTCACTACACAGATCAATAAACAGATTGGCAAGAGACCGCTGTGAACTACCAAACGGTCTAGTTGAAACTCATCTCGTTCCGTCAATGAAACAGCAAGGGTCGGTGAACACCTTGCCTGATAGAAACCAATCTGAAAGTCTTCTCTTTTTCACAGGGTGTTAATTGGTTCCACTGGAAGGGCCACGAGTATTCAATCCAGTTTGCTGAGATGAAGCTGAGACCCAGCAACTTCCGAAACCTCGAAGGCAGGCGCAAACGGGCATGAATGCTGGGGACAACTGGGGGAGAGAAGAGTAGGGCCCAGAGAACGAAAATAACGTTACCAAAGCATCAATGGGAGCAGTCTGACCATTAAGCCACACCTGGGCATCTGGCAGGAGCTAAAGTTAACCATGGATCACCCAGGCCGGCGGCGGCAGCGCTGGCCTCACCCACTCTGCGATGAATTCCCTTCACACCAAAGACCACAGTGTCCGACAGGTTTCCATTTTGTTGTTCGATTCAGCAAAAGTCTTCCAGTGACGGCATCACAATGATTTTCCTTCTCTTGGGTGGCTCTGGGAATGAGAGCGGGGTAGGCTGTACAGTGGTAGTTTGTTTTAGAACCAGCTATATTTTACACAAAGCTGTATAATTAATGATCATTATTTTTGTTAGCAGTGATTCAATGTGTGTCTTGAAGCCGTCCCTTTTTTTACATTTCAGAAAAGCAATACTGTTTCGATTTTAAGGATATGATTAATGTTATTAATATAATAATGATGATGATGATGTAAACTAAGGATTTTTAAAGAGATCTTCCTTTCCAAAACACATCTGGACAGTACCTGATTGTATTATTTTTTTGTTTGTTTAATAAAAGCACAAGTACTTTTAAATTTGGCCATTGGTTTTCCTTTCATTGTCGAGCCTAAATTCCACCAAAGCCACCAAATTCCACCAATATATTTGAGCAAAGGATGGATGGTGGCCAAGCAGGAGGGGAAGACGGAAAGGGAGACTACAGGCTGGGAGAGAGGAAAACAGGTTTGAACAAAGCTGAATACGTTTGGGAAAAGCTTATAACTTAAGATACAGCTTCCTGCTCAACACTTCCAAGACTAACAGTTTATCGTTTTAAAAGGCACTTTTATACCCATTTTCTAATGCAGTCTCCTAAAAGTTCTATGACATAGATGAGGTGACAATTGTTATCGTGCAAGGGTTAAGGTCCCCAGAGGCAGACTGCCTGTGTTCAAACCTTGGCTCCACCATTCCTTAGCTCCCTAACCTCTCTGTGCCTCAGTTTTCTCGTCAGAAAAATGGGGATACACGGACTTCTTAATTTCATAGCATTTTTGTGGAAAATAAATGATATCATCCCCATGAGGCCCTTCGCATGGTGCCTGGCAGATATCAAGCGCTCATAAGCATGGGCTGTCGCTACTATCACTTGATATATGGTGGACTGGGGGGCGTCATAGGATGGAATGACTTGCCCGTGGCTATTTACCCGGTTAATAATAGAACTAGGATTTAAACTCAGGCCTTCTGGCCCCAGTGTCCTTTCTCTCCCCCAAGCCTCTGGTGAAAACCTCTCCTTCCCCGAGCGTACGTGTGCTGTGGTGCAGAATGAGGGGTGTCGGAAGCTACCTGAATCCTTCATCAGGCTCCTACAACCCAGAAATCTTAGAGAGAAAGTCTGTTAGGAAGGTCTCCTTGTCCCCTGCTCAACGTCCCCCAAAAGGAAGAGAGCCTGTGTCACCCAGTCTGGTCCGACTACATCTAGTGATGGAGGGAACTCACTGCCCAGAAAAGCAGAGCTGTTTATACTCAGAGAATGTGAGTCAGGACCGCACATTATACATTTGTCTTTTAAAACAAGGATGGTGGTGGGCATTGCAATCCTCAGTTCATTCTCTTGGGGATTTTCAACAAACCGACTTATTTAATGAAAATGTTTGGGCTGATAGGCCTCACTCAAATGGAATGTGATGGCTCTGAAACGAGGATTCCAGTCAGATCCTTTGCTGCTGAGTTCGTCTTGCTTTAATAAATGCAGTCATGTTATATACACAATTCGCTGCTCCAGATCATAAGACTTGCTGCCTACAATCCAGCCATAGCAACACTGGCCTTGCTGTGTAAACTCAAACAAACTGGCTCCCTGCAACAACCAAGCCTTAAGTGAGGGGCTTAACCCCCTACTGGCTGCTGACTTGGGAGCCCCCGAGCCCCAACTTAACCCCTCCCGAGAGAGACGGATGTAACTAAGCTGGTAAGGTATTCCCCAGAAGCCACACAAGAATCGAAGTCTCTTGGTGAAGACGCCGCATCAAACAAGAGGCCTTAATCGTGGCCTTCAGAAGGTCGCAGACGCCTCTACATGGAGACTGGGTAGGCAGAAGGCCCGAGGCCATGGCATTCAAAACCACCACAGTGGGTTTCAGACTGTCTGTACTCCACAAGTTCTGGTCAGAAGTGTGGGCTTGGTATTCCTCAAACACATCCTTCAGTGGCTGGCTCTGTGGCTTTGTTCAAGCATCCTCCTCTATCTCGAAAGGTCTTGTGAAATTCTACTCCACCCTCAAGGTCCAAGCCCACTCCCACCTCCATGATGCACTCTGTAGCTCTCCACTGAAAGTGCGTTTCCAGGGTGTTTGGTCCCCTCTTTGCCCCTCCCCTATCTGCTCGGCTCCCCTCTCCGTGCTCTGTATCCTTAAGACCGCCCTTCATGAATTAGACCAATGGACTCCCATGCTCCCAGGCTTCCAGCAGGCAGCACAGGGACATGGAAGGGAAAAGACTGATGGAGATGGAGCGGGGGGTGAGTCGGGGAACCCCTTTTCCAGCTCCATCTCTACAGCATCATGGCGGGTGGGACATCATGGTGGGAGAGTTTCCCTCAGAGGAGTTACAGTGCCTGTCAACTGACTGTCTCCACACAACTGCTCCCCCGCACTTGCCCCTTCAGGCCAGGGGTGGTCTCTGCACATCAGCTGCTGCTAGACCTGGGGAACCGTGTTGGCCTTTGTGGTTCTCCTCCAGCCTGCCCACCCCTTTGGCAATAGGCCCTCTAGTTAAACTTTTCTCAGGGACCCTGATGGGCATGCCCATTCTTGGGGATACCCAGGCACTAGGTACCACTGTTACAGTTGCCTGCTGGCCTTATCCCATTACTTCTGCTCATGCCTCTCTCCCTGTAGTACATGTTGGTCATTTATTGGCTTCCCTGCATCCCAACTCCTTTCTGGTTTTGGAGAACTTCCCATTGGGTGAGGGCTCTTCCTCCCACCATGGAAGCCACAAGGGAAAAAATACTCTTCCCTCTTCCCCATGGTAGCCGGGCTTGGGCACACAACTTGAGCTTGGCCCGCTGGATACCTGCAGAGGGACTTCTAAACTTCAGCAAGGAATGCAGACCGAGGAGCCTCTGAGGCTGCTTCCCCACACCCACCATCACAGCATCTACCCACATAGCCCCGTCCTTTGGGATTACAATCCATCCCACCCGCTCCCTTTCTCGGCGTGCCCCTCCCAAGCCTTTCTCCTTCCCACCGCACCTTGCCAACTCCAGAGTATCCAGGGGGCTCCCTGTGGGCTGTGCTGAGCGGCTCTCTTCTCCCAATATCCTCATTTCCCTTTTCATTTGAAATTCAGTAATGAGTAACCCCCATGTGCCCAGCACTAAGTGAACAAACCTGCCCTCATGCAGCCTCCACACCAGGGAGAGGATGGCAATGTGAGTTATACATTCACAGCAGACAAGCGGATGTATAACTGCAGACTGAAGGCATGCTCTGGAAGCAAATACGAGACGCTAGGAGAACACCTAATGAGGATCCGACCAGGATAGCTTCCCTGAGGAAGAGCACATGAATTGGGATCTAAATGGCAAATAGGAGTTAACCAGTGAGCGAGGCAGGGGAGGCAGAGGGCAGAACATTTTGAGAGGCCCTGAGGCTGCTAGCCTGCTCAGAAAGAAAGTCAGAGGCTCAGGAGAAAGAGAGGCTGCAGCAGCAACAGGAACCCTGTTCTGCAGGTTCTTTTGGTCCAGAATGAGGATTTTAATCTTTTTCCTAAATGCAATGGGAAGCAACTAAGGAATTTTGAGCAGAGAAGTATTATGCTCGTGTCTGTTTTGGTTTTTTTTTTTTTAATCTTTTTGGGAATGAAATAATGCCATTTGCAGCAACATGGATGGACCTAGAGGTTATCATACTAAGTGAGGTCAACCAGATAGAGAAAGACAAATATCATATGATATCGCTTACATGTGGAATCGAAAATAAATAAATAAATAAAAATAAATAAAGATACAAATGAACTTATTTTCAAAACAGAAAGAGACTCACAGACATAGAAAACAAACTTACGGTTACAAAAGGAGAAACGGGGGTGAAGGGAGGGATAAATTAGGAGGTTGGGATTATCATAAACATTCTACTATATATAAAAGAGGTAACCAACAAGGACCTACTGTATAGCACAGGGAACTCTGCTCAGTATTTTGTAATAACCTATAAGGTAAAAGAAACTGAAAAAGAATATATATGTAAATGAATGAATACAGGAATGAATCGCTGTGCTGTACACCTGAAAGTAACACAATATTGTAACTCAACTATACTTCAATTAAAAAAAAAGAAAAACACCTTTTTGTTGCAATTTGTCTTTGGGCCGGGAGGTACAGATGGGAAAGAGCCGTAAGGAGGTCACTGCAGGGGTCCAGTTGAAAGGTGACTGAGTTTACATCTGTGGTCCTGGAGATGGAGCATATAGCTCTGAGAGACGTTTAGAAGGTAAAACCCATAGGGCTTGAGGTCTCAGAGAGCTTCTCCATGTCTACACCCCATTTTTGAGCTGCTCTCAATTCCTACAGGAGATTTTCCCTGTCGTCTCAATTAAGCCAGACTAATCAGGGATGTGCGGAGCTGAAGTCAAGGCTCCATTAGCTTCTGGAACAGGGGTGCTACAGGGTGCCGAGGAGCGCTAGGGCATTGCTCTTCAGAATTTGGGTAGGGTGAGCAGGAGAATCGGGGGGGCCCTGGAGGTTGCTGTGGCGATGCCAGGGGAAGCTGTGGCTGGACACCAAGGGTGACGGTGGTGCAGGGCCTGGCCTTGAAGGCTTTGCATCCTCTGAGCGCAGCTGAGAGCTGGAGATATTTAGGCCAGGAGACACCAGCGTTGCCCTTTAGAAAGCTCACTCCTGCACTAGAGAGGCATCTGCCTGTCCACATGTGTCCTCTGGCCCATGGGGTGCTGCACTCCTCACACATGAGCCTTGCCAGGATTTGGGCTGGTGTGGTGCATTAGTGGCTAGCACAGGGCTCACTCCCTCGTCCTCCTCCCTCCCCAGAGAGCCCTGCAAAAGAATTTAGAGCCTGGAAGGGAAGCAGGGAAAAGCTGTCCTCTTGAGAATCGCTCCAACCCCACCAAGACTGGAAAATAGATTTCAAGATGTTTCAGAAAGAAAACACACACACACAGTCAACAAAATAAGTAGCTCCCACGTTAGCCCAGTACATTTTCAGTTACAGGCAAAAAAAGTTGTGTATCAGAGCAACGAGATGACTTCCCCAAGTTCACCGGCCCTGAAGTGCCAGAGCTGGGGCTAAAACCTAGGTCAGCTGACCCCTCGGGCCACAGTGCCTTGAGGATCACCCATCCATCCGCAGATCTATTCCTGTACCCACCTTTCTGTTCAGCACACGTGGAACACCTGCCATTTGCTGGTTCCCTCACAACACTCACAGTCTGCAAAGCTGATGTGATCATACCAGCTTCTTTAAGTAATTGTGTTTGTAGTCAGAGCCAAGCTCGAATTCCAAGTTTTCCGATTACTGAATGATCTGGGTCTAGTCACTTAATTTTTCTGAGCATCCCTAAAAATGAGAATGAAGAGGACCTATGCTGATGAGAATTTGTGAGGATTTAAAAGAGAATATGGGCAGCGCCTGGCCTTGAGAAAATGCCAGCGCAGATCTGTCCTTGACGTTGAAAGACCTTTGTCCAAAGCCGAGCATCTGGGTGAAATACTGAGGTCAACCAGCAGATGGCAGCCTACCCCGGCTTTAGGAGAGCACATCCTTGCGGATGTGTTGACGGAACGAGGGGCTCCCAGGCTCCCAGACGCTTTCAGGAAAACACCTTCTCTGCAGTCACTCTAATCCCTCTTCCGAGGAGGGGCTGACGCCCAGCCCAGGGCAGCAGGGCACGGCAAGCACCTCTTCTGCTCCTTCCTCCCCCTCTGCTACACAAAGCCTCCTGTCAACAACCACAAACCCTCTTGCTTGTCACCTCTTACAAATGTACGCTGTGTGGGGAGGGGAGGGGAGGACAGGGTGGGGACAGGGAAGGAGGGTTTCTGGCTCTGAGACTGGTATCCAGTCCCCACTCAGATTCTGCAAGGACCCCTAGCGAGGACCCCCCTTGCTCCACTGTATTGATGTCCCATCACCAATTCACGTTCGCCTGCTAACCCCGATTGCTGCTGTGAAGGCCAAGCTCACACATTCTCTCCTGTCCTGTGTCTGTCCCTTTGGCTTGTCCCTGGCCCCGCAGCAACAAGACCTCTGTCCCCTCCCAATCGCTTCTCTCTGCAGACAGAGCGAGGCACGTCTAGAACTGGGGGCTCGTTCCTATTGACGTTGGTCGCTTTTGGTTTACTTTCCCTTCACCTCTAGAGCCTGGTTTAGATGCCGATCCCTCCAGATTGTCCTGAGAAGCTTGGACAGCATTGAAAATGAAGCCAAGGACCCTCTGTCCCCCCAGAGCCATCCTCCTGAAATGCTGAGTTGTGTCACCTCATTCAGCTGCTTAAAGGCCTCCAAAGCTCACCTTCTGGCTTAGAGCAAAGCCAAGGTGTCACAGTGGCCTTGGAAGCCCCGAGTGATCTGTGCCCTGGTGCTTCCCTGACCTCAACCCCTCCCTCATGATGTGCTAACACACTGGCCTCCTGCCGTTCTTCGAACCCAGCAAGCACTCTCCCACTGCAGACCCTTGGCCTGGAGCACTCTGTATGCCAACCTCCCCCCCATGCATGGCTCACTTGTTCACGTCCTTCAGGTGTCCTCCCAATGTCACCTTCTCAATGAGCCTTTCCTCACCTCCTACATAAACACACATCTGCATACTCACATGTGCAAAAACACATGCACACATGCCCTCCCATCCCCAGTACTCTTCTTTATTTTTCTCCATAGCACATAATTTCACCAGACAGACATACTACTGGTTTACTTAATTGCGTGTATGTTTTCCAGAAATCAAGCTCTGTGACAACAGGGACTTCAAATGCGTTTCCCCTCTGCTGTATCCCAAGCACCTAGAATGGAGCCTGCTTTGTTTTTCTCAATCATTACATGTTTACAGAATACATGATCAGACCTGGGAGGAGAGGTCTGATTAGCCTCACCTTATTTTTCTATTCAATTCACTGAGTATTGACTTTGTCCCCAGATCATCATTGTAAGTGGAAACAAACAAACTCAGAAAAGAAGTAACTTTTCCAAAGTGGCCATGCAGTCAATTTGGATTCATACTCAGTTCCCGTTCACCCACCTCATTGCCTCAACAGGTCAGAAGCTAATGGTGGGATGTAAAGAAACAGGAAAGGAATTGATCTATCAGGAGCCCCAGACAGGGGCCTCCCTGGTGGCGCAGTGGTTGAGGGTCCGCCTGCCGATGCAGGGGATGCGGGTTCGTGCCCCGGTCCGGGAGGATCCCATATGCCGCGGAGCGGCTGGGCCCGTGAGCCATGGCCACTGAGCCTGCGAGTCCAGAGCCTGTGCTCGGCAGCAGGAGAGGCCACAGCAGTGAGGGGCCCGCGTACCGCAAAAAAAAAAAAAAAAAAAAAAAAAAAAAGAGCCCCAGACAGCAGCCTCTCCTAGGGAGGGACGGGCTATGGGCGGAGACTGTCTCACAGCCAAGGAGGGAGAAGTCCAATAGGACATTTAGAGGAAAAAAGCACCATAAGTATCAGTCATTTCAAAGACAGAGGATAATACGTGCCCAGTGAAAATTACTTCTGCAGGGACTTTCCACACATGTGGTCTCTTGGAGAGCATCCTCCAGTTTTGGACAGAGGTCCTACCACCCCACCACACAGAGAACCTTCATTTCTCGAGGATGGATGGGAAGTGAGCAAAAGCAGCTGACCGCTCAAGCCTTTTATTTGCAAGCGTTAACTTTGAAAGGTTACTAAAATAACAGAGAAAAAGAAAGAGAGAAAGGGAATTTTCCAGGTATGGTAGGAACATCACTAAACTGGATTCACCTGGTTGTGGGTTCAAAAGCTTCTCCAAAAAGTGCCTCTGTTTTCCAGTGCAAAATGAGGCCTGGATTATCCCCAGAGGCATTTAGCTTCTCCGTGTATATATTTCTCCACAATCAACGTCTTCTAAGCAATTAGCAAAAGAGAGAGTAGACCAGGCCCCAGGTGTGCAAATGAAATCTGGGAGAGAGGGACATAGTAGACCCAGCCCAGCAGAGGCAGAAGACCACACTCCACCTGGGCACCTCTCAGGTGAGCATCAGAGTCAGGCATGAAAAGGCATCTATCTCCACCCAAAAGCCCAGTTCAGGGTAGTAAAGAGCCTCCAACTCAGTGCAACACAGGGTTAGCTTCAGAGTGGGCTACAAATTCCATGAGGGCATGGACTGTTCTGCTACGTTCACATCCACAGGACATGGAGCTCGAACACAGTAGCTGCACAATTAATGTTTATTTATTAAGAAATCAATTTATAATAGCTGCCTGGAAGTTACTGGGAAGGACAGTGAGGTCACAACCAGGCCCATTCGAAAAGAAGGTTGCATTCAATTAATAGACGTTTCATTAATATATCTGTCATTCTTTGAACGGTGCATATTAGACAATCAGGATAGTGGGAAGACTACAATCCCCAGCTCTTTAGAGAGAGAAAAATGGAATAATAAGCAGGTACATAACCTCTGTCTCAAAATCTCTGAAGGTCTGTCATGGAAACGAAAGAGCAGACATTCTGTTAGGTGACAGATGGAAGAACGAGGGTCCCATGGTTAAATCTACACGGCGACAAACGGCACTCAAATAAGAAAAGAAATTGTAGTGACCAAAGCCACCCAGAGAACAGGCAGTCATAGAAGCAGTGAGCCCCTGATACTGGAGGGACCCCAGGTCTTGGTAGTGGTTAGACATTAAACAGAGTGGTATAAGGTCCCTTCCAGCCTCAAAATGGACTTACTCTGTACCTCTGGTTCAGTCAGTTGTTTCCTGCAAGGCGTCCAGAATGTAGTTCTACTCCAGGCTTTCCAGGCTCCATCCTGAGTCTCTAATACAACACGAGGAAGGGCTGTCAAGAAAGAGTTAAGACAGTGAAGTAAGTCAGAAAGAGAAAAACAAATATCGTATACTAACGCATATATGTGGACTCTAGAACCATGGTACAGATGAACCGGTTTGCAGGGCAGAAAGAGAGACACAGATGTGGAGAACAAACGAATGGACGCCAAGGGGGGAAAAGCAGCGGGGGATGGGGAGGGATGAACTGGGAGAGTGGGATTGACATATATACACTAATACATATAAAATAGATGACTAATAAGAACCTGCTGTATAAAAAATAAATAAAATTTTAAAAAAGAAAAAAAGAGTTAAGACACTACAAAACACAGATATTGTTCTTAAGAAGAAAGTGGCCGTCTGGGAAGACAGGAGGGGTGAAGAAAAACCAGAGTGCTGCCTGGCTCTCTGCTCAGACAGAGCCCTTCCTCCGGGGAACACCCTGGGGAGGAGCCATATTTGCAAGCTGGCAACACCATGAACCTCCTAAGATTTCTGGGTTTAATTAGTTTCTCCGAAGCAAGCTCCTTACAGAAAAAGAAATATGCAGCCTCAATCAACCATGACTTATTGCCAGAGAATCTCACTGCCTTGCCTCCCTGGGCCAGGATTTGCTACAAGAGACTGCTCAAGGCCGAATTTCACTTTCTAAACTGCTCTTAGGAAATTATAGGAGGTTTGTTCAAAGACACAGTCTCCATAAAGGAGATCTTAAGTGTAAAATATATATAATATTATCATTCACCTCCCTATCTCAGTCACCACATCATCCTTTCTTCCCCACTTAAGCTAAATACCACGAGCATTAAAATGGAATTTAAATGGCTTCATGTACAGCATGTTAATACACATTTTTAATACTACGTCTTGAGATCAATCATAACACGACCACTGGGCAAGGAGCTAGAAGAGTGCCTCTCCAACCAGACTGCAGGTATGGAGAGGGCAGGAATCATTCCTTGGCAAACTCCGGCAAGGAAGATAGAGATATGCTCAGCCAATGAATGATGGCTTCAAGCTCTGGCTCTGCTGCAGAACTAGCCGTGAGACCTTGGTTAAGTTACATAACTTCTCTGAGCCACAAATGCTTTCATCTATAAATCAGAAATAATAATAGCTACCTCGAATGATTACAACAAATGCAATGGTGTGTTTGCAATAATGTGTATGCAATAGCAGAAGCAAGAAGTCCTGCAGCCTGTGGAACAAAAACCACATTCACAGAAAGACAGACAAGATGAAAAGGCATAGGGTTATATACCAGCTGAAGGAACAAGAAAAAAACGCAGAAAAACAACTAAATGAAGTGGAGATAGGCAACCTTCCAGAAAAAGAATTCAGAATAATGATAGTGAAGATGATCCAGGACCTCGGAAAAAGAATGGAGGCAAAGATTGAGAAGATGCAAGAAATGTTTAACAAAGACCTAGAAGAACTAAAGAACAAACAAACAGAGATGAACAATACAATAACTGAAATGAAAACTACACTAGAAGGAATCAATAGCAGGATAACTTAGTCAGAAGAACGGATAAGTGACCTGGAAGACAGAATGGTGGAATTCACTGCTGCGGAACAGACTAAAGAAAAAAGAATGAAAAGAAATGAAGACAGCCTTAGAGACCTCTGGGACAACATTAAACGCATCAACATTTGCATTATAGGGGTCCCAGAAGGAGAAGAGAGAGAGAAAGGACAAGAGAAAATATTTGAAGAGATTATAGTCGAAAACTTCCCTAACATGGGAAAGGAAATAGACACCCAAGCCCAGGAAGCACAGTGAGACCCATACAGGATGAACCCAAGGAGAAACACACTGAGACACATAGTAATCAAATTGGCAAAAATTAAAGACAAAGAAAAATTATTGAAAGCAGCAAGGGAAAAATGACAAATAACATACAACAGAACTCCCATAAGGTTAACAGCTGATTTCTCAGCAGAAACTCTACAAGCCAGAAGGGAGTGGCATGATATACTGAAAGTGATGAAACGGAAGAACCTACAACCAAGATTACTCTACCAGCAAGGATCTCATTCAGATTCGATGGAGAAATCAAAAGCTTTACAGACAAGCAAAAGCTAAGAGAATTCAGCACCACCAAACCAGCTCTACAACAAATGCTAAAGGAACTTCTCTAAGTGGGAAACACAAGAGAAGAAAAGGACCTACAAAAACAAACCCAAAACAATTAAGAAGATGGTCATAGGGACATACATATAGATAATTACCTTAAACGTGAATGGATTAAATGCTCCAACCAAAAGACACAGGCTCGTTGAATGGATACAAAAACAAGACCCATATATATGCTGTCTACAAGAGACCCACTTCAGACCTAGGGACACATACAGACTGAAAGTGAGGGGATGGAAAAAGATATTCCTTGCAAATGGAAATCAAAAGAAAGCTGGAGTAGCAATACTCATATCAGATAAAATAGACTTTAAAATAAAGAATGTTACAAGAGACAAGGAAGGACACTACATAATGATCACGGGATCAATCCAAGAAGAAGATATAACAATTATAAATATATATGCACCCAACATAGGAGCACCTCAATACATAAGGCAACTGCTAACAGCTATAAAAGAGGAAATCGACAGTAACACAACAATAGTGGGAGACTCTAACACCTCACTTACACCAATGGACAGATCATCCAAAGTGAAAATAAATAAGGAAACAGAAGCTTTAAATGACACAATAGACCAGATAGATTTAATTGTGATATTTATAGGACATTCCATCCAAAAACAGCAGATTACACTTTCTTCTCAAGTGTGCATGGAACATTCTCCAGGATAGATCACATCTTGGGTCACAAATTGAGCCTCAGTAAATTTAAGAAAATTGAAATCATATCAAACATCTTTTCTGACCACAACAGTATGAGATTAGAAATGAATTACAGGGGAAAAAATGTAAAAAACACAAACACATGGAGGCTAGACAATACGTTACTAAATAACCAAGAGATCACTAAAGAAATCAAAGAGGAAATCAAAAAATACCTAGAGACAAATGACAATGAAAACATGATGATCCAAAACCTATGGGATGCAGCAAAAGCAGTTCGAAGAGGGAAGGTTATAGCTATAGAAGCCTACCTCAAGAAACAAGAAAAATCTCAAGTAAACAATCTAACATTACACCTAAAGCAACTAGAGAAAGAAGAACAAACAAAACCCAAAGTTAGCAGAAGGAAAGAAATCATAAAGATCAGAGCAGAAATAAATGAAATAGAAACAAAGAAAACAATAGCAAAGATCAATAAAACTAAAAGCTGGTTCTTTGAGAAGATAAACAAAATTGATAAACCATTAGCCAGACTCATCAAGAAAAAGAGGGAGAGGACTCAAATCAATAAAATTAGAAATGAAAAAGGAGAAGTTACAACAGACACCACAGAAATACAAAGCATCCTAAGAGCCTACTACAAGCAACTCTATGCCAATAAAATGGACAACCTGGAAGAAATGGACAAATTCTTAGAAAGGTATAACCTTCCAAGACTGAACCAGGAAGAAACAGAAAATATGAACAGACCAACCACAAGTAATGAAATTGAAACTATGATTAAAAATCTTCCAACAGGGGGCTTCCCTGGTGGCACAGTGGTTGAGAGTCCGCCTGCCGATGCAGGCGACACGGGTTCATGCCAGGGTCCGGGAAGATCCCACATGCCGCAGAGCGGTTGGGCCCGTGAGCCATGGCTGCTGAGCCTGCGCGTCCGGAGCCTGTGCTCTGCAATGGGAGAGGCCACAACAGTGAGAGGTCCGCGTACTTCAAAAAAAAAAAAAAAAAGTCTTCCAAGAGGGCTTCCCTGGTGGCGCAGTGGTTGAGAGTCCGTCTGCCAATGCAGGGGAAATGGGTTCGTGCCCCGGTCTGGGAAGATCCCACATGCTGCGGAGTGGCTGAGCCCGTGAGCCATGGCCGCTGAGCCTGCGCATCCAGAGCCTGTGCTCCGCAACGGGAGAGGCCCCAACAGTGAGAGGCCTGCGTACCACAAAAAAAAAAAAAATCTTCCAAGAAACAGAAGTCCAGGACCAGATGGCTTCACAGGTGAATTCTATCAAACATCTAGAGAAGAGCTAACATCCATCCTTCTCAAACTCTTCCAAAAAATTGCAGAGGAAGGAACACTCCCAAACTCATTCTATGAGGCCACCATCACCCTGATACCAAAACCAGACAAAGATGCTACAAAAAAAGAAAATTACAGACCAATATCACTGATGAATATAGATGCAAAAATCCTCCACAAAATACTAATACTAGCAAACAGAATCCAACAACACATTAAAAGGATCATACACCACGATCAAGTGGGATTTATACCAGGGATGCAAGGATTCTTCAATATATGCAAATCAATCAATGTGATACACCATATTAACAAATTGAAGAATAAAAACCATATGATCATCTCAATAGGTGCAGAAAAAGCTTTTGACAAAATTGAACACCAATTTATGATAAAAACTCTCCAGAAAGTGGGCATAGAGGGAACCTACCTCAACATAATAAAGGCCACATATGACAAACCCACAGCAAACATCATTCTCAATGGTGAAAAACTGAAAGCATTTCCTCTCAGATCAGGAAAGAGACAAGGATGTCCACTCTCACCACTATTATTCAACACAGTTTTGGAAGTTTTAGCCATGGCAATCAGAGAAGAAAAAGAAATAAAAGGAATACAAATTGGAAAAGAAGAAGTAAAACTGTCACTGTTTGCAGATGACATGATACTATACATAGAGAATCCTAAAAATGCCACCAGAAAACTACTAGAGCTAATCAATGAATTTGGTAAAGTAGCAGGATACAAAATTAATGCACAGAAATCTCTTGCATTCCTATATACTAATGATGAAAAATCTGAAAGAGAAATTATGGAAACACTCCCATTTACCGTTGCAACAAAAAGAATTAAATACCTAGGAATAAACCTACCTAGGGAGACAAAAGACCTGTATGCAGAAAACTATAAGACACTGATGAAAAAAATTAAAGATGATAACAACAGATGGAGAGATATACCATGTTCTTGGATTGGAAGAATCAATATTGTGAAAATGACTATACCACCCAAAGCAATCTACAGATTCAATGCAATCCCTATCAAATTACCAATGGCATTTTTTACGGAACTAGAACAAATCATCTTAAAGTTTGTATGGAGACACAAAAGACCCCGAATAGCCAAAGCAGTCTTGAGGGAAAAAAACGGAGCTGGAGGAATCAGACTCCCTGACTTCAGACTATACTACAAAGCTACAGTAATCAAGACAATATGGTACTGGCACAAAAACAGAAACATAGATCAATGGAACAAGATAGAAAGCCCAGAGATAACCCCACGCACCTATGGTCAACTAATCTATGACAAAGGAGGCAAAGATATACAATGGAAAAGACAGTCTCTTCAGTAAGTGGTGCTGGGAAAACTGGACAGCAACAATGTAAAAGAATGAAATTAGAACACTCCCTAACACCATACACAAAAATAAACTCAAAATGGATTCAAGACCTAAATGTAAGACCGGACACTATAAAACTCTTAGAGGAAAACATAGGAAGAACATTCTTTGACATGAATCACAGCAAGATCTTTTTTGATCCACCTCCTAGAGTAATGGAAATAAAAACAAAAATAAATAAATGGGACCTAATGAAACTTCAAAGCTTTTCTACAGCAAAGGGAACCATAAAAAAGATGAAAAGACAACCCTCAGAATGGGAGAAAATATTTGAAAATGAATCAACGGACAAAGGATTAATCTCAAAAATATATAAACAGCTCGTGCAGCTCAATATTAAAGAAACAAACAACCCAATCCAAAAATGGGCAGAAGACCTAAATAGACATTTCCCCAAAGAAGACATACAGATGGCCAAGAAGCACATGAAGAGCTGCTCAACATCACTGATTATTAGAGAAATGCAAATCAAAACTACAATGAGGTATCACCTCACACCAGTTAGAATGGGCATCATCAGAAAATCTACAAACAACAAATGCTGGAGAGGGTGCGGAGAAAAGGGAACCCTCTTGCACTGTTGGTGGGGATGTAAATTGATACAGCCACTATGGAGAACAGTATGGAGGTTCCTTAAAAAACAAAAATAATTTACCATCTGATCCAGCATTCCTACTACTGGGCATATACGCAGAGAAAACCATAATTCAAAAAGATATATGCACCCTAATGTTCATTGCAGCACTAGTTACAATAGCCAGGTCATGGAATCAACCTAAGTGCCCATCGACAGACGAATGGATAAAGAAGTTGTGGTACATATATACAATGGAATATTACTCAGCCATAAAAAGGAACAAAATTGAGTCATTTGTTGAGACATGGATGGATCTAGAGACTGTCATACAGAGTGAAGTAAGTCAAAAAGAGAAAAACAAATATCGTATATTAACGCATGTATATGGAACCTAGAAAAATGGTACAGATGAACCGATTTGTAGGGCAGAAGTTGAGACACAGATGTAGAGAACAAATGTATGGACACCAAGGGGGGAAAACTGCAGTGGGGTGGGGATGGTGGTGGGCTGAATTGGGCGATTGGGATTGACATGTATACACTGATGTGTATAAAATTGATGACTAATAAGAACCTGCAGTATAAAAAAACAAACAAACAAAACAACTAATACTAAACTTTCATTGGGTTATTTGTATGGAAATATGTTAATATAAATGTTTCAGACATTACATGAAATTTCTAAAAATCTTATATGTTCTTGTATAATGTTATAAGTCATAATTCTAGTTATTACTTTAAAATGTATATCTCAGAAATAACTAAATTTCCTTGTCAATTGCATCATTATGAACTTTCATCAAATCTTTAACCATGGTCATTTTTAAGTCTTTTGTCATTTACAGACAGTTCTGGGTGTACTCTGATGCTTTTGCAAATATGTTCCTATAAGAGGGTTTCATCTTCAAGGAATTCATGGAAAAGACTCTGACAAGTACAGGTTTCTGGTAACTGACTGTACTGCTTAACTGAATTTTCAGAACTCTAATGAAAAACTGATGAACTCATAAAAGTGCTAACAAAAGATCAAGATGAAAAAAAGATTAATTACATGGGACTGAGTGAACTGATGAGGATGATTATAATTTTTGTGACTTTTTGTTTGAATTTAAAAAAATATCCCACAAGGACTCAGAGGCAAAATAATAATAATAATAATATGTATGCAATAAAGTGTCCCAGAAAGTGTCTCGCACAGACTTAGGGCTCAGCAAATGGTATCCTCCCCCTACTCCCTAGATCCACACTGCACACAGTGACTGACTGGTGAATGTTTGCCTGGCTGATGTATAGATGGAGCTGATATGAATGCTTGCAGTTAAGTTAGGAAGAGCAGACAGGTGAGTTCATGTGCCTTGGGTTCAGGTAGCTGCTCCATGGAAGAGTTTGGGGCAGAGGGAGAGAAGGAAATCTAAAATTTAAGTATACCTCTGCTAACGGTGAGAGGCAGCTAACACTCATAATGTGTTTTACGTCCACACTATGATTTTTTTTTTTTTTTTTTTTTTTTTTTTTTTTTTTTGTGGTACGCGGGCCTCTCACTGTTGTGGCCTCTCCCGTTGCGGAGCACAGGCTCCGGATGCGCAGGCTCAGCAGCCATGGCTCACGGGCCCAGCCGCTCCGCGGCATATGGGATCCTCCCAGACCGGGGCACGAACCTGTATCCCCTGCATCGGCAGGCGGACTCTCAACCACTGCGCCACCAGGGAGGCCCCACACACTATGATTTTTAATTTAGTGTTTCAGCTCCAGAAAGCAAAGTCCCTGGATCTGCCAGAGGATTCATGTAAGATTCACACATCTGACAGCTTTTCATTAGTAAAACTGGGTACACAGCCACAGGAAATTCCACTCAGAGTCACTTATACTTAAAGGAACCACATAATAAATTCCTATTGTGTCTGGTCCGCCCTCCCTGCCCCCGCTGAGTTTATTTCTGCAAATGAATGTGTATCTGATGCCGTGATGAGGAGGAGAAACATATATCATCCAGCACGTCCCCTCACTGCCTTAACTGCAAGGAAATTAAGGGCAAATTCATTGGCCACTATTCCAGTCATCACAGCTCAGGTCTGGGACATAAACTATTCCTTCTAGATCCTTCTAAGGGTCTCTGTTCTCTTTTTCATCCCAGTGATTTGATTTTGCTTCTGTTTAATCCATAAACCATCGCAAATCTTTCTGCAAAAAGGTAAGATAGATCTTTAAAATAAGAAAGTGCACACAGGTTCCCAGTGTGGGTTCCCCTAGTTTGAAAACAATATCTGATTTCTCTCCCTCAGAGTCACCAACTTTAAATGAGTGATGATACTAAAAAATAATAACATCAAACACTTAAAACAGCTCCAGATATATGCCAAGTACTGTTATAAGTGCTTCCCATGTAGAAACTCATGTAATTTTCACAAAAATCCTAGGAGGTAAAAAATGCCATTATGTCCAATATACAAAGGAGGAAACTGAGGCACAGAAAGGTTAGATAACTTCAAAACTACACTCTTGAGGAGGTGCTTTACTTAATGCAATTAGGATTAAATGGAACACTTTAATTTAGAACATCATGATCTGGGAACCATGAAGACAGCTGTGGATATAGTCAGGCTGCCCTCCATATCCACGGTTCCACATCTGCAGCTCCAGCCAACCAAGATCCAATAGTATTTACTGAAAAATATCCGTGTATTCATGGACCTGCACAGTTCAAACTCGTGTTGTTCAAGGGTCAAGTGGACACTTAATACACTGCAAAGGCTGGCAGTGGAGGCTTCCCACACAGTACAGACACTGATTATAAGGGTAAGGAATAAGTCTTTCCTCTACCATTCAAGTTTCACTCTCAGGAACTGCAGAACCTGACTGTACAAACAACAAAAGCCAAGAGTTTGTTTGCTGTAACTGTGTCAGAAGGGAAGAAGATTCATACGCATAAGGGCATGCAACTTAATGTTTTCTCTGCCTGCAAGGCAGACACATCATTCTGCAGGCTCTTCCTGACTTGATGCTTTTCCCCCAGTGTGGAGAATTGAGACAGGGTTCTCGAGGTCATTGTGAAAGGAACACCTGCATCCCCAGCTTCTGACCACAGTCTGTGACTCACACTGTATTCAGGCAAGCTGGTCCTGCTGAGCTGGTCTGTAGAGAAGTGGCTGCTCTCACCTGTGGCTCGGAAAACTATGGTCAGTGGAAGGCAGTGTCCTGCTGGTCTGCATTCCAGAGTCTCCAGAATTCTAGGGGTCACTTCAGGATGCTTCCCCTTTGGACCAAGACTCAAAAAGAGGTTCTTTCCTGGTCTTAAAACCCCATCGTGGGCTTCCCTGGCGGCGCAGTGGTTGAGAGTCCACCTGCCGATGCAGGGGACACAGGTTCGTGCCCCAGTCCGGGAAGATCCCACATGCCACGGAGCGGCTGGGTGCCCGTGAGCCATGGCCGCTGAGCCTGCGCGTCCGGAGCCTGTGCTCCGCAACGGGAGAGGCCACAACAGTGAGAGGCCCGCGTACCGCCAAATAAATAAATAAATAAATAAATAAATAAATAATTTTTAAAAACCCATCACCTTCAGGGTTTCAAAATGACCTACAGGATAGAAAGGCATCTTCATTGAGGTGTGTACAAAAGTTGTCACTTCTCAGGATAGAAGGGCATCTTCATTGAGGTGTGTACAAAAGTTGTCACTTCTCCCAACCTTTAGTGACATCATTGGTGTGGCCACACTGAGGGAGAGAAACCCAGAGACAGTAAAGTGCTCTTTAAATGACAAAGCAGGACCAGGAAGTGCATCTTGTCCATTCCCAAGAGACTTCTGCTAGCCTGACATTGTCTGCAGAAATAACACTGGACCTTCCTTCTGGTCTCCTCCTAAGTCCCCACTTCCTACTGCCTGGTTAGTTTCTGCTGGGTGCTTACCTTGCCTGCTGTGCTTGACTCTGACATTTTCTACCCCAATATCTGATCATCAACCAAAGTTTTAGCATTCCTTTGGCACCTGCTTCCTGGACCAGCATTGGCATTTGGCCCCTAGTTTTCTGTAATGACCCCAACCCAAGCCTGATGCAGGTCTTGTTTGAACCTATCCCAACACCCAGACCCATGTACCAGCTGATAGGTTTTAAGCTACACTGTCCAGGCTGCCAGAGAAGAGTCATGGCAAGAAAAATATTGGGATGGAGTAATCACAGGTAGGTGTCTACAGATAGGATGCCAGGAAAGCCCCTTTGGAGAAGGCGACCTTTGAACCTAGACCACTGGTGTGGGCAGGAAGAGCAAAAGGCCCCGAGTGAGAAGCAGCTTGCAGCTTGCTGAGTATGGGTCCAGCGGACACTTCCCGTATCCGACATCGTCTCTGCCATCAGTGTGGCTGCAGTGGACAGGTTGCCCTTCAAGCACGTGCCTCTAAGTCTCTCCATCCTCTGCCTCAGGGCTTTCTTCAGAGCCTGGGAAGCCCACTCAGATCTAACTCAGGAGTGTTTCCAAAGTGGGAGGTGGGACATCTCTGGGACCCCTCAACTAGTGAGGGATGGGAGGCCTGGATGAACGCCCGGGCTCCTCTCCTTCCATGGGACAACTCCGAGGCACGTTCCGCAGGCCTTCTCGCAGGAACTCCAGTGGGATGGAGCCATGGCTGCCCACGGCAAGAACTGAATACCAAAGCACACACTGGTCCTGCCCTCCTCCCTGCCTCACCCTGCCCCCGCCCTCACTCCTGCATCCTAGGAATACCTGCCAAGCTCTTGTCTCAGGCTGTGCTTTAGGCCTGATAAGCTGAGGTGGAAGCTCATCGTGGCTATAGTGAGAAACAGGAGGGCTATATAAGACCAGGTCCGTGAGGTCAATACAAGCCAAACCATGAATGGGCCATGGAGAAACTTTAGATTTTAGACTGCACTGCCCAGTGGTCAAGATGGTGGAGCCCAGCCTGGGAATCCAGACCATGGGCCTTCAGGTGGCAGTGGTGGCCAGGGATCATGCCTGACTGGACCTGGCCTCTGTGAAGCCAGCAAAGATTCAGGGAAGTGACTGAGAGAGGCAGGGAGGGGACACTGAGGCAAAAGTCTGCTTATTGAAATGGGGCCACCTGGGAAGCCGCAAGGTAACATTCTGACTCAACCCTTATACAAGTGCCCAGAATTCATCTCTCTAGCACATTGGACATGGCATGAAAATAACCGCAGCTTTCCTGACTGCTGTCTCTTTTCAGTCTGCTCAGCAGTTTTCATAATGAGCTCTTTCGTTCTCAAAACGACCGTGTAAGGCATTCTCCCTATTGTATAGATGAGGAAAGTGAGCCCACTAAGCACTAGAACCAAGACTCGAACCAGATGTACTAGATTCCAAATTCCACGCTCTGGCCAACCAACTACACTGCCAGGCTCCAATGGTGCTGCAGCCCGGGTTCAATACCAACCACCGACCCTGCGGCTATAAGCTTGATAGCTGCAGGTGGGAGGGGTTGGGAGAGGCGGGAACTGATTCCCAGTGTCAACACATACACACAGCACGTGTTCACCGCACCATCTCGGGAGAGATGCTCCCTGTGCTTTAAATCACAGCAGCAGTGACCGTGTCCTAGGCGGTCACACTGCAGCTGTCTTTCCATCCTTGAAGAATGTTCCTCAGATTTGTCATCCACTTTTTTTTTTTTTTTTTTTTTTTTTTGCGGTACACGGGCCTCTCACTGTTGTGGCCTCTCCCGTTGCGGAACACAGGCTCCGGATGCACAGGCTCAGCGGCCATGGCTCACGGGCGCCCAGCCGCTCCGTGGCATGTGGGATCTTCCCGGACTGGGGCACGAACCCGTGTCCCCTGCATCGGCAGGCGGACTCTCAACCACTGCGCCACCAGGGAAGCCCTGTCATCTACTTTTAGGGCCTTAAAGAAAATGATTCCAGGTCGGGGTGGGCAGGCTGTTTAGTTCTTTGTCACTTAGAAAAGAAACCACCACCATGCTTATATCTGCAGGGCACACGCCCATTTATAAAACATATTCCAGGGTGTGAAGTCTCAGTGCTGAGCATGGGCAGAACAGGCTGCATGATTCCCACTCCTGGGAGGAGCAAACAGGATCAGAGACGTTGAGAGGCAGGACAGTGTGGTAGAAATGCCAGCCCCTGGCCACAGAGCGAGGAATGCCCGTTCTAGCCCAGGCTATGCCCCTGACTGGCCCTGGCTCACAGCTCTCTACTCGCCTTGGACACTGACTTTGCAGGCTGAGGGTTGAAGAGGGAAGAGTCTGCAGAGGCAAGGAGGCTGACTCCCCCAAACAACCCCAGAGAGCAGAGATCAAACCCAAGAGCACTGGGCCGTGATGTGAGCAAGCCATCAACTGGTATAGTGCTCGGCCACAGAGTGTATGGGGTTGTCTGTTGCGGCAGTTAGCCAACCCTGGCCAATACAGTCCCATGCAGCCAAGACGGCTTTCTCCTCGGACCTGAGTCCAGCGGATTCAGCATCTCCATCTGGTACGTACCAAGCTGGACTTCACTGAATGCGCATTCCTTGGCTTCTGGGATATTCGTTCCTGCCCCCAGTCCTTGCCCCCTGCCCTTCTGCATTGCCCCGGAAATCAGTTAGACAGCAAAGCCATGCCCCACCCAGCTCTCCTCCCTGTCAGAGAAGAGCCAAAAGCCAGATGAAAGGGCTCCAGACACAGGCACAGGAGACCTGGTACTGAACTTAGCTTGGCTTCCAATTCGCTATGTCAATTTGAGCACGTGTTCTCGGTTCCTCGGTCTAGCTTTCCCATTATTATGAGAATTACAGGGTCAGCCTCACTGATACCAAAGCATCCTGCTCACATTTTAAAATCCTAAGTAGATCTCTCAAGGCCCAAGAGAGAAGGATATAGGTTAATTAGTCAAAGCTGTGGGATAATTAATGAAGGTGATTTCCCCAGACTCTGAAGGAAAAAAGATTTCATTGAAGTGGAGAGAACCGTCGAGCTGATGTCATGTTTATGAAGGCAAAAGATCAGACCAGTTCCGTATTAGCAAGTCCCCAGTGTTGGAGAGGTAGCGGAAGAGAATGGAGAGGCCGCAGGCTGTGGATCTGGACAGACCTGGGTTCAAATCTTGCCTTCACTCCTAACTGACTGTGATGGCAGGAATTCACTTCTCGTTTCTAAGCCTCTGTTTCATCACCTGTAAAACAGTATATCTCAGAAAGTCGTGGTAATTAAATGAGCTAGTTTGAGTAACACATATTGTTAAGTCGTGGCAGGGACTTCCCTTTACTCTGATGCTAGGGTGAGGGAAGAAGCTAGTTTGGGAAAGCAAGGGGAGCATTTCATTCATTCGTGTATCTCTTCATTTATCTCAACATAATGTGTCAGGAGCTGGCAATACAGAGATGAATAAAGCACAGCCCCCAACCTCAAGAAATTCAGCTTCTAGGTGGAAAGACAAGACACACACATAGGTTATTGATCCCCTAGTGTGAGAACTACTGCATACAAGTACAAGAAATACAGCAGTCCACTTCTAGAAGCATGCCATAGAGAGAGAAACATGTGTGTCCATGAAAAACACAGACAGCGGTTCCCCCCTTAATTTCGGGGGATACATTCCAAGACCCCTAGTGCATGCCTGAAACCGCGGGTCATACAGAACTCTCTATACACTATGTCTTGTCCAGCATCATTACTCTTGCACTTTGGGGCCATAAGGGTGACTTGAACACAAGCACTGAGATACCACAACAGTCAATCTGATAACTAAGACAGCTACTAAGTGACTAATGGGTAAGAAGCACTGGACAAGTGTATGATTCACATCCTGGGTGCGACAGAGCAGAACGGCATGAGATTTCATCAGAAGAGCAAGCAATTTAAAAATTACAAATTGTTTATTTCTGGAATTTTTCCATTTAATAGTTTTTGGACTGTCATTGACCACAGGTAACTGAAAGCGCAGAAAGTGAAATCATGGAGAGCCAGACCACAGATAAAGGGGGACTACCATACAGAGATGTCCACTGAAATCGGGCTATAAATTTTAAAATTAGGGGAAAAAAACTAAATGCCTATCAACAGGAGAGTAAATAAAATGTAGCAGATGAATAACTAGAATCATTAGCGTGTAGTCTCACGAAGATTGAACGAAAAATGCAGTTATTGGATTATATATACAGGTGGGTACCACCTGATTAGATTTTAAGACACACAAAATATTTTGTATTTTTCACAGATGTGTGCATTTGTATATATATAAAGGTATTTTTCCAGTGGACTAGAACACACAACAAACTCATGAACCTGGTTGCTTCTGGGGAAGGTAGGAAGAAAACGGGTCTGGGGATAATGGTCAAAGGGGACTGTAATTTCATCTGTAGTGTTTCACTCGTGTCTAAAAAACTAGAAACAAATATGACAAAGCCTTAGCGTTTGTTAATCTGGATAGTGGTAATGTGCATGATATTATTCTTTATACCTTTCTACACTTTTTTTATTTCTCAACATAAAAGTAATGAAAGCAGAGCAATGCATTGTACAAAGAAGAATGTTAGAAGTGTCCGTCCTTCAGTTAGCCTAAGCTGACCTTGGAGTGGATGTTAGAAGGCCACGGCCAGAGGGTGGGATCAAGGCTGATAGGGGTCAGTCAGCGGTCGTGGAAGACCGTGGAGACTTTTGGTGCATCATGTTAGCACTGAAGAAATGAAGACCTAGGTTTCACTCCTTACCACTTACTAATATAACAAGGTCACAAATGCAATCCCACATCAACTTTGAAATGTATTACTTTCTCTAATGAATCTAGAGACCTAATCTTCATGCCAGTTAGCAGATAAAGTGTGGACTTTAACTTTTATATAACTTGTACTTAACTTACGCCAATAATTTAAATAAACCCTTTAGAAACTTCTCAGTTTCTCTAGGAGAATAAGGTCCAATCTCGAAAGTGATGGTTTTCACCTACCCCCCGCCGCCCTGCAACTCCTCTTCGAGATGGCACCTGGGTGTGGCTTACGGAACCTTAGGATGGAAGGGAAATGCTGGAGCCCTGAGGCACAAACCCAGTTGGAGGCTGGTGTCAGAAGTAACAACCTTGATCTACCTAATTGCAGACTGACCTGCTAGTGCTTGCAACTGAAGTCTGCAACAGGTGAAATTTGAGGTCTGCTGTGTTTCTCTCTCTGTTTGGGCAAAGTCTGGGTGCTCCCTGGCTAACTCAGCCCCGCCACTTCTACACCTTTCTGAGGTCTGGCTGTGAGTCCCTTTGACCTCAGACCAACTGGTTTGTTATGTCTGCAGCCTTCTCCACAGAACTACCTCGGTCTTGCTATGAAAGATCTTCTAACCAGTACCCCACCCCAGCACTCCGCTGTGCACAGCACATGGGAATCAAAGGCAACTTGAAAGGACTAAGGCTCTTGGCCTCACAGATGCTTCCCTGCCATGTTTACTTTTAGATAGCTGCCCTTACATTTGTATGATAGCCTGTGAAGCAGTTCTACCTGGCAGCTCCACAACCACAGAGTGGAAATAAGAACCACCTTCTGTTCTAGATGTTTCCTTCATTTATCTAAACTACTTCTCTTTTCTTGGTCAAATGCCCACATAGGATGTTTCAATCCCCTCTCCGTCCCACCCAGTCTCCTTTCCATCAAAGCCTTAGCTGATGTGATGGTTGATTTTATGTGTCAACTTGGCTAAGCCATGGTACCCAGATATTTGATCGAGCATGTCTGGATGTTGCTGTGGAGGTATTTTTTAGATGAGGTTAACATTTAAATCAATAGACTCTGAGTAAAGCAGATTGCCCTCCATAATGTGGGTGGGCCTCATCCGATCATTTGAAGGTCTTAAGGAAAAGACTCACCCCACCTCAAGGAAGAGGGAGTTCTGCCAACAGTCTGCCTTCAGACTCAAGCTGCAACACCAACTGTTCCTTGGGTCTCCAGCCTGCGGATCACCCTTTTTTTTTTTCTCTAGTTTTCAAGGCTGTGGTCTTACTAAGGAAGACAAGTACCTGTAATCTGAGATAATGAACTTGAAGGAGGTAGGAGACTACAAGGAAACCATGGTTAAAGAAGAAACATGTGAATTTGTTCTTACAAATTTTCATCGCTATTACACTATGTGACGTTGGACAAGTCATTTCACATCTCTGAGCTTCTATTAGTCTCACAAAGTTCCTCAACTAATCAAGATATTATCATCCTTAGTGTTAGTACTTGTTTTTGGAGGTTCTACCAAGCACCAGTCACAGTGCAAAATTTAACTGGGATCCTGGGATTGTGAGTGTTGGAGTTTGAGGTTTTGCAGAGGTGGGGATCAGATGATGAAGTTGGCACTCAAGGGTCACAGTTAGGGTTGTAAAGGCCAGATGTACACAACGTAAGTGTTAGATGACCAAGTCATGGCTGGATTATAAGATCCAGGTGGAGGGTAGAGCTGAGACCAGCACATGGTCAGCTGTGATAGGACCAGTGATGTGGAAGCAGTGGGATCACAGTTGAGAGACAGAGAGTAACAATGGCTATTTCTTCCCACATCTCTTGGCCTAGAAGATGGGATCCTAGTAAATTTGTCTTTGATCCAAAAAAAACCATCTGTGCTAGAGCCAGATTTACCTTCTGCCCTGCCAGGTAAGGAGCGAATGTTCTAGCAAATTCACCCATGGAGTCTGAGAATGGGAAATTCCCCTGGAAGCCCAGAATGAACCTGGGCCGAACTCTGGGCTTTTTCTGAGCAAACATTTTGAGAGAAACCATAGCGATGATGATGTGGAAGAGCGACCGGGGCTGTCCCCTTTCACAGAAGCAAGGCTGATGAAAACACAGGGATTAGAACAGATGAATCATTGCCAGTCCTCTCCCTGAGACCGTCTGCTAGTGGCAACTCAATAAATACCGGATCTCCGAAAGCGCTGACGAGTCACCCACCGGGCCTGGGAGTTAGAGAGCTCGCTTCCGAACTTGGTGGGAGGAGAAAGCGGGAGTGGAGACATGGGGGCGTATCCCCCTTCCCGAATTCATGTTCCTCCTTTTGGTAAGATAATTTCCTACTCTTTCAGAAGTGTGGGTGATTCTAGAATCTAGATGAATGGTGCCTGCAATCCCAACCTTCCGTCCCTCCGGTGTGGGTGGGAATTCATGGGTGGGCTCCTCTATGACTTCTGCCCTTTGATGGCAAGGAGGAGTATGCTTGGAGGCAAGGGGGCATCTGCTCTGCTTTGGGTTATTAACAGTGAGGACAAATTAAAGGTCTTTAGAGCACGTCCTCAGACAGAATCTAAGGTGAGTAGAGCTTTAAAAGAGGCAATGTTCCGTTTGGTGTCTTGACTACAGTGGTGGATACACAAAGTGACATTCGTGGTAAAATGTACAGAACAACACACACAATACATACATGCACAGAGGCAGAGGGAATGAGAAAAAGAGACAGAGACAGAGACAGAGAGAGAAGTACAAGTAAATTTGGGGAAATTTAAATAACATAGTGGGTTCTATCAATCTCAATATCCTGGTGTCAATATTCTCTCATACCATAGTTTTGCAAAGTATTACCATTGGGGGAAACTGGGTGAAGGATACACAGAATCTCTCCATACTATTTCCTTAAAAAAAAAAGTTTATAGAGATATGATTCATGTAACATACAATTCACTCATGTAACGTGTACAGTTCAACAGCTTTTAGTATATTCACAGAGGTGTATATCCATCACCACAGTTTTAGAACATTTTAATTATCCCCAGAAAAGAAACCCTGCCTCTGTTATCTATCATTCCCCAATGCCCCCATACCCCTAAGCCATAGGAAACTGCTAATCTACTTTTTGTCTCTATAGATTTGTCTGTTTTGGATATTTCATATAATTGAAATCATACAATAGGTGGTCCTTTGTGACTGGCTTCTTCCACTTAGCATTTATTGTAGCATGTATCAATATTTCATTTCTTTTTATTGATGAACAATATCCCATTGTATGGATATACCACATTTTATCATCTATTCATTAGTTGATGGACATAGGGTTGTTTCCACTTTTCGGCTATTATGGATACTTTCACTATAAATACTCTCTTAAATGTATACCTAGCAATGGAATTGCTGAATTATATGTTTACATTTAACAAATTTTTGACAAATTGCCAGACTGTTTTTCAAAACAGCTACACCATTTTACATTCCCATCAGCAGTGTGTGAAGGTTCAAGTTTCTCCATATCCTCACCAACACTTGTCATTTTCTCTCTTTTTTTATTATAATCATTCTGGTGGGTGTGAAATGGTATCTCACTGTAATTTTCATTTGTATTTCCCTAATGGCTAACGAGGTTGACCATCTTTTCATGTGCTTATTGGCCATTGTATGTTTTCTCTGGAGAAATGTCTTTTCAAATCTTTTGCCCACTTTTTGAGTTCTTCATATTATTATTATTGATCTCTGTATTATTTCTAACAATGGCATATGAATTTACAATCTACAAAATTAAATTTTTTGAAAGAAAGAATATTGGGGAAAATGGAAGGGTATTTAGGGAAAAAAAAAGTGTGAGTGAAAAAACAACCTCAAAAGGTTATATACTGTATAATGATATTTATGTAACATATTTGAAATGGCAAAATTATAGAAATGGAGAACAGATTAGTGGTTGCCAGGAGTCAGGAGTGGGATGGGGTGCAGGAGAGGGAGGTGGATGTGACTATAAAAGCGCAGCACCAGGGCACAGACCCGTGGAAACGCTCTACACCTTGATTATATCAATGTCTGCACCCTGGTTGTGACACGGTGCCACAATTTTGTGAGATGTTACCAATGGGGAAAAGTGATAAATCCAGTAATACACCAGATCTCTTGGACCGGTCTACCTTATCTCTAATAGTAGTGAATCTACAACTATCTCAAAATAACAGTTTAATTAAAAAAAGAGAGAAAGGCAGTTCCTTCACAGATCTACTTACAGTTCTACCAGATATTAATTGTGAGATTTTTGGGCAAATTAACATTGTCAGTTTTTCCACCTGTAAAATGGGGATAATATCTACTCATGATGGTGGTAAGAATCAAATAAAAATAAAAGTGAAAAAAACTCGTAACTAATGAAGCATTACTACTACTACTACTGATACTACTAGAATATTCTCTGTCCTCAATATACATCCCTTAGTGGATACCTCAATATCAGAAACGTCCACTCATCATCATCCAACTTCTCTGTTGATAATGTAGCCATGGTGAGAAAGGTACCAGAACACACTTATTCATATTCAGGCGGGAGTGATTGTGGTTGCTAACATGAAAGCATTCAGGTGCTTTGAAGGGCTCAAGATTGGGAGGAAATGGCCAAGATCTAGGCGCTCCTCAAGGCCTCTCAAAAACGAGGGGCACGAGAGAGCCACCCTGGAATCAGGTCACAAGTTTGATAGACTCTTAGTACCTGGAGGCTGGGACTTTTGATGTACATGCCTGAATATAAGTTTACTCTTAACCTTGTGGCCTGGGGAAGACCACTTCTCCTCCCTGCCTGCTAAGCAGGAATAACCATGCCTGCCTTACAAAGCTGGTCTGAGGACCACCCACATGAGATAATTCAGTGTTTCCCAAACTTCAGTCATTCCGGCACCAGCATCCTCATTTCTACCAAATTCACTTAACTCCAGAATTGTCAATTATTTACTGTTCTTTTTTTTTTCCATTAAATCAACCTTCCTGTTTACCCAACTATCCTTGTTTGTTAAAGAAAACAAAAACAGATGCATGTTTGTTCACATTTTAACATCTTTGAAAGCAGCATGCTTGTACTCAATGGTGTATGATGGTCAGTTAGTAGAATGATATTTCTTTCTTAATGGAATATACAATAATGATGTTTGTATAACCAGCAGCATTTAGATTCTATTATATATGGAATGTCACTTCTTTAAGTAAAAAACTAGGTTGTTTATTAAAAATAGAAGGAACAATTTAAATGAATAGATTTTATTAAATTACACTTTAATTGAATTTCCAACAGAATTAAATTTCAGCTAAAGCATGCTGCCTGCAAATATGTTAGCCTGAGGCCTGCTCCTAATCTGTTTAAAAAGAGAAATTTAGTGAGCAAAGAGGGTTAGCAATGACCTACTAGCACTAAACTGATAGGAGCTTCATGATGAAATATAGTATATAAGTCCATGTTGCTGATAGTTATGCTATGCAGCACCTAAAGCTGTCTCCGTTAGCAGCAAGTATCTGCCTTTAAAAAGCACCTGGGAAAAAGCAATGAGTACCCTAGCAGACAAGACTTGCCTCACTGCTTCTGGGAATTGGAGGCGATACACTTAGCACCCCTAGCAGAATAGAAGAGTACAGTGTAGTGGGTCCACAGAGATACCATGTAGCAGTTAGAAAAGTCAACTACAAGTACATCCATGGAGGTGGATAGAGTCTTAAAATAAAATATTGAGTGAAGGGAGAAGAAACTGAATAAAATATATATCATGGCACCATATATGTATAAATTAAAAGCTTACACATTCACCGTGAATACTACACACTTTAAAAAATATACACACATCCTTATGATGGGGTGGGGGGAGGATAAAGGAGGGGACCAAGGGTGCAAGGAAGAAACTAATATTAATAAAATAAAAATGTAACAAGAGGCTGTTGTTCCAATGATGATACTATGCTCTGAGACAGAGTATATAACTCAACTATCCCTATAAAAATATAACTCTAAATGTAAAACTCCTATCAATATCATACGTGTATACAGTAGGTACGCAATGAATGCTAATTGCTTGACTTTACGATAATCTACAAAGACTGTCTAGCGTGCCTTCAAGAATTCCAAGTAGTAATGAATTCCAAGTGGTACTGAATTCTCAGTGGCTGTTTCTAGGTTGATGTCACACATCCTCTGAGTAGCCCCCTGGATTGGTCCTGGTCCCCCTACTCCTACATACATACATACACACACACACACACACACACACACACACACACACATCCTGAACTCCTCTAGTTCAGGGTGACCCACGACCAACAGTCACCCCTCCCCAGCACCATGGGGTATCTGAAGCCAAGCTGACTTCCCTGAAACAGACTTCCAGACCTAAGAGTTGAGCCAGGTGGACACTGCTTAGGGACTGATTCCCACTATCACATTTTACAGGTGGGAAACTGAGGCCAGAGAGGGGCAGAGACTTGAGGAAATCGCACAATGAGTAAGAGGCAGTTCCATGACTAGAACCAGGCTGTTTTCCTTCCATACGTGCACACATCCTCCCCCTTCCACACACAGCCTGCAATGCCCTTTATCTGACCTACCAATATAAACCAGTGGCAAGGCTGCTGAGATAGAATTTCCATGTTGATGGGGCAGATATTCATGTCTAGGGTGCTGCTCACCAGCCCCTGGGGAACTCAGACATCAGGAGGCCAGGAAATTGCTATGGGGGCCATGAGTACCCTTGCAGACTAGACAGAAGTGATAACCGCCAAAGGTGTCATTTCTTAATGCATAATCACTAAGATGATCACTAAGAGTGATAGAAAGTCAGGCCCGTAGGTTGCCTAGCATCTTTGCCTCAGAGAGAGGGTGGGTGGTAGATGTAATAAAAGTGGTGGTCGGGGGAGGGGCAGGGGCGTAAGTCATTTTGTGAGAGCTGTCTCATATTCCCGAAGTGTATACCACTATCTCCTTCTTAACAGACACTAAGAGACTTCAAAAGGCTAAGTAACTTGCCACAATTATTCATAAAGCTAGTGAGAGGCTGAAAAGTGATTTCACAGAGTGTGTCTGTCTCCAAAGCCTTAGTTTCCCACTCCCCACCCCACCCCCAGTCCTTAGACCCCAAGAAGACAATACGAGGTTCCATGGAAGTTTAGAGAAGAAGGAGCTTGACAAGACGGGTAGATCCAGGAGGATTTCATGTGCCTCCACCACTTGACGCAGGACTTAAATGAAGAATATGATGGGTACAGGTGGACTGGGGAAGGGCGTTGCAGCTGGAGAGAACACAGGGATGGGAGAGCACAGTGCAGGCCTGGTCCACCAAGCGGTGGTAGGATGAGAACCTCACGTGAGGGAAGTGGAGCAGAGACAGATGGGTAGGAAGGATGGCTCCCTGCAGATGGAGGGAAGCCCCGCCAGCAGGATGAGGGGTCAGTGTGCATCACAGGGGGCCCTGCAGAGTTCGCTTCGTGGAGGGATTTTAAGGTGGAGAATGGCTGGGGCAGTTCCCCATCCTCCCCAGAGCCATTGTGGCTGAGAGAGGGAAGGGTCAAGAACACAGGTTTTGGGTCCAACTGACTTGAGTTTGAGTCCTAACCTTGCCAGGAAGTTAGCTATGATCTTGGGTGAGAGGCTTACCCTCTTATATAACACTTAGAACAGGCCTAGCACATAGTAAATACTCAATAGGAGTTAACGATGATGAGGATAATGATGATGATGATGAAGAAGAAAAAGGTAATGATGACAACAAAGAAGAAGGAGGAAGGAGAGGAGGAGGAGGAGAGTGCCGTAAAAATGTGTTGTGATGTAGAGGGGAGGGGGCTCCATGAGCCAGGACTTACTGAAGAGCGAGGACTCACTACGTCTGTCCAGCTGGTAGGATTCTGAGAAACAGTCTGGAGACATGGTCAGGAATCTCTCCATGCCAAGACTCTCGTCTTCTGCTTTGCCTGTTCCGTGACAGTTCCCAGCACCTTGCTGGATCTATATACAACAACAACAGTAACCAGGCATTGAGAAACCCCATGTGCTACCCACTCTGCTGGGTGCTAGAAATCAAATCCTAAAATGAACTAGACCCCATTCCTGCCCTCAAGGAGCTTGCAGTCTAGACGGTGGGGTTGGGGAGAGGCACATACACACAGGCAACCACCTGGAGCCTGGAGGAGAAAAACCGAGCCCTTGACTGCTAGGTTGAGCTTCACGTGAAGAGCTGGGTGTTGGGGCGGGGTTGGGGGGGGAAGCGAAGAGGGGGGTAGGGGCAGGGGAGAAGAGGGCACTAAATAAAAGGCATTCAGGAAGAAAGAACAGAGGCTCCATGAGTTCAGCTCCCTGACTCTGAGAGAAGACTAGAAAACCAAGTGTGAAAAGAACAGAAATTGGGCAGTTCCGGGGTTCTAGGTAGCAGGAAATAACCAGTAGTTTTGACCATGCCTTGGAATGAATGTACTCCAACTGTTTTTCCATTTTCGCCTCTTTTGCTCAGGATTCAAAGTCCTGAAGGTCCATTGTTTGGTTTCAGGGAGGTGGGACATGAGGAACTTTCATCATGGAAGCAGGTTCATTTCCAGAAAGAAAATCCAGTGGGTGTTGCCAAAAGTGAGGAAAAGATATAGATGACCAGAGAGAAATAAATATTGACTATATCTTGGGCAGACACAGCTAGTTTACCACCCAGTGTCCTCCGATTTGGTTCAATGAGGCAAAGTGCCCAGTTCAAAATCCCCCCACCCCCTCCCAGACATTCTTGCAACTAGAAGTAGTTGTAAGATCCAGTTCTGGCCCATGAAACACGGGCAGAATCCGATGGCTGGAGCTTGTGGCTAACCTCTTTGAAAGGAAATGCCCCCTTTAGCATTTGATCTTTCCTTTCTTGGCACCTGAGAACAGTTGTGACACCTACAGGAGCAGCAGCCATCCTGTCACCTGAAATTGAAAGCAATATTCTAGAGCTGCAGATGGGAGGGCAGAAGGAAGGAGCCTGGGTCCTCGATGACTTTGCAAAACTACTTACTTTATAGTGGAGACAGATGGAAACTCAAGTAGTCTGACTCCAGAACCCACTTTACAATTAATTTGACCAGTGTCTGTGGTAGGGGGTTGGGGGAGGGTGGTCTCCTTTCATTGGAGCTCAACTCTCAAATGACTCTATGTAGGAAGCCTTGCCTGAGCCCCAGAAGAAATCAAGAGGCCCCCATTTTGTAGGTTTGTGGCTCACCAGTCTTTTCCCCCAGGCAGTTACCACAATTATTGGTGCCACTGTTTGTATAATGCCTGTGTCCATTACCAGATTCTGAGCTTTGCAAGGGTCTAGTCAATATCTCTATCTCTATTTCTCTATATCCACATCCACATCCCTATCTATATCCATATCAATATCCACATATCTATCACCTATCTATCTATCTATCTATCTAAAACCATGATGTCCCTAGTGCCAGCACAGTGCCATGTATGGCATAAGTCCTCAAGTCTTTGCTAAGTAAGTGAATAAATGAATGCATTGAATGAAAGCCATGAGTAGAAACCATATCTTCAGGCTCCTCCATTTCCTTTATTTCTACTGAGAAGAAGACATGGATAAACAACTTGGGGAGTCCTCGGTTCTTTATAAGAGCACAGAGAGCTCCAAAGATTCGGGGGCTGATTGTTCAATGTGTTGTCTCTCCAGGGACTTCCTTTGAGCATCACCTGGCTTCTTAGGGTGCAAACCGATTCTAAGGACATGTCTATTTCCCTCTTTAGGAGAGCTTTGGTGGAAAAAATGTTGGTCCCGCCTAAAGTCTGGGGATCAGGTGGGTGTCATTACTGAGACTCATGCTCTCTGCCATTGCCCTGACTGTCCCCCACCACTGTTCGATCCCTGGGGCTGGTGGCAGAAAGCAGCAAGCCTTTCTGCAGCTCTGAATCAGGGCTGCCTTTGCATCGTGCCCTGTCAAAGCCACATCAAAGGCTCAAGGTGGGTTGCCGGGTCTACACTGAAAGTCCTTGGGAGCCACAGCTCAGGGAGGCTCGGGGTTCCTGAGGCAGCCGCTGGCTACATGGGGGACCAGGTACTTTCCTGAAGAGAACACATCATTTAGCTCTTCCTGTGATTTTACTGTAAACTCTTGGTTTATTACGCATCTAAGAGGAAGGACAGGGAAAAGAAAGAGACACAGAGATACAGGGGAGGTTTGATCTGAAAGAAGCACAGCAAATAACACCAGGTTCTTACATGTTCAGAGCAGTGAGACACAAGCCCCCCTTCTGAGAAGTGGAGACCAAGGCCCAGAGAGGGAAAGTGACTGCCCGTGGACCAGGAGGCTGAGAGGGCAGGAAGAAAAATCCAAGCCTCATGATGCTTTGCCCACTGTTCTTTCCACACATCTGGACAGCCACTTTTCCTGAGACCCCCCCCCAAAGAAGGAGGGGCGGCAGCTTCATGCACTCAGGGCCACGTAGCTCATGGCAAAGTGCACTTAGATGTCCTCCATTCTACCAGGTGCCAGTCACTGCATCGGGCATCTTAGAAAACACAGAAATGAAAAAGCCAAGGGCTCTACCCTCACAGAGCTCCCAATCCAGTGGAGGAGACAGCTACATGCACAGCTCAAGCCAATGCCGGGCCCACTGGGAGAAGGGTTAGAGGTGCACAGAGGAAGCATGGAGGGTGAGGATGGGAGAGATACGGTGGACTGGGAATCCAAAAAGGCCTCCTGGCCTTTGGGGTGAGCGTGTGTTCACTGGAGGAAGAAAAGTCACTGCAAGCAGAGGGATACGCACGGCAAAGGCCTCAAGGCGGGGAAGTACGCGGTTACATACTGGTGAGTCAGCGCTCTGATGACTCTTAGCTTGTTTGCGGGAGACAGTTGCAGAGAACTAGGAAGGTAATTCCAACCAGCCCTGAAACCCCCAAAGCCAGGAACCTGGCCTTGTTCGTGTCCGAGTGCCCAGTACAGGGCTGGGCACAGAAGAACCAGGCACTGAACGAACGGCATTGGGGCCTGATTGTGGCACCTTTGGGCCTTAATGAAATGTAAAAGAGTGTTATCAGCGTCATCTACTACTACCCACCCCGCAAAGACCACTTACAAAGCAGTACCTATCAAATACCTTATATTCTGAAGCATGAACATTCTATGTCAAGACTTGAGGGCAGGTGGCCAGACTGACCCTGTCACTCTCCTGCAGGCTTTAAGAAAGGGCTTGCAATTCATTCTTCCAGAGGATGAAGAGATCAAAGAACTGGGACCTTTATAGAGAAAGAATTTGCCGGGGTGCTTTGGTTTCCTTCATCCTCAGCCCATCACAGGGGAGGGGAGGGGAACGCACTTCCCCCAACCTCAATCTAAATGAAGGGTCTTTCCAGAGGCTACACAGAATGCTCCACCTGAGGCCCCTGGAATGTGATGGGTGTGAACTCTGGTAGGGAAGGGAAAACTACCTACTGGATCCTTCAAATCTCAACTTCTTTTATACTTCGTATGTCTGAAATTGAACATAAATAGAACATATTTACATTCAGAACGCATTTGCAGCATGGTTTTTTCACTCGTTGGAGTGATTTGTAGATTTAGTTCATTCAGTTTTAATTGCTGTATGATATGCCATCATGTTTCATTTATGCATTCCTTTATTTTTTTTCTAAACTACAAAAGGAATGGATGCTCAATACAGAGAACTTGGAATATAAAAGAGGGGATTTTTTAAAGCCTATTACACAGAGTGGTGATTTAGACGAATCAATCCTAGAATCAGTCTGCAGTGTGGAGGCTGGATTGGTGAGGCAGAAACAGGAGGCAAGAGAGAGAATCCTGGTTTGAGTTAACAATGACCTCGTCACACAAGTGATGACTGGGAGCCAGGCTTCAAAGCCCAATTTTGCTCAGACTGCAAACCCCAAGCTCTTTTTCAGGATGTCATGTAATATATCAGCAATAGGGTGCCTGTCAAGACACCAGACAGGGTATCTGTTGAAGGGATGGATTTTAAAGTTATGCTAGTCATTCTTCTATTTAGATATGGAAAAAGAAATTGCTTAGAAAAAACACCTTCTGGGATCCCTGAGTTACGCAAATGTAGGTGATACTCAGGGGCAAGGAGAGTCAGGAACTGAATCTTGTATTATTGCTCCACAGCTGTTACTTCCGCAGACCAATTGTATACAAGGCAGCTTGCTGAGAAAGAGGGGTCAAGTTATATAAGGGGTACAGGGTCTTCTGGGAAAGAAGTGACAAGAGGACTCCACTGCTGCTCACTGAGATTTGATCAGAGGTCCAGGGAAAGGCAACAGACACCAGGAATAAAATTACCTTTAGGAAAAGGAAACACAAGCTAGCATGCAACACAGGGAAAGCTGGTTCAAGTGCAGTACTCAGGCAGAGTGAAGTGAGGTGGGCAGAAATGCCTGGGCTTAAGAATGTAATTAAAAAGAACCATTACTCTGGAGACCAAGTAAGATTTTCAGCCTGGACAAGGACCTGGACCAGCAAGCACATTACTGCAGGCAGGAAAACCAGCCACAGGGCTCTGCAGGACTGATCTACAACAGCTCCACTGTGTGGCAGGAAAAAGCAGGTGCTCAGAACCCAGTTTTCTCTCTGGGCTTGAAATTTAGAAAAGAATGGATTCTCCTCGAACTGAGTCAGTATCTAAGGCTCCTAGAAAATCTGGAGAAGTGGCAAGAGTCTTAAAATGAAAAGGAAATACTTCCTTTCCTTCTAGTGGGAATGTAGGCTAACAAGCAATAATGAGTGTGACCTTATTCATATCCATCACAGGTTGTAGGGATTTTAGAAGAACCTTTTCTCCAGTCTATCAAACTCTATTTTCACGTACTTTCCCCAGTTCATATTTCGAAAGTCAAAAAAAGTGGGAAGCCATTGCCTAAAGCCATCCTCACCCACCACCCAAAGATAGCCTTAAAAAATAAAAAAAAAAGAATATTTACCTATTTTTGTGAATTTCATGCATGTCTCATTGAATTAATATTGGATTACGACATTCTTAGATTATCTGATCCTTGGAATCAAAATATGGAAGTGACAGAGGAAAAAAAAAAAACTGAAAGCATTTAGCTCTAGGAACTGTCTGATATTAATGGAACTCACTTCTAGTACTGATGCTGTCCTACCCTACGGGGCTAATCTACAAATCCCAGAAGTCTTTCCTTGCTCAGATGGAGTAAGGCAGAATGGAATTTATGCAGGTGAATGTGAATTCTTGCTCTGCTATTGATGAGCTCTGTGACCTGGGGCAAAATACATAAACTCTTGAAGCTTGTCATGGGTACAATCACGAAGACTTTATACTAGTAATATCAGTTCTGCGTATTTTATGAGATACCACTTACTAGAAGGTGGTGGGAACACAGTAAATAGTGGATGCAGGAGATGTGTTTATCCATCTGTTCCTCCCTCATTCCTCGCATTCCTCTGACTCCACCCTGGAAAATCCAATTTGTGGATTCCAGGCTAGGCATGAGGGATGGTGAGCAGCTGTGGCAAGCATTCCTACACATTCCCCCAAGGGATGCTCTCAGCGAGTGTACCTATCACCCACGCAGCCCTGGGGGAACTAGGCTGCAAGTTGGGGTCTCCAGCCAGGTTCCTGGTGCTGTGCGAGGCCACGGTACTCTAAGATAAGGTGGAGATCCCCAAACGCCTATATCTCTGCCGTAGGCAATCCCATCCAGCTGAATAGCTCCAGCATTCTAATTGGGTGTGGGAGTTTATGTTAATAGATGCTAATATCAATTTGAAAAATTGAGAGGTATTCTCATAATACCATGTATTTGAACTGTCTCCTAAACATGCATATATTCATTATCTCTTTTGGTCTTTACAACAAACTCATGAGGTTCATTGGGCAGGTACAGGTATCTCACCTTAGCAGGTAAAGAAACTGTAGCTAAAAAGTGAAGCATTTTGGGCTTCCCTGGTGGCGCAGTGGTTCAGAGTCCGCCTGCTGATGCAGGGGACCTGGTTCGTGCCCCGGTCCAGGAAGATCCCACATGCCGCAGAGTGGCTGGGCCCGTGAGCCATGGCCGCTGAGCCGGTGCATCCGGAGCCTGTGCTCCGCAACGGGAGAGGCCACAACAGTGAGAGGCCCATGTACCGCAAAAAAAAAAAAGTGAAGCATTTTGCTCATGGTTACAAAATTAGTAAGTAGTAGAAGTGAAGCCAAACCCAGAGGGTTCATCCTTATAGAGACATATTGGGTCAAGGGTATCCTCAGTTTTTATATCCATCCATGTCTCTGGGTATCAGCAATATGACTTATTTTAGTGCCTGGTCATTGTGTCCTGTCATATGCCCCACAGGTTACCCATCCCATCTCACTGCTAAGTGCATTTATTAGTAGCCATGAGATTGTTAAAGAAATGCAAAGGGAAAAAAAAGGAGAAGTAATCACAATTCTTTTCATTCATACTTCATGTTAACACTTGCTACAAATGATACACTCCCAACTCTGTAATAGTTTTTGAAGCCAAGATCCTGGATATCCCAGTATATGCTAGGAGAGAATTGTATTAACTTATTATTTCATCTAAAATTAAAACAGCAAGTATTCTGATGAACAGGAAGACATCTTCATTAAGAAAAACATGTTAAATATGGAAAAGTATAAAAACAAAATATTCCATAATTCCAAAGTATGTATGTGTGTTTGTGTGTATGTGTGTTCCTGTGCTTTCCTTCTTTTCTCTGCTTGTGAAACTTGTGACCTTGGGCTTCCCTGGTGGCGCAGTGGTTGAGAGTCTGCCTGCCGATGCAGGGGACACAGGTTCGTGCCCCGGTCCGGGAGGATCCCACATGCCGCGGAGCGGCTGGGCCCGTGAGCCATGGCCGCTGAGCCTGTGCGTCCGGAGCCTGTGCTCCGCAATGCGAGAGGCCACAACAGTGAGAGGCCCATGTACCGCAAAAAAAAAAAAAAAAAAAACTTGTGACCCTGACTCTATTCCGCTTACACTCACACTCTGTGGGCAGGAGAATCATAAATCCTACTGTTACCTCCTTTCTACTTATAGAGTGCAGTGTGGGGACACCATGACTAGGAATCTTATCTGGCCAAAAATGCAGAAAACCTGCTGTTTCAAAATTTCCTCCTGGTCTTTTCATAAGCATCACTGGGCCCATGCTTTATGATGGTACCCCTTTCTTTAAAAGTAGACAGGTTCTGGGGGACTGCCAGTTCCCCAAAGAGACCTCCATTTATCAGGCATAGTTGAGTTTTTACTCATCACATAAGGGAGAACAACACCTTGAGAGGGTTTTAGTGTATCTCAGAAAGGGGAGGTCAAGGGTGTAGTCAATAGTGTAGGATTAGAAAGTCCTGAAGGGTGTGTTCATGAGTCAACAGTTGAGCAAGATGAGCAAGAGTGTTTGCCCTGTTGAGTAATCTACCGTCCTGAGAAAGGTGATGTTTGCCCAGGTGAGCATTCAATCATCCTGAGCAGGATAAATGGTTTTTATGAGCTGCCTGAGGTTAAGAATGAGGTTATTTACTGGTTTGCAGCTTTATCTTTCTGGGGAAACATTTTCTGGAACAAATTGTAAAGTCACGTTGGGCCTCAGCTTCAAGTCCTGATCGCTGAGCTCTGGAAGTGCAGGTATCTCCATCCACCCTGGAAACCAGAGGATGAACCAAGGGAGGAAAGGCTGCTCTCCATCCTCACCGAGTCCTGCTCCCACCATGGGAATGCTCCCACAGTGGGCTGCCTTAGAGAATTAATATCTGTATTAATATGAGAGGATGAAGATGTGTTTGAGTGGTGCGTGTGTGTGTGTGCATGTGTGTGTGTGTGTGTGTGAAAGGAGGGGGCTGGAAATCAGGAAGAATCCTCAATTTCTACTTCTCACTGGCAACAATAATTTAATAATCATCAAACTTGGATATTCACCAAACTGGAGGAGGGAGTGTATGGTTGAGCTCCCCGAGGGGCATGTGGCAATGTCTGGAGACATTTTTGGCTGTCTCAAGTGGGAGAATAGTGCCATTGGCATCTAATGAGGAGAGGACAAGGATGCTGCTCAGCATCTTGCAAAGCACAGGACAGCCCAGCCCCTGCCTGCAACTAGGATTGTCCAACCCACGATATCAAGTGTGCAGAGGTTAAGGAACCCCGAACTATAAAAAATAAAGGTTCACTCAGGACATACGAAGAAGGAGGGCAGAAGCAGGGACCAGAAAACAGGAAAGCAAGGACAGGGAACATGAGGACCCTCTGGAAGGCAGTCAACTTAAAAAGTGGGTTAGAACAATATCGTACATATTGTTAGTAATCTTTTATTATGGTTCAGCATTGTAGTGAAGCACCATTTCTGTTTAACATTCTAATATTATGGGACAATCATATATCAGGGAGGACGGGGGGTACCCAAACTCACACAGCAATGTAGCATGAGAGCTGGGTCTTGAACTTAGGACATCTAATTGTTTACTCTTCCATACCATGCATTGCACTCAGCTAGCTCATCTAATTACAATCTATAAAAATACATTCCAGAAGATCTATTGCATAAATTGACTATTCTCCTTTGAATCCTGGAGATCAGAATCTCCATTTGCCCATATAATTGGTGTTTTTTTTGTTTTGTTTTTTTTTTGTTTTTTTTTTGTTTTTTTTGTTTTTTTTTAATTGGTGTTTTAAACAGCTTCCATAAAACTCCAGTGATTTGTGTAAACTACCCATGATGCAATAGCAGTTGACTTGAGCAAGAGACAGTCATAAAATAAACGTATCAATGACATCTTGCTGGTGGCACCAAAACAATAAAATATAACCCTAATGTCACTTGCTGCCTCCAGCCCTTTAAAATCCAGATAGTGACTCAAATCACTAACTTCATGCTCCATGGAAAAGCAAAGCCTGTAAGATTTCTGCAGATTTCCAGGGAGGGATTGCATTCTGATGTCTCCAAATCTGGGTTCCTGATTCTTCAAGTGTTGTTTATTCCACATTGCTACAAACCAGACAAGAAATCCAGCCCTTCCTCAATTCCTACATACACATTCACACACGTGTGGCATCTTGCACAAAGAGCTGATAAGTATAGTATACTTACTTGAAGATTTACATAGGAGATAGGAAAGGGGTTGCATACCAACAACTTCAAATTGAACATTAAAGATCTTCCTTGTGAAACCTTCCTTTGGCCACCCTGCCACAAGGGAATTCCCATGGGATGTTTTTCCCAGGGTCACCTGGAAGCGGTAGAGGCACTCCCTCCATGTACTCATAGACCAAGGGACTTGGAGAGCAAAGCACTGGTTTCATTGCAGCCCTAACCTGGCCCCTGAGCCAGCCAACCTGAGCAATGGCAACTTTCAGAACCTGCATACAGTGGCTCTGGCTTTACCCCATGTAGTCCTCAGTCACAGACCATCTCTCTAGCCCCTCCTTCCCCCCACCCCCGGCTCCCTTATATGTCCCTGATTTCTCCTTTTCCTCACTGATACAGAGATAGAGACATATCTCTAAATTCCTCTTAGGTTCCCAAGTTGGACAGCTTAGCCAGTTTTTCTTTTGCTTGAGCTCTTACCAACCCTCTTGGAGTCTTACCTGCCACTCAGAGTGACTTGACATGTGAGCTTTCCAAATAAGAAGAATCCCTTGATAGATGAATTCTGGCACCAGCTATTAAGACAATAAAAAGTTTACTGAGTTAGAAAACAAAAATATACAATACCTCCAAGACATTTTTTTTTCACAGAGGAAGATACATAAATATACCTCCCTGAAAAGCTGAGGCCAGGGGTGGAAGAGATCATAAAGTCCTGTCAAATGCCCCATTCAGTAGTTGTCACTCTTTGATCCACCTCCAAGAAGGGCCTGACCAGCCTCTGCCTAATGGAGAGTCATTCTTTGCCAAGGCAATTCTGACCCACTGTACCTGCCATCATTGGACCTGGTTCCATCACAGGATGAGGGAGAGGTGATACTTTTTATGGCTCCCACAGCACAGGTTCAGATGTTTTAGCATAGAATTTGAGATTCTTCACTCTTTGGAAGCCACCTGAATCTCTAGCCTTCCCTCCCTCTTCTCTCCCCTACACACTCTTGGTTTTCATGCCTCTGGCCTTTGTATATGTTGTTTTTCCTGCCTGGAATTCTCTTTGTCATGTTTCTAAACCTGGAAAAGTTCTGTTCATCTCTAAAATCCACTGCAACTTCCCCAGGTAGAGTAGTTCAATTGCTCCTTTGTCTTCCTGGAGCTCCTTTGTTTTCCTTTGTTTTTCTTTATTATATAGCACATAGCAGACCATATTGGAATGTTTCGTTAAATCCTCAACCTTCCCCTACTACATAAAAGAAACTTCATCATCTATTTCTCCAGCTTTTAGCACAAGGCCTAGGCCACTGTGCATAATATACATTATTACTGAATTACTGTACAAAAACTGTATCCCCTCTTTGACAGCCTTCAAATGCATGAAGACAATGACCTTGCCCATCCTATTCATCTCTTCTCCACCTAGACTCCTAGAATCTTTCACTAATCCTTCCTTCACATGGACCCTGGCTCCCTCTCCATCTTTGTCCCCCTCCCTTGTATACGCTCCCATTTCCCAAGGTCACTCTGACAACTGGGACACAATGTCATACTTTCAGGAGAGCCCTGCAGGTTCTCAAGAACTGGCACCTGGAGGAAGAAGTGATTGTGCTCATGTAAATATTCAGGACTGCACTCCCCTACAAGAGCAGGGAGAGGGTCCCTCAGATCAGGCAGGGCCAGGCTCCTAGACCTACCTCAACATTAGATGGGGCCCTTGGGTACATTTGCCACACACCTGGCCAACTCCAGATCCTCACAGCTCTGAGCTCTGTCCTGTGCACTCTACTTGCACAACTGCCAACTTCCAGATTTTTTCCTGCATACCTGGAAGGATATTTACATTTTTTAATAAAATTTTCTCATCTCACACATGCCATTTTGTAAACTGTTTTCTCATGCAAAAATTATGCTGTGCACAAATACCTTTCCAGGTTATTAAAGATACATCTAACTTAGGGATTCTTAACATAATGTTCCATGGACTGACTTTAGGAAAATTGAGATTTCTAAAATTGAAAGTTGACGTTTATGTGTATGTGCATATATGGCTTTTTTTTTTTTTTTTTTGGTGGTACACGGGCCTCTCACTGTTGTGGCCTCTCCCATTGCGGAGCACAGGCTCCGGACGCTCAGGCTCAGTGGCCATGGCACACGGGCCCAGCCACTCCACGGCATGTGGGATCTTCCCGGACCGGGGCACGAACCCGTGTCCCCTGCATCGGCAGGTGGACTCTCAATCACTGCACCACCAGGGAAGCCCCCATATATGGCTTTTTATGGGGAGAAGATCTATGGCTCTTGGAGACTCAAAAGCATCCACTAGCCAAAAATTAAGAACCCATCATCACTTTTATTGGACACACAATATTCCACTATACGATTGTGCCATGCTTTATTTTAAAAATTCCCTATTGTTGGACATTTAGGCTGTTTCCACTGCCTTGATACTACAAGGAATTCTTCTCTGGCTACTCTTGTGGATACAGGTGCTCATTCATTCATTCCTTCAGATGAATCCCAAGAAGAGAATTGTTTGCCTAAAGGACATGAACCTTTTTAAGGCAATTCTCTGGTTCTTATTTGATTCCTATTTGAAGGTTCTAGCCCTTGGTTTTTCAAGTCCAACTCTGGACCATCTCAAGCTCTGCCCTGAAGCTCCCCCCTGTGCAGCATCATCTCAAGTCTGCCTTCATCCAACCACCCTTCGCTCCAGTCAAGTGACTTCACAGCGAGCTCCTTTGGCTTCTCTCAGCTACAGGCAGCCTCCTTGAATGGATCTGAGACAGAGCATTGGACTTAAGTCTCAACAGACTTTTGCTCAAGCTACATCTCTGTCACATACTGTCTGTGTAATCTTTGCCAATTCACTCAACTCCTCTGGGTGACTGGAGAAAATCATTTTTGCCCTAAGAATAAGTGTCTCATTTTACAAGTGAAAATTTTGACCCTGACTTGATGTGACTTATTCAAATAACGATCTTCTTTGCACTCCAGGCTCTAGAAGGACAGGTGAGGATTTAGAAACCGAGGCATCCCTTGGAATTTCCTTATGAACTATTTTGCCATTTCCCTACTTTCCACCAGAGGCGTAATGAAAAGCTTCAAATTTCCAAAGAGGCATTTAATGATGTGAAATTAATTATGTGAGTCACAAAGCAATTCAATTCTGGATTAATTGATTGAGAGATTATTTCAAACCTTCTCATAAAGGGGCGGGGGGGGGAAGACTAATCAAACTGAAACCTGAAACCTTTAGGGAAAAATCTCCATGTGCTCTTTTCCACCTTCTTCTCCACAGTGAGTTATGTCTGCCAAAGCACTAGGTGAAAACTATGGGGTGAGCCCTGAGCCACAGGAATGCATCTGCAGAGACAGGTAGCTGGGGAGACACAGGAGAAGTTATGAGTCTCTAGGCAGAGCTTCACTCATAATGGCAAAGCTCTAGCCTCACAGTCTGGTCTCCTCTAAACAACCCTACGTGTCCCAACATGACAATGCTATTACCTGCTTTAGGACTGCACTAGGTAGATAGAGTATAGGTTTGGCTGATGTAACATAGACCCAAATTGGCAATGGTACAAGCAAGGTTATGTGTTAGTTCTCTTTCCAGGGCTGGGATGGTGCCTCCATAATTCTCAGGGCAGCATATCACAGCATCCACTGGAGTCCACTGCCTGTGCTGCTTGGACCCGCTTCTTCATATTAGTTCTGGAAACATTCCTTCAGGATTCTAAAAGGCTTAGAGGGAAATGACAGCCCCGACCATACTGCCATTTGTCTTGGGGCTTTAAGTCAGTCATCATTCACTGCTCCACTCTGCGTTCTAGATTTTCCCTCACCCTCAGCTAGAAGCTAATGGCATGACCCATTCACCCATTCATCCTGGAAGAGTCTGAGGCCATGGTCACCTGCCCTCCTTAGACTGTGACTGCTGCATTTGTCCATTTACTATCAAGATGGGGTAGAAGAACACCAGCAGAATGCCAAAGTGGATCACCTGGAGGCCAAACATTACTTCTTACTGAGCACTTTCTCCTCCTTATCAGAAATAATTATCTTCATCAGGATGGTGACTCCTCTTTTTGCATGATGTTCCCTTGGGACAAGGAGCCCAAAGCTCCCTGGAAACAGTAATAAACTATATTTCAATGGTCTCTCTCCATGTTCCCTTGAAAGTATTCCCTTTTGTTAACCAAGACCTCCAAACACTCAGCGTTCAGATTTTCCATAACGGATGCATAAATTCTCCAAGTGAGGATACTCCCACTGCTACCTCCCTTGGTTACCAGTCCATATATTCTACCTTTTGAGGGCACAGTGACATACAAAGATCATTGATTTAGAATATACACTGCATCCTGGAAGATGACACATCATTCTAACACTAGTGCCTCAGCTGTGTCTTCAACAAGCCATTCCATCACTCTATTAGGTTGGCAATTTCTGGATGAGTGGAATGTGATATGATAAGCGAATCTGCAAAGCCTCTTTAACTGTAAAGTGGGTCCCCCCCAAGTCTGACACACTGTTACATGGGATCCACTGGCAGTGAATGGTACAGTCTTAAAGCTCCCAGATAGTGATACCAGGTGAGGCCCTGCAGGCAAGAAAGGCAAAGCCACACCTGACCTATGTACCTATTCCTGTCAAAAGGAATCACTGCCCCTTCGAAGCGAATCTTCCTAGGGTTTATCTCCTACCCCCTAGGAAGAGTGTGTATGTGTTCTTACATTTATGGTCCAATTATCACGACATCATGAATATAAGTGTGATATTCTTCCTAATGTTCAGACAGCTCAGGTTTCCTCGGAATATATTATGACAGAGGGAAAGAGAGCTAACATAGCCCTGGGGCATGACTAATGTATACTATTGTATGTTCTAAGTGAATACAAACTGTATCTCACTCCCTTTTCTGATAGGGATGGAAAGAACACATTTGTCACACAAGTGGCCACATTCCATGTATCTAAGACCCTGTTAATGACCCTATTAAAGGTACCACATCTTGTATAACAGATGCAAGTAGAGCTCCATCTAGGTTGAGTTTGCAGTAGACTCGATCATCCTCCAGGAACCACCTGACCTTTGTAGGGGCCACACTGATGAATTAATGGCGATAAGAACAACCAACCCTATGTCCTAGGTCTTTAAGGTGACACTGATCTCTGTCACTTCCCACAGCATGCAATATTGTGTTGACAATACAAGGGAAACTAGAAAACATTTTGAATGGAATGACAATAAGTACAACATATGAAAATTTGTAAGAAACAGATGACACAGTGCTTAGAGGTGAAAGATTACATCATTAATTTTTAATCCTTTTAATTTTCTAATGTAAGTAGGTAAAGGTAAATTTTCCCTCTATGTTCCAGTTCAAATGCTGTCTAGTTTACTTTGTATTATCTTTTTGGACCTATGGATTACTTAGAAGTATATTGTTTAATTTCCAAATATTCAGGAATTACCATTTTGTTACGGATTTCTAATTTAGTTCTGCTATTGTCAAATAACATACTCTGCATAATTTCAGTACTTTTAAATTTATTGCGAACTGTTTCATGGTTCAGCATACAGTCAAGTCTATCTTGGTGAATGTGCCATGAGTTCTGAAAAGAATGTGTATTCTGCTGACGTGGGTAGAGTGTTCTATAAATGTCATTTAGGTCAATTTTGTTGATGCTGTTCAATTCTTCTATACCTTTAGTAATTTTGTCTAATTTCATAGGAAGAGCTTGAAGAGCTCTTTGTAGGAAGAGCAATGTTAAAGTCTCCAAATATAATTGTGGATTTATCTAATTCTTCTTTCTGTTCTGTCCATTTGTGAGTCATGTATTTTAAAGCTCTCTTAATTGGGTAGTTTAGGATTATGTCTTGTTGATGAATTACCCTCATGTTCCTATAAAACGTCCCTCGTTAGTCTTGATAATATTCTTTGTTTTGAATTCTACTTTGTCTGATATTAATATAGCCAATTCTTCTTTCTTATGATTAGTATGTGCACATTACATCTTTTTTCAATACTCTGAATTCTAACTTATCCGTGTCTTTGTGTTTAAAGTGATTTCCTTATAAGCAGCACACAGTCGGTCTTGCATTTTTATCCAGTCTGGACTGATTTCTGCCTTTTAATGGGAATGTTTACCATTTATATTCAATATAATTAATAATATAATTAGGTAAATTTACCTTCTTGTTATTTGTTTTGAATTTGGCCCAAATGTTCTTTGTTCCCTCTTTTCTCTTTCCCTGTCTTCTTTTGGATTAATTGAATATTTTTTATCATTCTAGTTTAATTCCACTGTTGGGTTATAAGCAATACTTCTTTGTTTATTTGTTTGTTCACTAGGGTTCACAATATGCATCTCTAACTTATCACAATCTACCTTCAATTAATATTATACTACTTTACATATAAATTAAAAACCTTGTAATAGTATACTTCCATTCACCTCCTCATGTACTTTGATAAATTTTATCATAAAATTTATTCTCACATAGATTAAAATCCACAATATATTGGTTTGATTTTGCTTTCAGCAATCAATTTTTTTTTTTTTTTTTTTTTTGCGGTACGCAGGCCTCTCACTGCTGTGGCCTCTCCCATTGCGGAGCACAGGCTCCGGACACGCAGGCTCAGTGGCCATGGCCCACGGGCCCAGCCGCTCCGCAGCATGTGGAATCTTCCTGGACCAGGGCACGAACCCGCGTCCCCTGCATCGGCAGGCAGACTCTCAACCACTGCGCCACCAGGGAAGCCCAGTAATCAATCATTTTTACAGAAACGGCATATACTTAAATTAAAAAATTATGTTACATTTACCATTTCTGGAGCTTTTCATTTCTCTCTGTAGATCCAAATTTTCATCATTTATTTTCCTTCCATGTGAAGAACTTCTTTTTTAACATTTCTTGTAATCCAGGTCTGCTAGCCAAAAATTCTCTCAGTTTTTTTTTCTGAAAGTCTTTGTTTTGCTTTCAATATTGAAAAATATTTTCGTCAGATACATAAATCTAGTTTTACAGTTTCTTTTTTCTTTCAGCACCTTGAAGACGTTTTTCTATTCTTCTGGCATGCACAGTCTTTTTTTTTTTTTTAATTTATTTTTGGCTGCATTGTGTCTTCGTGATTTGGTCTTAGTTGCTGCTCGGGCTTTCTCCAGTTGCCGCCAGCAGGGGCTACTCTTCATTGCCGTGCGCGGGCTTCTCATTGCGGTGGCTTCTCTTGCTGCAGAGTTTGGGATCTAGGCGCGCGGGCTTCAGTAGTTGTGGCACGCAGGCTCAGTAGTTATGGCGCATGGGCTTAGCTGCTCCGCGGGATCTTCCCGGACCAGGGATCAAACCCGTGTCCCCTGCATTGGCAGGCAGATTCTTAACCACTGCGCCACCAGGGAAGTCCCTAGCATGCATAGTCTTTGATGAGAAATTGGATTAATATATTTATTCCTCTATACATAATTTTTTCTGGCTGTTTTTAAGATTTTTCTCTTCATCTCTTGTTTTCAGAAATTTAATTAATATGCTTTTTTGTGTGTTTTTCATTGCGTTTTTCCAGCTTGAGTTTTGACGAACATCTTGGATCTGTGGATTTATATTTTTTAATCAAATTTGTAAAATTCCTTGTCATTATCCCTCAAATGTTTCTGTATGCATATGAATTTAATATATGACAAATGTGTTTTTTAAGTCAGTGGCAAACATACATCCTATGAAATAAATGGTTTGGAACCTTTATTTTTTTCCTCTACTTCACTCCATTCACAAAAATAAATTGTTTTTATATTAAAAACCTCACGTAAAGAACAGAAATATAAAAGTTTTCCATGAAAATAAAAGGATTAGTTTAAGAACTTAGTGTAAAATATTCAAGTTATTGCTCTAGCAAAACCTGTATGTATTTATACAAAAATTACTGGCCCTGTTAACACTTAACTATTGGCCAGCTGGGTAGGCAGCCCCCAGCCATCCCCCAAATCAGATCTGCCATATGTGATTGTGCAATTTATGACGACCATGTTCCAAATATTTTTTTATCAGTTGTTCTTTGAAATAAAAATGATGAAAATCATGTGTTTCTTTTAAAAAAATGTTCCCTTGTATCTGGTTCAACTGCAACATATAGTAAAACAATAACAATAATGTTTTAAACAAAATAGAAATCTATTTCTCTCTCATGTTAACATAGGAGTTCAAGGTTTATACAGAGGCTTGAATATCATCAGGTACGCAGACTCCATCCCTCTTACTGCTTTGTAGCTTCCAGCTTGTGATCCAAGCTCCATATATCTTACCCATTTATCTATTTTATCTTAGCCAGCCAGGAGGAGAAACAGAGGAGAAAATCACGCCCCTCCCTTTAAAAATATTACCTGAAAAAATGTCAACACTAATTCCATTTATACCCTACGTTCAGAATTTAATAACATGGCCACGTCTAACTACAAGGAAGTCTGGGGAATGAGGTTTTGTCCCGGGCTACGGTTTCCAGGTAATTTTCAGGTGCTGCATTATTGAAGGAGAAGGTGGAGGACAGATATTAGGGGACAAATAAATTCTTTCCTTCAACAAAACTGTCTGGCCACCAATATATAAGGCACTAGTAACAGGCTAAGAATGAACTTACATACAGTCCCTCCCACATGAACTAAGAACATGTATCTTTTATTCCCTGCCTACAGCCTATTTTCAACCAGTTTTGTGTGTAATTATATTGTGTTGGTTTAGTTCCTACGAATCACCATTACTAAGCTCCACATAGAACTCAGCACTACATTACACACCAAGAGAGATCCTTGAGTGTTAGAATGAAAGAAAACTTCAGAGATCATTTAATCCTTTGTGGTTAAGAAAACTGAGGTCCAGAGAGAAGGGACTTACCCAAGATGCCTGCTTCAGTCTCTTTGTTGGCAGGGCTCAGATATCTATCTCCAATCACCACAGAATTTGTCAGGACTCTGAAATTCAAGAAGTAGAAGCTGAGCTTCCCTCAGGATTCCCCTGCTGTATGAGTCATAGAGAAAAACCCCTGGGGACAGCCAGCAATTAACAAAGCTGCTGCTGTAAGAAAGTAGCTTGCTAGGCACTTGAACTTCTCACTATTAAATGGGAATTGATCCCACCTAGACTGCTAAAATATCTTTCATACCAGCATCTGTACCTGGAAAGAAACCAGTTAGCGGAACGTGCTGGATTTAACACCATAATCCAACACCAGCTGTGTGTCCTTGAGCACACTGCTTAACCCCACTGAGTTTCAAATTTCTTACCTCTAACTTGGAGGTGATCATCCCTATACTATTGTACTAAAAGGATCTAGTGAAATACCACAGATAATACCTTGAGCACAATACCCGGTACTTGATAAATGTAACTTTTATTCAATTACATTCATGTATCATTGCTTCCAGGAAGAACTTCCTTTACCAAAACCATTTTGGATGAATCACTACCTCAAATCCTTCAATGGCTCCCGATCACTTACAGAAGAAAGTCCAAACCCCCAGCCTTATGTTCAAGGTCTTTTCTTAAAAAAGGGAAGCTTTGATAAATCCAAGATGGAGCTAAAACATAAGTCAACTGACTCTTGTTCTAATAATCCCTGAACAAATAACTATAGTAAGATGTAGAAGGTTCTACAAGAGAGATTAATATAGAGCCCTGGCATGGAAGGGAGGACCTTTTGTCATAATAATGCTTACATCTTCTCAGCCATTCCTGTCCAGGGATTGGAACACATCCTAAAAGAATAACTGTAGTCATTTCTAGGTGGCAGAGTTGTGGGTAGCTTTTAATAATTTTGTTATCAGTTTGATTATTTTACATCAGCAGCAAAATATTTTTCATCGGTGTAATAAAAGTAATACGATAATGATAGTAATATATGGTGCCTATAACTGAAGGAAGTAATGAAGGGGGAAGTCTGTGAATGAAGTCCGATATTAGGACATTGAATGACAAGATAACCCCAGTAGTCCTCGGGGTCATAAGAAAGTATATGTTACACAAAGGATCACTGCCAGTTTATTCTATCTCAAGTCCCAAGGTCATTTTTCTCTTTCTGAGACTCTATGGCTACATCTTGAGGCTAGACTTGCAATTGAAGGGCACTCCTCGCCTCTAAGATAAGCAGCCAACAAGAGATTCAGATCTAAAATATAACAGAAAATCATGCAAATCAATAAGAAACAGAAAGCCACCCCAATAGAAATATGGTAACAGGAGACAAACAGTCAATTTCAGAAGAGGAAGCCTCAAAAGCTAACAAGCTTTAAAGAGATGTGCAAAATCATCAGCAATTAGAGAAATGCAAATGACATTTTGAACCTAGGAGAAATTATAAGCATTTTGCACTAGCAAAAACAATAAAAAAAAAGAAAAAAACTGTGTCATAAACTTGGTTGGTGAGGTTGTGGAGAAATTGGAACCCTATACATTGTTGGTGGGAATGCAAAATGGTGCAGCCGCTATGGAAAACAAGATGGAGGTTCCTCAAAAAATTAAAAATAAAGCTACCATATGATCCAGGAATCCCACTTCTGGGTATATATCCAAAAGAATTGAAATCAGAATCTTGAAGAAATATCTGCACTCCGATGTTCAATACAACACTATTCACAATAACTAAGGTATGGAAACAACCTGAAAGTCCACTGACACATAAATAGATAAAGAAAACATGGTATATACATACAATAGAATATTATTCAGCCTGAAAAAAGAAGGAAATCCTGCCATATATGACAACATGGATGAACCTGGAGGACATTATGCTAAATGACATAAGCCAGTCACAGAAGAACAAATACTGCATGATCCTACTTATATGAGGTACCTAAAATAGTCAAACTCAGGGAATTCCCTGGTGGCCCAGTGGTTAGGACTCCACGCTTTCACTGTCAAGGGTGTGGGTTCAATACCTGGTTGGTGAACTAAGATCTCACAAGCCACGCAGTGTGGCCAAAAAAAAAAAAAAAAAAAAGTCCAACTCATAGAAGTAGAGAATAGAATGATGGTTGCCAGAAGCTAGGGAGAGTGGAAAATGGGGAGTTGCTCAATGGGTATAATACGTTCTGGAGCTCTGCTGTACAGCATAGAGCCTATAATCAACAATACAGTATTGTATATTTAAAGATTGGTTAGGAAGGTAGGTCCCATGTTAACTGTTCTTACAAAACAATCAATAATAATAATAATTACCCAAAGAGGCTCAAGGAAACTTTTACAGGTGAAAGAAAAACAAAACACAAAACCGAACTAGTAGTGATGTGGGAACTACTGGCCAAGTGGGAGGACATCGTGGAAGGCAAACTAGCAACACTTACCCCCACTCCTTACTCTATGTGTAGATTGTTGGGTATATATCTACACATACCCGACAATCTCCCTCCAGGGTGTAAAGCACAAGAAATTCTCACAAAGCTTCATCAGAGGACACGCCTGGAGATGTTTCTTGTTGTATTTCTTTCTTGGAGCAAGTGGGAAGATGGGGTGGAAAATAATTCTGATGCTCATTCCTGGGAAAGTGAGTAGGTAAAAGTAGATAGAGACACAGTATAAAATACCATGGAGGGCTTCCCTGGTGGCGCAGTGGTTGAGAATCTGCCTGCCAATGCAGGGGACACGGGTTCGAACCCTGGTCTGGGAAGATCCCACATGCCGCGGAGCAACTAGGCCCGTGAGCCACAACTACTGAGCCTGTGCGTCTGGAGCCTGTGCCCCGCAACAAGAGAGGCCACGACAGTGAAAGGCCCGCGCACCGCGATGAAGAGAGGCCCCTGCTTGCTGCAACTAGAGAAAGCCCTTGCACAGAAATGAAGACCCAACACAGCCAAAAATTAATTAATTAATTAATTAATTAAAAAAAAAAAAAAACCTTCCTTTCAAAAAAAAAAAAAGCCATGAAATATCAGACAAGAGTTCATAGGAATGGTTTAGGTTATTGTTATAGCAACACTGATGGATCTTAAAAACATTGCCCTTGATGAAAAAAAAGGGAAAACCAGAATGGATACATTTATGAAGATTCAAAATACATGCATATAAAATAATATGCATTTTGAGAGAACTCATGCAAACAGAGAGAGAGACATAAACCCAATAGCATCTCTTTGGCCTCTCCTCCTCCCACGCTCCCTGTGTGTCTACACTTTCCATGCCAACAATACTGAACTGCTTGTAGTTCCATGAACTCAGCACGCTGTTTCACTATTGTCTGCCTCTGTACATGCTGTTCCTTCCCCAACCCTCCTGTCTGGTTCACTGACGGATGGGCACACTGAATCTTACTCACTACTGAATCATTGGAGCTTACAGCTTGCTATTTGGTGCAGAATAGCTGCTCAGTAAATATTGTTGACTTAAACTCAGTTTAGACAGCTTCAGCAGGCCTCCCCTGCACCACAAGCCCCCTCTCTCTCCTTTCCCGATCTTTTTGTGTAGTAGCTACATGTTGTTGAGTACCTTCTAAATCCCAACACCGTACTAATATGTGGAAGGCACATGCGTGAAGGTCAAGATTCTGGGAGCTCAGTATGGAAAGAAGACTGGGGTATAAAGTTCCATGTGTTCATTCTCATTTAATCCCCACCACCACACATTTTCTGTAAGATAATCCTTACCACTGTACCTGGCATCCACTAGTCCAGAGCCCCTCTGGTTCATTCCCATCAAGAGTAAACTTCCAGCCGTATACCAGGGCATAGGAGAAGATGACACCTGATGCAGTTGCTTGAGGCGATCTAGAGGGCCCTTTGTTTTTACAGATTTTCAACCAGTCCTCCTCTTGGAAGGCCCAACTTTGCCCTGTTCAGAAGTTCCAGAATCCAGAACCTTTCTAAGGCTCTAGACTATAAATTTCTTTGCTCTCTTTGTTCCCCAGAACTTCTCAGGTCTGCTAATACCAATTGGACCAGTTGTTCATCTGCTTTCCAGCTTTCAGTATCCTTATCATCCCTTCTTCCCTTTTTTTGTCCTTGAGTTTATGCCATGCATTATGCTAAATTTCAGTTACTGTCATTTTACTGGTGTTTTGGGAGAGAACAGGGATAAATGAGTATGTTCAATTTATCATCTTTAACCGAAGGCTGCCCATTCTCAGACAATTTAAATAGTTAAAAATGTTTTAGTTTGAGGCAAAATAGGCAACTTGGTAAGATCCGTCTTGCATTCTTTTTTTTTTTTTTTTTTTTTTTGCGGCACGCGGGCCTCTCACTGTTGTGGCCTCTCCCTTTGCGGAGCACAGGCCCTGGACGCGCAGGCTCAGCGGCCATAGCTCACGGGCCCAACCGCTCCGCGGCACGCGGGATCCTCCCGGACCGGGGCACGAACCCGCGTCCCCAGCACCGGCAGGCAGACTCCCAACCACTGCGCCACCAGGGAAGCCCCCGTCTCACATTCTTGTTTTGACACAGTAAATCTTCAGATATTAGAGAACACCTTCATTTCCCCTTTACACTTTGATCCCTCTCTTCTCCAGGATAAAGACAAACCCCCCTCCGGTATTCATTAAAATTATTTTATTGGGCTTCCCTGGTGGCGCAGTGGTTGGGAGTCCGCCTGCCGATGCAGGGGACACAGGTTTGTGCCCCGGTCTGGGAAGATCCCACATGCCGCGGAGCGGCTGGGCCCATGAGCCATGGCCGCTGAGCCTGCACGTCCGGAGCCTGTGCTCCGCAACGGGAGAGGCCACAACAGTGAGAGGCCTGCGTACCGAAAACAAAAAAAAATTATTTTATTTGTGTGTAATAGAAACTACACCCAGCAAACATACAAAAAAGGTTGAGGGGAGATGGGTGCACTGGAAGGAAGAACATCGAGCTAGCTCACAGTTGCCTACACCATAGATCATTGGTTTTCAACATGCGCTCCCAGAGCAGCAGAAGGATACTTGGGAACTCTCTGAATTGCAAATTCTCATGCCCCACCCTAGACCTACTGGACCAAAAAGTCTGGGGCTGGCACCTAGCAATCCATATGTGAACAAGGAGATTCTGATGCACACTCAAGTCTGGAAGCAACTGCCTTAGGATCAGCTATGGCCAAGGACACAGGGATCTCAAGAACAAATCTGGCCACTGTATTACCTGAGAAAGAGCGATTATAAACTGGAGAGCCACTCATTTGATACGAATTACACTCCAACCTCCCAGTAATTAACAGTACTCCTACGGAAGAGACAGTGAACTTCCAGACGGTCGGTGTTGAAAACGACTCCCAGGACTTCCCTGGTGGCGCAGTGGTTGAGAGTCTGCCTGCCGATGCAGGGGACACGGGTTCGTGCCCCGGTCCGGGAGGATCCCACATGCCGCGGAGCGGCTGGGCCCGTGAGCCGTGGCCGCTGAGCCTGTGCGTCCGGAGCCTGCGCTCCGCAAGGGGAGAGGCCACAACAGTGAGAGGCCCACGTAACGCAAAAAAAAAAAAAAAAAGAATCTGCCTGCCAATGCAGGGGACACAGGTTCAATCCCTGGTCTGGGAAGATCCCACATGCCGCAGAGCAACTAAGCCCGTGCGCCACAACTACTGAAGGCGGCGCACCTAGAGCCCGTGCTCCGCAACCAAGAGAAGCCGCTGCAGTGAGAAGCCCACGCACCACAACAAACAGTAGCCCCACTCACCGCAACTAGAGAAAGCCCGCACGCAGCAACGAAGACCCAACACAGCCATAAACAAATACATTTTTTTAAAAAAAAGAAAATGACTCCCATCCATTCACACTTTAGTCTCATGCTTTCACTTGTTCTATTGTACGTGAGGGTCTGTTCTAAGAGAGCTGACCCAGGTCTACAGCATCCTCTCCACTGGGTATTCAGGGTGCTACTCATAATACAGGTTTGAAAACAGCTTTGTGCTGAAGGTGTGGCTGATAGCCTTCTGAAGAGCTTTGCTCTCAGGAGCTAAGGGTTTAAGGTTTTTTCACCAAGAGGTAATCTACAACAAAGACAGTGAATCTCCTGTCCTTGGTTTGGTTTCATTCCAGCCTTAGAAAACATAGAGGGAGATGCACCCCAAAGAAAAAATTGGATTTGATTGATACCTGAGTTATTATGATTCAGAAAAGTTTCTGAGAAGTTTCGAGAGTTAAAGAATCATAAATAAAAATAATAATAAAAAATTTTTAAAAAGAGTCATAAATAAAACAATCTTTTTTTTTGTCACAGGAGCATTGTTTCTCATCCCTGACCCAGGTTGCTCAGAGAGCCACTAAGATTCTAATATACCAAGGGTCCAATATATTGAAAGGAAAATCATGGTTTCAGTTTGAGGGTCTATTGTGTGCCCAACAAGGCACAAAGCTTTTATACGTAGTATGTCAATTCACTTAAAGTTTAAAGCATTCATGAGTTTTATCCTCCTTTTAAATATGATGAAGCTAGGGCTCAGAAAGGATGAACAGCTTGACCAAAGGCACACAGCTAGTAAATCAAGATTAAACTCCTATCTACCTGCCTGCAGCATCCTTGATCTTAACTACCTGCGCCACACTGGCTCCATGAACACACAGAGCTATGTTTCAAGTAAAGCAGTTCCCAGTTTGGACAGAACTGGGTCAGTCCAAAAGGTATTCAGAGCTTTACTCTGCCCAGAACACATCTTAATCTCCACCACCACCAAACAGTCTTATCTGCCTAGCAAAGGACTGCATTTTCTTCAAGACCCAGTAATGGATCACATCCTTTACGAATCTTTCCTACCACCCCAAAACTGAGTCAGTCACTTATTTTATCCTGCTGCTCTTTGTTTACCTGTATGTCTCTCCCACAAAACTGTGAGCTCTTAGAAAACAGGATTGGCTTGATCTCTTGCATCACTACCACCTAGGGCAGGGCTAAACACATAGGGTGTATTTAGTAGTTGCTTGTTGATTCAAAAAATAAAGAATGACGGATAGATGGATGGATGGATGGATGGATGGATGGATGGGTCTCAAAGGGAAATGATAGCAGCAAATACATGACTTTAGTATGGATAGCTCAAGTGTCAATTAGGGCAAAACCAAAGCTATTTATCTAAAAACACTGGTGCTTCAGTCCAGTGAATCTTGCCCTTGGTATTTCTTTTATATCTCTACCAATATCACATGTCTCAGGAATAAAGACACAGACCTACTAGAGAATGGACTTGAGGATATGGGGAGGGGGAAGGGTAAGCTGTGACAAAGCGAAAGAGAGGCATGGACATATATACACTACCAAACGTAAGGTAGATAGATAGTGGGAAGCAGCCGCAGAGCACAGGGAGATCAGCTCGGTGCTTTGTGACCGCCTGGAGGGGTGGGATAGGGAGGGTGGGAGGGAGACGCAAAAGGGAGGGGATATGGGAACATATGTATATGTATAACTGATTAAATTTGTTATAAAGCAAAATAAATTAAAAAAAAAGAAAAAAAATATATCACATGTCTCCTATCTTCCCCCTTTCCTTTACTTCCCTTGCCTTCCTTCTCTCTCTCTCTCTTTCCCCCTCTCTTCTCTCTGTTAAATGCCTATAATATAGAACTTAAGTCATTCATATAATATTTTCATTTGTTATAATATATGATTCAGATATAAATAACGTTCCGCATTCTTAATTTCAAAATACAATGGATGGAACATTTTTATAATGTCTAAAAATAAGATCCAAAACAAAAACACCCACAAGTCTCTCCCTTGAGTTAACAGCATACAGTAAATTGATTTTTTTCTTTTTTTTTGGTGAGTCAGTGACTATCAATAGGGAAAAAATTATCCAACCTTGTTCAATGGTAAGAATTAACACAGTCTCAGCACCTACTAAGTGCCAGCAATGCATTAATCATAAATATACACTAATAATTAATCATATATAATATATATTATTAATTATATATTAATAATTAAGCAAATATCCTCCATCTTATTATCTGCATTTATAGGGAGACAACTGAGGCTCAGAGAGGTTAAGTGACTCTTCCAGTACTACCCAGTAAGGAAGAGGAGGTGAGATTCAAATTCAAGACACAGACTTTCTCACTCGATTAAACATTTTCTCACGCGAAATCAAAGAAGCCATATTGGTAGGAGAAAGGAAGAGGAAATTCCCCTGGCTAAAAACAAAAAGGATTAAGGAACACTTTTTCAAGGAGAATACCAAGGTTACTCGGCCATGGTTTTGTAATCACGGGTGTAGAGCTTGCATGCTGACACTTCCTATGATTCAGCTCTGCCGTCTTACTCGGCTCTTTTCAAAATTAAACCACGTTTTAGAAAAGGAAACAATATCAAACTGATAATAATTTCTGTTTAAAATCTGATAATTTAAAACAATGGTGAAAGCCAGTGGAATGACAGAGATTTTTATCTCACCTTCTAGTCACAGAAATGTTGACTGTGAAAAAAGTCTGAATTCCAAATTCCAGAAACAAAACTTTCGTTGCTAACTCTGGAGGTTTGTCATATTATTTCACAACCTACACTCCCCACGCCCCCACTCTCATGAGTCTGCTTCCCCTTCCTCCCTCAGTCCATGCCATGAACCCAAAGGCAGGCTACAAGAAGGGGGCCGTTAGCGAGGGGACCAGGAGTCCTTCCCTGCACGTGGCACTTCTGAGAATCTCTAAATACCACCTCCCCGTGATCCTCTCAAGAGGCTCGGGGCTGAGCAAGAAGGAGTAGGAAACCAGGCAGTATGTTAGCCCCACTTGGGTTCTGAGACTTGCTACTTGGCCATAGTTTTCTCTGGCTTGAACCATAGCAGCAGGCAAGGTGGAAAGTGTAAGAAAAGAAAGTGTAACTGATGTCCTCGGGGAAGTCATCAGAGTGAAACCAGATGGGATCTGGTTTCTGGCCAAGGCCAAGGTGGCCTGCCAAGTGTGGCTGCCAGGCCTGCCCCCCGTCCAGACTTGGGGGAGCCTTGTAGCATCAGCGTTCTGCTCTCACACCTCATTAGGTTCCTACTGCATTTTGCACCTTCATTCTTAAGAAGTCACATATGTCCCATTAAATGTGAGTCTTTCCCAAGGCCAATCTGAAGCCTCTACTCTTCTGGGCTGCATCTTGACAAGTTAGTACACTATAGTGGTTGAACATGGTCTGTGGATTTAAGCAGATCTGACTTCAAATTCTGGGTCTGTCTATTGTCATCGATGTGCCTTCATGTCATTCGGTCCTTTGACTTCTCTGTGAGAAGAACTCCCTAATCTATGTTTTCATTCCCTACCTCTAACATAGCCAACTGCCTGCTAAACATTTCCACTTAGATGTTCCTTTATTGCCTCAAATATGACAAACAAAAAGCATTATCTACTCTTTCCCATCCCCTCACATCCTTTGTACTGTTCTTTCTTTCTCCTAATGGAACCACTAGTCATTGAGATCCATTTTTAACTCCCCATATTGAGTTAGAACATAAATCTTTTTGAATCTTCCTCCATATAGTTCTCTGTAGTCCAACTCTTCATTTCTCACAGGTTCTGGTCAGTTCATGACATTTTATTCCCCTATATGTGTACTCCTTTTGAAACAGGAGGGAAAGGGGACAGGGCACAACCTTTAAAAGAATGACATAGCCATAGGACATGGCAAAAACTGCTTAGAACCAGCTAGGTCCAAGATGGCAGAAGATTCGACTTCCAGTGGACCTTGAGCCTCATTATATGCTCATTGTAATACGTTAGCATCTAAATAACACACCCACCAGCACCATGACAGTTCTGAGGCTAACCATAAAAGGCCAAAAAGCAGGCAGTGGCCCAATTCCTGGAAATCCCCGCCCCTTCTCTGAAATAGTTGGAATAACCCTCCCACTCATTAGCCTATGAAATTACCCAGCCCATAAAAACTAACCATGCCATATTTGGGGGCCTCTCACCTTCTGAGATGGCCCACACTCTGTCTGTGGAGTCTGTTTCTCTGTAAATAAATCCACTTCTTACCTATCACTTTGTCTCTCACTGAATTCTTTCTGCAACGAGATATCAAGAATCTGAGTTTCATTAAGTCCTGAGACCAGGTGTGTGACCTCAATTAAAAGACCATGGGTTTAAGTCCCAATCTGGTTTTGGCCAGGTTCGAGTTCTGGCACGTGGGTTCAAATCCCAGTCTGAGTTGCACAGTTTCACTTTCAAACTAGCCTTTATTCCACAGCCAGAAAAATTCTTTCTGAAATCACGTTGACCAAAATACCCTTCCATCACCACCTTCACTGCCATTAAAAGCATCAACAAACTTCCAACTGGAAAAGTGTATACTCCTTGACCTGGTGCTCAAGGCTCTTCATATCCAGGCTCAGCTTCTTCAAACATCATCTCGCAGGCAGGGCTCCCCACCTAAGGTTTCTGCTTCCGTCAAACCATTTCACTCAACATGTACTCATTCCATTCACTAAATATTAGTAGAATGCCCACATTAAGCCAAGTATTAGGGATACAGGGGGTGAATAAACAGACACAGCCTCTCTGTAGTAGAACAGTCTTTAGACACATAAACACATGTATGATGACAAATTGTGAACTCCTGGTTAAACATGACAGATTGACCATAGCATTTATATCTTTTCTTTCCTCCAATGAAATAAACGACAACAACAGCAAGAAACTGTTTAACGTATAAGTGGACAACACATTCTGATGAAACTTTGGAAGACAGGCTATAGATAGATGAGCAATGATCAACTAAGCAGAGTGGAGAAAATTTCAACCTTAACCAACTGGAGAGGCATATTCTGACATAATCAGTCATGGACCCTGTGGAACCATCTGCAAGGCAAGGCTCTCATGGGCCTGACCTTCCACAAAGGCATGAGGCTGCACATCCAGACACAGAGAGGATTAAACTCTTAGATTCCCCCTTGGCCCTGCAGAGCCTGACAGACACCCTACAGGCAGAAGAGCTATTGTCTGGAGAAATTGTTTGAGGAAGCTCCAGACCCATGAACGTCAGGCACAGAGCAGAACAGAGATGCACAGGTCTGAAAATGATCGTGCCAGGGCCCATCACTGTGACATTCCAGAACTCCATGGATAAAAAGATGATCCTAAAAGCTCCAGCTGCGGAGTGGTAGGGAGACAGGAGATGATCGTATGCAAACAAACAGGAATCAGAAGTGCAATCAGGCTTCTACCAGAAATGCTAGAAGTTGGAAAAGAACTGGAGAAAGCCTTCAGATTTCTAAGGAAGTTTTTAATCTAGAATCCATTACTTAGCTACACTATCAACAAACATAGGGGGAAACATATAAACATTTTCAGACATATGAAGGCTCAGAAAATTTACCTCCCATACACTCCCTGTTTTTTAGGAAGTTAACTGCGAACATCCTCCCGCTAAGCAAAGGAATGAAGCAAAAAGAGGAAGATGCAGAGACCCAAGAAATAAGGGGTCCAAAACAGGAAGGCAATGAAGGGAATTTCCAGGATCCCAGCGGGGCAAGACACAAAGAGAACTTTCTGTACGGTCAGCACAGGGTGGAGGGCTCCAGGACAAGGGCCTGACACACATTAATATCCGACATATTTTACCAATTAGAACAGGGCTGGGCAAACTCCAGCCCATGGACCAAATTCTGCCCGCCACTTTTTATTGGCACACAGCCATGCCCATTCATTTACATAATGCCCATGACTGCTCCCTCTGTAACAGCTGAGTTGAACGGTTGTGCCAGAGACTGTCTAGACTGAAAAGTGTAAATTTTTTACTATGTAGTCCTTTACTAAGAAAGAATTTGTCAATACCTGATTTAAAAGGGAAAAAAATACTGATTTGATGGACTGGGTGAAGAAAGAATAAATACAAGGAAAACAATTCACACCAACTGGAGGTAAAGAAGCAACTGTGAACTCAAGAAATACAAAGTTGTGCAAGAAAAGAAATGATCATAGGAAACTACTTAAACTCTGCAGTGGACAATATTTGTATGATCATAAAAACATAAACTGATTCTGATTTATCAAAAAATTATGATATGCATATCAAGGGAAGAAGAGAGAAGAAATGAAGAGATGTATAAAAGATCTAAATTTTCATCTACTATAGCAGGAAGTCAACAGAAGTCTGTCACCGATAAATCAATAGATAACAATATAAGCATATATGCTAGAAATTCAGAGGCATATGCCATAAGAAATAACGAAAAGAGCTAAAAAGTGATTTGTCTGGTGAGCAGGACCAAATGAGGTAGGGATTAGTAAACAGGCACTGCTATCTTCATTATAAATCTTTTGACATTGTTTTTTTGTTTTTAACTGTGTATACATATTATTTAATAAAGTGGCAGTTAATTTTCAAAAACACATAATCTCAAAAATTACACTATAGGTGTTATGAAGCCCCAAAACAAGATGCCATGATAAAGAATAATGAAAGTGGATAAACTATAAATTTACTTTTGTCTTCAGAGAAGTGGGTTCTAAGGAGATAAAATTTAAACTGATAACTTGCAAGCTAGCCAGCCAGCCAGTTTAGGCAAAGGCGACTCCCAGGCAAAGGACTAGCATGTGCAAAGGCCTGGGGTGAGATCAAGCATGATGATTTAAAGGACTTGAAGTGGATAGGATTGGCTGAGGGTGAGAAGTGTTCAGGAACAAACTAGCTAAGACAGCAAGAAAGAGACCATGATGCCACCATGAAGCATGGCAAAGGGACTGCTGACTCACTGGCTGATAATACCATCAACCTGTTCATAACAACGTATTGCAACACTGTGACCAACATTTGCAGCACATTTCTTCTTTTCGTGATTTTTGCATTAGAAACGGACTCAAATCCACAACCCAATAGAAGGAGTTACTGTGTAGTCAGAAAGTTGAGCCAGACTGTACCTGTTTCTTTCAAGATGACATGTCAGACTCATCCATAAGCAGTGAGGTGACCTCCCAGTGCCCCTGAGGGCTTTGCAAGTGACATGCTTTTCTCAGATAAATTCCTGCTCCCATACCTTCCTACTCCATCCCCTCAGTTCCTCCAGGAAGTTTGGATGCAGGATTCCCTGCGATCTCTTCTCAGGCTCCTAGTTGCCCCTCTTTCATCAAATTCCAAAGTCTTGGTTTTTGCCATCGCTTGACTGCCTTCCTAAGTGCCCTATCATCCACCCTCTCATAATTCTGTCCCAAATGTCTCAAAACAGATTTGGATCTTCCAAGGAAGGACCCAAGAGATGCTTTCCCCATACTTTTATGAGGAAAATGGAGCCCAGGGGCCATGTCCCCAACATCAGGCAGCAAGCTGATGACAGAACCAGGGTCACAATGCAAATTGCACCACTTTCGGTTTGTGAGGTCCTCCCTTCAAGACTCTGCAGGAAGAAAACCCAAAACACAGCGACTACACATCTATGGGCAGGAGCCTGAGACTCTGAATTTCCAAGAGGTGAAATTTCCTTTTCGTACCCTCTATTAATAGAGTTTTTTCATCTATTGAAGAAATTATGATTAATATTAGGGAAATATGGTCTAGTTACATTTTACAATTCATGCCCTTCGGTTAATGTGTACCCAGATTTAAATATTTCCATGAAATAGCACTTATTCTCTGTATATTAACTCTTGCTTCCTTAGAAGCATCAGGAAGCCTCTACATTACTGCTGCTCGCATTTTCTTGAAGGCATTACTAAAGATTAATTACAAATTATTTTTATTGTACTGGGACAAGACAGCACTGAATTAATAATGTGTCCTAAACATTAATTTAGTCAGTGGCTCTCCGTCACTTGGTCTCAAAACTCCTTAGCTTTTTAAAAATCAAGGACCCCAAAGTTTGAGTTGGTATAGGTTTATTTATAGATATTCTTAGAAGTAAAAACTGAGAAACTTTAAGAATCTTTACTTATTAATTTATTTTTAAATGCCAACAATAAATCCACTACATGTTACGTAAAAGTACTAAGAAGAGTGGCATTGGTTTTGCATTTTTGTAAATCTCTTCCATGTCTGAATTAATAGATGACAGCTGGATTCTCACATCTGCTTCTTCATTCAGATGTAGATAAAACACATCATGAAGCCTCTGGAAAACTCCATTTACACTGATGAGAGAATGAGCTGGGAAAAGGCCAAAATCATCTTGGTATTGTCATGAGAATAGCTTTGACCTCATGGGCACCCTAAAAGGGTTCCAGGGATCCTCAGTTGTCCCTGGACCACATTTTGAGAACCACTAGCTTAATTAAAATAAAAAAGCAGAATACATTTATTTATTCAAACATTAGTGTTTTCACATGAGATGTTTCACTTAATCTTCCCAATCAAGCAAGTAGAAGATATGTTTACATCCTATTTCTTATAAGAAAGTGTTTGTTAGGATATTGGTAAATTTGTTTTTAAACATTTCGACCCATAAGCCATGACTCAGGGTCTGTGGGACTCTTTGGGTGGACACCCAATGGCCAAAGTGATGACACTCAAAGGTGTTGGACTTACCTTCACCCCGTTCTTTTTTTTTTTTTTTTTTTTTTTTTTTTAGAGCCAACCCTAACGCCGCCTTGATTGTGGACTTTATTTATTTATTTATTTAGGCTATGTTGGGTCTTCATTTCTGTGCGAGGGCTTTCTCTAGTTGCAGACAGCAGGGGCCACTCTTCATCGCGGTGCGTGGGCCTCTCACTATCGCGGCCTCTTTTGTTGCGGAGCACAGGCTCCAGACGCGCAGGCTCAGTAGCTGTGGCTCACGGGCCCAGTTGCTCCGAGGCATGTGGGATCTTCCCAGACCAGGGCTCGAACCCGTGTCCCCTGCATCGGCAGGCAAACTCTCAACCACCGCGCCACCAGGGAAGCCCCACCCCGTTCTTGAATAGTCATTTGTGGGCAATTCATTTGGATCCATCATTCATTCGATAGCTTATCTCAATACTATTTCACTGTCTAGGGTATAGATTCCTATTTAAGGAAGCAGAGTGTCTTATTTGGGTGCCCCTTTGGGGGGAAAGCACTCCCCTAAACCTGGCATCTGCTGAGCAAAATGATAATCATAGTAATAATCAGCTGAGCAAACAGGGATTTGCACTTTGCTGAGTGTTGGAGTCGAGGGGGAAGAGAGGACCGTGGCAAGAAACAGTGCATTCAGTATAAGGACTGAGGTTGTGCATTAAGATGGTATTGGTTTCTAATCCCTTTCCACCACTTACTAACTGTATGACCTGGGCAAGTCATAGGATTCTGTGAACCTCAGTATCTTCACTGGTGAAATGGGGAGAACAATGCCAATCTCCTGGGGTTTGAGGGAAGTTCATATAGGATAATGTATGGAAAGTACCTACCACTGGGCCTGACATAGTAAGAGCTCCCAAAATGGCAGTTGTGATGATATGGACCATAGTAATGATGAGGCAGCAACACCCTGATGTTGGCACAACCAGCTGATTCCAGGACCCACAGAGGGGCTTCCATGCAGAAGCTACAGCTTCCCTCCCCTCGCTGTATTCCAGCCACAAGAGCTGTCTTTCAGATTCTCAATTATGCCAGGTTTCTCCCAGCCTTAGGGCTTTCCTAAATGCTACTCCCTCTGCTCAGAAGCACTCTGAACCACTCCAAATTCACAGTCACCCAGTCTGTCATGTATGTTCCATAGCTAAACTCTCCAGATCTTCCAGAGAATCCATAAATAACAGCAATGGTTTTCTTTGTCACCCCTACCCAGTCTCTTCAAGGATACAGTTCACACTAAACTACTTGCTTGATGCCAGCTTATCAGTTTACCCAGAAAATGTGCCCCTGAGTTCACTTTTCCTAGACTACCTTCAGTTTTTTTGTTTGCCCTCTCTTCTTCTCTTCTATAAATCCTATTTGGGACCTTTGTTAATTAAAATGATTGATCTCTTTTATCTACAAATAAACAGTGTGCTGGTAATTCACCAAGTTTCTCTGCATAATTCTTTGACATTGCCCAGGAAGTGATGGGTCCTAGTACAATTCTGTAATGTGTCTAAGTTCACACAGGTTACAGAATAGAGAGCTATACCCTCCTCTTCCCCACCAAATCAACAAGACAAAAATTAGCAGACTGCAATTCACTTTTGCCCTCAAAACTCTTGTTTTATTTCAGTGAGGACACCTCACTTTGTTCCAGAATATCAAAAATTAGCATGGAAAGGGACCAAGTAAATAACACTATATTTTAGACCACGGCCAACATTTCAAAGATAAAACAACTATTATTAAATTAATAAAACCTGACAAATGAATTCAGCAAGGTAGCAGGATACGAGATTAACATACAGAAATTGGTTGCATTTCTTTACACTAACAATGAAATATCAGAAAGAGAATGTAAAAAAAAAAAACCTTTGGGGCTTCCCTGGTGGCGCAGTGGTTAAGAGTCCGCCTGCCGATGCAGGGGACATGGGTTCGTGCCCCGGTCTGGGAAGATCCCACATACCGCAGAGCGGCTGGGCCCGTGAGCCATGGCGCTGAGCCTGCGCGTCCGGAGCCTGTGCTCCGCAAGGGGAGAGGCCACAACTGTGAGAGGCCCGCCTACCGCAAAAAAAAAAAAAAAAAAAAAACCTTTGAAAATCGCACCAAAAAAATAAAATAAAATAGGAATAAACCTGACCAAGGAGGTGAAAGACAGGTATGCTGAGAACTATAAAACATTAATAAAGGAAATTAAAGATGATCCAAAGAAATGGAAAGATATCCCATGCTCTTGGATTGGAAGAATTAATATTGTTAAAATGGCATACTACCCAAAACGATATACAGATTTAATGTGATCCCTATTAAATTACCCATGACATTTTTCACAGAGCTAGAACAAATAATCCTAAACTTTATAGGAAACCATAAAAGACCCAGAATTGCCAAAGCAATCCTGAGGAAAAACAATAAAGCAGGAGGCATAACCCTCCCAGACTTCAGATAATACTACAAAGCTACAATAATCAAAACAGCTTGGTATTGGCACAAAAACAGACATATGGATCAATGGAAAAGAACAGAGGACCCAGAAATAAATCCACACACCTATGGTCAATTAATCTTTGACAAAGGAGGCAAGAATATAAAATGGAAAAACGTCTCTTCAGCAAGTGGTGCTGGGGAAGTTGGACAGCTGCATGTAAATCAAGGAAGTTAGAACACACCCTCACACCATGCATAAAAATAAACTGAAAATGGCTTAAAGACTTAAATATAAGACATGGCACCATAAAACTCCTAGAAGAAAACATAGGCAAAACATTCTCTGACAAATATCATACCAATGTTTTCTTAGGTCAGTCTCCCAAGGCAATAGAAATAAAAACAAAAAAAACAAATGGGACCTAATCAAACTTACAAGCTTTTGCACAGCAAACGTGCATAGACAAAACTCAAAGACAACCTATGGAATGGGATAAAATATTTGTAAACGATGCAACTGACAATGGGTTAATTTCCAAAATATACAAACAGCTCATACAACTCAACAACAACAACAAAAACAACCCAATCAAAAAATGGGGGCTTCCCTGGTGGCGCAGTGGTTGAGAGTCCGCTTGCCGATGCAGGGGACGCGGGTTCGTGCCCCAGTCCAGGAAGATCCCACATGCTGCGGAGCGGCTGGGCCCATGAGCCATGGCCGCAGAGCCTGCGCATCTGGAGCCTGTGCTCCGCAACGGGAGAGGCCACAACAGTGAGAGGCCCGCGTACCGCAAAAAAAAAAAAAAAAAAAAATGGGCAGAAGACCCAAACAGACATTTCTCCAAAGAAGACATACAGATGGCCAATAGGCACATGAACAGATGCTCAACATTGCTATTTATTAGAGAAATGTAAATCAAAACTACAAGGAGGTACCATCTCACACCAGTCAGAATGGCCATCGTTAAAAAGTCTACAAATAACAAATGCTAGAGAAGGTGTGGAGAAAAGGGAACCCTCCTACACTGTTGGTGGGGATGTAAGTTGGTGCAGTCATGGTGGAAAACAGTGTGGAGGTTCCTCTGAAGACAAAAAATAGAATTACCATATGATCCAGCAATCCCACTCCTGGGCATATATCCAGACAAAACTATAATTCAAAAAGATACACGCACCCCTCTGTTCATAGCAGCACTATTCACAATAGCCAAGACATGGAAGCAACCTAAATGTCCATCGACGGATGAATGGATAAAGAAGATGTGGCACATATATACAATGGAATATTACTCAACCATAAAAAAGAACGAAATAATGCCATTTGCAGCAACATGGATGCAACTAGAGATTATCATACTAAGTGAAGTAAGTCAGAGAAAGACAAATACCATATGATATCACTTAAATGTGGAATCTAAAATATGACAAAAATGAACCTATCTACAAAGCAGAAACAGACTCATGGACATAGGGAATAGACTTGTGGTTGCCAAGTGGGGAGCAGGGTGGGGAAGGGATGGACTGGGATTTTGGGGTTAGTAGATGCAAACTATTATATATAGGATGGATAAACAACAAGGTCTTACTATATAGCACAGGGAATCATATTCGATGTCCTGGGATAAACCGTAATGAAAAAGAATATAAAAAGAATGTATAACTGAGTCACTCTGCTGTACAGCAGAAATTAACACAATATTATAAATCAACTATACTTCAATTAAAAGAAAAAAATAAATTAACAAAACCACACGAGAGAGAACTGAATCTCCACAGTGATTTTCTAATCACTGCCTCACACTTTCCCCCTTGGAGCTATCCAGCCTTGTCCTGCTGGATTATGTTTCTAAACACAGCTCTAAACTTACCATTCTTCTCAAAAATGTCCAATATCTGTCCTACCACTGCCCACAGCCTAAAATTCCAACCCTTTACCCTGCTATTTGCATCCTTCTGTGATCTGGCTACAGCCCACTTTACCAAACTCTTCTTTCTCTCTCTGCTCCTCCACCTCTACCTGTAAATGCCAAATGGCCCACTGCAAAACTCTCTTGATGAAGGAAGCAATGTATTGCTTTACATTCAGACGCGTTTCTTATGTCATTGGTACACAGACTACCTACTTTGAATAGTGCTGCCAATACAGTTCTCTTTCCCTGGAATGCCTTTCCATCATCAATATCTAACATCTATCTATCCTTTAAAGCCCCACTCAAATGCTACCACCTCCAGGAAGTCTTCTCTATTCATCTCCACTGAAAACGATCTGTCATTGGTGCTCCCTCTTATACTACTTAAATCATGTCTTGTATTAGCATTCTGTATACCCAGACTCTTCCAGTAGGCTGCTATTTGATGGAAGGGCTATGTCTTCATGCCTCTACATCTGCCTCCCTCTCCCCCATACTCTGCACAGCTCCTGGCACAGAGTAAGTGTCAACTAATGGCCTTAAGCAAAACTAACAGATAAATAGATCAGATTAAATAGATAAATAGATCAAATCTGATATTTACACCCTCCTGCCTAAACTCCTTCGATGGCTTCCACTGCACTCAAATTAAACCCAAACTCCCTAATAGCAGCTATAAAGCCATGTTTGATTGTCCCTGTTCACTTCTCCAGCCTCATTTGGGGCTACCTCTCCTTTTCCTTACATGTGTGTCTCTCCCCTACACATCCCTTGAACACATAAAATTCTGTCTGGCCTCAGGGCTTTCACACATCCTCTTCCCTCTTTTTTTTTTTGCAGTACGTGGGCCTCTCACTGTTGTGGCCTCTCCCCTTGTGGAGCACAGGCTCCGGACGCGCAGGCCCAGCAGCCATGGCTCACGGGCCCAGCCGCTCCGCGGCATGTGGGACCCTCCCGGACCGGGGCACGAACCCGTGTCCCCCGCATCGGCAGGCGGACTCTCAACCACTGCGCCACCAGGGAAGCCCTTCCCTCTTTCTAAAACCCACTTCCTCCCATTAATTTTCTGGTCCACAATTTCTGACATTTCAGTTTTCAACTTAAAAGCCACATCCTCAAAAAGACCCTCTAGGTTATCTATCAGTCAGGGCCCTGGCAGGAAACAGGTGTCATATGCCAAGTGGGCTAAAATGATGATAAAGGGGCTCTATACAAAGGTATGGACAGGGTTTAGGGACACCAACAGGAGATAACACAGCATCCCATGGCTAGCTACAGTAGGGATCCATTACCTCTCTCAGGCCTGAAGCAGGAGGGGCGGGAACATGTACCAGAACCTGCAGAGAGTCGTGTAAAAGAAGGCTACCTTAAAGTATTGGTGACCACCAGTAGAGGGTCACAACTAAGCAGGGGGATCTGTAGAGAAAGGAACAAAGGAAGTAAATACCCCAGCCTCATTCTTCTCCCACCATCCAAACGGCCAATCCCCACCTGGAAGCAGGGGAGCCTTTTAAGGCAGGCCCTGCAGGGCAGCCTCCCAGGACGGATGGAGACGGGTAGGAAAAAAGATGACAGGGGTGAGCAGAAGCTACCCAGCCCCCCATCCATTCTCAGGTAGACCCTCCTGTTATTCTGTCTCATAGCAATCTGTTTTCTTCTTAGTATTCAATAAAATATTTACTTTCATATCTTTTTGCTGAATGTCTATAAGCGCTTTCAGATGGTCAATTCCATGGACATGTAAATCCCACGTATTCACTGCAGCACTCTGGATCTAACATATGGTAGGTGCTGAATAAATACTTGCTCGTTAATGTGTGAACACATGCATCAGTCAGAGACATCATAGCACATATAATGATGCACGTACACATTTCAATTTCAAAGGGAGAAACCTCCTCTACAGAATTAAGAAATGCCAGGAAATTTCACATCAAAGTCAATTCGATGAAAACAAAATGCTGCCGAGCATAGAAAATCACTCTAACTTCAAAAAGAGCTGATCATTTTCTAAGAAGAGAAGAAAAAATGTCCTTCCTATTAACTTGCTGTGAAAACAGGCTGAGCCGGACTAGATAAGTTATCATTGTGTAACACAAAATTGTCATCGTCCCCAATCCACAATGCAGATTGAAATAAGGTCAAGTGGAAGAATTCCTCCCTGAACTCCTTCTTCTCGATAAAACCTTGGTAGCTCCCACCACTAACTTTATAGCTTCAAAAGAAGAAAAGTGCTAGCAAGCTCTAAATTCCCTCCTCCTGGTCTTGGGGTTTTCTGCATCTTCCAAAAGCCCCGACTTCTCTGAGCTCTTGTGGTCCCATTATGAAGAATACAGACAACACTTTTAAGTCTGGTTCTACATATTACCTGGTAAGTGCATTGTATTGATAGCTGAATCTGATACCCAAACACAGACTTTCACATTTGCTTCTCTCCTCTGTCCCACAACACATTTGTGCTTTGATGAGAAGAGGCGAAATCTTTTTCCTGATAGCATGTAACACAATACGATTCCAAACACTTCATCTTTCTTTCAGCTCCTCAGATGACTCATTTGCCTTGTTCTCTCCAACCACAGGACTCTTGTATTTGGGGCTCCCTTTTACTGGAAGATGCACCCCTCTTTTCTACAATTTGTTCTGTGAAAATGGGCTAATATTAATGCCTAGATCATAAAGTTGTTGTGAGGAAGAATCAAGGTAGTAAGACAATGGAGATCATACATATAAGGCACGTAAAACAGCACCTGACACATAGTAAGAGCTCAATAAGTGTCGTCATCATTAATGATTACTTCCAAATTACCCTTCAGATCTGTAATCAATATCATTTGCTCCAGGAAGATTCTATGTTCCCCCAAATGAGACTGAGTGCCCCAATCATGGCATTCATGTGTCTGGGTAACTTTCCTTCAGAGCACTAACTGCAATCCATATGATTCAAATACCATTAACCCTTGAACAGTGCGGGGGGTTAGAGGTGCCAATCCTCTGTGCAGTTGAAAATCCAAGTACAGCTTGTAGTCCACACTCCAGTATCCACAGTTCCTCCATATCTGCACTTCTGAATCCTCGGATTCAACCAGCCACAGACCATGTAGTACTGTAGTATCTATAAAAATCTGCATGTAAGTGGACCATGCAGTTCAAAGCTGGTTGTTCAAGGGTCAACTGTCATCATAAAATAATGTATGTGTCCCTAAATAGGCACAAAAAAAAAGTGAGGATTTGAGTAGCAAGTGAATTTGTTGTTGATCACCATCGTATTCCTAGTTTCTTGGAAACTGTTTCACACTTAGTGCTCAAAATACATGTTAAATGAAAAGATGAACAGACAACCTCACCTCCTCTGTGGCACAGTAATCACCGCCCCTTTCCATACCTTTTTTTCTTCATGTTCATTACTTCAAGAACTCTAAAGGTAAATATTTGAGGAAACTGATGCATCAAGAAGCCACGTGACCAGAGACTCCAGTTCCCAGAGTCACAAGTGGGCCAGAACACAAGTATCCCTATTTCCAACCATATAGTATCCTGGGTCTCGGCAGAAAATGGCAGAAGATCTCTGTTATGGACTGAATGTTTGTGTCCTCCCAAAATTCATATTTTGAAGTCCTAACCCTCTGTGTGATGCTATTTGGAGATGGGGACTTTGGAGGTAATGAGATTTAGATGAGATCCTGAGGGTGGGGTCCTTATGATGGGATTAGTGCTCTTATAAGAAGAGAACAGAGAGCTTGCTCTCTTTATCTCTGCCATGTGAGGCACATCGAGAAGGCAGTCATCTGCAATACAGGAAGGGAACTCTCATCAGAACCCAGCCTTGGTGGAACCCTGATCTTGGACTTCCCAGCCTCCAGAGATGTAAGAAATAAATGTCTGTTGTTTAAGCCACCTAGCCTATGGTGTTTTGTTACAGCAGCCGGAGCAGACTAATACAGTCTCCTATGGCGGGCAGGAGTGGAGGTGGGGAATACTCTGCTATACTCATGAGGCCTTCAGTCTTATTTATATAGTTTTGTATGCAATTGTTAACACCAACTGTTAAAGCATAGTTCTGAGACAGTGTGTGGAGAAAATGCTTTATGCTCACCACACTATTTCCTGGACACACGGAAAGGCTACATCTCTCAGCCTCCCCTGTACTTAGACTGGGGTCCTATGACTGCGTTCTGGACAGTAGAATTGCAGGCAGCAATGACATAAGCCATTCACAGGCCTGACCCATAGGTATCCTATGTGCAATCCTCCAACACTTGGAGGCCACAAAGGCTACCTGTCGCTCCCAAGACTTCACATAAGTGAGAAATTCTGATTTTATTAAGTTCCTGATAGTTCAGGACTAACTTGTTACTGCTGCATATCCTAGTAGTAACCTGACTAATACAAAGAGGCAGAGTGGAACACTGGGAAATGAAATGAAGAAAACAAGAGTTTGAAGCCCAACTCATCAGCTTACGAGGTGACATTGGAAATTCACCTGTCTGGCTCTGAATTTTCTCATCTGTGTTACTCAAACATGAACAGATCACTGTGGATGGCTCTTGATTTTGTATATTACCTGGAAGCTGAACTCATACTTCATTACATTCCTCTCTCCCACACATATTTACACAGCTCCAAAAGCAATGGTAAACCACATTGTTTTACTGAAGAATTTGTTGGGTGATAACAAAATGGATTATATCTAGAGTGACCATATGTGTTAGGGTTTGGCTAGGACAGTGCCCATGTAGACCTACTGTCCCAGTGTAATTACTAATAGAAAAGCCCCCTTTGCCTCTTAGGCATCCTGGTTTAAACAATACATTACAGAATAAGCTGGTTATATCACACACGACATATAGCAACTCTTACCAGACATCTTTCAGTTCACACTTTTATTCTCCGTTCACCTTGAGACTCCACCATCGCCCCCAACATGTTCCCTGGAGTCCTTTACTGGATCCTCTGTCCCCAGCTCAGTAGCTTAGAAGGAGCTCAGGGAAATAGGCCAGCTTGTACCTCCTTAGCTCAGTAGCTAAGAGGGAGCTCAGGGAAATATGCCAACTCGTACCTCCTCATCACTGCTTCAAACTAGCCAAGCTTCAAACTCCACCCTTACTGCAAAGGAAACAGATAGTTGAAGACTTCATGGTGATCTTCAGAAACAAAAGCAATTTGGGGAGTACGAGTAGAGGTTTAACAAAATGCCTTTGCTTTCTCCACAGGAAAGTGACTATGCATTAACCTCAAAGCACTATTCCCTGACAACGGTGGAATGACACTGAATGGGGAAAATGATCTTTAATTGATAAACTGCCTTTAGACTGGGAAACCGTGAATGAGCTATGAATACCTGGTAGAAAGCCACAGATTTGGGCTTCTCACCGTGTGGGACCTAGAAGCTATGAAAAGAGATATTGGTTCCAGTGGAGCTTGGGGCTTTTAAACCAGAGTGGCCCCTGTGCCCAAGTGCGTAGTCTCATTACAAGGACAACACCTGTGTTGCTGGGGACAGGGAGGAAACAGCTCTTGGACTGGCATGAAGAGACACACTTGGTGCCGCCTCTTGGTCTGCTGTATTTCCTCTGCTGTGCTCTAGGTGAGGCAGATCTCTGTGGTTGTGTAGGTTTGGTTATGCATCCTTGCTATTCAAAGTATGGCCCTTGGAGAGACAGCACCAGCATTATCCAGAACTTTTTAGAAATGCAGTCAGCACCAGCCCAGACCTACTGAATTTAGAATTGACATTTTAACAAGATCTTCAGGCAATTCCTATGCATAATTAAAGTTCGAGAGGCAGTGGTATAGAGGAACCCAGGACCAGAACCGGTCGTCACATGTGGAAACCAGCCAATTTCTGCCACTCTAAAGAAGTTCCCATTTCTCCACAGAAGATATACAGACTGCCAACAAACACATGAAAGGATGCTCAACATCTTTAATCATTAGAGAAATGCAAATCAAAACTACAATGAGATATCATCTCACACCAGTCAGAATGGCCATCATCAAAAAATCTAGAAACAATAAATGATGGAGAGGCTGTGGAAAAAAGGGAAAACTCTTGCACTGCTGGTGGGAGTGTGAATTGGTACAGCCACTATGGAGAACAGTATGGAGGTTCCTTAAAAAACTACAAATAGAACTACCATATGACCCAGCAATCCCACTACTGGGCATATACCCTGAGAAAACCATAATTCAAAAAGAGTCATGTACCAAAATGTTCATAGCAGCCCTATTTACAATGGCCCGGAGATGGAAACAACCTAAGTGTCCATGATCGGATGAATGGATAAAGAAGATGTGGCACATATATACAATGGAATATTACTCAGCCATAAAAAGAAACGAAACTGAGCTATTTGTAATGAGGTGGATAGACCTAGAGTCTGTCATACAGAGTGAAGTAAGTCAGAAAGAGAAAGACAAATACTGTATGCTAACACATATATATGGAATTTAAAAAAAAAAATGTCATGAAGAACCTAGGGGTAAAACGGGAATAAAGACACAGACCTACTTGAGAATGGACTTGAGGATATGGGGAGGGGGAAGGGTAAGCTGTGACAAAGGGAAAGAGAGGCATGGACATATATACACTACCAAACGTAAGGTAGATAGATAGTGGGAAGCAGCCGCAGAGCACAGGGAGATCAGCTTGGTGCTTTGTGACCGCCTGGAGGGGTGGGATGGGGAGGGTGGGAGGGAGGGAGATGCATGAGGGAAGGGATGTGGGAACAGATGTATATGTATGATTGATTCACTTTGTTATAAAGCAGAAACTAATTAAAAAAATAAATTAAAAAAAAAAAAAGAAATTGAGATATTTGTAATGAGGTGGATGGACCTAGAGTCTTTCATACAGAGTGAAGTAAGTCAGAAAGAGAAAGACAAATACTGTATGCTGACACATATATATGGAATTTAAGAAAAAAATGTCATGAAGAATATAGGGGTAAGACAGGAATAAAGACACAGACCTACTAGAGAATGGACTTGAGGATATGGGGAGGGGGAAGGGTAAGCTGTGACAAAGCGAAAGAGAGGCATGGACATATACACACTACCAAACGTAAGGTAGATAGCTAGTGGGAAGCAGCCGCAGAGCACAGGGAGATCAGCTTGGTGCTTTGTAACCGCCTGGAGGGGTGGGATAGGGAGGGTGGGTGGGAGACACAAGAGGGAGGGGATATGGGAACATATGTATATGTATAACTGATTAATTTTGTTATAAAGCAGAAACTAACAAAAAAAAAAAAGAAGCTCCCATTTCCAGATCAAATCAATATCCATGCATATTTTCCCCTTGTTTCTACTTTTTACTTGTAATTCTTTAATCACAACATTATGATGTTTTCCAGAGAACTCTACAAGAGCGATGAGGTCCTCTTATTTTAACCTACAATTAATCAATTAGCCCTTAATCCCAATGCAGCAGGGGCTACAACTTCTACAGTGTTTTTAATCTATTAACATTTGAGCTTTATTTCCTCTCCCAAAAATACTTATCAAGGTCTATCACATCAAAGCAAGAAAAAGAGGAAAGAAAGGCAAAGCCGTATGGCCTCAGGGGTGGCATTTCCCCTGGTCCCATGAAGTCCAGGAGAGCTGGGCCAGTTTTTCAGCCTGGATGCTCCAAGGGGCATTCACAGGGAAACCAAAGGCAGGACCTCACAAAAGGAGCAAGAGCACCAAGAGCACCTTGCCAAGCCACGCCTGGGTTCCAGTCCTCTAAGGTGGGGGACTGGGGGTGGGAATCATCTTCTAAGGTTTTGCCAAACTGGCAGATGAGCCCTTTATACTGATACTTTATGCTTTCTCAGTTCCCGTAGAAGATTTTCAGCCTGTCCAGCTATTTGTCAGCTACGCCTATATTTTCCGAACTGAGGACAGAATGGGATACCCCAGAAAGAAACTTTAAGACCAAGAAAAAAGGGCACACAGCCTGTGTCAACCACTCTGTGTGCTGATTTCAGAGGGAGAAAGTTAATTTTATTTCTTATATATTCCACATTCCCTGGAAAGAGGTAGTGAAAGATAGTACATGATCTACAGACAAGGAAATAACAGATTTCCTATGACCTATAGGAAACTACATATATTTAAAAAGAAAATAACTGTATAATATATATTTAGTATGATCCCAAGTACTACTTGCCGTCTCCCCTATGGATACGGATTATGGGTTGCTTCTAGTATCTTCTATACAAAAAGCAATACATATTCATTATAAACAATTTGAGACAAACAAAAATATATATAACATGAAAATAAAAGAGAAAAATATACTTGGTAAAATTGCGGCTCAGAAGTTAAACCAAGGAGGGCACAAGGACAAATGAGGAAAAAAAGGGAAAGAGCCTGGGAGGAGAGAAAGAGGAAGAAAGGAAAGGGAGAATAGACATCTTTTGTGATTTGACCAGGGACAATGGAGGAAGAGTTCTCTTGCCTGGATACGCACCCAGTGGTGTATTTAGCTACACTGGCGTCTAACACTTCAAGTCAGCAGAAGAATAATGCAGATCTTTTCAACAAATGTAAACCAATTGCCCGCTATGTACCAGGAGGTGTTCTAAGGTGCTTTATTTTATTTTTTCTTTAATTTATTTTTGGCTGCATTGGGTCTTTGTTGCTGCACGCAGGCTTTCTCTAGTTGTGGCGAGCAGGGGCTTCTCTTGTGGCAGAAGCGCAGGCTCAGTAGTTGTGGCGCACAGGCTTAGCTGCTCCGCAGCATGTGGGATCTTCCCAGACCAGGGATCAAACCCGTGTCCCCTGCACTGACAGGCGGCTTCTTAACCACTGTGCCACCAGGAAAGTCCCTCTAAGGTGTTTTAAACACAATATCAATCTTTTAACCACCCTAAAAGTGACAATGATTGTTGTCACATTACCAATAAAAACGACTGAGACTTGGGGTGACTAAGTAGACCCCCCCTCTCAAAGGTTACAAGCGTCTTACTGCGAGTGCTCGACAAATGTTTGTTTTGAGTAGAAGGAAGAGAAAGGGGATTTGAAGTCGGGTCTGTGTTTCCAGGACACTCCTCTGAACCTCCTCCCAACACCTACACTCCTCCATAACTTCACCGGGGATGCATTTCCCAGAGAAGTGCTCCCCTACCTGTTCTTCCATTTTTCACACCATTAGTGTCTCCCTCTGTTGATTATGTCCTGTGCAAGCACTCACATTTTGGCATTTTTCCATCTGCCAATACCCCCTTTCTTTGCACAGCTGAAAATTTGATATTAAGAAGGCAAGGTTAGGTTGGGACTCCTTTGTTCTTCCCAGTAAAAATAACAGCCACAAAAAATGAATTGGTGCATTCTGTTGTGGTTCACATGTTTCCTCCTTTGCTTGGCCCTTTGCAACTGAAAATAGGCAGCATTGCACAGCGAAAGCACCCGTTCAATTTGAATTGTTTACTCCAGGGATAAATAGATTTTTTACTTCAAAACCAAGACCCATCAAGCTTCAAATTTCGTAGAAATAGACAAAAAAGAAAAGTTAGCCCACTTTAAAGAGAAAAGAAAAGGTCACTTCCTGATTTTGCTAACATCAGGAAACAACACTTTAGGACATGTTTCAGTGTCAACCTCCACCTCCAGTGAAATCCAAAAATCTAACACAATCAGAAAATAGAGGCTGGACTTTACATGAAAAAAAGTTTGAGTATCTCAGAAATGAGCCGTTCTTCCCTTCAAAAGAACAGATCCTGAACTCTGAAAAGTTTCCAGATCTCTGCCTCTCCCTCTCCACATTTTCTTTCTCCTTTTCTCCAGATAACATCTGTTCTTCTCATTCTTCGTTCACCAAGTATGTTCCAAGAAGACCCTAATGTCCTTACACATCTATATGTCAGAGTTTCTCTCTGCTTCTATATATAGACATGTGTGTACACATATACTTAGAAGCAAGGACTGGCGTAGGGAGAGAGACAGAAATTTGGAGGATGGAAGGCAGCAAGAGGGAAGGGGTCGGGGAGGGGACCAGGCCTGGGATCTCTTTTCCGGGACAGGCTCATGTTTAGACCTCATTTAAGAAAAAATTTTTAAATGGTGTTTTCCCCAATATTATGGACTTGTTAGGTAGATTATAGTTTAAACATTTATTGGGTGCCTTCTAGGTGTGGACACTTGTAAGTCAGTTCCTCCAGGGACATACTCTGTTCTCAAGGTGATTACAGTATATCTGGGGGAACAGAGCCCAGGTAGATACCTAGAGTACAGGTAATATAATCTCTTAGTGGTTACAGCAATTTGCTCTGCCATTAGGCAGACCCGTGTCAGAATGCCAGATCCAAGCCTGTTTCCTTATGTGCCAAATGGGAATAACAGCATTTATGAGATAACAGTAAAAATTAAGTGAGATTATTAATGTAATGTGAATGGCGTACAATATGAGCTCATTAAATGTAGGTGGTGGTTGTAATCATAAAATAATTATTATTACTCTCATCACTATTGATTGGGGGTATAAGTATGCTATGAAATCCTGCAGAGAAAAGAGGGATATATTTCTTACTGGAAGCTGAGGGTGGAAGCTCAGAGAAGAGACAACATTTGAACAGCAGCTTAAAAAAAAAAAAAAAAAAGGGAAGAAAAACCTGCTGGAGGGCTTCTCTGGTGGCACAGTGGTTGAGAGTCCGCCTGCCGATGCAGGGGACACGGGATCGTACCCCGGTCCGGGAAGATCCCACGTGCCGCAGAGCGGCTGGGCCCGTGAGCCATGGCCGCTGAGCCTGCGCGTCCGGAGCCTGTGCTCCGCAATGGGAGAGGCCAAAACAGTGAGAGGCCCGCGTACTGCAAAAAAAAAAAAAAAAACCTGCTGGAGCAGGAGAATTGCTGGAGCAAGGTAGGGCATTTGATGTTGCAGTGAGGATGTTGCCTGCACAGAAACGGATTCAGGGGAAGGGTTAGCAGGTCAGAGGCTCAACATAAACTGCACCTGGACTGGGGGGGGAAGGTTTAAGTGGGATCAGAAGCTGAAAATGAAGCCTAAGGAAAGGCCAGGGACGTCTCGCAAGGAAACACAACCAGGGTTCCACAGGCAAGGAGAGATGCTGAAAGATTTTACACTGGAAAAGAAAGAGAGTGAAATGACCTAGTAGAGTTTGGGTGGATGTTTAGTTTAATAAGTAAACTAATGTAGACGTCAAAGAGGTCACCTCAAGGAAGTCCCCTAGAGAGTGATAGGAGACCTCGAGTCTTCCCACTGTGCACATATAACACCCTGAATCATCTGTTATTAATATCAATCATGTTATAATAACTTATTTAACTGCCCATCTCACTCACCCGATTATAAGCTTCATGAAGGCAGGGATGACATCTGCCGTGTTCATTGTTATACTGACAGGGCCCGGCACATAGTAAGCTCCCAAACACCCAATGGGTGATGTAGAACACATCATCCTGTATGTTCCCATATCTTTTTTTATTGATATGGAAGGACCTTTCCTCAGCTTTGCAAAAAGTGCAAACTCATCTCTCTTTTTTGAATGACAATCGAGTTCTTAAGGACCATCTAACTTAAGAATTTTCTAGTCCTTCAACTCTACTGTAAGACCCTAGAGACTAGGAAAGTGATGCTTTCTTTTTTCTTGAATCACTCACTTCCTTAGTATTTATTTATCATTAGTTCTGCTTCATTGAAAATCAGAAAACAACATTTCTTTTTAAATATTCCAGTATTCTCACTTGTTAAAATGGCTTTTATCCTAAGTCATTGCAATGTCATAATTTAAATTCATGGATTACATTCATTTGTCATTTGAGAACATGTTATACAGATCTTCCTCGACCTAGGATGGAATTATGTTCTGATAAACCCATTGTAAATTGAAAGTACTTTTTATAATTTAAAAGTTGAAAATGTATTTAAAACACCTAACCTCCAGAACATCACAGATTAGCCTAGCTTACCTTAATTGTGCTCAGAACTCTTACATTGGCCTAAATCTGGGCTAAATCATCTAACACAAAGCCTATTTTATAATAAATGCTGAATATCTCATATATTTATTGAAAACTACACTGTAAGCGAAAAACAGGCTGTTGTATGGGTACAGAATGGTTGTTTCCCCTCGTGTGATCTCGTGGGTGACTAGGAGCTGCCGCTGCCGCTGCCCAGCATCAGGAGAAAGTATCATACCCATATTGCCAGCCAAGGAAAAGATCAAAATTCAAAACTCGAAGTAAGCTCTCTCCTAAATTCATATTACTTTCACAGCATCGTCAAGTCGAAAAATTGTAAGTTGAACTATCCCAAGTCAGAGACTGTATATTTCAAAGCACCTATACAAGCAACAAAGGGTCCGTTTCTCTGTTTGAACGCATCTTCTTTTTACCATCAAAGAGTTATGCAACCCAGTGTGTTTTCTTTCTTCTTTGCCCTGGTTACCAGGAAACTCAGGGGTATTGTGCTCATCAGCCAGGGTTCCTAATCCATTCACTTTACACTCTACCTTTATAATTTGGCTCCTACCTTTTGCCTTGTTTTAATGGCTTCAGTTCTTATACATCTGTGCATTTATTTTAAGTTGCCTCAAAACCTTTTTAAAGTAGGCAGGAGTAACGTGTGTATTCATGTATATGTTCATATATATATGTTTACTACATATTATTTATAAACACACACATATATCCAATACTAAAAGTATACCTATCTACATATTTCCCAGATGTTTTCTGCCATACCTCACTCTCAGGTCTCATGAAAGCATGACTTAATAATGTAAACGTAAGTGAAGATTTTATAGAAGAGTCTTAGGAAACCCATTTCTGTTCCTTTCTCTAGGTCCCTTCTTTGGTTATTCTGTTTTGACTTTAATACACTAAACCAGGGATCAGCAAACTTTTCCAGTAAAGGAGTAGATAGTAATTTTTAGACTATGGGTCATGAGGTCTCTGTTGCAACTACTTAACTCTGCCATTATAATGCAAACAGAGTTATAGACGTGCATAAACAAATGTGCATGACTATGTTTTGATAAAACTGTATTTATTAAAATAGGTGTTGGGTTGGATTTAGCTGGTGACCACAGTTTGCTGACCCTGCCCTAACCTTTCCCCTACTATATCTGTCGTCATTGGACCCTCTCAGGGAAGTGTCACTCTGGCCAACTCCAGTGTCCAGTCTCTCCAAGTTCGTTACCCTCAGCGAAGCAAAGTCCTCTCCAGCTAATGGGACAGGGCCCTCCCTCCTCAGTAGGCAGTTTCATTGCAAGTTTTATTGCTCGAAGATACCCTGGGGGAGTCTGTCCTCTCACATACACCAATAGTTTTATAAAAGATTTCTTGCTACTACATACAGTGACCACCGCAAGAGAACTTTAGGTAAATATGACAAATATATCTCCATCTGCATAAGCAATAGTATTTTTGCAGCCTATAGCCATATTTGAGGTTAGAAAGAGGGCTCAGTCAAGGGATAAAAAAAGAAAAAGAGTCTTCATGCCAACACTCTCCTCTCCATGAGCCTTAGTTTTCTCATCTGCACAATAGGGGGTAGAATTTCACCTGCACAAAGGCCAGAGTCTGGACCAAATGATCCCTTATAGGTTCTTTCTGGAAGCTGGATAGGTTATTTTCCTAAACCAATGATTTCCAAATGGTTTCAGGAATCAGAATTCCCTTGGGTGCTTGTTAAAACACAGATTACTAAACCCCAGCCTCAGTTTCTGATTCAGTAGGTCTAGGGTGGAGCCCAAGAATTTGCAGTGCCACCAAGTTCTGCTATTGCTGGTTCAGGGACCATGCTTTGGGAACAACTAGTCTGTCTGCATGATAGAGATCTCACAGTCCCTCTTATGGGGAAGCAATGGCAGGGGAGGAGGGTCCTACAGCTGGTTCCTCTTCATTTTTTCAAAATGGGGTTCCTTCTTGAAGGGATGAGAGATTAGTTCTGTTTGCCCACTGAGTCTCTGGTGCCGCAGCCACACCTCAGCAACTAATTACAGGCTGAAAGGAGGCTGGTGGTGACTCTCATGGAGCCATGGTGGAACGTCAAAGCCAATGGGTGAGACATCTGGAGAAGGACAGGGAAAGGGGGGACCATTGAGAAGTGACAGATATGCCATCACACAATTCCTTTGTATAAGCCAACCTTCTAGAACTTCCTCTTTCCATAAACATAAAATCAACACAGTCATTGACTGAAGATTGACCATATGTAGGCCCAGCACCGAGTAATGCAGGGTGGGCTGCAAGGACTCAAAAGACTGGAAAAGTGCAGACTTCCCTCAGGAACTCTTAATCTTATGCGGAAGGCAAAATTCACGACAGGTGTCACGACAAGTAGATGTTGAGATGCAATCTTATGTGGCGTGAAGACAGAGGGCTCTGGAGAGAGGATGCTGGTGGACTTGAGAGGTCTAGGCAGGCTTTCCTAGAGGATTGAGCCAGGCTGGCAGGGGCCTTGAGGGACAGGAAGGATCTGAAGCAGTGGAAGAGTGAGGAGAACACGGCAAGAAGCCAGAGTGTGCTTAGAATACCAGCAGAGAGGGGATGAGAATGAGCACAGGGACTTCTAAGTATGTCTCTACCCCTCCCCAAGGAAACTCCCCCGAGTTTCCATTCCTTTGTCTCTGTTTCTGATTTGAGGATTGAGGGCTTTGAGCTAAATCACAAGTTTCCAAATTTTGTTCCATCTTAGAGAGATCCCAGATTATTAAATGATAAATGAGCAGTCTGTGCTCAGCCCTTCTCCTCATCCTGCTTCTGCTTCAGCCAGAGAACTCCACTTTCCTGCACTGTTACACTCATTGTACAGTTTCACTTCCAGAAAGGATTTGAAAATCACTGAGCAAGAAACTCTGTCAAAGCTCTTTCCATTTGTACACTGGGTGGCTGGATAGAGAGGAGAAAGAAGCCAGTTAGCACAAGGGATGGGACCACTAGGTGGGCCGGGCTAGCTTCTGGCACAGCTTGACAGCAGAGAGGAGTTTAGACCAATGGAGGTGAGAATTAGGAAACCATTGATGGTTCATGGGTGGAGGAGTACCACAGGGAGAGGAGTGGAACTGGGCCCACAAGCAGCCAGGGAAGCAAAATCTCAACTGCTCAGAAGGTTCTGAGTAAAAAAAAAACAAAAGGGTGATTTTTCCCCCTTGTCAGCCTTCCCTCCCAGGACATTGTACTGTATGCAAAACGTGTAACTGTAAGACAAACATTTTTTTCCACTGCCCTTCTGAGCCCCACGGGCCTTCAGGAAGACCTGCACTACAAGCAAAGCCTTTTTATTTTTCAACACCCACAGCTTCCATTCAACAATCAGAAGTTTTCCACTTTCATCAAAGAGACTGCAGAGAAAGGTCGAGGGAGCAGTCTGTTCTCAGCAGCTCTGGGAAGGTTACAGAGCCCCCTGCTACCCACTCACTGCTCATGCCCACCACAGGACACAGTCTTCTCCCCGAATCAGCCGGGTGCATACCCCACAAAACACTGGCTTGCTTCATTCCCACCTCAGTTACAGATCAAATGAATGTGTGCACCTACTTCTTCCAAAACCAAGTCCAATGTGGGATCAAGGGGACCTCAGCTTCCTTGACTATAAAATGGGTACATTTTATACCACTCTATTTAGCCCCCCCCAAAAATTTACCTCTTGATGGCTCTTCCATCTCCAGAATCTATGATTTTATGGATTCACTTGGAAGGAATATCCAGACCAATTCTTAGAGTGACCCAACTTAGGTTACGGTCAGCAGTGGGATCTCTGCAAAGGTAGCAGTGGTAATAATCCAAGCTTGGCTTTGGACACAGGACCTTTCCTTGGGGGGACCTGGGATTTCTGCTTGCTCTCAGAGATATATGGCAGCCAAAAAGTGAGCAGAAAGGGGAGGGGTGCTACAAAGACCTGGGTACTTCCAAATGAAGTTTTCAAAGAGCTGCATCCGGAGGCACCAATTATGCAGTGATTCATTTTTTAAGTGGTATTTTGAAATGGAGGTCATTAGTAACCACAGATGTGACGCAGCTCTGCCCCCCAGAGAATCTATCTACTCTATCTGTCTGAATTCCAGACTATTTGGAACATTGAACCAGAATGGTCCAATACCATCTGCCAAGTCTATTCCTGTTCATGAAGTACTCTTATATCACTATCTCATTTGACCTTCGTGGTGGCTGTCAATGCAGATGGGGAAAAGAGAGGGGCATAAGGATTTGTACAAGGACCCAAGACCATTATGGGGCTGGGCTGAGACAAGACCTCAGGTTTTCAGCCTTCAAGTGCAATGACAGTTGAATGATGTAGCATGGGTTCAGGGGCCAGACAGGTATAGCTATGCACCCAAGTTATCTTGCAACTTTGACTGAGGCAGTGTTCATCCTCTCTGATCCTCAATTTTCCCATCTGTAAAAAAGAAATATTAGCTGCCTCAGAGGGCAGAGGTGAGGGTGAAGTGAGGCATTGTGTAATCTCCTAGCATTGTGCCCGAGACAGAAGAGGTTCAACTGTAGTGGTCACATACACACACACACCACACCACACAGCACACACAACATACAACACACACATATGCACACATCATGCACCACACAATATGTACCACACGTCACAAAGGCACACCACACATGCACAGCATACACGTATCACATACCCACCACCCACAGGCAACATGCGCACACACCATACAGAACACACACACAAACCCTGCATTCTGCACCATATCACTTCCCGACACCCACCCGCACTGCCAATTCCTTCCCCTTTTTCTGAGTTTTATGGCAGGCCCAAGTTTATATGCAAATTTAACAGATCCCAATACACTCTGAAGGAATTTTTGTTCAGAAGATCAGTGTTTCCAGATTCTTTCTCTCAAACAGTATCTTTGAACCTGTCACCAAATTTCATACTGCCATGAGCCTGTCTCCCTTTGGATCAATCTCCACATTTCTGGGCTCTTTCTTCCCAGATATCTGGTAGCATTTCCAGTTTTTAGCAGGAGCCAATATTATCAACCCTTTTGAGTCATTCTGCCACAGTCCAAGGAATCCAGCCTCCCCAAGGTCCAGCAAAGAGACATTTTTCTGATGAGGACTTCTGAGCCACAGGCCTTGCTAAAGAGAATGTGCAGCTTCTCAAGCCGGAAGGCGTTTTGTGGCTGAGTGTGATTGAAACAGAAGTTGCTTTGTGTGTGCGCGCGCACACACACACACACACACGTACACATCAGAGTAGGGAAACCGTCATTTTCCTACTCACCCTCTGACATCAGCCACCTTCTCTGTAGCTACAGTTTCTCTTCACTCACATTAATCCCTGGCGATGAAAAATGAACCTCTCCCCCACCCGCGCTGCTGCCTTTCGCCTCACGCCCCCAGAGAAGCATTTCTTCATGAGGCAGACGGTGAAGGTTTTTTTCCAAGTCACATGATCCAGGATGCAGGGGGAGAATCCTTCTTGGAACAGAGATGGGCCCAGAACCGAATCAGATGAGGAGAGATAAGGTGTGATGTGGGGAAGACTATATAAGAATGGACCCAGGACTGCAGCAAGCACTCAACCCACTGGCCCCTCCTCAAGACACAGCCATGCATGTGCCCGCAGGCTCCGTCACCAGCCACTTGGGAACCACTAGCCGTGGTTATTTCTATTTCACCACAGCCTCACTGGCTCTGTGTCTCGTCTTTGCTGTGGCAACCATTATGGTGTTGGTAGTTCAGAAGACGGTAAGTGGACTTCTCTTCTTTGCCTTTCCTTTCTGATTTATGTTCAGTTTTCTCCAGAGAGAGACTTGGAAATAAACTTTAAAAAGAACCTGTATCATACAGAGAAAAGGAGCAAAGAAATGGGAACTTAACTCTCTCAAATAGTTTGGCTTTTTGAGAGAAAATTTTGTTGAGCCACCATCTCCAAACTTTCCAGGCTCACAGGAGCCAAAAGAAGGGAGAGGAGCTCTTAGCCTTGAGAAATTACTATTTAAATGTTGCTGAGCCAGAGCAACATTCCTATCAAGGAAGGAAGTGATACGGAAACTTGCTAACACATTTGTACAACTTGGTATCATGTCTTCAATGCCTTCAGACCAGATTCCAAGGTTCTATATTCTCTGTCCAAATGTTCTGAGACTTCAGAGGCCTCATCCAATGCTAAGAGCTTTTTTTAACCTGGAGCTAAATTTCAGAGGCCAAAGTCTATAAGGGAAAGAGGCAAGAGAGAAGACCAGGCCTTCTTAGAGCTTGGGCATTTCAGCGTTTAAGCTCACAAGACACACTGAAAGCTTCCTCCTGAGCCACTGCTTTGAAGAGCTTAGCTCTTCCACAAAAACATAAAGCACAGAGGCAGAACCTAGAGATGTTTTTCACACCTGTTCCCTTGAGACTGCTCAGAATTCTAAAACTACAAGCAATTACGGGTACACACTGTGAGGTCAAATGGTCTCAGGAAATTCACCTTTTTTTGAAGTAAATGGTAAGATTTATTGTGAAAACAGAAGAGATGAAGGAGGAAGCTTCTTCATATTTTAGGAAATTGGTGTTTACAGAGAATCCACCAGCATGTATTTTATAGAAAATACTGTACTGATAGTATATATTGCTCATGAATTTTTTAATGAAATAATTTTGATAATTTAAGAACTGTACCCCCTCAACCTGCCAGAGTAAGTACATTTCTATTATTCCTTCAAAGCTCCCATTTTTTATGGTATTATAATCCTGCAGAATTTGTTCTGGTTTCCTTCAGTTGTCTTAGGTTGAATGCTCTTTAACTTATTGATGGCTAAAAAGAACCAGGCTTTAAAAGGCTTTGGTATCTGTTTCTCAAGTGTCATCAAGCTTTGAAATTTAAATGAAACGTTGAGGCTCATATCTCCACAAAAGTGAAAGGAAACAGAATTGCCAGCATTTGAGATTTAGACTGTAGAATTTATGAAAGTCATCATTTAATGGGCTCATCTACATCTACTAGGAATAATACTCTTGAAAACATTCTAGGACACTTTTTTTTTTTCTGTAGAGGCTCTATAATTTCTATAATTCTAATCTGAAGTAAACCAGAGGTGTATCATTTTATAGCAACAGCCAAAGCAAAGAAAGTAAAGTGGTCTTTGAAAAGTTCTGTAGTTAAAGGTTGCAGCTAGAACTGCTATGAGACAGAGAGAGAGAAAAGGAAGGAAGGAAGGAAGGAAGGAAAAGAGAAAGAGATGATGGGGGTATAAGGTGTGGTGGTAACATATAAAGCTAGAGAGAGCTCCAGAATGGTCCTTATTCAAATCCCACCTTTGTATGAACTGATTCTTTCCATGAAGGAACTAGAGTGGATCTTTCTCCCTCCTTTTTGTCAATGCGGAAAATGAGGAACAGAAAGGGGACAGGGCTTGACCTAAGTCGTCCTGAGAAAGTGGTAAAGACTGCTTGATTATTTAATCAGGACACCATTCCCTTTGATGATACAGCCAGCCACAGAAGCACTAAGAAACTCTGTTCCTGCTCTTCTCTTGGGAGCGTTATCTTCTTGGCATCTATCTCCTTGACTTACCCTCATGTTGGGATATGAAAAGATTCACTTCAAAGTCTGATTGTAGGGTCTGGTGTACTGTGATTTATTAGCCTGAGAAATATCAGTTACTTGCTTAAAAGAACTGCGACATTAAAAATTAAGTGTTTTACACATACCATTTCCAATAATTTGTTCAGATATTAACTGTTAGAAGAGCTAAGAAGACAGAGTTATCCCCTTGAGCTTGAGTTATCAGGAAAGGCTTCCTACAGGAGGAGGGAAAGCAGGCTGGCTTTAGGACAGGTACAAATGCCAGTGAAGAGACAAATGAAGAGACTCTAACAGGGCTTCTGGTAAAGAAGTCAATGGGAGATAACCAAGGACCTTAAACTCATATCCCAATTTTTAAAAATGGAATGGATTGGTGGCCACATAGCACTCTACTGTGAGGGTGGATCGGGGCAGGGGTGAGAACCATGAGAATGGTTCTATTGGCCTAAGAAGTCACAGTTCTAAATAAAAAGGCACATGCACAGACAACATTTAAAAAAAGCTTAACTCATAATATATAATAAGCGATGGAAGGTAGGCACATAGGGCTACCATGGGACCACAAGTTAAGGAGACAGAACATTTTCCCAGGCAGATCTAAGAAAAACTTCACTGGAGACTGAAATTTCAGTTTGGCTTGAGAAATGTGCACAATTTCAAATGGGTGAAGGGAGATTCTAGGAGAGAGCTTTCCTGGCCAGTGGAACAGTGTGAGAAAAGTGATGGAGAAGAAAAGTGAAGGGCATGTAGGAAAATCAACAAAGATCGTCTTGAGGTTTGGCTTGAAGACCAAAAGCTCCAAGGCCAAATTCCTTGGGGGAGGCAAAGAGAGAACTTAGGTTTCAACCTCGAATATTTATTGAGCATCTGCTGTGTACAGGACATTGTTCTAAGTAACAGGTATAGAGCCTTGATCAAAGCCAACAAAATCCCTGCTTTCCTGTTACTTATGGAACTTACTGCCTACTGATGTCTTAAGTCTCTGTGGTGGCTGTATTTTATTCACCTTTAAACTATTATATTTATTTAAAATATTATATTCTTGTGGTTTAAGAAAAGTAAATAGTAAACAAGGGAAAAGAAAGAAAAATAGAAATCTCTCACACTCTCCCCACCCAAGCAGCAATCCCTCTTCCCTGAGATAATGACCATTAACAGATTCTTCCACGTCCTTCCAAAAATCTATGCTTCTACAAATATATAGTATACACATGTCATTATAGTAAACTCATAAATTTGCACCTTGCTTTATTGACTTGACAGTATATCTTGGAGATCCTTCCATGCCAATACATGGAAGTCCATCTCATTCTTTTGAAGAGTCACATAGTCTTTTATTGTACTTCATATTTCATTGTGCCTAGTGAAGGACACTCAGGTTTTCCTCTAGAAGTTTTGCCCACTGTGCACATCTGCAAGTATATCTGTGGGACAAATTCCTAGTGGTGGTAATATAATGTGTTTTTCATTTCTATAAATAATGTAAATCAGCTTCCAAAGAGATTGTACCAATACACTACTCTTGAGGAAGTAAAAGTCCTACCAACAAAGAGACAGATCTTCATGGGAAAGATAGAAAATTGATTTCTTACTGAGTAAGCACAACAGAGTACCTGCATATGTGTCAGGATGAAATTTCACACAATTCATACCGCAAAGAAAGAAAAACAACAAAAAAGAAAAATAATAAAATTTCTCATATCTCCTCCAGAGACAAAGGGTTATATATAGATTATATATAGGCTACAAGGTTGACATCAGAAGTGTTTACAGTGCAAGTGGCTCTGAGGTCTTCAATCTTAGAGACATCTCTGTTACAAACCAGGAGCCTGGACTTATCCAACCCCTAGAGAGATCCATTTACAGTCCACAAGGTTAGAGCAAGGGCTCATTATGTCCTCTAGAAAGAAGAGAAAGCAGCTGCCTTCTTTCCCTTTATCAGCAAAGAAAATTCCTTTTTTTAAAAAATTTATTCTTACAATACCACTCTACTTCCCCACCAAGAGTGGAGTATAGGGGTAGTGACTGGTGGTCATGGTGGTAAGGTTTTTTGGTTTGCTTTTCAGCCCAGTAAAATATAGGGGAGAATTGAAATGCCTGCCCTGTGATTCTTCTCTCTACCCAAGCTACTCTCTCCAATGCATTCAATTTATCAATCCAAAAAAGTCCACTGAAAATCTTCTCCAGGGAAAGCCCTATGCTGGGCTGTGAGGGAAGGACCCAAGTGGGTAAGGCAGGACCCTTTTTACTGAGGATCTCTAAGTTGGAGAAATGAGGCCCAAACACTCAAGAGATTGAATTTGGGGCAGAATGGCACTGAATGCCATACCAGAGGAGAGGAAGACGATTTCTGCTTGGGATGAGGGAAGGCTTTGCAGAAGAGCTTAGAAGGGAAGCTGAGCCTCCTCCAAGAATTAGAAGGATCAAGTCTTATGCCCAAAGTTTTATTTTGAAAAACTTTAAACCTACAGAAAAATAGAATGGTAAACACCCATATAACCTTTCACCTAAATTCATTGTGTTAATATTTTGCCATATTTCTGCTCTTTCTATATATATGAAAGTAAGTTTCAGATAGTGTGACCTTTCACCTGCATGTATTTCAGCACACATTTCCTACTTACTGCAGTGCCATTATCATAGCCAAGAGAGTTAATGTTAATTTGGTAATATCACCTTATTATAATATATAGTCCATATTTTAATTTCCTCCACTTGTTCAAAAATGTCTTCTACAGCTGTTGTGCCTTGTTTGGTTTGTTGATCCAGAATCCACTCTCAGGTTATCTGTTCTAACCTAGAATGTTACCGTTTAAAAGGTGGTCCTGGGAGCTTGTTAGAAATGCCAAGCCCCATTCTAGACCTGCATTTTAATAAGGTCCCTGGTGATCTATACACACATCAAGTTTGAGAAGCACAGATCTAACAGTCTTCTCTGCTCTTTGTTGCTTTTCATGGCATTGACTTTTTCAAAGGGTCAGTTCTGTTGTAGAATAGTTTACGTTTTGGAACTGTCTTAGTGTTTACTTGTGATTATATTCAGAGGAAACATTTTTGGCAAGAATAGTACACAGGCGGTGTTATATACTTCTTATTGCAGCAGGGCTAGAGGCATATGTCAGGTTGCCCCATTATTGGCAATAATGTTTAGTCACTTGATTCAGGCGGAGACCACTGGCTATCTCTTTAGTAGAACACTTTGCTCTTTCTTATTAATAAGTAATCTATGGGGTAATACTTTGAAGACATACCAATATCCTTCACTCCACATTTTTGGCATGCTTTGATGATGACCCTCATCTGAGTCAGCTAATGCACTGAGGGTTGAAGAATGATAATTGCCTAATTCTATCATTCTTTTTGCGTTTATTAGCTGACATTCTTCAATGGAGAAGAGCTCTCCATTGGAAGGATGGTGGCAGGTGGAGATGGTGCCGGGCATTCCAGGTGAGGCGAGAGTGAGGAGACACACAGCCTGGGAGAAAGCAAGCCCAAGTGTGAGGACAGGAGTTGCAGGGCCAGAACAGAGGTCAGTCCAGACTGCACTGGGGAGCAGCAGGACTTAGAGCTAGGTGGCGAGAAGCATTGATAGAGGAAGGTGAGAGGATAGGAAGCCACCCAGCAACAGACTAGGAAGATTTCCTAAACCCATGCATGAGCTCAGCTCCACATTCCAGAAGCCTCCAGAAGCCATTCCCCATTCCTTGGGGAAGGAAGGCCTCAGTATCCTGATTGCCTGTTGGGTAACGTCTTTAAGCCCTTGTTATTCAAAGTGTGGACCCTGGCCCAGCAGCACAGGTATCATCTGGAAGCTCATTAGAAATGCAAAACCTAAGGGCCCATCTTAGACCTACAGAATCAGAATTAGCATTTTAACAAGATCCCTAGGGGGAGAAGCACTGCTTTAAGCCACTGTATTCCAATGACCACTTTCACTAACATTACCAAAACAAAGGGTGCCAAGGAAGATTTTCTATGACCTCCATCCACTTTCTCATGGAGTCTCAGGAGAATTTCCTGCCCCAGCTTCATCCTGCCCTACCCTAGAGAGGCAACGTGGCTTGGCATTGAAGAGCATTGCCTTCCAAGTCAACGTGCCGAGTTTGAACACTCCTTGCTATTCACCATCTATGGGACCTTCTATAATCATTAAGTCACTTCTCTACATCTTAGTCAATCACTAACTCTTGGGGTAAAGATCAAATAAGATAATGCACGTAAAGCATTTAGCCCCCGAGGATTAAGCACCCTCATTAAGTGCTTAATCACGTTCACTGGAAAATAAGAGAGGCATTCCTGGCAAAGGTCTCCATGGCCCACCTTACAAGATGTGAGGCCACCTGGCATATTCCAAATATTAGTTCCTTTTGACCATTTTCCATCAGAGAGGGTATCTTTTTTCGAAGTAAATTTGGGAGGTGACTCCCCTGCTTTTCAGCCCAGATAAAATATAGGGATGAATTGAAATGCCCTGTGATACTTTGCTCTGCAAAAAGAAATAAGACTTTCAAAGGTATTGAGGCAAATTAAGCACCTCATTAGGATTAATAGCGTAACCAAAATAACTACAGTTTTCAAGTACTTGCTGACACTCTATGTATAATATCTTATTATGTCCACAACAACCCAGCGGAGGGAAGCATTATTAGCCCTGTAATCACAGTGATTAAAGGAAATGGGAAAACAGACTCCTAGGCAGGGAAGATGATTGGAACAGGCCATTTCACCTGGAAACAAACAAGTTAAATGTGACAGTTCCTCCCTCCACACACAGAAACATTGTTGAGGATACCCATTAGACACACAGAGTCTGGGGAAAAGAAAGAGAGAGAGAAGTACACTTAAGGAAATGTACCTGGTTGGTAACCTCGGAGATGAAGTTTCCTGAGCTACTCAATGGAGCTGAGAAGGACAACGTGGGAGGGTCCATTTGCTTGTGTCCATGTCTAGCCTGTGTACTATGTACCGCAAAGCCAAGTTGCTAAGCAAGGTAGTTCACATTTCCCCAGCCAAGACCCGGATCCCCAGGCTAGGTATGGGAAAAAATTCTAAGACGGGGAGGTACCTTACTAAAGAGGGATAGATAGATGGACAGCACTGAGCATAGCCCCTAGGGTATAAAGAGTCCTCAGCAAAATATAAGTCATCATCTCTTTATACCCTACTTCTGCACCTCCAAATACAAGGACTACTAAGGGGCGGGGGGCCGGGGAAGAATGAGCTTTTCTATCCTTGGCTTCTGAAGGTAGCATCTCTCCTGGGGCATAGAGCCCGGGAAAGAGCACTGGTGAATTTCAGTCTGGGATCTGGGATTCCACTGACTCATGAATGTCTCAGTCTCCTTGCCTGTGAAACTTAGCTTGATGGACTAAAGGATGTCTTGGTTCCCCTCTGGCCCTGATTCTCTGATCTTGTCTACCATGGGTAGCCAAGGGAAGCTATGGAGACCTGTCTTCAACCCAGGAGCTCTTCAAGATAGGAATAGTCACACTTCTGTCTCGGAGGCCACGGGTCCTGGGTGAAGGTTCAAGCAACAGGATTCTTTCCTGTACTATGATGCTTTGTTTCTGACATCCTCCTGTCTGAAGCGAGAAAACCAGAAAGCCCTCAAATGGCAGAGACTCCCCCTGTACCCCCAACCCCCCATGTAAATTAGATCTCCTTCCAGATATTATCTCTTACAACCTTTCTACTCAAATTGTGTTCTGTGGGCCAGGAGCACCCATGTCACCTGGGAGCTTGTCAGAAATAGACTCTCAGGCTCCACCCACACGTGCTGAATCAGCACTTGCATTTTAACGAGCTCCCCAGGTGATTCATACACGTGCTAAAGTTCAAGATACACGTGCTAAAGGTCAAGAAGTAGTATTTTGAAACACTCTGCCTCTCTCCTGGCAGCTCTTGCCACAACTTGCAATTCTAATTAGATATTTACTTGTATATCTTAAATGACTGCTTTAATGATCGAGCCATAAAATCCACAGGATGTCTTCCAATGACTAACTTAGAGCCTGGCACACACCAGGCGCCCAATTCAACATGTGCTGAATGTATGATTCTCTGGTATTTCCCAACTGCCAGTAGCCACTGCGATGGCACCATGGGGGCTGCTGCTCTGGCAGTCTCTCAGTGTCCCTGGACATGTTCCTGGGCAGCCAATGAATTCAACGGTCTTGCACATTCCACTAATTGACGGACATGCTTGGCAGTAAACTAGGTGTTTATTAAATTATGAAATGCTGTTTGTTGTCTCACAGAGGCAACCAGGAGGGGAATTTTGTGACATCAGGTTTTCCTTTGAACTACATGTGCAACTGAGAGACCACAAATGTACAGCATTGTTCATTAGGTTAAGAGCTTTCAACTAAAGCAACAAAATCATAGACTGTTAGAACAAGGAGGGAAGGACCTTCCAAGCCAAGTTCACTTCTTTTCCCTGATAAGCTGAAGCTCCCAAATCTATACTGACTTCCATCTCCAGATCAGTACTCTGCGGGGGCTTTGCCTCAGGAGTCTCCCTCGGACTCCCTGCCACACATCTGGCCTGGAGAAGAGAGTCACTGATCAGGAGAGCTGGCAATGGAAGGCAAAGGACAGAGCCCCTAGAGCAATGGTAGAATAAAGAGGGGACTCCAGATGGTCCTAGGTGTTCATACAGGACACTAAGAAAATAAGGTGTGGGAAGCTGCTAATTTCTTGCTCCGTTAGAAGTTGGGAAGTTGTTTTCATCCTCGTAAATGCTCACATTTCTCTAGGTCTTTATTAATATTTCAATCCAATGCACTATAGGAGATCCTGACCAGGAGAGGTCAAAAGATAAAGGACACTTCATTCCTTATTGGCAGGACAACTGAGGGGTGTCTCTAATGGCTGAGGTGGGGAGAAGGAGGAGGGAGACCGGGGAGGAAGCTAGCCTCTGAAGAATTAGGGGTGAAGAACTGTGCCCATCTGCTTCTGTTGCTCTTACTCAGAGCACCTGAGCAAGACCTCCTTTCATGCCCTCCACTCCCCAGCCCGGAGGCCCTCCTTCAGAAGACAATCTGCTATCAACCTCTTACTTAACTATGTAAATATTTATGTATATATTTATGCTTATTATAGAATAACATAAAACATGTGAATATTAAAATAAATAATATACATTTATGCTTATTTATGTTATATATTTATAAGTATTTAGATGTTATAGTCAAATATAAATTTGTAATAAATCCATGAGGGCAGGGACCCAATTTAATTATTTTTGGTATCTTCGCAATGCTTGGCACATAAACGTTCTATTAATTCAGAATTTCCAACCACAGGAGAAATAGAAATGTACCTTCCTAGGTATGTTTACAACATACTTTCACTGTTTGCGGAATCAAACATAGAAAAAAAAAACCCACATATATTTACATACTACACTTGTTTGCTCTTATGTTAATCAAAGTAGGAAAAAATAACACATGTGGTGGTGAAAACAAAAAGCACTGGACTGAAAGTTGAGTTGCAGATTCTAGGTCCCCAGTTCCTCACATGTGAAATGAGGACAGTAATCCTCCAATTGTGTTTCTGATAAGCAGGTTGTAAAGCAAATGGATGAGAAAGCCCACTGTAAACTAAGTCAGTGAATTAATTTTTTTTTAAATCTAAGAGTCAGATGGAACATGAATTCTAAATTGCACAATACTTTGAGGACAACCAAAATGGAAAAGAAAAAGACTAGCTGTTTCAACCTGATGACATTCTCATGCTGTTTTTTTTTTTCCCTCTTTCTTCTCTTCCAGGACTCCATTCCCAACCCGCCGGGCAAATTCCACCTTAAAGGAGGTAAGACTTTGGAATTGGGAGTAAATGTGCAGGGACGCATCCATATCACATCACAGATGATTAATAACCAGAAACATCATGATAGTGTCCTACAGAAGAGGGGGTGAAGGCAGAGGTGGGCCGTCGGGGCAGAGCTGATGCATCTCCATTCATCTGAGCAGCCTCTGAGCTGCACTCACCTCCCCACAAGTTCTCCCACCAGCCCTCAACTCTCCCACTAGTGAAAATTGTACCTCTGGCATAGGCTGTCACACGGACACAGAGAGGAACACAAAGCAGAGTTGTGTTAAGAGCTTAAAATCTGGAGTCAGGCAATATGGGTATGAATCTTGGCTCCACACCCCACCTGAGAAACTCAGTTGCTCATCTGTGAAATGGGACTAATCATACCCACCTCATGAAGGTATTGGAGAAGCTGTCAGAGCTCTTCCAGATATTGCTTGGCATGGTGACCAACACATAGTAATCATTAAATAACTGGTAACAGACAAAATGCATTATGAAGCTGAGGGCTTGTGAAACAGACCTCCCCACCCCTCATATTTCCTATCACTGAAGTCACTAATTAATGCATTGTCTCTACTAGCCCCAGAGTGGTGATATGCAGAGTTAGGTTAACGTGGAAAATGAAAAACTTTGGGATCATCTGATGAATGTTTTCATTGCACAGAAGAGGAAAAGTAAGACCAAGTGAAGGGTCTTGTTCAGAGTCATATGAAGTCAAGCCTAGAACCCAGATGTCCTCATCTCTAATCCAGTGTTCTTTCAACCCAAAATCTTTAGCCCCATCTCAGTCCTGTAACCTTTAGAACCTAGCTAGCAGCTGGATAAATAGACAGCTCAGAGAAAAAAAAAGTAAAAGAGAAAGAGTGGGTCATTATCGGCACCTGGATAGAGATACCAGGTCATGCTTGGGGCCAGAGGACATAAGTGTCTGGACACAGCTTCTCACAGCAGCAGCCATCACACTTGGAGTTTCCTTCAGGACACCCGTAGTCATGCTTCTCCTGCTATTTGTCACCCAGAGACTTAGAAAGTAAGGGCAAAATCCCCTAAAAGGAGCAGCATTCTGGATCTTTCAAGGCAGACTAATAATTACAGCTTTGTCAACAATAGCTTAACTTTGGCTGGAATTACTTAGCATGTGACCTCAGTGCCCACAATGCCTCTGTAGACAGTCACATTAAGGTAAAAAGGAGTATGGCATAATGCAGAGGTAAGCAAACTTTTTTCTGTAAAGGGCCAGATAGTAAACATTCTAGGCTTTGCAGGCCATAAGAGACCCTGTTGCGAGTCCACTCCACTGCTGTGGTGCAGAGGCAGCCACAGACTCTGTGCAAATGAGCAGGCATGGCTGCGGGCCCACAAAACTTCATTCACAGAATGAGGTGGTGGTCTGGAGCTCACCCACAGACCAGGGTTTGCTGCCCCCCATCATGGAAACAGTACCGGCTTTGGAATCAGAACACGGAAGCTTGCAAGAAACCAAACACACTGAGTAAATGTCATTTTCCTTTCCCCAGTCCCACTGTTCCACATCCATCCAGATTTTCCAAGTTTTGATGAGAACTTCATTTTTCAAGAGGGGGAGATGGATCTTTAGGGAGAACATAACCCCAATGACAAGGACAATTTTGATCAGGCAACACGACCTCAGCCATTCTGGGTCTCAGTTTCTGCACTTCCGTCGTAGGTCACCAACTACAGAGGTTCTAACCAGTGATCCCCCTTTTCCCATGGCCAACTATGCTTTCCTCTGAGAGCACCTCCTTTTCCACAGTTTTCTTTTAAAGGGAAATTTATTATTTTTATTTATTATTATTTATTTTTGGCTGTGTTGGGTCTTCGTTGCTGCATGTGGGCTTTCTCTAGTTGCAGCGAGCGGGGGCTACTCTTCGTTGTGGCGTGCGGGCTTCTCATTGCGGTGGCTTCTCTTGTTGAGGAGGATGGGCTCTAGGCGCACAGGCTTCAGTTGTGGCACGTGGGCTCAGTAGTTGTGGCTCACGGGCTCTAGAGTGCAGGCTCAGTAGTTGTGGTGCACGGGCTTAGTTGCTCCGTGGCATGTGGGATCTTCCCCGACCAGGGCCTGAACCTGTGTCCCCTGCACTGGCAGGCGGATTCTTAATCACTGAGCCACCAGGGAAGCCCTCTACAGTTTTTTGGTATGAAAATGTCCTTTCTTTTACAACATGAAGCTGATATAGATGGGAATTAAGTTGGTTTGCTTTTAGTCAGAGTTATTTTGTTTGTTTGTTTTAATGGTCACAAGGCAAAATAATAAGCTGCCCATTGTATACCGGTAACTGAATTTACATTTTGGAGTAATTATTTTGGTCCATAAAATTCAAAGTTTTGGAAGCTGTGGACTAGATCACTTATCAGATCACTTCTTATATGGGCCATCACTGTAGATATCAGAACACAAACTAATCCAAAACCAACCGCAATTTACAATTCAGTGTTTCTACAACCAGGTAGAAAATGCTAATAATTCTCACCAGGGCCATGAAACTTTCGTTAAAGACCTTCCCACACCTCCCCTGGATTTATATTAGCCTCCATCCTGTAAGCAAACAACATGGGGATTAATAGTCCCATTTTGCAGATGATGAGCTGAGGCCCAGGGAATCAAGGTGACTTGCCCAAGGTCATCTACGGAGTTGATGGCAGAGCACGGATCAGAATCCAGGGCTCCTCTCTAGCCCCCGCATGATGTGCTTCAGCCATAAAATGTCAGTGACCTACTATGCATGGTCCCTAGCTTTCTCCTGCTTTTAATGCAAGTTTCCACCTCTCTTAACTTGGCAAACTACAGACACAGTAGCAGGGTGAGGTGGAAAGAACACTACCTTGGAGCAAGGCCTGGGCTCCAGAACTGACCTTCACACCAGCAGGCTGTGCTTCTCTGGGCAAGTCTTTCCTCCTCTTTGGGTCTCATCTATAACATAACAACAATGTACTGAATGAACTGGAAGGGCCCTTCCAACTTTGACACTTTATGATACTCTAATCTTTCATTCATTATGTAAATATAGAAAAGTCTAAAAAGATTATTCCTAATAACCTTGAGGAAGTCTGCATCCACAGCCTCCTCCCCCAACAAACCCCTCTTAAACAGGCAGAAGCAGCAAACTCCCTTTTGAAAAGCCATTGCAAGACAGTCCAGGCAGAGAGGCATCATCTCCCAGAAACTCCAGGGAGGAAGCCCCAGGGGGCAGCATGTGGTTTGTCACTGGGCTGGACAAGAGCAGAAGCCAGACGCTTCCCAGGGAGACCTCTGCCACCAACTGATGGAAACTGCCCACCATCAGCAGGAAGCCAGCAGCAGCCCAGAGCCTGGAAAACAGGGCCATGTCCGTACACTGAAGTAATGTAACACAGGATGACACTTAGCTGCAGGGAAACCACCAAAAGCCAAGCCTTTTTTGTAATGAAAACATGTCTGAGTCTCAACACAAGCTTCCCACTCCCAGCCAGGAGACTTGTCACTGGCAGACTGCTACCTCACACACACTCCATCGTGCTTAGGACTCAGTGGCCCACGCAGGGGTCCAGCCGGGACTAAGGGCAGGAGCGGCAATGGGAGGAGAACCTTTTCCCACACGCTTCTCCTCTTCTCTGGCAAATGCAGTCATGAAGGACTCCTGCACAGAGCCACTACGGGGGTGAAATGGGACAGCAGATACGACCCTTGTCTGCCACATGGTCGAGCATAAGTCCTCTGGACACAGAGTCCAGGTGGGCTGGGCGAGGGAGGCTTGTACTGCTTCTCGTCACTTCTTGTTCCAGTCTCCTGCCTCCACGGCGTTTTGACTCTCACCTATGCTCATGTATGTGCCTTATTTGCCCAAACCCCGGAACACAGCCCCCTGTGCCTGAGGTCCCCAGAGTTCCAGAAGCACCCGCAGCTGTGTGCAGCAAAGCTGACAGTAGCATTTAGGGTACGTGGAGAAGCCAGCGGGGCAGTGCCTTCCATCATGGAGGATGAGGCAGAGTTGAGTTGCAGACCCCTCTGTGCTTGTGAGGCTTTTGCGCCCCAGCCACCAGGGCCTTCTCGAGGGACTGCACTGCTCCCTGGGGTTCAGCCCACCGCCACGCATACTGCCCTGCTTCCATGCTCTCCTTCTTCCCATTTTCACCACGCCTTCACTTCTCCTCACAAACTCTGCAGAAACTCAAATTCTACTGCCTTTACTGCAAAATAATTTTGGTCACCTTGGTCTCAGCCCCGGGCCTTCCTAACTTCCCAACAACAAAATACCCGTTCTTAGCTGTACTGGAGGAATTCTGTAGACAACTTGTAAATCAGATTTTCTTTTATTCCCTTACTAGGTATGTGTGAGGATCTGGTGGAGTGAAAATAATAAACCCTGATGGGTCACTCACTCTGTGCCACGCACTGAGCTGAGTGCTTCGTGATTCACGCGTACAGACTCACAACAAGTCCGGGGGATAATTAGTAGCCCCTTATTATTTATAAGTAGGGAAACTAGAGCACAGAGAGGTTTACCGACTTGACTTGCCTAAGATTGCACAGCGAGCATGGAGTGGGGAGACCTCAGAATGCAGGCTGACCGCCTTGGAGCCCTTTTGCCGAACCAGGATTGTATGGTCAGATGCTGAGTACAACACAGCTGTGCCTCCTTCCAGTGCCCCTACCAGTCCTCCAAGGCTAGGAATCCTTCCAAGGCTCTCTGTCACTTCCTGAGCACCTGCTCCTGCAGCTGTCTGTCTTCTTGTCACTGAAGTATGCTCTCTGTTGTAGAGCTTTGAGACAGAGAGGGCCACTAGCGCAACCACACACGTGGGTTTGCACAAGAAGTGAGGTGGTAGGGGGCATGAAGGGCCCACGGCAGGGGATCTAGAGCCCAATTCAAGCCCCAGGAGTCATGAGACCTGGGATGGTTCCGTCCTCCCCACAGCCTGCCAGTTAGAAGAGTCTGTCTTTCCTGTGAATGTCACGTGGCCCCTAATATCCCAAGGTTCCCTGGAGGCCCTGAGGAAGTGGGAACAGTGGATAGACCACATGACGTGGTCCTGCACCCCTCCTGTGCATTCCCCATCCTCAGCCTGAATTCCATCTCCAGCTGGGGATGAGGTACAAAAGGCAGAGAACTGGGTTGAACTTTGGAATACCTACAGTCCAGTCCTATGACTTGAGCTCCCAGGGACTGGAGTTTCCTATTTTTGAAAATATCAGGCATGAGGTGGGCAGCCAGCTGACCTGACCTGGCATGGATTTTGCTCTGAATATAACATTCCAGGAATCAAATATCTTAGGATTCTTTGACCATTTCACCATTCTAACAATTTGTAATTTTTGCATGGCTTGGCAGGCTACCTTCCTCTCCATTTCCCCTGCTAAAAAGAAAATGTGGGCATTAAAAGAGATCAAGTAAGTTAGCTCTCTAATTGTAACGAGTGAACCCACCCCCAGGGAAATAATACAAGCTGCCCATCGAAGGCAGTGAAACTAAACCAAGGAACTAGGTACTCACCAATCCCCCACTAGCCCTGGTGTCACACAGCTGGGATCTGGATGGTTGCAGCCCCACCAGGATGCTGCCCTGGCAGCAGAAGAGGCAGGCAGAGAAGCAGCAGTCTCCTCCCCTAGAAAGACCGAAAAATAGCAGAGACCTCACTTCTATCAGGTGGACTGATCTGGATCTAGATTGCCCAGTCTACAGGTGTTGTAGTTTTTTTTTTTTCCACAGCAAGTGGGGATACCCCTGCTCATGGGGTAACTGCTTTTCAGATAGTCACAGGCCTCAAAGAGCGTATTGGCTTCTCCATTCACTTTAAACCCATTCACTTAAAGCCCACTCTTAACCTGTCTTTTTTTGTTTTTGGCCTCCCTATGAGGCATGCAGCATCTTAGTTCCCTGATCGAACCGGGGCCCACAGGAGTGAAAGCACAGAATCCTAACCACTGGACCGCCAGGGAATTCCCTTGGGGTCTTTTCAATCCTGACCTGTTGCAGTATGTAAGATAAAACTATCTGACTTGATAGTTTTATCAAGCCTCGCCATGTGGCCAAAAAAAAAAAAAAAAGACCTCAAAATCCTAAGTAACCTTCAAGGAATTCAAATGAATTTCAGCTTGATCTCAATTTGCACTTACTGGTGACTTTCTATGTGCTTAACACTGAGCATGCCATAATGGCTATTCCCCCAATGCTGTTTGTAAATCCAGGGTCGCCTAGCTGTCCTTTGTTCAACAAAGAGCGCATCCTGGAGTTTCTCTGTTACTAGTTGGCCTGGTGGCATCGAGAAAACGGTCCAACTGAAGCCAGCTGAAATGACCCTTAGGTTAAGGATTCATTCTGATTCTGAATTCGACAAATAGTGGACTCTCCCCTAGATGTCACTGTTGGGACTCTCCTAGATATTCCGCCAAAAGGAGGAACTAAGAAGCCAGGACATGGTAGATGCAGAGTCATGAGGATGATTCCTCTCTTTCTTGGAAGGATTAAAATATTTTCAGCAGATGGGAGGAGGATTATTCACACTTCCCTGGGAGCATCAGATGGCTTCAAACACTTATGTACATAATTGAGAAACTTCAATCCATCAGATAATGCCGTGAGCTCTGGTTTAATGAGCATTTCATCAGCCAGATCATTTCATCAGCTAAGCAGCGCTGCTAAACTGTGCCACTGTTAACAACTAGGGAAAGAGGAGTGGGGGAGGAAGGGGCTACCATGTGCTGTGCCGGCCACTTGATATCCATAATCTCACTGCATCTTTGCTACATCCATACGTTGGGTTGTTACCATCCCCACTTCACAGATGCAGTAATTGAGGGTCAGTAAGGGAAAGTGACAGGTCTGAAGTTAAAAGCCTTGACCAGAACCCAGGTGCTCTCTTTGAGATGCACTGTGTTTGTTTTGTCCTGATATCAACCTGGAAGGTGCCTGGCACTCAGACCACATACTTTCTGGCTGGAATGATACGTGTGGTTTGTTTTGCCCCCTTGGGCATTGCTGTATCTTAATGGAGGTCTGATTGCCCCTGACTTACAACTTGCCAGTGTTCAGCACACCCGCCTGAAGTCACCTGCTGCCATTCTCCCAGGAAGAGGGAGCCCAGAAGGCTCATTTGTGCTTGTTTTCCCAGCACCACCAGCTGTCTCAGCAGTTTTCAGTCCAGCGTGTATGGTGGCCACAAACCCACTTCTTCCTACATTTAACCCTTCCTGCTACATGGAAAGACTAAAAAATGGGACTGAGCCCTAGAATAGGAGTCAGGAACTCTGTGCTCTGAACCCAGCTCTGCTACTAACCTACGGTGGGGTCTTGAGCCAGACCTTCAGTCCCTCTGGGTTCAGTCTCCCCACTCATAAATCTAGGATCTTGGTTAACTTGGCATCTAATGGTCCTCTTGGGTCTAATGTTTTAAGATCTCAAGGTGGGTTCCCATCTTCAGGTTGCCATTATTCTGACCTCTAGAACATGACCCTTTCAACCGCCTTAAGCAACATCTCTCTCCCTATCTCTGTCTTACGTGTGCCTGTCCAGGACTGTTTCATTGGCACATATTTCTCCCCAGGCTTCCAAACAAAGCCCAAGAAAGTTCCATGATCCCCCTAGAGGAGGCCAAAGCTTGGGAGAACGCTTACAAATCTTGCCCATCTGAAGGCCTTGGTCCTCAGAAGTATTCACAGAGTGCTTGAGTTGTCCAAAAGATGGAATGCCCCACAGGAGCACGGAGTCCTGGGTTTTGGCCCTGCCTTTGTCACTGACTCACGGGCTGACCTAGGACAAGTCTGCTGGGGGGGTGGGGGTAACACTGGGGAACACACATGTTATGTAGTTACCAAGCCTGGACCAGATGAGTTCTCAGGGAACTTCCATTTCTATGAACCATGGAAACCGTTAACAGAACCAGGCTCTTCATAACTTCGATTGTCCCCAGACCTAAAATGCTCTGTTCTACTGATACAGCTGTCTGGAAATCTTAATATGTGAAGACAGATTCCTAGCTGGGGTAGAGCAACATGCCTCAAAAGACAGACAGTTGGAGCTGGGACTGACTTTCGGTCCCCACAGCAAGCCTGGTGGTGTCTAGCTGGGTCTACACAGCCTGCTAGAATCAACTAGAAGGGCCCTTCTAGATCATCAGATTCATACTGCTCTTCATCTAGCTGGGGACATGACAGCCCAGAGAGGGACAATTCCTAGATTCTAACTCCCAGGCCATCTACTCTGCCATGACATGCAGATTGTTCTCATTTCCCCCACCCTAGTGTTTAGTTCTTCAAACTAAACCCCTCGAGACGGCAAATCTGGTTGGGAAATGAATGAAATGGGTGTGTTTTGCTCCCAATGTTCCCCAAATTCAAAATTCCAAGAATACTGTAGGATTCCTGTCTCATAACCAAAAAGGAAAGTCAGAGCATGGATTCAAAGGGTGATGAGGAGATTCAAGCCACATGACTAATGACCCAGGAAACATTCATCTAGGTCTTGACAAGAGCCTCACGACCCTCACATCAGTCCAACATAACTTTGAACAGCACTAACCGGTCAAATATTTGAGCTGCCAGCACTGTGACTTACAGTGTGAGTTGTGTGTCCTTGATGAAGGTCTTCCCAGTGCCTCATCTGAGAAATGGGAACAAGAGTGGTGTTAACCATTAGCTGAGCGCATCATCTCCTTAAACGTTCATGGAGCCTTCGCGTTTAGGCCCCAGAGAGCCGGCCCCCCTCAGCCCTGGCCCTCCTAACAGCCTTGACAGCTGCTAAAGGCCACCAGTGTGCCTTCCTCTGGCCTCCTCTCCAAGTTCAGTGGCCCCATTCCACCAATAGCTCCTCCGGTGTCCTGGTTTCCCAGCCCCTTCATTTAGCCAGCTCTAGCGATGTCATTCTTCAAGGGAGTTGCCTCTGTTTTCCCTTTCTCTTGAAACAGCTAAGATTGTTTAAGAAAAACTAAGATACGCCATGGCATTTGACTTCAGGAAATGCAAATGCTTCAAAATAAGGTGTTTTTTTTTTTTTTTTTTCCATCCTTGGGTTTCTCAGAATTACAACTGAGGTCAACCCAGCAAATATGCAAAGACCAAAGGGGAAATTTAAAAAAAAAGAACATGCATGTGTGAGAGTCAAGCCCAGGCTTGTACTTCTACAGCCACCCATTTACAGAAGCTCACCTGATAGATGCCACCACAAGTGACATGGTGTGATGTGCTGGCTTCAGCCAAGGGCTTGAATCTTAACCTCCCGTTTAATCTAACCTAACCTGCAAAACCAATGATAGACTGAGGCCAGGTGCTATTCCAGCCCAGAAGGGAAAGCAAGCCAAGACTCTGCATTCACCTCACTCAAGCCTTGAGAACTTAGCTGACACCCACAGAGGGGAGTAAGAGAGACAGACTAGATGATCCAATTCAACATTTGCAGAGCATCTTCTGAGCTGGCCGTGGAGATAGTTAAACAGTAGTCTCTGCCCTGAGGATTCACCATCTAACAGAGGAGGTAAATACCAAACAGACGGAGGGGTCAAAGAAGGGTTCCCAGAGGCTGTGCTTTACACAAGGAATAGCTTATCAGTGAAGAGGGGAATTCCAAGTGGAATGGAAAACCAACATGGTGTATGTGGGGGCACCCCAAGGCCCCAACCTTCAGTAAAATGGTCAAAAATCCACTCAGGCATTAGAGTCAGATAGCCTGGGTTTGACTCTCCACTCCACCACTGACTAGCTGTGCGAATGTGAACTTTTTAAAGCCTCCATTTCCTATGTACAAGAGAGAAGTCATTAGAGTACCTTTCTCGTGGGACGATTGTGAGAATTCAGTAAAATAATGCATGTAACATGCTTGGCAGAGTGACAAGAAAACGGCCCTCAGTCAACATGTATTAGCTACTATTATTATTATTACTAGCACTACTACTACTACTATTGGGACAAGTACAAGAGAGTACAGGGAAAGAGGGAAAGTGAGGGATGAGACCGCAGAACTCCGTAGGGGTTAGAACACAAGGGAACACGAACGCCATGAGGAGGAGCTTGGCCCTGATCCTGCGGTCACAGTAGTGTCCGAAAGGGGTTCCAAGCAGAGAAGAGATGCAGCCAGACGTGCCTCTCTGCGATTCCTTTTGACCTGATGTTCCACATCCCAAAAAGAGAAGGCTGGGCCAGGGGGACGCCCCACCAGTAGTCAGAGCACATTTAAGGATGAACAGCCCTCGGGAGTTCCCTGGTGGCCTAGTGGTTAGGATTCCGGGCTTTCACTGCCATGACCCAGGTTCAATCCCTGGTCAGGGAACTGAGATCCCGAAAGCCGCACCTCATGGCCAAAAAAAAAAAAAAGAATGAGCAGCTCTCGTTGCCTGGTTGTTGTGAATGTGGCTGGACATACCCCGAGAGCATGGGCCACAGGCAGGACAAGAACGCTAGTGGGAGGATGCGTGAGAGATGGGATCAGAAGAATGGCAGCTGGCCTAGCAGACCTCCTCAGCCGAGAGGCCTTCAGATCAGAAGCTCTTCATGCCTTGAGGGGAGAAAAGGATGAAAGCTGCCCCCTGATTCTGCTGGGGGTGCCTCTAGCAGTGAGCTTGTTTAGACAGCAGAGGGGACTCTTCACTTAGCTTTCCACCACTCCAAGGACCCCACCCCACTTTAAGGAAGGCCAGGAGGGATCTTCTCAGGCCTGGACAGAGAAGGCAATGGGGAAGATGGTGAGCCCAACATATACTACTTGAGGATCCAGTGAACAAGCCTACTAGGATGTGGCCACTTCGACTGAATGGCTGCCTAGTCTCTGATGGATGGAATGAGGGATCATCTCTGGTGACACCGTCAAAAAGATGTCAGTGTCAGGTCTTAGATCTCCCAGTTGTACAGATTAGGGAAACCAAGACCCAAAGAAAAGAAGAAATTTGCCCAGAATAAGTTGAATTCATGAGTCTTTGAAGGAAATGTATAACTTGGTTCTTTGCATACAAAATAGTAACTATAATAAGAAGCTAAGCTGCCAACACCAGTGAATATATTTAAAATATTTTTATTTCTTAAATTCCACAAGGACATAAACATTGTCTTTTTTCCCTGCCAAGGAAGCTCCAAATAGCAGGCTCCCCGCTTAGACCTCTTTGATCCTATATCCTCTTAAAATTGAGCACCAGGATGTGTTTATCTCCTTTGTCTAGCAACATGGCCCTGAGGAAGAAACCTGATTCTCTGGAATCAGATAGACATGGGGGCGGATCTCAGGGTTTCCACCAACTTGCATGATCTTGTAGCAGTGACCAGGTCTCAACATTGTCTAGGATTAGCCTCACAGAGTTATTCTGAGAATTAGATTAGCTGAAATATGTATATTTCAACTAGTGCACTCTTTTTTTTTTTTTTTTTTTTTGCGGTATGCGGGCCTCTCACTGTTGTGGCCTCTCCCGTTGCGGAGCACAGGCTCCGGACGCACAGGCTCAGCGGTCATGGCTCACGGGCCCAGCCCCTCCACGGCATGTGGGATCCTCCCGGACCGGGGCACAAACCCGTGTCCCCTGCATCGGCAGGCGGACTCTCAACCACTGCGCCACCAGGGAAGCCCTCAACTAGTGCACTCTTAAAGGAAGGGTGGCAGTAATTACTCCCAGCCTTTGTGTTCTGACTACCACAGCCTGGCTGAGTGACTGATGTAGGACAATGTGCTTAATCTGTCTGGTCCACACGCTTTTTTCCATCTCTCAAAGGGATGTAATAATACCTCTCTCATGGAGTTGTTGCAAAGATCAAGTGAGGTGGCGGATATAAAGCAACAAGAATGCAGCTGGTACATATAGGAACTCAGGCCCTATCTGTTTCCTCCCCCCAATTTCCACAGTCTTTTGTAAAAACCCAAGTGGGAGCAATCACATTTTTAAAAACCTTCTAAGGTACTTGACAGCAAAATGAGAAATAAACAGGTTTCCTTTTGTCCCCCAAATGGAAACAGAATAGTAATCGTCTCCATCAAAGGGTCACGGAGAAAGATCTGGTGGCTCCAGTTCCCGGAGCAGAGAGAGGCATTTAACACGGGATCTCCTTATTTTTAGGGAATTGTTCAGAGGACATCTCATGTATCCTGGAAAGGGCTGCATTCAAGAAGTCATGGGCCTACCTCCAAGGTCAGTAACCGAATCCAGGAACCCAACCGCATGAGGGCCACTTCCTGTGGCCTTTCTGAAATGTCTAAGCCAGAGGTCACAAGTAGAAGCCCATGGCCAAATGTGACCTGCATGTGGATTTTGTTTAGCCTGCATGATATTTTTTATAATTTGAATTTAAATGCCTTAGGGGGCGAAGGGAGAGCATTACTCTCGAAAGCTACAAGGTTCCCACTTCCTCAGCCTCATTCACTCTCTCAAGTTTGCGTCCCTGGCCTGTGAGGGCATTTGTGCCTCACCGCACCACCCCTCTTTACTCATCCATCTACGGGCTGCAGGCCAAGTGTGCAGTACTTTTCCTCAGGCATGGGAAGCAGGCTCTTAATCTCTGCCTCTATCAAGTTATTCATAAGGGAGCCACAAAATTGCCCTGTGCCCAGATTGACAGCTTAATGACCATGTTGGCACAGGGTCTATTTGCATATCGCAGCATGCTTCGGGAGAGAGGCCCCTTATAGATGAAATAATAAGAGGCACTTACACTGGGAGAGATGAGGTACAGAAGAGATGGCCAAGATTCTCTGAAATAGCCATTCTGCTCATTTAAAAAATTCTATTTTGCAGTCAGCTTAATTCTCATTCTTCAGCTGAATTGCAACGAGGTTTAAAGGGAAGCAATTAAAATGAACATGCCAGCTTCCCAATTCTGAAAGACACCCTGACCAATCAGTGCCGATTTTCCCTTGTTAAGACTCAGAGACTTGGCTTCCGACGCCAACCTGTCAGCTTAGAGGGTCTGCTAATTCTTTGCTTTTCTATAAAACCCAGCTGGGAAGAGGCCCTTAATGTGCACTTGAGGGGTCTACAAAATTATGTCTTGCCTTTTAAAGAGAGGAAGACATTTTAAAATTCAGACAATGTTAAGGGACGAATCTTAATGTGAAAGTTAACAAATTGAGATTCTCCTGGACCGCTTGATGCCTAAACTGTATACTAATCGAACAAAATTGAATGTTTTTTTTCTCTGATACTTTGTGCAATGCCTACCAAATAGCAGTCTCCCATTGATCAAATATTCCTTGATTGGTTGATTAAATGTTCATGATAGTCCAGAACTTATGGGGAATACAGTCTAGGAGCTTATAATGTGAAAAGGGAAAAATTATAATTATAATAATAACAGAATGATACAACGATTAAATGGGAAACAGTTCCATAGGAGGTAAAGGTCTAATACCGTGTGTGTTCTGACCCTCCAGCTTTATGCATTAGAGAAAAGGCAGGGGGTGGTTTTCTTCCTGTACCTTGAATACTCAGTAATGCCTAGGAGTAACATGGAAGATATTCCAGGTGGTTGAACCAGCAGCCAATATTATGGAAAACACAGGACTTGAATGGGGAACCTTGAATAAAGACTTCAAATTTTCCAATCCGCATCTGAAATTTGCCTAATAATTGAGGTTCTTTTGTCCTTCTCTTTCCAGTGTCAAAGCATATAAACAAAACCAAGTTGTCTTGGAACAAAGATGGCATTACCCGTGGAGTCAGATATCAGGATGGGAATCTGGTGATCCAGTTCCCAGGTTGGTACTTCATCATTTGCCAACTGCAATTTCTTGTGAAATGCCCAGAACATTCTGTCGACCTGAAGCTGGAGCTTCTCATCAACAGAGATGTAAAAAAACAGACACTGGTGACAGTGTGTGAGTCTGGAGTGCAAACCAAAAACATATACCAGAACCTCTCTCAGTTCCTGCTGGAGCACCTCCAGGTCAACGCCACCATATCAGTCAAGGTGGATAAATTCCAGTATGTGGATACAAACACCTTTCCTCTTGAGAATGTGTTGTCCATCTTCTTATACAGTAGTTCAGACTGAACCATCCCTCCTGGCCTTCAGGAAGAAAGCAACTTTCCACCATACAGCACTTCAGCCTTCCAGATACTTGGGGAAAATAGAACACTTTAGGCCAAGACTGAAACCACAAAGGGAATTAAATAGTACACTTCTCCTTCTGTTTCCTGGGAAGATACAACTCTGGGTTAAAAAGAGAGTTTTGAGTGAAGTATCTTCCAGATAGAAGGCAGGGACGCAATGTGGTGTGGTGGACAAAGCCACACACGGGAATCAGAAGGGATGGGTTTAGGCCCAGCCCGATCACTAACTCACTGTATGACCTGAGCTAGTCCCTTCCCCTCCCTGGGACTCAGGTTCCACGTCAGAAAAATCAAGGGGCTGAGTTTGAATCTCTCCAAAGGCTCTTCCATCTCAGAAGATCAGGCTCCCTCATCACAGACCTGTGAACTAAGATTCCAGGCAATGTTCTCGAAGCCCCCAACCAAAGGCAAGTTCCCCGCACTGGCATAAAACCGATGGTACTAGTAGTATCTGGCTGCGTGTCACCTCAAGCGGAGTCAGGATTTGGGGACAAGGTTCAGGGCACCTTGACAAATGGTGTGAACAGTAGGATCTAAAGTGTGTAAAACTGACCATCTGGAATCTAATGCCTTCTGGGTATTTGGAAAACCACCTGACCAGGCTTGACTCCATTGCAGTTAAGACTGACAAATAAGTCAACAACAGACAGCTTTTGTTTCCTGTCAGGAAAATGCTGTGAATTGGGCAAGTGCTCAGTCAAGGTGATCAGTCATTTGCTCAGAGAAGAGCTGCTGCCATCGCCCGCATAAGCTCTTTCCCTGCTTCAGATACTCTCGGAGGGCTTTTAAGGCCCCACAGCATTGATGATAGACAGTGATGACTCTGAAAACGGTGAGAAGGACTTCTGAGCAGCAGCCACCTCCTCTCCTGACGTCAGGCACGACATTTCAACCCGCATTTACATTTGTCCGTCTTCGAAGGAGCACCTTGTTTGTTTTGAGAGAAGGACCACTGACTTGAAATATAAGCCCGTGAGGTTATGCTTCCGAAGGAAAAAGGGACCCTTAACTGCTATGCAAAAGAATGGAGCAAAATTTACATTGTTCTCAATTAGCAGGAGAGAAAAAGGAATAGGGACTCAGGAAAGTTTGTCAGAGAAAGACTAGAGATGATTTAAACGAAGAAAAAAAAAACCAAAAACAGCAGTGGTGGTACGGATGAGAGGGACTTGGGAGAACAAAAACGGCTAAGGGCAAGATGTAAGTAATTTGCTGAGCAGGGTGTTATGTCGACCCCTTCCTAGGTCTCCACTATGAAATATTCAGTAAAGTGTACATTTCTCTTTAACACTTTCTGTGAGTAGATTCTTTGGGAGGACCGGGCACTGGAAGAAGTGTTGAATTCATCCAGCCAAGTGGTATGTGGTAAAAACAGACAGGTTGTGAGGACCCGAAGCCACAGAATAAGGGGGCACCTGGCATTTATACCCTAACTCTGTAGGACAGATGAATCCTGCTTAAACCAACTCACGCGCTCTTGAAAAGATAGCTGCAACCTAAGCATGTGTAACCTAAGCAAGTTTTCTACCGTCTCATAGTCTAACTTGAGAAAGTTTCCATTTTCGTTTCCCAGCAACCGTCCTCTGAGCAGAGGTACCTGACTGTCACCTCGTGAGGGGTTCTTAATCTCAGTCTCTGTCAAGCAATGCCCTGAAAGTCAACATGTGAAGACACAAGGGGGCACAGAATTTAAAGGAATCCAGCAGCACGACAAAAAAGTATAAGAGAATAATCATTAATAACCCAAGGTAGGGATAACCCATAGGGAGAGGACAGCCTAGGAAGTTTAAAATGAAATTCTGTCACTCCCCAAGGGTTATGCACCCTCTGGAAATGCTGTGAGCCAATGACACCATCTACACAAGTAAAAGAAATCTTTTTTGTAACTGGGAACCCAGGTTACCTGAAACATATGCCTCTTTGGTAAAAACTCATCTGGAGCTCACTGATTCTGCCCTCTCCCACCCCCAACACACACACACACACACACACACACACACACACACACACACACACACACACACACACACACACACACTTTACTTGTAGAACTTGGACAAGAGGGTGATGGGTGTGTTGATGAAAAATAATGAGTGTAAATGTATTTCTGCCTTTGGGAAAATTCATAGGGCTTTCTCTATACTTGGTGACTTTCTTCACCCCGTTTCTCCATCACACACCACTGTCTCTCCTGTGACTTCCTCGTCCAGTTCCTTCTCAGAATCCCGCCATCACACAAAGGTTGGTTCAGAGGAGGGCCCAGCACCTCCAGGAGGGTTGATATGAACACACACTAAAGCAAGGAAGTGCTGAGGGAAACTGGGCAGCATTCACCCAACAAGGGAGGCTTCCAGAATCCCTGGAATACCACTGACTGTCCTGGGGGACAAAGCCCTTAAGTTAAGAGAATACAGAAGTCAGTCAGTGTCATCTCTGGAAAGATCCTGAGAGATCAGCTGAGGCAGTGTTTGAACGGAAGCCTAAAATGGGGCAGAGACTAAAATCCTCGCATGTGGCTGGCGCTTGAGCGGGGATTTGAGCCCAGACTCCTTACGCCATTGTTCCCCACCAGGCCACACTGGTCCCCACTGCAGCCTTCCTGTAACTCCTCAGGTCACATCTTTCCAGCCCTGCACTGCAGTAGGCCCCAACCTTCAGGGATTCTTCTGTTTCTCCCTGCACCTCTCAAAACAATCTGGGATCATCATTCTAATGTAAGACACAGGTGGTGTGTAGATTTTGGACATGGTCAAATCACAGAAAAATGTTAGGGTCCCATGATGTCAAAGTTCTCTCTCTCAGAAACTGAAGAAATATATGCTAAGGACAATATTTTGCAATAAAAATATTAAAAGCTTGTCTTAATTTGAGGTTACGCATATATGTGTGTATGTATATATATGTATAAATGTGTGTATAAGCATGTACATATATGTATATTATATATACACATATGTGTACATGTGTGTATATGCTTTCCCCTAATAATTGTTGTATAGGTCATCTGCTTAACCTGGGGTCCCAGGAAGAAACCTGATTCTTGCTCTGGGCATTGCGAAATTTATATACTCTTGTATTTATTTTTAATTATGAAAAGAACAGAAAGTAATATTTCTCCCATGCCTCACCAGTGTATTTAATAACTATCAATATTTTGCTATATTTGGTTCTGCTTCTTTTAAAAAATAAAATAATACAGATAGAGCTGAAGTCTCACCCCTCCAACCATTTCCCTATGCCCTCCACAGAGGTAACAACTACCTGGGAGTTTTCATGTCCCCTTCATTTACATAATTTCATATTTCTTGTCCCATAAGAATATACAGTACAATTTTGTGTGTTTTTTAAATTTTCAATAAATATCATACTTTATATAACATTTGTGACTTGAAATTTTTCACATAACGTTAAGTTTCTGAGATTTTTCCAGGCTGACCCACGTAGATCTAGGTCACTCATTTAACTGCTATTTTACTATTTCATTCTTTGAATATACCAGAGTGTGCTCATTCTCCTATGGATAAGCATGTAGTTTGTCTCCCTCTTTTGCTGCAATAAGGATCTTCCTGTACAGCTCCCCCTCCTTTCTGCCATTTTTCAATACAGCAAAAATCCTCTTTGAAAATTAGAAATAGTACCCTAAAGCTACTGAGTTAGCCTTGACCAGTGAGGGTTTAGACCCCTCTGTGGTCACAGCTCATAAGCTGGAGGCTTGGAATCTAAAGAGCCCTTTCCATCTTTCCTAAGAACCTCTCTGCTCTGTACAAACATTCCACGTGAAGTCCCAAGTGCCAGTGTGGTGCCAGGCCCCGGGCCAGGTGCCAGCCTATGCTTCAGCACAGTGTGTGCCATGGCTCTTCCAGGCTGCTGCAAAATCAGCTCTGGTTAGCGTGTGCTTAAAACACGCCTTTCCGGGCTTCCCTGGTGGCGCAGTGGTTGCGAGTCCGCCTGCCGATGCAGGGGACACGGGTTCGTGCCCCAGTCCAGGAAGATCCCACATGCCATGGAGCAGCTGGGCCCGTGAGCCATGGCCACTGAGCCTGAGCGTCCGGAGCCTGTGCTCCGCAACGGGAGAGGCCACAACAGTGAGAGGCCCGCGTACCACAAAAAAAAAAAAAAAAAAAAAAAAAAAACACGCCTTTCCAAAGCACTCTGGGGCTCCCCTGGATCCAGTTCTCTTTCCGGAGAATAAATGAAAAATCCCAGACTGCAAGACGAATGAGCACAACCCCAGAAGGAAATTTCTCTCCCAAGACCAAACGTCCATGTTCCTTGGGCTCTGTTCCCTTTTCTCTTCAGACTCCACACTGTCTCCCTGGGTGACTTCATCAACGCCCTTGCTATCAAATGACATCTTCTTGCCAATGACTACATCATCTCTGCCTTCAGTATGGTTCTTTTCCTAAAATCCAGCCCCATACATTGAGTAGCTATCGCACTCTACCCATTAGTTCTACCCATTAGTCAATGTCTAGTACAGTGGCTTTCAAACTTTTTTTTTTTTTACCATGACCCAGAGAAAGAAACACTTTAGTTCACAAATGATTGCATGTACGTGTGCACACACAAACGACAACAACACACACACCTAAGACAAGCATTTCATTAAGTAATACTTACCCTTACTATTTGTGACTAAGGAAAAAAATCTTGTTATGACCACCTGAATTGATTTTATGATGCTCTAATGAGTCACAACCCACAACTGTTCAAGCTTGCCTTTCCCTGCTCCAGAGGTGGGGAAGCTAAAGATATACTTTCCTTACTCTCTTGCAGCTTGGGCTTTAGAATAGTTCTGTCTGAGATGGACAAGATTTAGGAATGTTCATCCATTCACCCAGCAAGCACAGCTGTGGAGGCCTGTGGTGTTTCTGTAGCTGCATTTGCATAGCTTCCAGTGTTCAGATACTAGCTTAGTAGGTATGGCGAGCCTGGGTGTAGGGAGAGAAGCATCCATTCTGCTGACATGGTCTGTTGCAGATTCACATTGGTTCTAAAACTGGCAGCAGCAGTGGCTTCCTTACTGGGGTGGTTTCCTGTTGAAACAGCAGTGTTGTGGCTGTAGAGGGGGCAGCTTCCTGACTGCAAGACTGTTGAAGAAACAGCAGCGACCATAGTGGCTCAGTTCCTAGGAGCAGCTTAGAGGTTGCTCCTGAAAGCTCAACCTGGATTCTGTTTGCTCAGCCCTCTGACAATTCTGTAAGCCATTTAATACCCTGGGATACATGCCTTCCTGCTAAAAAGCTGGAGAGAAGTCTGCTCCCTGCAACGGATCCCTGATGGATACAATCTCAATATGTATAAAACTGACCTCATGATACACACCCCAGGCTTGTCACTATCCCCATGTTCCAAATCTCAAAGACTACCTGAGACTCTCATGATCCTTCTTTCCTGTCTCCCATCCAATCAACATCTGTCCAGTTTATCCAGTTCTCTGGTCCCAGCCACCATCATCTCACGTGCGCTATTCCCATCACCTCCTAATTCACATCCCTGTCTCCTGACTTACTCCTTACAAATCACATCTCCAGACAGAAGAACAACTTTCCCTTATTCTTGGAATTGATAGTAATAATTATCATTTATCAAACTTTTACATCTTATGCATTTGTCATGTACTCACTCATTCAATCCTCAAATCAGCCTTATGAGGGAGGCATTATTACCACCACACTGCAGGCAACAATGACATTGAGACTCTGAGACACAGTGGCATGTAAACATCACACAGCCAGTGGTAGCAGAGCTGGGATTCAAGACCTGGTTTTTGAACATCCCATTTCAACATTCATATTCCAATCACTATGAATCCAGCCTTCCTAAATTCCAAGCTCTCCAAACTAGCTCTATATCCATTTAGATCCTGCCTTTCTCTTCAGCTTCAATGCGTTCATACCCACCTCCCACCTCCCACGCTCTATGCTCAGATGACATTGAACTTCTCCCAATTCCTCAAACCTTTTGTGTTCAGCCTTTTGCACATGTTGTTCCTTCTGCCTGGAATGCTCGTTTCACTCTCTTTTGCCTGGTTAACTCCTAACATTGTTCTGAGCTCCTCAACAAAGTCTTTCTGACTCTTCTGGCCTCATCTAATTTCCTGCTGTCTTCTCTTGCGCTTGCCCCATCCTTAAGTGCGTGACACTTTATTGTCCACCCCTGGTTCTCTCTATAGCTCCTCTCCAACGTCCAAAGTCCTCGACAGCAGGAACCTTATTCAGCACTGGGTCCTCTGTAGCCCAGCACAGTTCCTGATATAACAGATAGCTATATTTCTTAATTATAGATAGCTCAATAGCTGTATTTCTTAAATAAATAATCGAAAAAAATCTCTTTAAACACGGGCCCCATTCTAGGGAAAAGATATCAAATAAGTCACCAAAATAATTTAAAAATTTTAAATCCTTACTAAATATGGAAATGTAAATTGAAAGTCACCTTTTCTCTTATGAATGTTTTTCAGCACTCAGGAGAGTAAGAATGTTGATTAAAGAGAGGTGAAATTTTCAGAAAAGAAAATCCACCTGTGCCATCAGAAATTTGGAAGGGAAAAAGACAAACGCTCACTTACTTTATTGAACCTTTTCTATAAGCCAGGTATAATATTTGCTATATAATCTGTCTCTTACTATCCTTATAAGACAGCTATATGCTATTGGAATCATTTCGCAGGAGGGGATACTCACCCTAGAGAGTTTAAATCAAATTTAACACCTTAGAACCAACTGAAGGACTTCTTAAAACCCTCATGCCCAGGCCACGTCTCAGACCAATCAAATTAGAATCTCTAGAGTTAGGACCCAGGCATTAGGATTGAGCTCCCAAAATTTAAGCTAAGTTTAAAAGTCAACGGTTTAAATCCATGCTATCCATATTGTGCCCTGGACCAGCAGCCTTAGCATCCCTAGATAGCTTATTCAAAAGGCAGACTCTCGGGCTTCCCTGGTGGCGCAGTGGTTGAGGGTCCACCTGCCGATGCAGGGGACACGGGTTCGTGCCCCGGTCTGGGAAGATCCCACATGCTGCGGAGCGGCTGGGCCCATGAGCCATGGCCGCTGAGCCTGCGCGTCCGGAGCCTGTGCTCCGCAACGGGAGAGCCACAACAGTGAGAGGCCCACGTACCGCAAAAAAAAAAACAAAACAAAAAACGCAGACTCTCACACTCACCCAGACCTACTAAAAAATATGCGTTTTAATAAGATCCAAAAGGAATCCATGGGCACTGAATGGTCTGAGCAACACTGGTTTCCATGACTTTCCCTGGAAAGTGGAGATTACTCTGAATCCATTATGCTTCCCTGTTTCCCTCAAGCTGATTTTGGAAAATGGACTTTCCATTCCCTTCTACTGCATATGCAGATGTGAGGGTTTGGACACTGCCAAAGGCATAGTTAAGTCACTATGATGGTATTCATTTGTAATTATCATCACGGAGTTTTTAAAATTTGCTTTTGGTCCAGCTCTCTCCCCTGGGAATCTTAGGCAAGAGCTGGGACAAAATTCTGGCCAATGTGTCGAAAGCTCTGGATACAGTACAGAGAGGGGGATGTACTTTCCCTGTGGCCAAGGAACAGAGAAAACGAGTTTGGGGGCAGCAGGTGGGAAAGAACACTTTGGAAACCTGACTCTGAATCCTAGCTCAGGTAATTGTTAACATTAGGATTTTGATGCGTCACAAACACTCTTTAAACTTAAATTTCCTCAGCTGTGAAATGAGGCGCATAATCCTTCCCAAAGCTGTGGGAGAAGAAACACACAATAAGCTTGAAAAGTACACAAACGTGAGGTAATTTTATTATATTCCATATTCACAAAGGAGTTTGACCATGGGAAAAGGAGCAGGGGGAAACGTTTGAGAGGAATGAAGTTCCTCAAATTCACCGAAGCCATGTCTCCCTTCTGTGGCCAGAAAAACTAGCCATTTGACAAACAAAGGTGTCCGTGAGACAAACACCCAGAGGTGCTTTTATACTGTAGGGAAAACTGTCCTGGATAAGCCAATGGAATACTTGGGAGATAGAGTGTTGACAGTCCCCTCCCTGTGTCTCCCTCATGGCTGCAGTGGACTATTGGTATTTTTTTCTACTTAGAACATCTAGAAGGCAAGACTCTTCCTCTGAATCCCCAGCTCCTAGATCAGTGTCCGGCACGAAGTCAGCACTCGGAAAAAGTAGATTTCACCCACAGCGAGACAGAGAATTAATGGGTGAGGATGTCAGTGCAGCTAGTTAGGAACATACTGAAAAGAAGTTTTATCCCTCCCACTACTGGAAGGCTCCAAGGGAAAACCAGCTGAAGTACGTCATCATTTCATCCCCTCTGCTAGGGGCACAGATGACATAACTGCCATGACCTTCTGACTTTGCCTTCTGCTCTCACAATTAGTTTCATTTTACCAGCTGGCCTCATGCACACAGCATCAGGCACAGAAGAAGACAAGGGAAGAAAGGCCATCCGTCACGGAATTGACACATCAGGATGAGGAAAATCAAGAAAATGCTTAAGGAGGCTTAATTCCTACTGCCAAAGTTACATTCTTACACTCGAATATATAGTCTTAATTGGATCTGATCTTCCCATGCTCCTCCTTCAATAACTATGGTGTGTTTATTTAAACAGCTTTATATTATATGAATATACATAATTGATAACACTTACTGAATGCTTCCTTACCAGGTTCCCAGGCATCATATTGAAGCCTTCAAATACTGTAGGCTATTGCATTCTCATATCACCTTATGAGAGATTGCCATTCCCACGTTACAGATGAGGAAACTGAGGCTTGAAGAAACGCATCAGCAAGTCCAAGTTTAAGCAGCTCAAGAGCCAGGATGTAAATGCCCAAAGTCTGACTCGAGAGCCACATCCCTAAGGACACTACACCGCTCTGCTGTGAAGCCACCTGACTTTGCACATGTGATTCCTTTGTCTACAAGGTCCTTGCCCTCCCTTTTCAGCTTGGTTAACTGACCTCACCCATAAAACCTCAACTCAAACATTATTTCTCAAGAACCATTACCAGGCTAAGTTAGGCATTCCACCTGGGCCTTGATAGCCTCACCTCCATTAAAACACTTATCACCTTGTACTACAATTGTATGATTATGTGTTTGCTTCCCTTGTTAGACTGCAGACTTCTTAATAAGACAGTGCTTAAACAGAGGACACTTCTCCTGCCAGTGTCTACAAAATAAAGTGATTCTTGCTTCTAAGTTATTTTGGCATGATACCCCACCATTCACACCCTACTCTGGACTCTGGAAGGGACACTGCTACCTTGAGGCCGGTCACTGTACACCACTTAGCCTTTACGCTTCATTCTGGCTGTTCCTCCCCATGGTCACTGTCATTGCTAAGTGGAAAACCATGAACTTGAAGATACCAATCACTCTAGGCCTAACTCCACACAGCCAGGCAACATCTCACTTCCCACTACCATAATTACCCAGGCCTTTTCATGACTGAGAATCCTAACCCAACTCTTCCTGGCCCCAGAGAAAGAAAGAAGAGTGACCACCCCCAACCCAAAGTGCCAACTCATTTCCTGCCCAGAATTAAACACTTCCCAAAATGAATGACTATGTGAACATCCATTCCCTTCAGGGAAAAACCCCTCCCCACCTACCAGGTTGTCATCTTACCCTATGACCCCAACCTGACAATCACCTAACAGTCCAATATTGGTACCCCTCCCAAAGTTTATCTTTATCTGCTACCACCTTGTTGGTCTAGGATAGTTCTTTTTTTTTTTTTTTTTTTTTTTCCATTTTGGGGGGAGTTTTTCTTGGACATGGGAGCCAACTGGAAAGAACTGAAGCTAGAACAATTTGAGCATCCGAAAGGCTATTAAACCTTTTGGAGATGAGGCACCAGGGAAGGTGATATACATGTATATATTTCGTATGTATTTTAGTCTGAAGGGGATGGATACATGGGTGTATTCACTTTAAAATTCTGTTGAGCTGTACACTGATGATTTATGCACATACTGTATGCATGTTATAGTGTAGGATCATTCTTGATGCACAATGGGCATTTGATAGATATTTGTCGAATAAATGAAGGGTTTGCTGAAAACCATCTTAGATGTCTGTACAGTACTTTAGAGTTTACAAAACCACTCTTTCAAGTGACAGATGATGCACTCGGCTGGTAGGGGCAGAGCTGGAAGCCCCTAGTAATCTGATTTCTTGCCCAGACTATACTATATTCTGGGGTCAGCAAACAATAGCTTTGGGGCAGCTGCATGTTTTGTAAATAAAGTTTTATTGGAACACAGCTGTGTCCACACATTTATATACACTCTATGACTGATTTTCTGCTATTGATACAATGACTACACACTGAGTAGTTAAGCCAGGATGCAAGAGAAGCTCTATGGGGCCTGCTAAGCCTGAAGTATTGACTATTTGGTCCTTTGTAGAAAGTGTTTGCCAACTCTGCTCTATACTACTGGTGACTCCATATATGTTCAGATGTACATACTTACATACCACACACACACATCCTAAATTCACTCACAAATAGAACCATTTGGCCACTGCCTCTATCTGAACTTCTCAATAGTATTAGCTGTGAGAAGGGAGTATCAAGTATGTTGGAATCGTGTGTAGAATATGTCTGTGAACACTGAGTGCCAGGTTCTATGGGCCCATGCATGGGCTTATCATGGCAGTATCTATTCTAAAAATATGAGTAACAAACTGAAAGAAGAAAAGACTTCAGAGGCAAGTCCACCAAAAACAATGAGAAGGAATAACTTCCAGTAAGAGGGGACAGAACCATGAAAAAACGGAATAATTTTAAATCACAACTTGGACCCCTTAGCTCACACTTTTGTGAAAGCCCTACACACCCTTATAACTGACCCAATTCGGTCCTGTAGTAATATGATGGCTGACTCTAAAACACATTTCTTGTATTATTTTCATTTTTTATTATTATTAAATCTTGATGACTTGAGTTAGAGAAAAAACTGCCAGGAGCTTTCTAAGTCAAGAGCCTGAATTAACCTTTGAGGACAATGAGTTTTTTCTTTTGGGAAAAAACATTAATGGACCTTTTAGTTACACAAAAACAAAGCAAAGATCTTGTTCTAAACAAAGAGGCTTGAGATGTGAGGATTTGAAGTTCTTTACAATGATGAAAAGGTTTTAAATGGATGTCTCTTTCTAAAATAGGGATTCAGAATGCACTGCTCCAAGAAAATTATTGTTTGCTCTTAGATGTTTTTCTTCAATCAGCTACCCAGGGGAGTTTGGATACAGAGACAAGATGGTGGCTGGAGGGATAGGAAACCGTAACTTCCATTTACACTAGTAAAGGGGACTTAAGTGAATTCTATGTGAATTACAGAAACCAATATATGGCTATTTTCTGGACTGAATTATCCAGACTCCCAGAAATATACTATCAGACATAAGGTCCTACTCAAACATGGGGCCAAACCTAACACTGTGGGTAGTGGAACATTATTGGTGCCCAATAAAGACAAGGTATCATTATTACTCCTCTTTGAATCACATAGTAGGTACTTAGGAAATATTTATTGACTTGAATAGAAGCTGACATCACCTTTAAAAAAAACTTCCTATATTGATTTTTTTCCTTTTAGTTCAGTCTCTCTTAAACTGAAGATATTCTATGTAAATACTCATTAAATGAGCTCTATATTGTTATATTTTTAAAATAAGTAACTCAAGGCTCCTTTTAAATAAAGGACTGCCAATAGTAGCATTCTATTTCAGAAAACGTGTGGTATAGGGAAAAATTGTGAAAGACTGAAATTTAGTGGAATTACTGACTAGGCTCATAAATTCTAATTATTTCAAGCTTTTGTTGTCTCTGATATTTTTACAACCCTTAAAGTTGCAGAAAAATGATAGTAATACAAATAAATCTTGTCCATAAAAATGCAATTTATGCCCCCATGCAATGCAACTGATTATCTTTCTGTGGATATTGAACAGTTTTGCAAGTTTTTCATCTACTGTAACCCTCTCCCTGACCCAGGGAGAGTCAGGTCTATTAGCACCTCAAGAGAATTCTCTTTGGTAAACACTGGTCTATACCCTTTTCTGGAATTGTTAACTCAATAACAATTGGCCAAGAAGTTCCTTTGGTTTTTAAGTGAAAATAAAAGACACATTTTTCATTTTCACTAAGAACTTTATTGAACAAACTATTCACCATTTTGTTCCACTACCTTCTGCCATTTTTCAGGCAACTTCATAATTCCACTTCCCAAAACTTTTTAACTTTTTGAGCAAAGAACTCTTCCAGGTGCCTTTTACAGTCTTCCAGGAATTGAAATTTTTTCCATTAAGAGAATTTGTAAAGACCGAAATAAATGGAAATTTGAAGGTTCAACGTCTGGTGAACACAGTGGATGAAGCAGAACTTCCCAGCCAAGCTGTTAACAGTTTTTGCCTGGTCATCAAAGACGCATGTGGTCTTGTGTTATCCTGATGTAAGATTATGCATTTTCTGTTGACTAGTTCTGGACTTTTTTCAACGAGTGCTGCTTTCAGTTGGTTTAATTGGGAGCAGTCCTTGTTGGAATTAATCGTTTGTTTTCCGGAAGGAGCTCATAATAGAGGACTCCCTTCCAATCCCACCATATAAACAACATCACCTTTTTTGGATAAAGACCGGCCTTTGGTGTGGTTGGTGGTGGTTCATTTCGCTTGCCCCACGATCTCTTCCATTCCACATTGTTGTACAGTATCCACTTTTCATCGTCTGTCACAATTTGCTTTAAAAACAGAACGTTTTCATTACATTTAAGTAGAGAATCGCATGCAGAAATACGTTCAGGAAGGTCTTTTTCACTTAACTTATGTGGAACCCAAACATCAAAGTGATTAACATAACCAAGCTGGTGCAAATGATTTTCAATGATTGATTTGGGTATTTTGAGTATGTCCTCTATCTCCTGCATGGTATAACGTTGATTGTTTTCAATTAATGTCTTGATTTGATCACTATCAACCTAAGCTGGTCTACCTGACCATGGAACATTGTCCAGCAAGAAATCTCCAGCGCAAAACTTCGCAAACCACTTTTGACGCATTTGATCAGTCACAGCACCTTCTCTGTATACTGCACAAATCTTTTTTTGCGTTTCAGTTGCATTTTTACTTTTCTTGAAATAATAAAGCATAATATGCCAAAAATGTTGCTTTTTTTCTTCCATCTTCAATATTAAAATGGCTACACAAAAATTCACCAATTTTGATTTTTTTTTTACATGCATGCTGATATGACAGCTGTCACAATACAATCTAACAAAATTGTTTCAGATGAAGTAAAAGACAACTAAGCGCTACTAGAGCCATCTTACTGAAAAACCAAACGAACTTTTTGGCCAACCCAATACATATATGAATATACATATACATGTATATCTCATACTCACAGATGTACATGTACTATAGTGACTGTGGTGCAGATTTATAGCATTCTGGTAGTCCAGCTATTTTTAAGTAGTATTTTTGTTCAACAAATAAGATTTTTTGCTATTTTTTAATGTGAATATTAAAATACAGAAGAAAGCTAAATGCTGCATTGAAAAGGAGGCCTATTGTCCCTATTTTACTGAGAATCAGAGATGAAAACCACCTAGCTAACAAATACTAAATGGAAAAACCAGGACTCTAACCCAGATTTTCAGGAACCAAATTAGTTTTTATTCTATTTCTTGAGAGAAGCTTTCTACATCTCTTTCTCTGAATACTTAAAGAAGTAAAATCTCCACATAATAGAGACACATACATATCCCAGAAATATCACCACTTCAAAAAGGATCAGGCTAATGGTATTTCAGAAATACAGTTTAAAAAAATACTGAAATCCCAATATTATCATTTTGCTGTTCTATTACAGGTAGTAAATTTGACTAGCACAAAGGAAATGCAAGAAAAGCACAAGACTCAGATGTGCTTTTATAGAGCTTAAAAACTAATTTGGAAAATAAGTTATATGTACACAAAACATCCAGATAAAAGTATGGAAGAGTATACAATGATATATTAAAAAGCCCAGTGAATGTGATAGTATCAGCTAATAATAATATCTAACATGTAATGAGAGCATACTGAGCCAGACATTAATCTAAGTGCTTTACATCCAAATAACTCTTTCATCTTCACAGGTATCCTATGAGGTTGGTCCTATTATGATCTCCAATTTAAAGGTATGGAAATGAGGCCCTGAGAGATAAATTTACTTCAGGGCCTGTGGTGGGAATGTCTAACTAAGGGGTGGAATTTCTGTGATAATTGTGGGATTTGACTTTGCAGACTTTGCAGGCCCATTGGGGAAGAAGGGGATCCATAGGACAAATCAGCTGTGCAGATGCGGTGGTGCTGAGGGAGAAGCCGAGGGCTTCAAGGAGGGAAGGGTGTTGGGCAGTTTCCTGTCTCGGGGTAAAGCTTGGCTAAGGCACAAGCAGGAACATTGTGGAGAAGGAAAGGGTAACAGCAAGAGGGCCAGGATAAGCAGAATAAGGAAGGATGCTCAAATGGCTCATGAAAGTCATACCTTGAAAACATCCTGTCTTAACAGATTTTTTAATTCTTTGTGGCAAACTTGTTTTATTTAAAAATAATGCAACAAGTAACAGTATCCCTTGATTCCCCTGTTTAATTTTCAGTTTGTTCCAGAGCCCTTCCTTTTTGTACCTAGGCTCTGGAAGAAACTGAAAACTAAAACAGAAATTAAGGCAGATGGGAAATTAAAGTATCAACTTTGTCATTGTGAAAGGCCAAGTCAGATGACGTAGCTTGGCTTGAGAGCCAAATAGGCCAGCCCTTCTAGCTAAATTCCTGATCTGGAAAGAACTGCCTGTTGTAGCATTCCTGAATCCTGGACAAGAACATGGGACCACCAAGAGGAAGATTAAGAGAGCAGTTGAAGGAACATGCCCACTATATTCTTCTCAGGTTTAGCAAGCAGATAAGGCCACTCCACCATTCCTGTGGCAGAATGAACCAAAGAACAAAAAGAGACATAATGTTATACTAACTGAGCTTCCTTCATGTGAAAGAAACATCTGGAAAAGAGAAGTGTTCCTCACTAACACTCATCATTATTTTAAATATTTCATACTAAGAAACAAAAGAATTATATTTACAAAAGCCTACAATTAAAATCATACTCAGTGGTGAAATATTGAACATTTGTCCACTGGTTGGTAACAAGACAAGGATGTCCATTACCACCACTTTTGTGCAATGCTGAACCAGCAGTCCTAGCCAGAGCAATAAGGGAAGAAAAAGAAATACATTGGGCAAAGATCAGAAAAGAAGTGAAACAGTCTTTATTAATAGATGATACAAATACTATAATTATAAAATCAAAAATAGTTTATAAACAAATAAACTTAGCAAAGTTGCTGGTTACAAAGTCAACATATAAAAATCAATTATATTTCTACATACTATCAACAAACAATTGGAAAAAAAATTCAGAAAAATATACCATGTACAGTAGTACCCCAAAATATCAAATATCTAGGACTAAATCTAATGAAAGATGTACAAGACCTCCACACAGAAAATTATAAAATATTGGTAAGAGAAATTAAAGACTTAAATGGAGAGATATTTCAAGTATAGGAGTTGGAAGACTCAATATATTATGATGTAAATTCTCCCCAAATTGACCTATAAGAATAAATTTTATCCTCATTAAAATCTCTGTAGGTATTTTATGTGTGGAAATTGGCAAACAAAATGTGAAATTTATTTGGAAATGCAAAAGAACCTAAAATGGACAAGATAGCCTTAAAGAAAATGAGAATTTTGCAAGACAAACTATCAGATTTCAATTTACTATAAGGTTAAGATAATCAAAGCAGTAGGGTCTAACAACAGATCCACACATACATGGTCATTTGAATTGTGACAAAAGGCTCAATCGAGAAACAGTGTTCTTTTTTTTTTTTTTCATTACGCAGGCCTCTCACTGTTGTGGCCTCTCCACACTCTCCCTGGTGGCGCAGTGGTTGAGAGTCCGCCTGCCGATGCAGGGGACGCGGGTTTGTGCCCCGGTCCGGGAAGATCCCACATGCTGCGGAGCGGCTGGGCCTGTGAGCCATGGCCGCTGAGCCTGTGCGTCCAGAGCCTGTGCTCCGCAATGGGAGAGGCCACAATAGTGAGAGGCCCGCGTACTGCAAAAAAAAAAAAAAAAAAAAAAAGAGTACATTCCATTTCATTGCATTTGATGAATGTAATATAATGCATATATCATTGTATTTATATAATGTTCAGAACAGGCAAACTAATCTGTTGATAAAAGTCAAAATAGAGTTTATGGTGGTGGGGGAAGTATTGACTGGGTATGAAGAAAACTTCTGGAGTGACGGAAATATTCTAAATCTCTTCTGAGTGATGGTTATACAGGTTACATACATCCATGAAAACTCATCAAACTGTTTACTTAAGATTTGGGCATTTTTATCTCATTTGAAAATTTTAATTATATTCAGAATATTTTAAAGAAGAAGGAAGAACACTCACCCGCTGTCATTAAATCCCCCCTAAAGATAACCTCTAGGAACTATTTGATGCGTAACTTCTTTCCCATGCTTGTACATTTTTATCTTTCCTTCTCTCTACTCGTCTATTTAGCCACCATATTTCATCATGCCTAGGTCTCTGTCAATCATAAAGTGCACCATTAATTTCTGTACCACCAAGAAAGAGAGAAAAAATACTATTGTCAATTAAACTGTAACACACCACATATTATAAGACACATCTTGATTTCAGAGACATGAAAATATGAAATATGTAAGCCTTAGAATTGGTGAAATACACACAAACATACATACACGATACATATACGTTTTCTTTTACAAAATGTACAATCATGCTATATGTGTGTGTATGTGTGTGTGTATATATATATATATATATAGGTCTGCAATTTACTTTTTTTTTTTACATCTTTATTGGAGTATAATTGCTTTACAATGGTGTATTAGTTTCTGCTGTATAACAAAGTGAATCAGTTATACATATACATATGTTCCCATATCTCTTCCCTCTTGCGTCTCCCTCCCTCCCACCCTCCCTATCCCACCCCTCTAGGTGGTCACAAAGCACCGAGCTGATCTCCCTGTGCTATGCCGCTGCTTCCCACTAAGTATCGATTTTACGTTTGGTAGTGTATATATGTCCATGCCACTCTCTCACTTTGTCACAGCTGACCCTTCCCCCTCCCCATATCCTCAAGTCCATTCTCAAGTAGGTCTGTGTCTTTATTCCTGTCTTACCACTAGGTTCTTCATGACATTTTATTTCTTAAATTCCATATATATGTGTTAGCATGCGGTATTTGTCTTTCTCTTTCTGACTTACTTCACTCTGTATGACAGACTCTAGGTCTATCCACCTCATTACAAATAGCTCAATTTCATTTCTTTTTATGGCTGAGTAATATTCCATTGTATATATGTGCCACATCTTCTTTATCCATTCATCCGATCATGGACACTTAGGTTGTTTCCATCTCCGGGCTATTGTAAATAGGGCTGCTATGAAAATTTTGGTACATGACTCTTTTTGAATTATGGTTTTCTCAGGGTATATGCCCAGTAGTAGGATTGCTGGGTCATATGGTAGTTCTATTTGTAGTTTTTTAAGGAACCTCCATACTGTTCTCCATAGTGGCTGTACCAATTCACATTCCCACCAGCAGTGCAAGAGTGTTCCCTTTTCTCCACAGCCTCTCCAGCATTTATTGTTTCTAGATTTTTTGATGATGGCCATTCTGACTGGTGTGAGGTGATACCTCACTGTAGATTTGATTTGCATTTCTCTAATGATTAGTGATGTTGAGCATTCTTTCATGTGTTTGTTGGCAATCTGTATATCTTCTTTGGAGAAATGTCTATTTATGTCTTCTACCCATTTTTGTATTGGGTTGATTGTTTTTTTGTTATTGAGCTGCATGAGCTGCTTATAAATTTTGGAGATGAATCCTTTGTCAGTTGCTTCATTTGCAAATATTTTCTCCCATTCTGAGGGCTGTCTTTTGGTCTTGTTTATGGTTTCCTTTGCTGTGCAAAAGCTTTGAAGTTTCATTAGGTCCCATTTGTTTATTTTTGTTTTTATTTCCATTTCTCTAGGAGGTGGGTCAAAAAGGATCTTGCTCTGATTTATGTCATAGAGTGTTCTGCCTATGTTTTGCTCTAAGAGTTTGACAGTATCTGGCCTTCCCTCTGTATTCTTTAGGGTTTCCTTGGCCTGTATACCTCTGCCCAGTCTTATACTTTCAACTCTCCATGTCACTTCATTTTAAATCTGTTCTCTGTATCACTTTAGTAAGCTCAGTAGTGAATCTGTGGGCCTACAGACTCTCATTAAAGAATCTTCTCTCTTCTACAGTCACTGTATCTACTGAGCCTTGTCTTCTTAAGAACATTAATTCCCTATATATTTATAGCACACTGTGGCCTGAAAAGTCACTTTCTTACCTATTATCCCCTTAATGTTCCCAACCACCTTTGAAGTAGAAAGAACAGATATTGTCACTCATGGTGAATCTGAACATACAGTGCAAGCTGCTCAAGTGTTATAGTCCCAGGTGTAAATTAGCTCAGGTGCTTCAGCAACAAACTACTTCAGTGGAAGGAAGGTGGGTCAGCCAAACATGCAGATCGGGGAATAGGGTGACTCCTAGAGTGTTGTACCTTTCCTCTATTTTCTTAAGTATAGAGAGGTTTAGCCTTTTATTCATTCAAAAAACACTTACTGACCACGCTGTATATTAAGAACTTTGTTAGGCAGTGGGAACACAAAAGTTGAAAAAGACATCATCCCTGCTCCATGGCACTCACAGTACAGTTTAGTGGTTCTCTGATTGTCAGAATTGACTAGAAAAAATATTTTTGATTATGGGTTCCCTTGGTGCCCCTCAAGACACTCTCAACAACCACAGGGCTAGAACCCAGAAATCTGTTTTAAAGCTCCGCAGTCCCAGACAGAATTGAGAACACTGGACATTCAAGTGAAACAATAAACTACCGGTTCCCTTAGAAATTCTTACAGTATTTTTCCTTATAGCAAGTCATTTAAGTCTCACAGAGAGGCATAAGTGGCTTATATTCACTTATAAAATTGTAAAGCAACGTGATTTCCCAAATCCACAGCCAGTGAATGATGAAGTTGAGGCTGGAACAGAAGTTCACTTCTCCAAGTCCTACACTCTTTACTCTCCATCACACCTTATGAAACCAAAGAAAGGAATGGTGGTACATAAACAAAGAGCTGAGGAGGAAAGAGAGAGATTCCTATTCTTATTACCAACAGCCTGGCCAAGAGCCACAGATACCATAGTACCTGGCTTATAATAAGAGCTCAATAAATGTTTTTCAATTGAACTGAAGGTCTTGTGCCTACTACCAATAGAAAAAGGCCAAGCTAGATTAATGTTGCAACTTCCCAAGCCCAGAACCCAAGCCCTGGGATGATGATAATAGCCAGTCAGTCAGTCCAGCTCACCAAATGCCAGGTACTGTTAAAATGTTATGTTAAATATTATATACACGTTACATTAAATATATATGTTACATCAATATATATACATACATACAAACACAAATGCACATACACAAATAAAGTTTAATCCTCACAATAACTTTATGAGATGGGAACCATTATTAACCCCATTTTCTAGGTGAGAAAACTAAGGGACAGAGAAGTTAATTAATTCACCCACGGTCACAAAGCTAAAAACTATTAGAGGCAGAATTTGAAGGCAGCTAGTCTCGGCCCAGACACCATGTTTTTAACCATTTCACCATACAGTAGCTCTATACTATATTGGATTTCCAGCCTTCAGCCATTTTCACGGTCAAATTAAATTATGGCAGTTTCAGGGTCTGTAATTTTTTTTCAGTTGTACCATATTCTCCACAGCCCTGAATCATTACTCAGCTAGGAAAATCACATTTAGTCACATCCCTTTGACCTTGGCCTGATTTCAGTACACAACAGGCTATCGCATGCACACGGGCAGGGTACCACCTACGTGTCATGTAATCTCTCTGCTTTTTTGCCTCAGGGATTTCTCCCAAACCACAGAAGGCTGCTCAGCCTTAATTCAAGTGCAGCCTACTGGTTTGAGGACATTCACACTCCCAGAGGCAACCTTTATGGGGTGGGGGGTGGGGGTTGATGGACAGATTCCAGGCACATCTCCATAAGAGGGAGAATTCTGAGACAGGTTTCTCAACATTAGCCCTATTGACATTTTGGGCTGAATAATTCTTTGTTGCAGGGTCTGTCCTGGGTATTGCAGCATGTTTAGCAGCATCCTGGATGCCAGTAGCCCTTCCCGGTTATCTCCATACAGTGCCAAATGCCATTGCGAGAAACACCACGCAGTTGAGAACCATGGAACTACACGGATTGACAGAGGGTCCTCAAGGCATTAAGCCCAGCTGCCCATAACAGTGAGTAATTCAGTGACATAGCCTTTATTGGCTTTTCTCCCATCCCTCCTTTCTATAATACTTCCCGGGGTCACCTTCCAAATAAACTTCTCACCTAAAACTTTGCCTTAGGTTTGCTTTCAGGGGAACCCAAACTCAGATATTAGATTAACAGGTAGTCTTTAATTATATAAAAGATCCCAACCTATGGAAATTTATGTCACTAACCTCCTAAAAGTAAAATAAGACTCACATATGATTCTAAGACCTTCAGATAAACCCTCATGGCTCACTGGAGACCTGGAGACCACACTTCCAGAACCACGGCCTGGATGGCGACACTGTGCAAGGGGAAACTTGCTTGAGTTCTCTCACTTCCATCAGGAGGGTGAGGCAAGCCACATACCATGAATGGAGGACATCTAGGATTTTACGGGGTCAGGAGCAGTGGCTCTCAACTCATCTTTGACTTTTCTGAACCAGGATCACTGAGAGTGAGGTCTGAAACTGTGTTTTGTTTTGTTTTTGTTTTTTTTTTTGCGGTACGCGGGCCTCTCGCTGTTGTGGCCTCTCCCGTTGCAGAGCACAGGCTCCGGACACGCAGGCTCAGCGGCCGTGGCTCATGGGCCCAGCCGCACCGCGGCATGTGGGATCTTCCCGGACCGGGGCACGAACCTGTATCCCCTGCATCGGCAGGCAGACTCTCAACCACTGCGCCACCAGGGAAGCCCCTGAAACTGTGTATTTTTAATAAAATATTCTTCGGTAGTCCTGATGTATGGAACCTCACATCCATTCCAACCTGCCCATTCACAGGTGCAGATTCTGAGTGAGGGTGATGGGGCAAGCAACTCACTCAAGGGCCCACAGAAAAGATGAAGCTGAAGAATCAGCACTAAATCCCAAATCTGGACTTTGAGGCCCAGCACGTGGCAGCTGTGTTGCAGCTGTGGACTCCCTGCTATCATTGCTCCATTCCAAGGGACTGGGGCTGGGAAAGTGAGAGGTGGAGAAAGATGGCAGGAAGGTCCTGACTGCTGCCCTGCTCTGGAAGCTGCCCTTAGCAAGAAACCAGATGTTCTTTGATTCATGCCAGTGGTTTGCACAGAAAGTTCTTGCTCAGGAAACGAAGGTCATAAAGCACAGTGCTAGGAGGCAATCTTTCCCCCAGAGACCTGTTCCCTCTGCCAAAATTCTGGACTCTACTTCTGTCTCCATTTCATAGCATTAAATACAGGTAATTTTTCACCTTCTTTGATCTTACCATCCAAGTATACTCTTTGTTCTTTAAAACTTGACTTCATAAAAAAACATTTCCTTTCTTCTTTCCTTAGGTGAACTAGGCCAAAATAATTATAGAGTAGAAAGAGAATAAAGATGCATTAACAAAACTAAGCTAGAACAGTACCAAGGGATACACCAAGGAAAGGAGAAAACATCCACTGCAACCAAATTATAAAGGGAAAATAATGACAGCTAGTTTTTATTGAGATACTAAGTAGATACATCTTATCTACTTGTCAGAAAAACTTCATGACACAAGTTATTATTGTTATCATTCCTATTTCATAAATGAAGAAAACGGATCCCATAGAGAATAATTCACAAGCTCAAGACCATACAACCCACCAGGGAGATGAATCAAGAAGTTTCAGACCCTTACTTTCTTCAGAATTTCAGATATGCTTTCCTGAATACTCAGACTCTTTTCTAAGTCCCTGCACAGATCCTGTTCCACTGGGACACATTACAAGCATAGTTCTTTCTAGTTGCAGTTCAACGCTTTGGCTCTATAAACTAGGTGTCCTTTTTCTAGGAAGGAGCCAGAGAAATGTCATAATTGAGGCTTATATTTTTCCAAAGATGCAGCTAGAAGGGCTCAGCAGGTTAAAGCACACCCTCCTTCAAACAGATACGGAAGCTGAGGCCCAGAGGGTGAAAGAGGTTTGCTCAAAGTCACAGAGCAAGCCAGTGCCAGACGGAGGCAGCTCAAAGTTCACTGTCTCCTGGTACCCAATCCAGCTGCATGAGGAAGAGCAGAGAGAGAGAGAGAGGAAGCAGTGGAGCCAAGTGGCCTCTCGCATAGTTTGTGGCTCTGTGACCTCCCAGAACTTGGAGTCCATGATTTCATACAAAATATACACACACTTTCTCAGTAAAACTAAACTGATTTTCCTGTGGGATCAAATGGCACATACTTTGCGTTTACTCAGAAAGTTCTCAGGAACAATGAGAGCCCTGGTGTGATGTTTCTCTGCTTCCTCCCAAAGGTTCCAGTTAAGTGGAACCGGGAGGATTATTTCCCACGTGGCCTCAGTGGGATGCTTTTAACTTTTGCTGTAACCTAAACAGACACCGGCAGCCCAAAGCAACCATAAATGTTCTTTTATTTTTCTTCAGAGCAAGTGATGTAACTCCCCTGCCTCCACCCCACCAATAAACACACCCCTAGTTCACAGTGCTGTGCTCTTGGCATGTTGAAACTAGAAAAACACAGTTAATGGAGCCAGATGTGATTTTCCTAGCTGATTCTGGGATGATGGGAAATACGGTGCCACTGAAGAAATAATTATGGACCCCAAAACTCTCCTAATTTAATTCCAATTATTATTAGTCTATCTTTATTTTTATCATTTTGTTGTTATTAACTAGGTCACTGTGGGTAGGGCCTCAGCAGTATTATTATTATTATTATTATTTTCCAGTATGCGGGCCTCTCACTGTTGTGGCCTCTCCCATCGTGGAGCACAGGCTCCAGACACGCAGGCTCAGCGGCCATGGCTCACGGGCCTAACCGCTCCGCGGCATGTGGGATCTTCCCGGACCGGGGCACGAACCTGTGTCCCCTGCATCGGCAGGCAGACTCTCAATCACTGCGCCACCAGGGAAGCCCAGCAGTAGTATTTTTTTAAAGTTTCCCAGTGTGCACCATCAGGGTTGGAACCATTGGTAATGAGATGAGTTACATTTCCCAAACTTGCATATAATTAAAAAAAAAAATCACCTAGTATACCTAATAAGAATTCAGAACCCTAGGCCCCTGTCCAGATCAGCACATCTTGGATGAAGCTTTGGAATCCGTGTCCTTAACAAGTACTTCCAGATAACTCTGTCATTTGGGAAAGTTTCAGATCTGGCAAGTTTGGGAACACTGAATGATGGCATAGATTCGTAATTATACCCAAGAGAGACAGGTGATGACCAGCAGCTTAGAAGACATAAGGAGGTTTCCATCAACTACAGAAGCAGACCCAGTCCTGGACCAGGCGTTCCCCTCCATAAGCCTCTTCCATTAGGCAAGCCCCTTCCCTTCCCTACATGCCGACAGTGAGCAATGATTCACCTCCACAACCCAGCCTGGCCCCTTCCTCTCAACTGAACACTCTTAAGCCTGCCTATCCTTCTGGGTTTAAGTCCAGTCCCAGAATCCCTTATTATACCAACCCACACTGATTTCTCCCTTCTCTGAGCTCCTACATCGTGAGAACTGCTAATGATGACGTCGTCACTGTATTCATCCTGATTTGCTTAAAGATTCCACACAGGTGTCTTACCTCCCTAGATTATAAATCCTTTGGGGGGCTCTTCTAAGACTAGAGTAGACCTTGGGTATCACTGACAAAGGGAAAGCTGCATGAATGAATGCCAAAGTTAAGCTTTGGGAGGGTAGGCTATCTTGCTCCCCACTATACCCTCAATGCTTCACCCAGCACCTGGCATACAGAAAGCGTTCAACAGATAGCCATTGTATACGTGAATAATTAAATGAATATATTTCAAGCTTTAAGTATTTCAGCACATACACAGAGTTGAAATCATGATCTTAGAATCTAACCTAAATATAACTCATGACTTGGATCTGTTCTAGTCTCTTTATACCCATGGTTCTCACACTTTGTGGTCTCAGAACCCTTTTCCACGCCTAAAATGACTGAGGATCTTAAAGAGCTTTTGTTTATGTGGGTTACACCTATTGATATGCACTGTGTTCTGAATTAACACTGATCACTTGAGAATATTTACTTTAAAATAACAGTAATAAACCCATTACATGTTAATGAGTTAACACAAACAACATTTTTATGTAAATATTTTTCAAAAACAAAAATAACAATGAGGAAAGTGGCAGTGGTTTCTGGGTTTTTTTTTTACATTTTGGAAATTTCTTTGATGTTTGGCTTAATAAAAGTCAACTGAGGGCTGCCCTGGTGGCGCAGTGGTTGAGAGTCCGCCTGCCGATACAGGGGACACGGGTTCGTGCCCCGGTCCGGGAAGACCCCACATACCGCGGAGCGGCTGGGCCCCTGAGCCATGGCCGCTGAGCCTGCGCATCTGGAGCCTGTGCTCCGCGATGGGAGAGGCCACGACAGTGAGAGGCCCGCGTACCGCAAAAGAAAAAAAAAAAGTCAACTGATTCTCGGGTCTGCTTCTGCATTCAACTTGTTGCCGCTGGAAAACTCCACTGTGCACCTGTGAGAGAACGAGAGTGAAAAAATCCAATAATATCTTAGTATCACTATGAAAATAGTCTTGGCCTCATGGACTCCCTGAAAGGGTTGTAGGGACCCCTTGGGATCCCCAGACCATACTTTGAGAACCACTGCTGCACACATTTCATAATACATGTTCTACACACAGTAGGGAAAATTAATCAAAGGATTTATTTTTCTGCTTTGAAAGAGATGTAAGGTTTTACCCCACTAGGGTAAATCCTCATATACTAGGATGTCAGTGCAGAGAAATTGGAAGGCACATTCTCATTAAATGATTAAAATATTGTAGATGTTAAAATCTACAAAAAGCTTGTCATCATGAAACAGAAAATTCATCACAGCAGGACAAAACTGTAGATTCTGTAATGTTCCTTCTAACTTACATCCTATCATCTTTCTGCATCTTTGTGCCTTCCAGATCATCAGACATTCTAGCAAGGAAACCAAAAGTGGCATGAGATGGCAGATGAATAAAGCTTTTGATTCTCATAACTGTAGATGTAGCCAAAAATTTCCCCCACCTAAGTCTTCCCCTTTTTGTCCTCCTGTCCCTTAAAACTTAAGGTTGCTGAAAAAGTAATTTATATTGAATGGCTTCGAAATGACTACTTATCTCCTTAGTGGTCAGTAAAAATATAGCTCAGAGTTCACTTCGGGGTGCAAGTTCAGAAATTCAGCTGCCTGAATTTAAATCCTGTTCCTCCACTTACTAGATTTGTGACTTAAAGCAAGTTACTTAAACTCCCTTGCCTCAGTTTCCCATATCTATGATGAAAATGATCATTGTACCTATCTCTTAAAAGTGTTATAAGGATTAAATTAATTCACATATGTAGAGTGATTAAAACAGTGCATGACGTGTAGCAAATTGTCAATAACTACCGGTTATTATATATCTATTAAAGTTTCTTGAAAGGAACTAGAAAAGTAAATTTCTACAACTGATCCCATTCCCCATAATTTAGCATGACTTATAAAGATCTGTTTGTAGTTGTAATTTCAAGGCTGAATTCACTTAAAATAGCCTTATGCTAAAAGGATCGATTGATTGAAGGACCATCATGGAGCCATCTGCTAACAAATCAAAAATGAGGCTTGAAAATCCATACTAGAAACAGACTGTGGAAAACATCTCCTTTTTCCAAAAGTGTTTTTGCATGTCGTGGTAATCAGCCTTGCTCCAGCAAGTGCTAAATGGCAATTAAATTTAAGTTGACCCCTAGGTTAATTGCACACCAAGAGGAATTGTTAATGTCAAGCATTTACTGAGCACTAACAGATTCAGCAAGCTCACACTGAACACCACTCCACATAAACTCCAGGAGGTGATGAGGACTGGTGGAAAGCCCCACATGTATGGGATAGTGACACAGGTAAGAGGTCCTACACACTCAAACACAGACAGTAAAAATGCTTATGAAAGAGGAAAGAGAAGGTCATTCCGACTTGAGGAATCTGGGAAGACTTGGCTTAGGTGGTAGCTCTGAGGTGGGTGTTCAAAAATGGGTGAGATTGCACCAAAAGGAGTTGATAGGGAAATGGCGCTGGCAGAAAGCAGGATTAGGCATGGTAAACTGATATAATAAGAGCATAAGGCAACAGTGAAAAGGGATTATTTGGAATTGAATGGAGCAGGTCTTTACGCTACGCTTAGAAGTCTAGACTTCACTGAAGAAGCAAAAGGTCAGCCTTAGCAACAAAGGGCATAAAGCTGTGTCATCCACACCTCGGTGTTTTTTCACTGATATACTGCAGGATGGATGAAAAGGAAGACACTAGAGGAGAGGAAAACAATTATGAGGCCATGGCAACAGTCCAAAGGCACATATACCTTCCTTCTATAGGGTAGGAGTGGGACAGGCCAGATGCCTTTCCTTATTTGGGACAGGTCCCGTTGCCCAGGTGGGCATCGCCCAGGTGGGCTCAGGAATTCCATAACCATGGCAACATGGTGGGGAGGGCGGGGAGGGTGATTAACAGTCCAAAGGGAGAAGTGGTTGGGGCATTTGCAATTGAAACAGGATATTTATTCAAAAGAAGAATACAGTAGACTGGGGACTAACTAGATGGTGGTGGGAAACTGTTCTGTGCTAGACCAGGGATGTGGGCATTATAAAAGAAAGAATTTTTGAAACAGCTCCAAGAAGGTAAATTTGGAAGGTATATGGGACTGAGGAAAAGAAAGAACTCAGGATTGCCTGACTCAGAGTAAAGGAATGGGGAAGGAAATAATAATCCCACTAGAAAAATAATAAACAAAAAACTCTTACAAATCAATAAGAAAAATGAACATACCAGTAGAAAAACAGGCCATAGATATGAACAGGCAAATTATAAAGGAAGAAATTAAAATGGCCAAGAAATACGGAAGAAATGCCTAACTGAATAAAAAAGCAAACATAAACAAAAATATAAGATATCACTTTTTGCCTCTAAGATTGGCAAAAAATATAAAGATTGGTAAGGCAAACACTTGGTTGCCTACCCAACAGCATCCTTCCTTGCCAACAGAACTCTGGATCTGTTGAGTTATCCAGAGTCTTCAGACTGGCTTTATTTTTCTAGATCCCAGCCAAGCCCCATCCCAGTAAGGAAGAACTTTGATATAGTTTGAGCCGAAACTGGTGATTCCATTCACTTTATCAGTGATTGACTTGGGAAGGGACATATGTTCCAATTCTGGCTAATGATATTTGACAGAAATGTCGTGGTCCGAATGCGGGTTGGAAAAGAATTTCCAGACTCAAGGCAGAGTGACTCAAGGCAGAGTGTAAAGAAGATAGAATTTATTAGAGGGAAGGGTGGCTGCCAGAACAGCAGGCCGACTTCCTAGTAGTCTGGGAGAGTCGAGCCCGCACATGTGCTATTGATCAGCTTTTATAGCCAGAAAACAAAGGAATGGTCCAAGGTGAAAATTTCATTTACTGATTGGTCGAGGCACATATACCTTCCTTCTATAGGGTGGGAGTGGGACAGGCCAGATGCCTTTCTTTATTTGGGACAGGTCTCATTGCCCACGTGGGCTCAGGAATTTCATAACCATGGCAACATGGTGGGGAGGGCAGGGAGGGCGATTAAGAGTCCGGTAGGGGGTGTAACTCTGAAACTTTTTCAGGCAGGGTCGTCCTTTGTCCTTGGAGCACCACAAGAAATATATTGAGAAAGATGAGAAAGGCTTTAGGAACCGTTTCTTAGATCTTAAAAACAAAGCTCAAGGTATTTCAATACCCACTCTGTTTGCCCCTAGATACATGGGGATACAATGAGCTGCTGCAGCTATACCGAGAAAATGAGGGACCCAACTAACATGCTGAAAGTGGAACAGAGGAAAGGCAGAGAGAACCTGGTATTTGATGTCATTCAGCAGCTGAATTAACCTATTTTGAAATCTTCCTATCTTGCGACATCTTGTTATGTAAGATTTTTTTAAAGTCTTATTATTTAAGCAACTTTTTTTTTTTTTTTTTTTTTTTTGTGGTACGCGGGCCTCTCACTGTTGTGGCCTCTCCCGTTGCGGAGCACAGGCTCCGGACGCGCAGGCTCAGCAGCCATGGCTCACGGGCCCAGCCGCTCCGCGGCATATGGGATCCTCCCAGACCGGGGCACGAACCCGTATCCCCTGCATCGGCAGGCGGACTCTCAACCACTGCGCCACCAGGGAGGCCCTATTTAAGCAACTTTTATGTGGGGTCTCATTTTCCTGAAGGGCTTTCAATACATTTCATTTCAGTTAGTTGTGAGAACAATTTCTATATATACAGTAGGTGTTTAATAAATATTTGATGAATGAATGAATGCCTGAAGATGACAATGGGAAGTGCCCAGAAGGATCATGAACTTCAAGTTGGAAAGGATCTTAGAGATCCTGTAGAATTTGAGTATGTTCAAATTCACCCGGGGAATCAGTAAGAAAATGGAAATTAGAACAGGTTTTGGACTTCCCCCGACCAGCCTCCATCTAACTCACCACTTTCCCCCAGGACTGTGGCTCCCAAGGTCCAGTTTCCATCTGGCATTGACTGAGCCAAATAAGGTTATGGAGTCAAGATTTCCATCATGGGTCCCAGGATTGGCTATTTGCCAAAGGCCTTAGTTACACTAATCATGAGAGGGGATGGATCTCCACCCAGGAAAATTGAGAAAGTCCCCAAACTTGCTATGCATCGGAGAATCCCCTGAAGGAATGAAGGAAAGGGTTCCTTCATTCTTCCCTGGGAGTTGCAGCAGAATATGGTGGCAGAAATCCAACTGGAAGAGTCTGCTGGGAGTGGCCCTGTGTGTTCCTCTTTCATCACATAAATTTGTTCAAACTAGTTCTGTTAAAAGTTGTGGTGAGATCATGAGTGCATTCACTATCTCTCACAGAAGCAGTTCTTTCTTGTGACATCCTCCGCATTCCCTCCAGATGAGGAAACTTCTCTTTTTATTATTGCATAATTAATTCTCTTGGATTCTGAAATTGGACATGAAATATGCTCTGTCTTCCCTCCAAATTTAAAATTCAAATGTAAGTAAGTTAACTACTCAGAAGAAAAAAGAACCTTATTTTATGCCATAAGTAAAAATAAATTCCATGGATTTAAAAATCTAGATCTTGGGCTTCCCTGGTGGCGCAGTGGTTGAGAGTCCGCCTGCCGATGCGGGGGACGTGGGTTCGGGCCCCGGTCTGGGAGGATCCCACGTGCTGTGGAGCGGCTGGGCCCGTGGGCCGTGGCCTCTGGGCCTGCGCATCTGGGGCCTGTGCTCCGCAGCGGGGGAGGCCACAGCGGTGAAAGGCCCGCGTACCACAAAAAATAAATAAATAAATAAATAAAATAAAATAAAAATCTAGATCTTAAAAAATTATAAAAGCTGTAAGAAAAATATAAATGAATATTCATAACATCTTGTAGTGATACACTTTCTATTAAATACAGTACTTAAGGTAGTAGAAGTCACAAAAGAAAAAATGAATGGATTCAGCTATAATTTTTTTTTAACTCCTGGAGTAGAAAACTGAAGCCTGGGACCAAGAGTGAGAAAGTGACTAACTTGTCACTGTGCTGCTTTTATGCCTGTAGATTAGCTTTTTGAATGAAATAATAATGCAAAAATTTAAACTTCCAGAGTAAAAAAATTAAAGACAAATAATATACTAAAAAGAAAATGTATTTGCAACATCTACCACAGACATAGGCTACTATATTCAATATATGAACTAATAAATATTAATAATGTCATGTAGCCTTTTGTTCAGAAATGGGCTTTGCAGACAGACAGATCGAATCAGCTCCAAGGTTCCCTCTTGCCAAATGTATGACTTAGGCCATGTTCTCTCTTTGCCTCAGTTTCTTTCTCTCTTTGCCTCAGTTTCTTTCTCTGCAAAATGAGGATAATACCCTCCTGTAATATAACAAGTAAAATATCTGATCTTTGTCCCCAAGTCCTGGTACAGAGCTCCTTAAACCCTGAGTGATAAGGGTGAGAGAAGCATCTCTTGTTCTAATGAGGTGACTCTGGTGGGCTTCTCGATGAGGATGGGGGATGGTCACTAGAAAGATCAACACTTAATTAGAAGTTTGGAACTTTCAGCCCCATCCCCCAATCTCCAAGGAGAGTGGGGATGGAGATTGAGTTATCACCAATGGCCAGTTATTTAATTAATCATGCCTATGTAATGAAGCCTCCATAAAAACTCCTGAACAACAGGGTTCTGAGAGATTCAGAGCTGGTGAACACATCAAGGTCTGTCCACGGGCACAGAGGCTCCCGCACTCAGGACCATTTTGGACTTCACTCTATGTACCTCTTCATCTGGCTGTTCACTTACATCTTTCATAATAAACCTGTAACAGTAAGTACAGTGCTTTCCTGAGTTCTGTGAGCCATTCTAGCAATCCATCAAACCTGAGAAGGGGGTTGTGGGAAACCCCAATTTATAGCCAGTCTCTCAGTGACCTGATACTTGTAATTAGTGTCTGAACTGAAGGCAGTCTTGTGAGACTGAGCCCTTAAATCTGCGAGTCTGATGCTAACTCTGGGTCATTAGTGTCGGAATTGACACCTAGTTGGTGTCAGAGTTAGAGAGGTGGCCTTGGAAAAAGAATCACATATTTGGTGTCAGGAGGAAAAAATTCTCTTACCTCCTCATAGAGTAACTGTGTGAATTAGATGAGATAATTGCTGCAAGACATTTAGCAAAGAGTGGACGTCAATAAAATATTAGTATTATCATTGCTACTAGAAAAAAAAGATGAACCCAGAAATTGGAAAATGGATGAAAATCATTAATAGGTAATTCTCGAAAGAAGAAAAACAAATGATCAATCAACAAATAGGATGCTGAACCTCATCAATCATCAAAGAAATGCATCTTCGGGGCTTCCCTGGTGGCACAGTGGTTAAGAATCCGCCTGCTAATGCAGGGGACACGGGTTCGAGCCCTGGTCTGGGAGGATCCCACATGCCGCGGAGTAACTAGGCCTGTGAGCCACAACTACTGAGCCTGCGCCTCTGGAGCCTGTGCTCTGCAACGAGAGAGGCCACGACAGTAAGAGGCTCGCGCACCACGATGAAGAGTGGCCCCCGCTCGCCGCAACTAGAGAAAGCCCTCGCACAGAAACGAAGACCCAACACAGCAAAAATAAATTAATTAATTAATAAACTCCTACCCTCAACATCTTAAAAAAAAAAAAAAGAAATGCATCTTCAAATAAGATACCATTTTCTACTTGTTTAATTGCCAAATATTAAAACTAACGGCAATGCCCGTTGTTGGGGTCACTTCAATGGTATGAACTTCCTCAACTGCAAAGAGGCAACATGTGTTTAAAGTCTTAAAAGTTATACACATACTTTTTGACCCCAGTATTTTATTTCTGAGAAAGTAATAAAATAAAAGCAGGAAAGTAAAACATAAATGTGCACAAATATTTAGCTGCAAAAATGCTCCTTATGGCACTAGTCATAATAGCAAATAAAGAAAAAAATAGAAGCCATCTAAAAGGCCTGCATCCAGGCAAATAAGTAAACAAAGTATGATTCATTTTTAGTAGAATATCATGCAGCTATTACAATAAAAATATTTAATGGCAAGAAAGATTTTCATGATATAGAAGGTGATTAAAGGAAGGTTATATAACAGTTTATATGGTAGTTAAAATTATACATATTTGATAAAATGTAAATGTATATATGAAAATATTATAAAATTATGGCAAAATTATAGGAGGCTGTACTTTGCTCCTTACTGGTAAATTCTGAAGTATTTACAATAAACAGCTATTTTTGAAATGATTTTTTTAAACAATAAACTTTTCAATGCAACTTTTACTAAGCTATTATAAAGAGTGAAAATCTATCAAGACTATTCTCTTTAAAGTATTCTAAAAAACTAAGAAAAAACAATGACTCAGGTGGGTTTTCTCAGCCTACTTCCCGTTTTTTTTTCACTAATTCATTTATATATCACATTTTCTTTATCCATTCATCCACTGATGGATACTTAGATTGTTTCCATATCTTTACCATTGTAAATAATGCCGCAATGAACAAGGGGGGTACATATATCTTTTCAGATTAGTGTTTTTGTTTTTTTCAGATAAATATCCAAAAGTGGGATGGCTATACAGAAATAGCCAGAAAAGCTGGTTTGGTCAAGAGCTGGTTTGGCATTTTTCTTAATTTATAGAGAGAAGTAATGAAGCTTTACAGAGCTCCTGCTATCCTATTCATGTTTGTGAGTAGGGTACTATTACGAACTCCTTACCTAGTGGTCTGACCCTAATGCCCTGAGCTGAGGCCCCAAACACCTTCAGGGAAGAGCCATGGAGGCCTCAGTGGGCTAAGTGAACACTGGCCATGGATAGGAAGTGTCTTTGTCTGCGCTGCTATAACAAACTACCGTAGACCGGGTGACTTATAAACCACAGCTACTTATTTCTCACACTTCTGGCAGCTGGAAGTCCAAGATCAGGGTGCCAGCATAGTCGGCTTCTGATGAGAACCCTCTTCTGGGTTGCAGAATTATTGTATCCTGCCATGGCAGAAAGAGGGCACGAGCTCTCTGGGGTCCTTTTATAAGGGTCCTTCCACCCACATGAACTAATCACCTCCCAAATGCCCCACCTCCTAATACATCACGTTGAGGGTTAGGATTTTAACATATGAATTTTGGAGGGACACAAACAAACACTCAGTCTACTGCAGGCAGGTTCCCTCTCTAGGTTCTTTCTCTCTTGTAAAGGTTAAAAGCATCTCGTTAAACATTCTACACCCCCAGAGTCAGCCAATTAATAATTGAAAAGGTGAAAACCCCAAGTTGAATTTGTGGCAGAGCAAGTGCTTTACTAAATGAAAAACTACTGCCTAACGCTCTTTCCTACCACCATCACTCCCAACATGCACATTTTTATTCTAGGGGAAAAGAACTGAGGAGAGAGGATTAAAATTGGAATAAGAACTGACAGTAGCCTTCAAGGACACATGTCTATCTGAAATCTCTCAGTCCAGGGTGAGAAACACCTCCCAGTGGGGGCCAAACCCCCGTGTAGCCTTCCAGTCTATTTCACTTGAACCTGGGCAGGGCTGAGGCAGGGCTGAGGTTCATCCCTGTGGCTGAAACCTAGAGAATAATCTCCCTTCACCTCTATGCCTAGCCCTTGACTGCCAGGAACGGGCCAGGCCCTCTGCCCCGCCAAGGCTCTCTCCCAGAGAATTTCGGGAACCCCCAGAAGCAAACAGTGGCTACTGATCAGTGCGTTAACAATTCAAAGGTAATGAATGGTAATGAAACCTGCCTCTTTCTGAGCTCTCTCTACTGTGCCAAGCACTGTGCTAGATGGTCTGCAGGCTCATCTCATTTAATACGCACAACAATGCTATGGAGCAGGGTCTATTGTTGTTATTGTTTGTTGTCCCCACTTTAAGACAAAAAGACTGAGGCTCAGAGATGTCAACTAACTCATCCGAGATCTCAAGGCTAGTGAGTGGCAGACTTGAGACTTGTCACCTCCCTACCTCCCCTCTCTCCGTACCCTCCCTTCCCTCCAATCTATTTTCTGGTCTGGCTGAGCTAGCTGTAGTTTCCTGAAGGCACCAGGCAGGTCACGTCCTCTATGCCTTTGCTGGGCTGTGGTCCCCATTCAGAGAGTCCTGGCCTCCCACCCCTTGGTTTGGTTTGCTGTCTCCCACCCATCATTTAAGGCCAGCTCAACAGTTCTGCAGCCAGGAAACCCTCCTAAACCAAACTCCTCAGATTACATTAAACACAGAGATATTCTTGGGCTTCTCTGAACATGCTACAACCATGCTTACTTCTAGGTTTTATGGACATGATCTTCCCTCCACCTAAAACAGTCTTTATTCACACATGCAAGCACGCACATACACATACAAAGAGCATGGTCTGGTCTTGCCATGCCCTCTGAGCCCCGGCTTCTACCAACTGAATCAGTTCATTTATGCTTTGTCCTGCTTGTCGTATGCACTCCCTCACTTCCTTAAAAGTTGATGCACATCTGGAATTTGACTCATTTTCTTATTTGCAGTACATGAGCTCAAAAGACCCTGACACATGCAGCAGGCTCTACAAGAGGTTTGCAGAAATTCCAGGAGTGAAGATGGTGCTGCATTACAATAGCCCAAGCATGTTAAAATTTTGTGGTAGACAACCCCAGTCTTCAGAAAGTCCCTCAGCTGCTGCTTTCCCTATCAACATCAGCCCTCATGCCTCTCTTCTCTCCTCACCCTCCATACCCAAATTCCTGTGGCTTTGTTACCCTGACTGCTTCAGCTCCTGCTTCCTTATCTCTAACCAGAGCCCTTGGGGAGGGCTCACTCACAACCCCAGGTGCTACTCATTAAACTACTTTCCCCAGGAGGAATTCTGGGGTTAGTTTCTAATTTGCCTTTTACACTACTAGCCAGCACAGTGCCCAGCTCATGGTAGCTACCCTACCCTACCATAAGTATCAACTTAAGTCAAATTTTCAGGAGACATCTAGACAGACTCAGGTAAGAATGGACTCAGATAAGCCATATGAGAAAGGAAACAAAAGGCCTAACAATAGACTGAGAGTTTTGCTTGTGATTCTTATAAACCTTAGTCTTATTAAATTTTTCATCATCAAAAGGGAAAATTCATACCAAGCTACAGGCAATGGAGAGCAGGAGTTAAAAGCAAGGTCTTTGGAGTCTAGATGACCTGGGATCAAATTCTAGTCTTCTAACTAACCATCACCATCCCCAAGAAATTAACTTCTCTGAGCTCCAATATCCTTAGCCATAAAATGCAAATAATGGTACACAGGCCATGGCCGTGTTGGAAAAAGTAAATTAGAAGTACACAAAATGTCCCACACAGTCCTGGCCCACAGTAAGTGCTGCGACAATAGTTTCTCTCATCTAATGAGGAGATGTGTCTTCATACCTAGGAATCCTGGGAAAGAAAGAAACCCGAAAAGATAGAATAGAGGCCCTAAGGTATTTATTTGCTTCTCTCCTATGCATCCAGAATTGTACTAGTTATGAACCACCCTTGGAAGAAATGGGAAAATCCTTGCTCAAATCATTTTCTGTGTTCTGTGGCACGGATGAGGCTCCCAGTTGAGAACAGCTGGGATAGAGGGAGGTAGGACTAAGGAGCTGGATTCCTAGGAACATGATACGAGAAGAAGGATTTCTTGGATATTTTAGGGGCCTGGGAGGAAAAGAATGATCTAGAACTTTAAATAGTTGAAGACCCCCTGTGATCTCCTCACCTAAGCCTCTCCTATGGCTTCTCTTCTCTCAGAAAAATCACATCAAGGTCCCAACATGAAGGACCTCAGATACATGGCAGGTCTCAGATTCATGAAGACTTTTTGACCTTTATTTCAATTATGGTTGTGTATCACAGGATTAAATAAGGCACTCATTATGCAACTTTTAACTTGTGCCAATAACCAAAAACTCTGCTTTCTAGGGAGCTCAATGAGTGCCATATATGATGATGTATAAAGCAACCCCATATATAGGGAGAGGCCTTACTATCCCTGACAAAATATCAATAAAAAAGATTTTTGATCAAGTTGAATATACAACCTTTTAGGGATATACAAGAAATAGTCATATTTCTACTCACAATATTTAATACAGCAATTAAGTTATACAAACACATCTAAGACAACCCAGTACATAAAATTATATTAATGTGGAAATATACTGCTTTCACCCACTCTCATGTATATTGTAATAACTTTATTCAAAGTCTTCATGTGCATCTTCAACATCACTGTCTTTGTCATCATCAGAGCCATTTTTTGAGTCATCTAACTCAGTTTTTCAGAGTGTATCATCTGTACTTCTGCTTCAGGGCTATAAGTTGGCCCACAAATCATACTCACATCTCAAATGCAACCCAAAGCAACAACTCCCATTTTCAGAACATTGGAAAATTTTGTTTTTATTTGTCTTCTGGTGTATATTTGTGATGTTCAAAGCATAACCACTTTAATTCTCTTGTTTCATGAAAATGTCTGTTTAACTTTCACCCATCACTTACATTTGGGAAGGCAGAACCCAAGAAAATTTATTGAATCTGGGTTAGATTCCTTTGCCTATCATTCTAAATGACTATATCAGGTTGTATAATATTTGGGCATACAGAGTAATACTTTTTATGGAGTCTGTTTCATCTTATGAATAGCACAAATATATTGCAGTATATTTTTGGTACTACAAGTTCTAAGTTGTTAAATTTTTACAATTACTATAACACATAAATTCTGTATTTTTGCTTTTTAATCTTTGCTTAAACTATAAGGCCCTCACCATTGTAAATAAAACCTGCCTACATCATTCATTCTCCCCAAATACAAAGATCTCCATCTTTCTTGTCTTGCCTTTTTGCTTTCTCATTCACAACTCTGAAATTCATTCATTCATTCATTCACAGAACTCATCAAGTGTCTCAGCTCATGAACATCAAAAGAAAGGCTGACCTCACATTGCCACAAGTCCACGGCATGGGACGCAAATTCATTTCATAACACTTGCCATTTTCACTAAACTTATGGTTTTTTCTTGTTCTAATTCAAGTACAGTTCAGTAATTTCTCTTGTTCTCTAAATAGTACTTAAATCAGGTTCCTTTATCAGTCTTCTGACTTTTCAGATAGCTCTCAGGATGACCAAAATAGAAAGGCCAGAATGAACCAAGCATTGAAGGGGAATTCAGGATCCTGGCCCGGCGCAAGCAGCAAGTTCATGCTAGAAAAGTGCTGAAAGAGAATGTGCAACAAGAGAGCCTGATCGGCTATTTGGACATTACCTTTTGGGCAGTGGGGAGCCACCGAATATTTTCTAGCTGACAACAGACATTAAAAAAAAAAAAATCCACGGTCATTTAGCATAACATGGCCTTTAGGATCAGAGAAAACACTACATTCAAATCTGGTCAATTAATAACGATAAGATCTTGGACATCTCACTTCCCATAAACTTCTGTTATTTAGGTGAACATAATAATACACACCTCAAAGAACTGTTGAGAGGATTTTAAAAGACAATGACTGTAAAATACTTAGCATAGAACCTGGCATAAAATAGGTGCTCAATAAATGGTGGCTATCAAGTCATATTATGAAGTCATGTTTGGGGAAAGTTAATCTATTAGAGGTAGGTATGCATGAAGGATTAGAGGCAGAGAGATAATTGTATTGATAATATACAGGATGGTTGGGATAATGGCTTGGAATCCTGCAAGATCTGGGATAAACAGGACAGATGGGACAAGACAAAGGCAAGACTAAGGATGACCCAGATAGTCAGCCCGGCTAATCAGCTAAATAAGAGAACGTCAGTGCCGTCCAGAAGTAATGTTGGGACAGTGGATAAAAGGGGGATAAAAGCACTGGACGACCCAGATAGCCCAGCTAAACAGCTAATCAAGGAAACTTCAGTGATATTCAGAGGGAATGTCATGATACGGAGAAGAAGAGGATAAACTTGCTTCTAGATACAGTGAGTTTAAAGCCATGGTGGTAAAACCAAGGAAATGTTTACTAGAAAGTTGGAAACATGAACCTCTCAGGAGATAAGTCACAGTTAGAGAAAGAGGCTTTGGAAAGGCTTCCACTGAGGCAAGAGTTAAGATGGTAGAAACAGACTCTCCACAAGGTGGGACATCTGAACCACACGGGGCTGATGAGACAGGCTCTCTTACCCACTGGTTTTATTCTGGTTTGATTTTCTTTCCTGCTCAACTCAAAACTCCAAGAGAGGGCTGCCCTGGTGGGGTGCAGTGGTTGAGAGTCCGCCTGCCGATGCAGGGGACATGGGTTCGTGCCCTGGTCCGAGAAGATCCCACATGCCGTGGAGCGGCTGGGCCCGTGAGCCATGGCCGCTGAGCCTGCGCGTCCGAAGCCTGTGCTCCGCAACGGGAGAGGCCACAGCAGTGAGAGGCCCATGTAACGCAAAAAAAAAAAAAAACCTCCAAGAGAACAGAGAGACTGTGAACAGGGATGCTTATTACTATACATCCAAAGCCAAGTTTAGGGCTGGACACAGAACAGGCTTTACTTGAATATTGTTCTTCTAACCCATCACGCATGAGATAATCAGAAAGACCACAGCAAGTCCAGGCTTGATGCTAAGTGTTTTATATTCCTGTCATGTAAAATTCACTCAACAATTCTTTGAAGTGTACATTATTATGTTGTTATTATGTCTGCCTAAATAACAGCAGCTTATGTAAAATGATAGGTCCAAGATCTTGAAATTATTGGTCTCTCTGATTATCTCAAGCAATTCTGAAGCTCTAATCATCCCTTCCTAGGTCTTTGATTAATATAAACTAGGAAAATAAATTATTGGTAGAAAACATCTTTCAAAACATAGAGCTTTTCAAAAAAACATACAGTTTTGTTGGGCAGCAGAACTGCAGAGAAATAAAACTGTCCCTGAAGGGGAAGAGTTGGGAGCTGCTTGTGGGCAGGGATTTCAAAGGAGAAGGGATGCATGCAGTTAAAAGCAACGAAATGGTCAAGAACTCTAGAGAACAAACACTGCCCCTCCCTGTGTGTGTGATTCCAGCTTGGGGAAACAATCCCATTTGCCTGGATTACTAAAACAGGACCCCGTTGGGATGGGGGGTGGTCTATCAAAGAGGATCTAGCCCATGTTCTTTTTTTTTTTTTTCACATACACACACTGTATTTTATTTTTACAAGAGATAAACAGACTGACACCAAGCACTGTAAATGGATGACCACAACACAAGCAACAATGATTGCAATTACCAAACACAAAACACACTCATACTATGTCATAATATTTATATTCAGTCCAGTATTAGCCCATGTTCTTGATAGAAGGGAGATGAAGGCAGGCTGAGGAGGAAGATCAGTTTGGCTCAGACCACACCTGCTTCTGCAGCCCCTCCCCGCCAGGCTGGGAATCTCTTGAGCTCACACCTCACCAGCTTTGCAGGGTGCTTTCCTTTCTTTCATTTCTCGACTGCCAGCCTGACATTTCCTAGTACCAATGGGCCACTCTCATCATTCCATTGGAATGAATGCCATCTTCTGGGTATACTTTTCAAGTAGAATCAATACTCACCTCTCTTCACAAACGGCAAGAGGGGAAGATGATGCAGCCACGGAAAGCCCAAATCTTCTGATAACTGAAAACCAATCACAGTTGGATGAGGCTGTGGTCAGACATGTTCAACAATCAAGCTTCCTGAGGGACTTTCCTCTGTAGGTTTCTAGGCTTTTCAAGATGTTTCTATCATCATCACAACAGGAGAAATGACTCCAGCTAGCCTAAGGAAATCAACATTACATAGATCAAAATGACTGCATCCCTTCTACCTACCAAAACAGTGCTACTGTATGTTTACCAGCCAAAATATAGGTTTCAGGAAATACTTCCATTAGTAACTTCAGTGTGGCTGCAGTAAAGCATTCTAGAATGGTCTGACCTTGCCCATGAAGAAGAAGAAAAAAATTCCCGAAACAACTAGCTTTGCTTCTCCTCCCCCAAAAGAAGGATGAAATAATAATAAATCAGACACCTCTCCCCTCTAACATCAAAATCTGTCCCGTGGGGTGTAGAACTGACTCACCTGTGTGACTAGCTGGTCTATAGCTGAGGTAACTGCCAAACATAGGGATTTAAACCACAAACCCAAACAGGAAACCACGATTTGAGGAAACCATGGACACACCCCTCTCTGATCCCCCCACCCCGGAAGGGGAAACGATCTTCGGACAGTGTCCAGGGCCACTTTTCCTATTCTGCAGCAGTACCAAATTTGACAACTGGTGACCAAGCTTCTTTTGAAAGAGGGGAGAGAGAGGGAGTTCTGCTAACCCCAAAGGCGGATATTGCCAGACATAGGCAAGGTCTGGTGATGGCAGGAGAGCACATGATTGTTGCCCAGTTTTCTGAACATAATAACCTCAGAATAAGACTTGTGTGTCACCAGGCCTAAAGCTGACTCTTTGCTGGTCCATTCGCTCCTCAAAAGCAGGGATCTTGTCTGTCTTGTCCACTGCTGGCTCCCAAGCCCCTAGATCGTGCCTGGTACACAACAGGCACTCAAAAAAGTGTTTGGATAAATGAATAGATGCCTCAAATTTGGTTTCTATTTGGAATTAGTGATTAATTTTAATGAAAGACACCTGACATATCATTGATCCACAGCAACAAAAGAGCTTCTAGAGGCAAGAACAGATGTATAGGATGGTCCCTAGGGTGTCGATGACGTCCCTCCTATCAGCATTTCAGAAAAAGCACTGATTTGGGATCAGACTGACCTGGCCTCAAAGCCTGGCCCTACCTCTTTCTCTCTGGGTAAATCTGGGCAAATTATTCCACTTCCCTGAACTGTGGGTTTCCATCGCTAAAATGGGAACAGTAATATTGACCTCATACGGCCTTTGTGAGATTTAAACAGACTAGGGTGTGGCAAACGGCTAACACAGTACCTGGCCCATAGCAAGCAGGTGTTAAATGTTATACACCTTTGCTGGTGTTATTATTACCACCAACGTGGAGGAAGGAAGGGCAAACAATGAGTGGCCGCCTAATGTCTATCGTCCCCATTCTTCCCCATTCCTCTCTAGACATCACGACCCTTCTGCCCAAGTTCCTGCTGGCGGGGAGGAAGACCAAGCTGGGCATTCAGGGTTCTGGAGGCCCACTTACCATAAACTTTTACCTATCTTAGCCAGTGCTGGGCTAGTACATGTTTAATAACTGGTTCTCTAAGGAAGAAAAAGGGCCTTGATTTGTAGCTTTTGCCAATTTCCATGGTGTAAATATTCCCATGGCCAATTTCAAGCTGCCAAGGTGATGATATGGAGCACAGAGCCGGTAAGAGATGAGTAATATCATTATATCATATTTTCACCATTCAGCTACAACAGACATAAATAACCTCAAGAGTAAAATAATCATAGTGATAGTAAAATGTAGTAAAGTAATTAAGAAGTGTTGTCTTGAATATTCCCTTACCTTTGTTTTCATTATAATTCATTTGATTATAAGTTTATATAATTTTCAATAATGGCTGTGTTTCACAACCAGCTTGCAAAATCCATGAAAATTTAACAAACGGACCAGTGTGAACTGGCTCCAGCACAATGCTGATTCTAGTCTACTACTGCCCACAGTGTCAGTATCAGTATCATCAGAATGGAGTTTGGGCAAGTGCAGTGGGCCTGGACATTAAAAGACTCCAATGGCCAGCGAGACTTCTGCAAAATGCAAGAAAACTTTCAGGGAGACAAATTCTCCTTTGACCTTCTCTAAAAATCTCTCCAGAAGAAAGCAATCATCCTTTGGGGTCTGTATTTTTATTTATTTTTTTTTTTTGCGGTACGCGGGCCTCTCACTGTTGTGGCCTCTCCCGTTGCGGAGCACAGGCTCCGGACGCGCAGGCTCAGTGGCCATGGCTCACGGGCCCAGCCGCTCCGCAGCATGTGGGATCTTCCCGGACCGGGGCACGAACCCATGTCCCCTGCATCGGCAGGCGGACTCTCAACCACTGCGCCACCAGGGAAGCCCCCTTTGGGGTCTTTAAATGAGGAGATTATTCAGTTTCTTATGTTCAGGGAAGATCCAGCATAAGTCAGCACACTGGAATACCAGAGACTTTATCTATAAAGTTGCGGTGATGGAGTGACGTCTGGAGAAGAGTATGACCTGCCTCTGGCCACCACATGGCTATGCGTCTTTTGGCAAGTGACTTCATCTCCCATAGCCTCATTTTCATCATCTGCAGAATGGGGACAGCACCTTCCTATAAGTGTGGTTGTGAGGTTGATGAGACCATGTATTCCAACTGACTCTGTGAACTGCGAAGCATCATAAACACATGAGGCATTGCCTCTATATGAGGAATGAGACAGAAACCTGGAGTGAGAAAGAGCTGGATAGGAAAAGGAGGGAGAAGGTAGCCAATTTAGACAGGGGACTATGGAAAAAAAAAACAGGAAAAAGAGGTTGGGAGTAGGAGGAAGATAAGGGAAGTAGGGGTGAGAGATGGCAGTAAGCAGTCCGTTGCATTTGGAGTCATTGCCTCAATGTTTTTCCCACACTCTAGTCACACTCACTGCAGCAGGTTCTTCCTTATTTCTTAACAGTTCCCATGTTCATCCTAGGACAGGCCTTTTACACCATCCCTAATACCAAGAATGGATTCTGCCTTTCTCAGCCTGTACCCTGTGGCCTTCCTGACCCACGTGTACTCCTTCCTCATCACAGATGGACCCACATCAGCTACAGCTGGCATCAGAATCATCTGACACCCAGAGCTCTATTTTGACAAAAATCCTCCTTGAGCTCAACCATGTTTCTGTCTCTCTCTGACATGAAGCTAGAAATACTACTGGGTCTCAAAAGAGAAAAAAATGAAAATCAATTTCAATCAAGGCAATGGCTTGCTTTTGTAATGCCTTTGTTAATCAGGCATTTTTGTGCAAGGATTCTTAAGAAAGTCTCTTTCAAAAACACTCCATTCCCTGGCCAAGGTGGGGTAGAAATGGGATAGATGGGTTAATGTTCAGTGTTGAGAGTTTTCAGCAATGGAACAGGCAGTTCAGGAGGTGAATATCTTCTCATTACAGGAAGGACCAAGAAGAGACTGGGCAATTCTTTAGTAATCATGTCATAGAGGGGATGAGAGCACTCAACAGGTTGGCTTCTCAAGATTCTTCCAAACTTAGACTCTCCTACAATCATTCAAATATATCCAGCCTCAGCTCCCATTCTTCGAGTTTCACAGCATAGTTTCCCCACCCTTTAGCAGGGCTGTTATGAAAACTGGAGCATTCCCTCCCCCCAATACACTCAGCCAATAGAATTATAGGGAGTCTACAAAATGGTATTCCTCCTGAGGACACTCATTTCCCAGGGTATCTCCAACCTCAACCATAGTTACACTTTATTTTTGTCTCTGAGGCTACCATAGAAACTTGGGTTCAAAAGTATTTAACTTTATATATGGGGAATCTGAGGCCCCCATCCCATATCCCTGGCTGCTGCCTTAATCATCTCTCACCTGGACAAGTGCCACAGGCTTCCACTGGTGGCCCTCCTGCCAGCCTCTCTCATTCCACCTCATCCTCCACACAGCAGTGGAATGATCGTTTTGAAATGTAAATGTGACCGTGTTCCTCTTCTGTCTATAATTTTTCCATAGCTTATCACTGTCTACAGGTACAAAAGTCCCAGTGAGCCTGGTTTCACTGGATCTTTATGATCTGTGCCCTCCCTTCTTCCCTGCTTTCTTCTCTGTATTACCTATGATGGAGCTGTACCCAGTCGCAATTGATTGCCCAAAGACACCATGCTACCTCCTGCCTCCATGCTTTATGCAAGTAATTCTCTCCTTTGAGAACAGTGCCACCTGGCCCATCATCACTCCTACTCCACCTGGTAAAGGTCTCTTCTTCCCGTAATGCCTGTCTCAAACACCACCTCCTCTTTAATACCTTCTCAGAACCACTTAAGAAGGTTTAATTCCCTCCCGTTTTTCTATTCCCACAGAATCTTATACATCCTTTAACTCTGCAGTCATCACTCATCCCTGCCTTACCTGCCTGCATCTCCGGGGGCTGTGAGGGCTGAGACTGAGTTATACTCATCTCTATCCCTCAGAGGGCCTGAAACAACACTTGGCTCTTCTCAAAATGGCTTGTCCAAGGTCATACAACTAGAAGAGGTCAAATGTGAATCAACTCTTGATAACCTCATTTCCTCACTTGCTTTCTCTCAGTCTCTCAGCCCTATATTATTCACCTTTCCTCATTTTTTCCCCACCCTTTTGTGGATACAAATCTGACCTGAACAACCCGAAGTTTCAACTTCAACTTTTACTGACATGCTTTTCCAAAGCAGCTCAACGCTTCTGTGCTGCTCTCTCTGCCTCTCCATCTTCCTCAATGGTTTCTGGATGCAGCTCTGAGCATAACCCATCAGGGAGGCACACAACTCTACCCCCAGTACAAACTTCCAGAAAAGACCTCAGTCTTTGCCACTTACACATACTTGATCTGATTATAACCCACCTGCCATAAACCATCCAGCAACGTCTTCACAATCCACCCTGGTGTACAGCTGGTTGTCCACAACAGTCCAAAAATAAACATATCTGGAGAGTCTCCTATAGAGAAAGTTTAAAGAAAGGAAAATGATGAAAGCAAAGTATTTTTCCCAAATACTTTCAGATCCATTACTGAACTCAATCCTCTTCATATCCACTCATCCCACCCACTTCATTTTACAGACCAATCAGCAATCCAGAGACATGAGGGTGCTTGCCCAACGTCGTACAGTTAGTTATAAGCAAAAGTATAGATGTCTTCAGGATCTCTCAGCACCAGTCTTTAAGGTTCTTTTGCATGCTCAAGGAACAGCGGATTCATTCACACATTCATTCATTCATTTTCTTCCTTTCTTTCTTTCAACTCCCACCAATATTAGGGCCACTATTCTAGGTACTGGGGACGCAGTAGCAACAAAACAAAGTTTCTGCCCTCATGAAGCTTACATTCTAGTTTCTTATGTAATTTTTTAGGGACCCATCCGAATCACAGGAAAGATTTATTTTTCAGAGAAGCCATGAAGAAAAGGAAACAAAGTGAGTTCAGAATTAGAAAACCAAAACAGAATTTGACTCTAATTAACTATTGTGTTGGGCCACACAACCTATCTTGATACTTTGTAAGGCAAGACTGGTTCCCAAGGAGAATGCGTCTAACTAGCATAACTAGATGGTTTAGCACAACTTGGGGGGGAAAAAAAGAGGCAGAATCTGGTTGTAGAACTCCACGTGGTAAAAGTCAAGGCACACAATGAAAAAATAACCAAGACTCAGTTTGATTTTGGAATGCACTGAATCTCAGCCCAAAAAGAACCCCTCGAATGCTTTAGTCCCCTTTATCCTCTGGTTTGTTCAGCTCCTGCCAATCACTGAAGGGCACGAGAATTAAGCTAGATTCAGTTCTGACTGGCCACACAGAGTCAGTCTTTGTCAACCAAGAGCTATGGTTGTACCAGGTTACAGAAAATCTTATATACCAGGTAATCTAAACTACCTGCTGCTGAGTCCCTGTGTGAAACTGGGCAGTCCTTCCCCTTCCCTGGGCCTCAATTTCTCCTTCTGAGACTAGGTAGGCATCAGTCCAAGTGAGCTCTATGGACTCTGATAAGTTAAATATTCCTGGACCCCATATTCATTTATTCAGTAGGCATTTGTTAAACTCTGGCTATCACTTGTCCCTGTGCCAAGTGATGAGGACACAGCTGTGACCAAGGCAGACTTGATCCCAACCTTCAGAAGGTGATTATCACACATTCCTCTTTGGAGCAAATTTCTCTTTCATCTATTCTGTTTCTTAATGAACTATTTATTAACCACTTCTATATAAGGCATGGCCCTGGTGGACCAGGAACTCAAAGTCGAGTCTGCTATGAGGCCTCTCTTCAAGGAGCTCAGAGTAGTAGGAGAACATATGTACACATCCAGTTTACCACAGCCAAGGTGGAAAGTGTTCAGTGGCTTGAAGAGATATAGAGAGAATGCCATGAGGTCAGATCAGAGAAGAGCAACTCATGGTCCCACTATGATTTAGCAAACATCTGCTCCGATCAAATTCAGCAGTGCCAAGTGCTTTTACAGATGTGGCCTTTTTGGATCTTCACAACAACCACATTGCTGTCCCTACTTTACTGGTAAGGAAACTGAGGCACAGAGAGGTTCAGTATAACTTGTTTCAGACCAGAGAGATAACAAGTGCTGGGATTCACACCCAGGTCTGTCTGCCTCCATAGCCCTTGCTTGTGTGTCATGTGAAGTTTCCTCTATTTTTTTTTTTTTTTTTTTTGCGGTACGCAGGCCTCTCACTGTTGTGGCCTCTCCCGTTGCGGAGCACAGGCTCCGGACGCACAGGCCCAGCGGCCATGGCTCACGGGCCCAGCCGCTCCATGGCATGTGGGACCCTCCTGGACCGGGTCACGAACCCATGTCCCCTGCATCGGCAGGCGGACTCTCAACCACTGCGCCACCAGGGAAGCCCTGAAGTTTCCTCTTTTATCACCAGGCACTTATTAGGGCCTACAGGTTTTGGCACCATAGTGAGCGCTTACAGATAAAGAATGAAGAGAAAACTGGCTTCCAGTCTCATCATTTTGGTCTGAAAAAAAATGTGACTCTGACCCTACCCAACTTTTTCACACTTGCAGGCATGGGCTTGGAGAGAAGAAATTTGAATCAAATGAAGACAGGTTTGTTCCGAGCAGAGGAACAGGGATCTGACAGGTTAAAGGGCTCAGAGGAAGCTAGGATTCGCAAGGGGGCTCCAGGAGGAGAGAGTGTGTTGGGAAATGAGGCTGGCTGGGTGAGCTGGGTGCAGACCATGAACAGTTTTAATTAGATCTCACTGCAATTTGGCTGAAGATTAGTCTGAAGTCCCTGAGGCCATATTGGGCAGGATGGAAGAGGGATGGATATGAGTCTGAATTAGACATTCACCGAAGATAAAGCAAAAATTGACTCCAGTATCCTCAAGGCTTAATAGAGCTCAGATGGTCCTCAAGGCACCAACAGTAAGAGATCTACTAATTAAGATGAAATTTGCATTTATTTTAGTCTCACAAGGTGAAAAGCATGCCAAGGGGATGGCTTGGAGCATCTGAGGTTTTCTGAAGCTCATGTGTGGCTTTGAGCAGTTCGAGGGGTGAGCATAGTCGAGGAGGCAAGAGCCCTGCTTTGGAGTCAGCCAGGCATGAATACAAATCTTGACTCTGCCATTTCCTCACTGTTTGACTCTGCAGTTTCCTTCATGTCTCTGTGCCTCAATTCGTTCAGTGGGAATAGGGGGAAATGATACTAACCTCCTTCACATAACTTTTGCAAATTTAGTGAAATTATGTCTGTAAACTTCCTTAGCACTTTGCCCACGCCAAGTTAGCACTTCATAAATCATAACTGACATTAAACTAACATGAGCTAAAGAGAAGACTAACCATCTATCAAGCACTCAGTGGGTACCAGGTGCTATACAGGCATTATTTTATTTAATCCTGCCAGCAATACTTCCAAGGAGACATTATCAACGCAATTTAGCATATTAAGAAACTAAAGTTCCAGGAAGTTATGTTATGCCTAATCATTTGTTGTTTTTTTTTTTTTCGGTATGTGGGCCTCTCACTGTTGTGGCCTCTCCCGCTGCGGAGCACAGGCTCCGGACGCGCAGGCTCAACGGCCATGGCTCACAGGCCCAGCCGCTCCGCGGCATGTGGGATCTTCCCAGACTGGGGCACGAACCCGTGTCCCCTGCATCGGCAGGTGGACTCCCAACCACTGCGCCACCAGGGAAGCCCTAATCATTTGTTTTTAATCTCAGTTTGGTCATTTATAATTTGGACCCGGATTGCCCTGGGTTAAACTCCTCACACCACCACTTCTAACTTTGTTAGTCGATGTGCCTTTGTATCTTAAACCATCTGAGACTCAGTTTTCTCACCCATCAACTCTGAATCCTTCTGCCCACAGCTGTCATAAGAATTAATAAAATAATATATGTAACGTGACCAGCCCACACGTACCATTCAAAAATGGTGTTATCCTTGTGATAAATTCACACAGCTATGAAGAGGTGGAGCTGGAATCTGAACCTATGTCCACAGCCCAGGTTCTTTCCTCTAAATCACATGATGGGAAACAACCCCAGTGTGCAGCTCTATATGAAAGGGTAGACTACATGACCTCCAAAGATGGGGAATTTCCCAAAAGGATCTAGCTGTTCCAAAAGTCTTTCTAAACCTAGCCCAGTGCCTCAAATTCCTACTACTAGTTTCATTTCATTAGCTCAAATTTGAGCTTTCATTTCAAAGCTCAATTAAAAGCCAAATGTTTCTGCTGGAGGTAAACACATGATTTCTTGCCAAAGTGTTATGGTCCTATGTTTGCATTAGATGGCTATCACCAAGCAGAAATCAGGATATAGGAAGCATAAAACCAAAGACATGTTAAGTTTCAATGAAATAAAGACTTCCACCAAGAGTTGAACAGACATGGGTAGGCTCCCAGAGTTAGACAGCACAGAGTGGGAGAAAGAAACGTGGGTCATAACTGACACTGACAAGTAAGTTCTAGAGCTCTACTAGTTCTAGAGCACAGCACCTATGGCTAACAATGCTGTGTTGTATACTTAAAATCTGCCAAGAGTATGGATCTTAGTTAAGTGTTCTTACCACCAAAAAATTTAATAATAATAATAATAAAGGGGGCAGGAGTAAACTGTGGAAGTTGATGGATCTGCCTATGACCTTGAGGGTGGTGATGGTTTCACAGGTGTATACTTTATCCCCAAACCCACTGAGTTATATACACTAAATATGTACACCTGTTTACATGTCATCATACCTCAACAAAGCAGTTTGATAAAAAAAAAAAAGAAAGAAACTTGGTCAGTAAGAGGCCTTTACTCGAACTCACTGTGTGACCTCAGCTAAGTCTCATCCCTCTTCTGAGTCTCAGATTCCCCCTCTCTAACAAAGGGCTCAGACCAAACGTTCCTAAGCACTCTCCAGCTCTGACACTCTTGGCTGCTGGGGAGGGAGGACAGCCAAAAATGACTGAGTGAGACGGTGCTTCCTGGGAGATCTTGAGAAGCTCTAGGGAGAGAGCCGAGTTGGCCTGTGGCAACAGGCCATCTTGAGCAAGCAGAGGCCCTGAATCTCATCGGCTGATTGTAGCTGCCAGGCCATAGGTCCTCATTCCCAGTTCTGAGCTCATTCCACCTCCCTGATCACTCCTAAGTCCAAAACTGAAATTGGAAGGATCCAAAACATTCTGAACTTGCATTATTCTATTACTTCAGATGAGGAGGCTATAATCCACGGAGATCAAGCTGATTTCCACAAAGTCAAACATCCTACTTTTGGATTCATATAGAATTTATGAAAAACATCTTCTGTAAATTGCAAAGTTGGCAATGAACTTTAAACCCAACTCTCATCCAGTGCTCCTTTGGCTCCATCAGATGGACTCCCATTCTAATTCCTCTAGTTCCATGATTCTCAACCAGGGCCAATTTTTTCTCCATAATGTTGATAAATCCTGCTCTAAAGCATACCAAAAGCTCACCTAGTTTTTCAAATTACAGCATCCAAAAGACTCGTTCATAAATTCTCTGACAGCTAAGCTGAAAGTGAATCCTAGGTCATATCGCTCCTGGTTCTTTGACCCTCTCCATCTGACATTTATACCACAAAAAGGAACATAAGTTCCTTGTCAGGTATGAAGATGGTTTCTTATCTATCTTAATGTCAAAGATAAAGTTTCCTGAGTCACATTTCCACCGAATAGGATAATCTTCCTGTTGAATTCCTGGAGATTTCAAGATGGAAAGAGGGGTCTCTGAGCTAGTTTCAGGACCAGTTTCTGTTAACTCACTGCCTTGGTTTCCTCCCTCCTCTGACAGCCACTCTTTAACTTATGCAACACTGAGTACCATTCATCTGTGCTACAAACATTTATTATAACAAGGCCTGTGCTGGGGATTACAGAAAAAGGCACACTGGCAGCCCAGAAAAACTGCAGTCTAGTGGAGGAGACAGACCTGTCCACAGGTGGTGACAGCACAGTACAGTAACTGCCTTAGTGGGGAAGTCCAAGATAGTGCTTGACCAGGTTTAGGGAATCAGAGAAGGCTCCCAAGGCGAAGTGAGCGCTAAGCTGAGGCTTGGTGGAGTTATCTAAGCCAGAGCAAAAGGGGCAGGGAAGTATTCTCTACTAGGCGAAAACATATACAGATGGCTAAAGAGAAGGGAGAGCATGGCCCGTTTGAGAAATTATGAGTGGTTCCACATGGCTGAAACTGAGAAAAAGATGGACAGAGAGGCCAAAGGTGAGGATGAAGAGAAGATGGAACCAGAATGAGAAGCGCTTCAGTGCCAGTTACAGAACTGGGCTTTATCCTGAGAATAAGGAGGGAGAGACTTGGTCAGACGCACAAGCACAACCGAGAAGGATTATTCTGGCCACATTTTGGGGATGGATTGTGAGGGCAAGTGTGGAGGAAGCGAGACTGGTTTGAAGGCACTGTCAGCACCCTGGTGCAAGGTATGGTGACTTGGCTGGCGGGGCAGGAGAAGGGGGTTGTGAGGGGCATAGGCAGAGGCAGAGAGGATGAGAGATGCAGACACACGCAGGCAGGTCTCAGCAGGTACGATGGACAGTACCTGGTTACTGCTTGGCTATGGGAGTGAGGAGCTGGGAGAAGTCAAGAATGACTCCCAGAGTCCTGTCTTAGGTGACCGGGGTCACTGAGGAAGGGGACACAATGGAGAAGTAGATTAGGGACAGCATGGCTATTTCAGTTCTGGTTGTATTCAGTATAGACTTTCTGAAGACCACTGTCTATGTTGGTCTGGAGCTCAGGAGAAAGGTGTAGACACCCAAGAGAGGGTGGGACCAGTAAGGAGGTGATACACTATGGCATGAGGTTTTCATCCACCTCAGGACTGCTGACAGCACACCCAGGGCTGCAGGGAAGGAATGAAAGAAATGTCAACAGTGTTCCCCATCACTGTCGAGCATATCATTTAACTGGAGAAGGACCTGGAGTGCCAGGTGTCTCTCTCCTCCAGCAACCTACGAGCCTGGTACTACCCTCGATTTAACAATGGAAGAAATGGAGCTCAGTGAGGAGATGATGATGAGCTCATCAGCTTGGAGCTGATATTCTAAATGAGGTCTGTTTCCAAATTCTGTGTTCTTACTAAATAAACCCTATTGCCGTACTTTTCAAAAGACTGCCCCTGTATTTCTAAACATTTAAAGTGGTAAAGCATTACAGGTGCTGATGTTGGGAAAACATGGGTTCAAATCCCAGTTTTATCATTTATTAGTAGCTCCACACGCCCATTTGCTAAGCAGAGGCTATTAATACCTACTTCACAAGATATTATGAGGATTGAATAAGATTCCAGCATGGAAATCTCAGCACTGTGGCGAGCATAAAGAAGTACTCAATAAAGGTGATCAGCATTATTACATTTAACTACTCTTAAGTCAGTGGTTTTCAACTAGGACAATTGTGCTCCCCCTACCCCCCAAGACATTTGGTAATGTCTGGGGGCATTTTTGGTTGTCACAACTTGGGGGAGAGATGCTACTGGCATTTGCAGGTGGAGTCCAGCGCTGCTGCTAAACATTCTACAACACACAGGATAACAAAGAATTATCTGCCCAGTAATGTCAATCATGTCAAGGTTGAGAAATCCTGCTTTAATTTAATACAAAATATCTAAACTGGGGTGAAATTAAATATGTTAGATTAGAGATGATCTAATTTAACCTATTCATTTCACAAAAGAGAAAATGGAAGTCATTTCACAAAAGAGAAAATGCAACTCATGTCCCAAGGAGGGGAAGAGGATTCTGCAGATTAAGAGCTGGACCTCTGGAAGCTTTCCATGAGGATGTTTCTATGCCCTTCCTGCTACCCCATTTGGGGGCACTTCTTTTCTGACCTCTTTGAAGAGGAGAAAGGAAGGTCCAAGAGGCCCAGGGTGAGGCCATCCTGGCTCAGTCTTTCTGGTGGCCACGCCCCAATCCAGCAGAGTCCTGCCCAATTAAGGGACGCAATCACGAACACATGTTGCATAATGTGCCCAGCACTTTATGAGTAATATGTCATCTACTCTTTATGACACGTGGTTCTATTGTTGTCATCCCACTGGGGCTAATGAAGACACTGAGGCTTAAGGAGGCAACGTGGTTTGCCCAAGATTACACAACTGACAGATGCAGGAGGGACTGGAAGCCAGGCGGTGGGGCTCCTAGGTTCACGCTGACCCACTTCTCAAAGCTCACCAGAGAGACCCTGGCCTGGGCCTCCAAACCCAACATTTCTTCCATGCTTACAGGGAGCACAGCTAGCTTCTTCTGAATATTTGGGTGTCACTAAAATTCCACTCAGCCAAAGTCATCAGAAAGCACATTTCACTGGATTAGCCTACTCTTTTGGTACAGAGACGAGAACTGTGAATCTGGCTGGGTTCTCAGACCACTTTTTTTTCAGAGATCAGAAACAGCAAGTTTGTGACTGGTCTCCTGACTCCTTGACTGTTTCATATTTGGAAACAGAAAAGCAAAAGGAAAAACACCAACTCTGAATGCTGCTTTCTCAGGAGTGGGCAGAGACTTAACCTCAGGACAGCTTCCTTCTGAGACAAAGACATTTGCATGCAGTGATTCCCCCAAAGACTTTGGAGAAAAGGTTTTCTTGTCTCCCTCTGCCAGCTGAAGCAAATGGGAGTCTGGATTGTTAAAATAGCAACTTAAAAGGGGTAAGTAAAACTGCAGAATGAAAAAGAAAAGCTATTTGCAGATCCCAAGCCCAAACAACAGTTTCAATTCTGTAAATTTTCAAGCTAGGACCCAAAGCTCCACTTTCCTTTTTAAAGAAGGAAAGGGATACTTACTCTTTCCCTAATTTCCCTTTAACAGCAGCCATCTTCCAGCAAGAATTCTTTTGATTCACTCATTTACTCTATAGCTCACCTCATCCCCAAAGGTATTTTGGTATTTTGAGGCAACAAACAAAAGTACATGCAATGTTGGGGGGCGGGGATGGAAAAAAATCGAAGTCATCAGCAAATGAGTGTCAAATAGGAAGATGAGCCAGGGAACATGAGTAAACGGCAATGAACGGCTGTTATAATGAGCTTCCTTGTAGCCAACTCAAGGAGGAAATCACAATCAACATACCTGCTGTAGAGCACAGGGAGCTCAGCTTGGTGCTCTGTGATAACTTAGATGGGTGGGATGGTGGGGTGGGAGGGAGGTCCAAGAGGGAGGGGATATATGTATACACATAGCTGATTCACTTCATTGTACAGCAGAAACTAACACACCACTGTAAAGCAACTATACTCCAATAAAAAATAAAATAAAGTAAAATAAAAATTTTTTTTAAAACATACCTGCTTGGAAAGAATGGGAAACATACAAGAGTCACAGATCCGGAGCAGTTCTGAAATCCTGCTGGGCAGACTTCAGGAAGCCTCCTGCTCTGGGTAACGGGGAATAAATGTCCTCTCAGAGCAACCAATGCTAATCCACTGTTCTCATGACCCCAGCCAGGGTCCCCCTTTTGGGAGCCATGACCTTCCTTAGACACTTATGAAGTATTAGGGATTTATGCCCTCCTGGGTGTTGTATCTTTTTCTTAGTCTACTTTCTGTTCGTGGAAGGTTGGCATCCCAAGGGTTGTTTTAAGCCTCAAAGGTTTTCTAGACCAGGCTCATGGTTTCTTTGGCATTGCATTTCACCCAGTAATATAATAGGGTTCTGATCTATTTCCACTGACCACAACCAAAGTTCTTTTTAAGATACAGTTCTCAAATCTGTCCTTTTCCTTGCTTTCTCATGCCTTGCTTCTCTGTCTCTCTTAAGCCAATGGCAGCTATCTTGAGACTATATGGGAAAATCAATGAGAAGTCTGCTCTTTTCATTTGATCTATGCCCTGCATCATTTTTCCAACTGACAGGTTTTGCTGGGCCTTTGCCACTTAAATCCTTATTGAATCCCATCTCTTATTGTGTGATGTCTAAAGCAGCATGCTATTCCACCCTCAAGGCCTCACATTTCTGGACTCTCTCTCCTTAATTTCTGCTTGCAATCCACCTTAGAATTTTCTGAGCTCATCTCATACTTATAATACCTTGCCAAATGCAGCCACGCTACCATCATTCTATTTTCCTACATCTTCCCTGGAATGACAAGTACACTAAGTGCAAGCTCTGCATTTTCAAGTCACCACAAGCAACAACTTTACAAATACCTTGTCACTGAATACTCTTACCTCCATCTTTCCAGTCTCCAATTCACCTTCCCATTACCTGTCCCCGATCACTAAGATATCATATATTTTATGTTTTTGTTATGGAGCACTCCACTTCTTACCAATTTCTGCATTAAAATAATTAACAGTAGCTGTCAAAACAGATAAATCCTAAAATTTCAGTGGATTAAAACAATAAAGGTTTATTTCTCATTCATTCAAAGCCCAAAGAAGATGCCCTTTTCCATCTTGGAGCTACAGAAGAGCCAATTGCTTCTAGACCCCAAGTGATGAGATTTTTAAAAGGCACTGAATGGTAAAGCCCAGTAGAACTTAGGTAGAACGATCAGATTAAAGGTGCGCTTCCTCTGGCGGTCAGCACACGGCAGCGCCTGGCGTGGGGCCGGGGACGACCTGGAGGGCGTCCGCGTGCTGAGTCACATCGCGGACGGAAGGCAACGCGCATGCTCCGCTGTCCTTTGCACCCAGCCTCCTCTCCTAGGTGTACTCCCCACGTGCTCAGAGAGAGGCTGCTTGAGCAGCCTGGGTCCTGGAATGAATATGACTTGGAGCAGTTGTTCTGGCCCACAGTGAACATAGAACGTGAGCAAATGACAAAGATTCTCTCCTCGGCCAACTCTATTCAGGCTCCTGGGAACTGTCTTCTCAAGTGGACTCTGACTTGAGCTTCAGTGTTCATCTTTGCATTGTCCAGTTTTTGCAAGAATCCTGCCAAGTCAGTTTAGCCAGAATCCTCCATCCTGCATATCTGATGGCTCTCAATATTCATTCAGGTCTTCATCCTCCACCACCACCCCCAGGTGAGGTGTGGTCACCCTGGCCTGCCTTCAGTGAGAATCCTGTTAGGTCCTATCAGCCAGAATCCCCCTTACTCCTGATATTTCTCCTTAGCAATTTTCCATCCACTGATCCCCACCCTGCTCCTTGGCTATAAATTCCCACTTGCCCATGCTGTATTTGGAGTTGAGTCCACTCTCTGCAAGGCCTTGTTGTGGTGGCCCCTACACCCATCGAAATACCACCACCCTCCTTGAATAAAGTCTCCTTACTATTCTTTTTTTTTTTTTTTTTTTTGAGGTACACAGGCCTCTCACTGTTGTGGCCTCTCCCATTGCAGAGCACAGGCTCCGGACGTGCAGGCTCAGCAGCCATGGCTCACGGGCCCAGCCGCTCCACGGCATGTGGGATCTTCCCGGACCGGGGCACGAACCCGTGTCCCCTGCATCGGCAGGCAGACTCTCAACCACTGCGCCACCAGGGAAGCCCTCCTTACTATTCTTTAACAAGGGTCATGAATAATTTTTTTTTCTTTAACAGTTAGAACATTATTTTTTCTTTACTATAAGAAATAACCATTTGTTCCTGAGAACGCCGGAGATCTTGGGATTGTTTATTACTACAGCGTAACTTAGCCTGTCCTGACTGGTAACACCAGTGAAGGAACTGAAGATCATGGTCCTGAAGAAGAGAGACCATATGGGAACACAGTCATTGTCATCAACAACCTGAAGAGCCCAGTGGAAAAGCAGCACCAGATTTGCTCATGTGATGCTCCCAAACTGAAAGTCGCGGGGAGGTGGCTCAGCCTAAAGAATAATATTCTGAGAGTTAGTACCAAGTGGTTGGTCTTTGCAGTTCACTGGAGGGTTGTAAGCAGAGGTGTGAGATGGGAGGATAGGAGACAGCACTGAGGCCTCTTCCAGGGCTGAGATGCTGTGGTTACAGGGAGAGTCTATATTGTAGGTGGCCTTATACCCCAGCATTTCCACCTGTCAGTGAGGAAAGCACAGAGACTTAGGACTATCCAGCACCTCAGGTAAGCCAAAGAACCCCTCCTCCCGGGAAGCCCAAAGAGCCAGGATGCAGTCCTTCTCAGGAAGTTTATATGGTTTTTTTTTCCATTAAACACAGCTATCCATTGGGTGTTTGTGTCACTCTTCCCCTTTCTCTCTTTGTCTCTGTCCCTATCTCTCTGCTTCTCTCTCTCACTGCCCTGGTTTCTATGTGCATCTGGATCTCCAGGGTGTGTTGTCTCTGTGTCTTTGTGTTTTTCTTTTACCTTTGTATGTTCCTGCCTCCACCTCAGTCTCTCTCTCTCGATTCCTGTGAATCTTTTCTCCTCTCTCCCAATCTTCACTCTATCTCTCCCCCACATACACTGTCTCCATCAATATACCACTCAGACATTTTCTGATGACCCCTTGAAATTAGTCCTTGGGCTTCTCTCCCAGCAGAACTGGGACTAAAACCATTTACTTGTTCAGCCACACCTTCTGCCTTTGATTCTCTTTTTATGACTTCCTTTTCATCCCTAGGTTGTAGCTCCTCCCCCAACCAGACATTACTCATCTCCAGCCCCAAAGGCTGAAAACTTGTGCTCAACCTCTCCCTTCTAAATTCCAAAATCATCTCTGGCCCTGGTTCCAGGGCAGTGCCTTGCCCTCCTTCCCTGCCCGAGCTCTCTGTCCAGTTCCAGAAACATTCCCCAGAAAGCCCGTGACGAGGGTGTGGCCACTGCGGACTTTCTTGGGGATGAAGGGTGGAGGTTTACAGACTCTACAGAGAATGTCCCTGACCACGGACACCCACCCCGGCCTCAGGAGCGGCCCAGCCCTCTGCTGTAGCCTCATTCCCGCCCCTCCTCCACACAGTCCTCTGGATGTGTCTCAGGGCTCCTGCCTCATGCCTTGGGGCTCACCCTGACCTCCACTGGCCACACCCTCCACACGCGGCAGTGTGACAGGATGGCAGAGGCAGCAGAGCACGTGCTAGGACCTTGGGGGTCTGGGTTCAACGTCAGCTCCAGCTTTACTGCTCACTTTTTGGGTAATTCTGAGCAAGCTGCATCACCCCTCCACTGTCTCTTTCCTACTTTTAAACATTGGAGTCCTAGTGCCTACCTGCCAGAGTTGTGTGAGAATCAAATAAGATCGTGTATAGGAAGTTCCTGATGCAGAGCTGGAATAAAGAAGGTGATGGGGAAACATTTACTCCTGTTCTACCTCGTCACCACCCAAACCCCAGGTCCCTCCTCGTCTCCCTGGCTGACCTGCCGCTGGTAGACCCCGGGACAGCAGTACTATTGATATTTGCCACCAGTGTCTACTCTGATGGATCAGCAGGCACGCAGTTCCAGTTGTTATTTACTTTGCATATCCCCACCCCACGATCACCACCACTCCTCCCCATTTTCCCCTTCCATCTCCATCCATGAAATCCACTTCAAAGGCCAAACCAAACCACCCCCCACTTATCTCTGAGCTTCCCTGGACTCCTCCAAACAGTGATAATCTGTCCCCACTTTGAGATCCCAGTCACTGGGCGCTGATGGCAAGGTGAAATGCATGATGCTCCCTCAACATTCATGTAGCATCTACACTCTGTCCTGAATTTGGGAGACTTGGCAAGGAAAAACACATAGTCTCTACCCTTAAGACATTCACAGGCTAGTGGGCGGGAGAGCTGTGTAGATGAACCATGACAATGAGGTGTGGTAAGGCTTCAGTAACTGAGGTGTGGGCTAGACATACTGAGAGGAGGGAGCTCTAACTTTGCCTGGGGCTACCACTGTGAACACAGCTGAGCCCGCTGCTCCTCTACGGCAAGATCCACTTGACGCAGTGCTGCACGAAGAGCCAATGCTGTCCGTGTTGAGAGAGAATAAGCCAAGGACAAAATAGTAATGGTGGTCAACCCCAGCTCTGGGTCACATCTGTGTATCCAGTTTCTGGTTGAGTTTGGGCCACAGAGTAGGTATCCGAGGAATCAGAGAATGCCCACAGCCACAGCCAGGCCTCACAACTTAGCAACATTCTTGATTGAATACTATAAAAGCCAGAGAAGGAAGAAAGAGTTCAAGGAAATAGTCTAGTTGTTTGGCCAAGACAACTCAGTTTCCATCTTGCCTGCTCCAAATTTGCTCCAACCCTCTCTTCACCCAAGCACTCTCCTCCCAACCAGAACATGTCATCTGTCCAGAGACAGCTCTCCACCATTTTCTTACCATAATCAAATGGTCAACAAATACACAATCATAACTCCAGGCCCTTTTAAAGGAATGCTGATTTAAGGAAAGACTTAACAATGGGACCAGGTTCAACAAGACTTCATTTATCTAGCAACACCAGCTGCTGGACCAGAATCAAGAACTAAGAAGAAATAAAAACATTCCTCTGTGAGGCCAAAACAGATACCTTGAAATCTATGTACTAACACCCATCCACATGATTCGTTGGAAAGTCTATTAGGACCACACGCAGCACCCACTGATTCTTATTTCTTGTCTATTTTTGCATCTCAAAAAGACAGAATTGGAATTGTCATAATCCCTGGATCATGTCACACACATCATGGTCCATGCTTGGACTGCCTTTTAATTAGTTAATTAATTAGTTATAACGTTGTAAATACCAATTAACCAATGATGTAAAATGAAAGCCAGGACCTTGAGGGGTATCATATGACACTATATGAAACCTCTTGCAGCCACCCATTAACTGCCCCAGCTCAGGTATCCATCATCCTGGGTCCTGTGTTCATCATTGCTTTATTCTCCTTTTTAATTAGTTGTATGTATTTCTGTGTGTGTACAGGCACATGCATGGTTTTTAACTTTATATAATCTTGCTGAATATAACCTCTTTATATAACCTTGCTGTATATAACCTTTCACTTTATATCATTTTGCTAAGATTCATCCATTTTGAGGCATGTTGCATTGTTCCTCCATTTGGAAGGCTGTATAATGCCCCATTGGGTGGCTTTGCCATACTTTATTCATCACCTTTCCTGGTGACATCCAGGTTTTTTCTACCGTGGTGACTGTTACGACAAAGGTCATTGTACGTACCTCCTGCTGAATGTGTGCAAGAGTTTCTCTTGAGCAGATGCCTAGGAGTGGACCAGTTGGCTCTAACCTGCTTGAGAATTTTGATAAGTCTAAAGGGCATAAAGATGTAAATGTAAGACTGGAAACCATACAATTCCTAGAGGAAAACATAGGCAGAACACTCTTTGACATAAAATAGTATCAATGTTTTTTTGGATCTGTCTCCTAAAGCAAAGGAAATAAAAGCAAAAATAAACAAATGGGACCTAATTAGACTTAAATCTTTTGCACAGCAAAGGAAACCACTGACTAAATGAAAGACAGTCTACTGAATGGGAGAAAATATTTGCAAATGTTATGACCAATAAAGGGTTAATATTCAAAATATATAAGTAGCTCATACAACTCAACATCAAAAAAAAACAAACAACCCAATTTAAAAATGGGTGGAAGGGACTTCCCTGGTGGTCCAGTGGTAAAGAATCTGCCTTCCAATGCAGGGGACGCGGGTTCGATGCCTGATCGTGGAACTAAGATCCCACATGCTGTGGGGCAACTAAGCCCGTGAGCCATGACTACTGAGCTCATGCGCCCTCAATGAGAGAGAGAAAACCCGCACGCCACAACTAGAGAGAAGCCCGTGTACCGCAACGAAAGATCCCACGTGCTGCAACTAAGACCCAACACAGCCAAGAAAATTAATTAATTAAATAAAAAATTTTTTTAATGGGCAGAAGACCTGAATAGACATTTCTCCAAAGAGGACATGCAGATGGCCAACAGGCACATGAAAAGATGCTCAACATCACTAACCATGAGGAAAATGCAAATCAAAAACACAATGAGATAGCACCTCTTACCTGTCATAAAGGCTATCATCAAAAAGAACACAAATAACAAATGTTGGCGAGGATTTAGAGAAAAGGGAACCTCGTACAGTGTTGGTGGAATGTAAATTGGTACAGCCACTGTGGAAAACAGTATGGAGGGCTTGCAAAAACCTAAAAATAGAACTACCATATGACCCATATGATATATACTCCTGGGTATATATCTGAAAAAAACAAAAACACTAATTTGAAAAGATACATGCACCCCAATGTTCAGAGCAGCATTATTTACAATTGCCAAGATATGAAAGCAACCCAAGAGTACATCAACAGATGAATGGATAAAGAAGATGTGGGGTATATATATATATATATATATATACACATACATACACACGCACACACACAGTGGAATAGTACTCAGCCAAAACAAACTAAAAAGAATGAAATTTTGCCACTTGTAACAACATGGATAGGCTTGGAGGGTATTACACTAAGTGAAATAAGTAAGACAGAAAGACAAGTACTGCGTGATATCACTTATATGTGGATCTTAAAAATACAACAAACTAGTGAACATAACAGAAAAGAAACAGACTCACAGATATAGAGAACAAACTCTTGGCTACCAGCGGGGAGAGGGAAAGGGGGAGGGGCAATATAGGGATGGGGAATCAAAAGCTACAAACTTATGTATAAAATAGACTACAAGGGTATATTGTACAACACAGGGAAGATAGCCAATATTTTGTAATGACTATAAACCTTTAAAAACTGTGAATCACTATATTGTACACTGTAACTTATATAATATTGTACATCAACTCTACTTCAATATAACTAAATAAATAAATAAATAATTTTTTTAAAAGAAGAAACATGATTTCATCAAATGACTCATTTCCCAACAGAACTGGAAAGGGGAGGCCCTGCAACCAGGAACACCATTCCAGGAAGGTGGAGCTGTGCTCTGGATTAGCAATCTCCCAGGAAGACTGTGGATGTTGCACAAGTCAAAACACACTTAGAGGTCAAGAAGTAATTCCTGAAAAATGACTTTTTCCCAATTTAGGAAGCAACAGGGGAACCTCGGCCTCCCTTTCCCAGCTGCCCATGCTGATCCCTCATTGCACATCGTGGGGAAATTGCCATGGTACAGTATGGACAAGGGTTACTTAGCAGACAAGGATGTGTAGAGATAGATGGGTGGGGGGAACAACCAGTGAGAAGATACAGAGAATCAGAGAGACCCTGAAAACGTTAATGCCAAAAGCACCTCAGCAATCACAAAGTTCAACTCCCTGTCCCCATTTTACAGGTGCAGAGAATGAGGCCTGAAGAGTAGAAATGATTTAGTCATCCTGTCTCAATGAGATCAAGAACTGTAAAAGACATCAACTCCAATCATCTCTCTAATGATTGAATTTCTCCTAAAATATCCCCCAATAAGTGGTTATTCAGGTCTTGTATTTACTCATAAGACAGACAGCTCCCACCTTTGGAAGCACCATGATTTATCATTGAAGAGTATTGACACAGGCTTAAAATTGAGCTGAAATATGCCTCTCAGTACCTTCCACTCATTCAACTCTGTGGATGCCACATAGAATGGTAAAATAAAAATAACAACAATGATAATAATACAAGTTCACAATCCAAAATCTAAAACTGTGAGACACAAATGTAAAACACTGTTATGATGCCTTTGGCAGCAAAGCTGACCTGAAAGGGTGAGTGTGTGTGTGTAGATAAATCCCACTCAGTATGAGTATGTTGGACTTACAGAAATACCTCCATGTTTGATTATAGAGTACTTTTCCAGACCTCACTGGGAGTGTTACATAATATAAGGCATTTGGAATGTACTTTTACAGTGAACCATATAAAATTATTATTATTGTAGGTCAAGAATAGTCAGATAACGGCAATTTCGTATTCAACTTAATGCTTTTCTAAAACCTGGTCCCGAGGATTTTGCATTAAGGACTTGAGGACCTGTGATTTAAAAAGGAGCCTCGGGCTTCCCTGGTGGCACAGTGGTTGAGAGTCTGCCTGCTGATGCAGGGGACACAGGTTCATGCCCGGTCCGGGAAGATCCCACATGCCGCGGAGTGGCTGGGCCCGGGAGCCACGGCTGCTGGGCCTGTGCGTTCGGAGCCTGTGCTCTGCAACGGAAGAGGCCACAACAGTGAGAGGCCCGCGTACAATCAATCAATCAATCAATCAATCAATAGGAGCCTCCATTTTTTTTTTTTTTTTTTTGCGGTACGCGGGCCTCTCACTGTTGTGGCCTCTCCCATTGCGGAGCACAGGCTCCGGACGTGCAGGCTCAGCGGCCATGGCTCACAGGCCCAGCCGCTCCGCGGCACGTGGGATCCTCCCGGACCGGGGCACGAACCCGTGTCCCCTGCATCAGCAGGCGGACTCTCAACCACTGCGCCACCAGGGAAGCCCCGAGGAGCCTCCATTTTAAAGCACTAACTATGTGATAGGTACTGCCTCAGAAGTGACTCCAAATTTAATATCTCCACCCAAGCCTCTCCCCAGGACCCCAGTCATCCAACTGCCTCCTCATCACGTCCTCTCCACTTGGTGTCTAAATCACCTTAAAGGATGCACATCTTGATCCGAGATCTTGAACTCCCTCCCCCCGTCTTCCTTGTCTCCATGAAAGGCATCTCCCTCCTTCCCATGTTCCAACCAAGAACTTGGACTCAGACGTTTCTCTTCTCTTTCCCGCTCATTCACGTTTAGCTCGATAAGAAATTGTATCTGCTCTACTCCAAACTATATCCTGAATCTGCCGTTTCTTGCGATCCTCCCCACCACCACCCTATCCAATCCACCATCACTCCTCACCTAGGAAACTGCAGTAGTTTCCAACATGGGCTCCCTGATGCCACCCTCCTGTCTTCAGGCTACTCTCAACAGAGCAACCAGGATCATCCTTCTGAATCTGAGATCGGAACCCGCCACCCTTCTGCACCACACCTTCCAAAGACTCCCCAACTCACTGAAGGAGAAGCCAAGTCCTACCCAACTCTCACCCCAGAAGCCCTGTGTGGTCACCCTCCTCCAACACTGCTCCAGCCATCCTGGCCACCTTGATGCTCCTTGAACACGCCTGCTTCAAGGCCAGGAGAAATCTTCTACCAGACACCCACAGGGCTTCCCCTCACTCCAGGTCTTCACTCAAATGTCCACTCTCAGGAAAGGTTGCCTCTTCTGACCACCCTATTTTATTTATTTATTTATTTATTATTTTTTTTTTTTTTTTTGCGGTATGCGGGCCTCTCGCTGTTGTGGCCTCTCCCGTTGAGGAGCACAGGCTCCAGACGCGCAGGCTCAGCGGCCATGGCTCACGGGCCCAGCCGCTCCGTGGCATGTGGGATCTTCCCGGACCGGGGCACGAACCCGTGTCCCCTGCATCCGCAGGCGGACTCTCAACCACTGCGCCACCAGGGAAGCCCCGACCACCCTATTTTAAATTGCAACTAAGGTAACTCCCTGGCTCTCTTTTCTGTTTTTTAATTTTTTTCTAAAGCACTAAGGCCATCTACTATACTATAAATGTAACTTATTTTTGCTGTCTACTGGCCATCTCTGCCCACTAGAATACGAGCTTCATGAAACCAGGGATTTTTATCCGTTTTCATCGCTGCTTTATCCCATCACCTAGAACACTATCTTGTACCCAATAGTAAGCACTCAAGTACAAGAGCTCATTATTTATCTGTAAGCTATTTACCTCTGCCTTAGAATCCACTGAGAATCAAGAAGGAAGGGAGAAGTACCTTGTAGCAGCCAAAACAGATGTCTGTATCACAAAAAAGGTTATACAGATGGCAAATTAGTGCATGAAAAGATGTTCAATGTTGTTAGCCACTAGGGAAATGCAAATTAAAACCACAGTGAGATATCACTATACACTTAACAAAATAGCTAAAATAAAAAATAGTAGTAACCCCAAATTCTGGAGAGAGGATGCAGAGAGGATGTTGGTCCTTTCACACATTGCTGCTGGGAAATAAAATGATACAACCACACTGGAAAAGAGTCTGGCGGTTACCTACAAACTAAATATGTGCCAACTGTATGACCCAGCAATTTCACTCTTGGGCATTTACACTAGAGAAATAAAAACATGTTCACACAAGAACCTGTACACCAGTATTCATAGCAGCTTTATTCATAGTAACTCTAAACTGGGAATAATCCAAATGTTTATCAGTGGGTAACTAGTTAAACAAACTGTGGTCCATCCATACCATGGAACACCATTCAGCAATTAAAAGATATGAAGTATTAATCATACAATAATTTGGATAGACCTCAAGGAAATGATGCTGAGCAGGGAAAAAAAGCCAGTCCCCAAAAGACACAGACCACATGATTCATTTATATTACATTGGCAAATAACGTAATTCCAAGTTGGAAAGTAGATTTGTGGTTGCCAGGAATTAAGGAAGGAAGAGGGGGAGGATGGCAGCTGCGACCATAAAATGCAGCACGAGGGATCTTTCTGATGGGAGATTTTCCATATCTTGACTATAGTGATGGTCACAGGATTCTATACATGTGATAAACATCACAGGACTAAATACATATACACAAAAAAGTGCATATAAAGCTGGTAGAATCTGAATATCAGTGTCAACTTCCTGGTCGTGGTATTATATCAATATTATACTTATGCAAGATGTTGTCTTTGGGGAAAGCAGAGTAAAGGGTATATAGAATCTCTCTGTATTTTTTCTTACAACTATATGTAAATCTACCTCTACAGTTATCTGAAATAAATGTCTGTAGGTCCATGCCCTAAAACTCTTACCGTCTTCCCATAGGAAGTTCCCCAGGCACAAACTCAGAATCCATTGACCCTTACTTTAAACAGAATTATAACAAGCTTAGTTACCACATTTTGCAGATAGCTAGATACATTAGAATGAGGAGAGTCTGCTAGAGTTCTCAAGGTCACACAATAAAGGGACTAAAGCCCAGGTCTCCAAATCCCCAGTCTGGTGTTTTTAGTATTCACCATCTTTTAAGGCCTTCTTATATTATGGATGATAATACATACCTCTTCATTTGAACCCATACATTTACCACTTTTGAGACCCTGGTTTGATCAAGCACACCAACTTTCTAAAAAAGAAATACAAGGGTAAGAACACATTTGTAAATCCCTTCAAGATGATTTGATGTTAAGTGTGATTTTGGGTTTAAAAGTTACAACAGCAAAGAGTTAGGTTAGTTTCAAGGAAAAGTTTCTTATTTGATTTGTTAAACCAAAAAAGGGTAACCACGGAACACAAAAAAAATCATCCTTTGCTGGAATTCTTTGAAAATATGTTAGATGCTTATTTCAACAGATGTTGGTTAAGAGTCTTCTGTGTGACAGTTACTGTGTTAGAAGCTACAGGGAAGGGTTGTGACTGCCCTCTTAGATTTGTTACCTTAATGAGGGTGATGAAAAACAACCAATCACAGTCTAGTATGAAGTAGTCAATCACAGAGGAAGAATGGGAAGCTATAAGAACACAGATGAGCATCTCATCCCATCTTGGAGGCAGGGAGATGCAGGAAAGTTTTCTACATGAAGTTGAAAAAAATATGGGAGCTTGGTGATATGAAAGGAAAGGAATGGAAGATTTCCCAGTGAAGGGAACAGCAGATATAACAGTGCAGCTAGCCCACAGTGCATCTGGAGAAACTGCAGCTTGGAACGTAGTAAGAGAAGAGCTGGATGCTGAGGAGGGATGATGGTGGGCAGGTCATGAAAGGCTTTTCCAAGTAGCCTGAAGGGTTTAGGCTATGATATAAGCAGAAATAGCCACTGAATGGAGGCACTAGTCAGACTGGTTTCCACCACATGCCGCAGGACATCCTTAAGCTTTCCTCTTTCTGTAACCCATCTTTTTGCAGGGCCCTCTATTCTTGTCCACTATCACCTCCCTAAGTTTCAAGACCTTGTTCCAATACCACCTCTTTCTCCAGGAAGCCTCCCAACCCCTAACTGGAAGGGATGACCTACTCCGGGTAGACTGGGTATGGGTATCTGTGTAGGTGCACTGTATAGCATCACATACAGTAGAGCATAATAATCAGGATGCTCTGGAACCAGCTTGCCCCAGTTCCAAGCCTGGCTTTACTGCGTACTCTCTACGCTCCAGTTTCCTGCTCCATTTTCCTTATCTGTCAGGTGGAAATAACAACATTCCTATGTCAAAAGATTATCTCAGGGTGGACTAATTTCATGGATACATTTCACTCACTCAGAAGAGTGACTGGCCCAAAGCCAGCGTTTAATCAGTCTTAGCCTTTGTTACATGTTGTGGCCCCCATACACACCCAACTGTAGGCTCAGTCAACTTTGGACTCATCGGAGGGTAGAAGTCAATGTCCTCCCCTTATGGACAGTCACCTCTATGACCTCATACTCCTTCCTCAGGCAATTGGTCAACACAGGCTAGAAATACGCTTTCCTTTCACAGGCAACCGTGTAGTAGAAGCAAGAACCTTAAACCATGATTTGGAAAAACTAGATCCTCTTCCTGGCTCCTCTGTCTTAATCCCTGGCTGACCTAGGGCAAGTGCCTTCTCCTTCCAGAACATCAGTAGTCCCATCTGTGCAATGGGAACGAGCTCCTAGGAGACTCAAAAAGACAGAGGGCTTGGCAGCACTTAGCAAACTGGTGATGCAAACGTGGTTTCCATCTCCCAGTCTGCAAGCCACACCACCCATACTCACTTTCACTTCCGGAAGAAGCACACTCCCCAGACTGGCACACTGGCAGGCCTCCAGCTCAGGGAGCAGGTATATTTTCACTGGCCCCTCCCACTGACTTCATGAATTCATTTTCTCCTCCTCCAGGGACTTTCCTAACTTCCTTCTGTAAAGGAAGGACGGTGCACATAAGCACACTGTATATATAAATATGCTTGGGAAAGCTTTCCTCTTCTTCTCTCCTTCTCTTTTTTTTTTTTTTTTTTTTTTTTCTTAAACCAAACTTGGTTTCTGTTGTAGGCGGTGCATTCCCTAGCAGGGTAGGGCGGGGCACAGTGCGCTGTGGAAAGTGGAGGGGGGAGGGCAGGGGGAGGAGTAGGCAGTGATTAATTCACCCACTGTGAGAGCTGGGCTTCTATTTAATGGGGGGTCTCTCTGTCCTGAAGGAGTTAGAGGCAACTCTAAGACCATCAGGGGCATGGCAGTGGATCTAGGGCCGGGCTTTGGGGAAACAGCCAGCGTTGAAATGCTGCCCGAGGACGGCGGCTGCAGGCCCAAGGCCAGAGCTGGGCTCGCATCCAGGAGCAACAGTGCACGCTGGGCTCTGACCTGCTGCCTCGTGTTGCTCCCCATCCTGGCAGGACTCACCGCCTACCTGCTCGTTGGCCAGCTCCGGGCCCAAGGAGAGGACTGTGTGTTCCAGGTAAGCAAGACTCCGCAGTGACCTGGGGGATCAGCAGACCCCCCTGGGGCCACCTGGCCGCTATCGCAGCTCTGGACAGAGCTTCTTGGCCCATCATGGTCCCTGCTTCCATATGCAAAGGAAAGGTAGAATGTGAAAAGTGGAGAACTCCAATTTGGTTTTTATTCTCAGTATTTCTGGGAGATGAATTGTGCCTTTTTAGATTTATATGAAAACAACCACAAGCCACTTATTTTAGTTAATTATTATCATAGTGCACTGATAATTTGGGAACATTTTCTTTTAAAAAAATGAAAAACTTAAAAAAAAAACACTAAATTACAAAACTAATACATAGTCATTGAAAAAAAGGTAGAAAACACAGATAAGGAAAAGAAGATAATTATCATTACCCATAACTGCATAGAGTGACCATTATTAACATTTGGCAATATATAATTCCATATTTTTTAATAAGATAGGATTATTTTGAGTCTCCTATTATGATTTTGTTTATTGTTAGTAAATTCACAGCAGCATGATGATATAGATGGTTGTACTGTATTCCTATGTACGTATATGCTATAATTTAATCAACTCCCCTTTCTTGGGTTTAGAAATATTCTTTTTCGAAGCTCAAGAAAGAATCTCCTACCTGATCATTTATCTCTCTGGTCTTGGTAGGGGTGCGGTGTCAGGGAGCTTAATCAAAAAAGAATACAGAGTCTAGGGAAAACAATGGTGCAATGGTGGGCAGGTGCTGACAGGTGATGGGGAAAACATAGTTCTAGACTAGGAACTTCAAAAACCTTAAAACCTGAAGAATATGTCATTCAAGGGATACCCTTTAAAAACAAAAACAAAAACAACTCTCCTACATAATCTCTGGTAGCCAATTTAACCTCGGTCCAAAGTATTAAATTCCAGAGGGGCAAACAGGTTTTTCAGTTGGTTTAATTGGAAACCTGTTTTCTAAGCACTGCTGGCAACTTCAAAGCAGAGACCACGAGCAAGCCATGGTTAATGTGTAACTTTCACCACCCATGAGGGTCAGCGAACAGACTGAGATTCAGACAGCAACATCCATGGCCACATGCCATCATTCAGGAAATGTAGAAATATGCAGACGACCGGAAATGCTGTTCATGTTACAGGAGAATGGGAGGGCATGGGGGTTCAGGCTGTGACGCCTAGACCGCCATGGGGCTGGTTCCAACAAAGTCAAACTGCAGCGTGCAGTCAGCATTCTGGACTCAGTCCCTCTTTAGCCAGAAAGAGATGGCTGTTCTTGAATGAGGCATTAAGTGGCTTCCAGTAACCTGAGCTCTCCTGCGTTCTGATGAAAAACACTCCCTCTGCCCCAAACGATGTCTGAGATTGCCCATGTTGTGTTGATCTAAAAGTCCATCAGGTGGGATGTCACGGTACAGCAGAGGCCAGTGATGTGCTTAGGAGGAGAGTGTGAAGCACAAGCTGGCAATGCCCAGGAAGCCCCTTGAGGGAAGGAGCTGCACGCCTGCCCTGTTGCAGGCACTCAAGAGATGCAAAGGCTGGGCTTCCCTGGTGGCGCAGTGGTTGAGAGTCCGCCTGCCGATGCAGGGGACACGGGTTTGTGCCCCGGTCCGGGAGGATCCCACATGCCGCGGAGCAGCGCGTCCAGAGCCTGTGCTCCGCAATGGGAGAGGCCACAACAGTGAGAGGCCCGCATACCGCAAAAAAAAAAAAAAAGAGAGAGAGAGCTGCAAAGGCCAATACCCCATTCTGTCATGGGGACCTTTGGAGCTGTGGTTTGGCCAGGCTATATAACTTACGTCAGAAGAAAAAGAAAGAGAAATGGGGCTAAGGCTGGGGCACATGCAGCAATCTGAGTACTGAAAAGAAACACCTGGCCCATTCAAAGAAGAGATTTAAGTAAGAATGCTTAAAGAGTTCAAAGAAAGGTCAATTTACTGAGTTGCAGACAGATGAGAACAGCAGGGCCGGAAGCATCCTGGGGTTACCAACAGTATGAAGCTGGTCACCACCGCTTGGCCTGAAGAGGCAAATAGAGGGAAAAGTTTTAGAGGAACCCAAGGAGACCTAAAACATAGGAGAGGGCCTGCCTGGAGGAGCTGAGAGCTGAGTTGAGGAAGGCCATCTGCCAAAGCAGCAGGGAGGGAACAGAAAGCAGGGAGGGAAAACTCTGACCAGTCTGCCCCCAGCCACTCATCCCCTTGGCCAGACTCAACTGGAAGCCGGGCTCAAAAGAGCCAAGGAGCAAGTGTGCCAGGAGGTCAGTGAGGGCTCAGGGCATAGAGTGGATCCGGAGGGGCTAACAGACAATAACCAGCTCAAAAGAGATGCAAGAAGATGGGATTCAAGTAGGAAAACCAGGTCACCGGGACAGCTTGAGGACATAACAATGAAATGTCAGGACTCTTAGTCACAGGAGTTTGACTCCCAGCTCCGTAACCTCCAGCTGTGTAAGTAAGCACGTGGTTTCTTTTCTTTTTTTTTTTTTTTGGAGTCTGTTTCTCTTTCTACCAAAAAAAGATACTAATATCAGTACTCTGGCAGCACTAATAAGGTACGTGCAGGAGCAGTTTATATGTTGGGCATGTGGAGAGAGCTACAAGTACGCGGTAACAGGACCCGACGGCACCATTTGTCACGCAGAGTTCATCCAAACTTCTCCTTGTAATTGAAGTGGCCATCTGTGTTAGGTAATTGGCTTTCTCCAGGGGAAAAACCAACTTCTAATTTCCTTATGGTAGTTTGGCAAATTGGAGCAAGGTGCCCACCTAAATTAGGCACCTGTCTTCCTACAGAAACTAGGAGATGGAGGCATTACCTCTCCTGATGTTCACATTTCGGAGAGATGTTCCCAGGTCACGGGGGCGGGGTGGGGGGGAAGAAAAGGCCTATCTGTTCTTCAAAAGGATTTATATACATTTCAAAGCAAGAAGAAAGTACTTACAAGTTTTCTAACCAAAATGCTCTAGGAAAAAGGAAGGGAAAGAAATCTCATCCCTTATTTTCAACAGGGGGAACTAAGCCTCTTATTTTTCATTTGCACTTGTCCTTATGATCTAGATCCCACCGTTAGTAAGACCTAGATCCAGAACTCAAACGCAGATCTGTCTCCCTCAAAGCCTGGAACATTCCACAAGCCCTGCAAATACAAAGCCCCACTGTGATCTGCCCGAGTGGACTCCCCCAGACTCACCCAGGGGCCAATAACCACCTTTGCCGCCGCCTACACCCGCTTCCCCTGTGTCCCAGCCTCGCTCCCTCCTCCTCTTCCCCTCCCGCACGCAGCCCCACAGTCCTCCTCCTCTGCCCACAGCCTTCATGAGATCCATGGAATCTGAGATTGTTTATGCAATGAGTTTTCCATTCCCGCAGTGGCCAGGCAAAAGGCAATTCAATCCTAACACAAGAGAAATTGAGAGAGGAGGGTCACACAGACCTTCAGATACATTCACAGGCCTGGAGAGCAGGCTCGGCAGCAGCAGAGGATAATAATGACAATAAAAACGACATGATATGAGCTCGCACCTCAGACCTGTAGGGAGCTCTCACAAGCAGGATCCTGCTGGATACTCCCACCAACCCAGAGATGCAGCAAGAGGGTGAGCAGTGGCATGTGGCAGACGAGGAATTTGGAGAGAGGGCGTCTGCGTGAGCACCCAAGGTCCCAGCCGGGGAGGGATGGGGCCAAGCCTCAGAGCTGGCAAATCCAGTTTCTCTTGGTTTCCCTGTTGCCTCCCTTCCACCTCCTCCCCAACCACAGTCAAGCTCTTGATCAACGAAAGTACTTTCCATCTGCCCTTTATGTGGATGAATGAGGGGATCACCCTCACGTGCTGAGGAGGATAGGGAACAGGAGTATTCTGCAAAACAAGAAATTCTGTAAAGATGGGCCTGGCCTTGATTCTCCATATAGGAGCCCAAATTATTCTCTGGAAGCTTTCGCTGCATTGTGTCACCTCTGTGGCTTCATCTTCTACCCCTTTGCCTTCTCTCCTGCCTCTGGCCTCTCAGCCACCCCGGCTTCCCTCAGTTCCCTCAGGACTCCAGTGCTCTCCTGTTCCCGGTCCTCACCGGGGCTGTTCCCTCTGCCAGGGCTACCCTAGGGACTTCCTCATTCCATCCTTGTAGCAACCAGAGGAGGCCAGCATCCCTGAGAATCTTTTCTACTCTAATTTAGAAGGGAGTTGAGGCTTGAGAAGAGAAGGCTCAAAAGGACTTGAAAGGAAGAGAGTGAGCAAAGTACAGAAGCTCCCCGAGTTTCAGTCTTCCCATAATACCCACCCTACTGAAGTGCAGTGAGGATTCTAAGGAATCTCTATAAAGCCCCTCACAAGTGCTTGCAATATGGGCACCAACTGGGTATTTGTCCCTTTCTTTCCCCTAAGTGGAAAAGCTCTTCACAGATTTATAGAAATTAAGAGATGGAAGTGCCCTTAGTCCCAGGGTCAGCAACTATGACCCACGGGCCAAATCTCACTCACTGCATGTTTTATAAATAAAGCTTTATTGAAACACAGCCACACCCATTTGCTTACGTACTGCCTTGGCTGTTTTCACACTGAACAGTGGAGTTAAGTATTTGTGACAGAGGCCATATGACTTGCAAAGTTAATATTTACTAGGTGGCCCTTTACAGGAAAAGTTTGCTGACCCTTGATCTAGTCTAATCTCCTCGTTTTATAGTTGAAGAAACCAAGGATCAGAGAAGGGAAGGAAAAGTTCAGGGTCACAGAGCAGGCTGGGGGCAGACCTAGAACTAGATACTATTTCTATGTTGCCTGGCCTCGTTCTACCAGAAAACAGGACCAACTCCTTTCTTGCTGGGTCCCTAGACCAGACTGTGGAAAAGCAACAGCAGCTTGTGAGTAATGTTCCAGGTTTTTATTAGCAGCAACAAAAACGGTCACCAGGACTGTTAAAAAATATTTTAAACTGGACTCTTCCTTCAGGGGGTGTGTAAGGAAAAAAGATTCAACACAACAAACTTATTATCCAGTAAGTTGCAGAGCAGAAATCAAAACTAGATTTGAGAAGGTTGGGTTAACTGCCTTTAGGTGAAGTGACCATAAATATAGCATCAATTAAATATATCATGGTCCTTTCATGCAATGGAAAATTAAAATGAAGCATCTCTATGTGTAAGGATGGGGAATTTCTTGAAGATGTATATTAAGTGAAAAAATCAAAGTACATAACAGCATATAGAATGTGAAACACTTCATTTTCTGAAAAAATAATGCACATTAATATATATGAATGTATTTATAAATGCATAGACTATCTCAGGAAGATGAACAAAGAGTCTGGTAACTCTGTTAGCATCCAGATGGGGAAACTGGGTGGCTGGGTAACAAGGGAAATGGGGACACATTTTCGAACCTATATCCTTTTGTACAAAATGTATATGTTACCTATACAAAAAAAATACATATATATATATATATATATATATATATATATAAAATAGAGAGACACAGTAAAATGTTTTAGGATCTTTAGACTCCTAGAGAATGTTAGATAGATGTGCAATGTGGAAAAACCATGGGTCAAAAGTTCAAACCCAGTTTGATTTCTGGCTTAGCCACTTCTTAGCCATGTTACCTAACCTTCCTGGCCTCAGCTTTTTAATGTACGTAATAGAGATAATTAGAAATAAAACCCTTAAAGTATCTGGCAGGGGGCGGAGGATTAGCAATTGTAACAGTTATGTCCTCGGAACTTCCCTGCTCATGGAAATTATGTCAAAAAGAACAAATTCTGCAGCTGCCCTGGAATCTGCCATCACCAGTCCAGAGAGCAGGTTCTGGCACTGGAGGGCTTTTCTTGGCCTCTGATATTTGTGAGCTATCTTCATGCCTCCTCCTCCACCCTGGTCTTGTACCCTCAACCCACGCTTCAATCCATCCTTTACCGGCTGCACTTGACATGGCCTGGCCCTTCTTTTGGTCCTTAGTGGCATCCATTGCCTTCAGGACAGGCCCATCGCCCCCGCTCTGGCCCACAGGTCCCCAGAGGCCAGGCCTTTGTCTTCCCCGAGCACTGCTCCAGAACACAGGACTCTATGCTCCAGGCATAACTGAATGCACCACACTGGCTCAGCCCACAGAACAGGCACTCAGCACTGTGCAACGAAGAGTCAGGGATGCCAAGGGAGGCACTGCTTCCCAGGGCTGCACCACTGTCAGTCTCTGTCTTTCCCTCCAAGTCCTACTTCTAAGAATCATCTGCACACATTTTCCTCACCTCTCTTTGGTCCCCTCCAATCTCATTTTCGACCCTTCCTGAAAATCCACGCAAGGCTCCTAGCCCTTGTTCCCTGCACTTCCTTTCTCCTACACATTCCCCTGAGACGCCCTGGTTTCCATCCAGACCAGCAGGACCCCATAGTGATGCCAGCTCAGGCTTCAGAGGTACACAGATTAGAAGGAAAGCCATGGCCCCACCACATCACAACTGTGACCTTATAATAATTTATTATATATCAGACTCCATTCTAAGCTTTTTCATATTTAGCCTTTTGAGAAGAGTACATGAGATCATGCTATAAAGTTCTTAATGTGAGGTCTGGCATATAACACGTGTACTACATGTTTACCATTGGTACTTCATGCATCATCTCAGTTAATCCTTGAAACTGCACAATGAAGAAAGTGCTACTGTTATCTCCGCTTTAAAGAAGATGAATCTGAGGCTTAGAAAATCGAAACCACATGTCCAAAGTCACACAGAGTGTGACACTGGGATTCAAACCCACGTGTATGTTCCTCATAACCACTACGCTAGTGTGCCTCTGCGTATAAACCCAGCAAATTATTCACTTTCTGGCGGTGGCCAGGGAGATTTAAAAATGATACCCTAGAAAATGCCTTTCACATAGTAAGTGCTCATAAATGCTAGTTCCCTTCCTCCCCTGGGGACGCCTAGCTATCCCTGGCATACAGAGGGCACTCACTAAGCATTCCCCGGTTGGAGAGAAGGCTGGAGAGATGCACGAGGTACCTGACCTCCCTAAGTCTTATACTCCCTGTCTACAAAATGGGGAGTGTAACACACTTTCTTCATAGCATTTTGCTGAGAATTCTGCAAGGAGAAGTCCGGAAAGCTACTGCCACAAGGTAGATGCTCCACAGACATTACTTCTCTACTGACTCCACATCTGAGCCTTTCATTTCACTCGAGCTATTCCCTCTGTTGGATGAGGACAGTAACGATAAGCCCCTTTGCAAAACACTGAGCACGCAGTGGCTGCCTCTGCTGTAGCCTCAGGGAGCCCTGGCACAGCTGGAGGAGAAGCCCAGCTCACTCCCAAGGTCAGGCCAGGGGCAAAGGGCAGAGAATCCAGGGAAGGTGAGGGTGCGCTGTCGAAATGAAAGGAAGGGAGGGCAAGCGAGCAGGGAGTGTGAATCCCACACCTCTGCTGCAGCTCCTGGCTGGTGATTCCACGATCCACTCATTCCCCCTTTAAAATCAACACGCACATTGCTCAACCCCAGCTTCCTCATCTAACAGACCACAGGCAGCCCAGCAGCCGCAGCACCGTGGCTGTAAGAGGTCATCTCCCAGCCTGGTGTCCTTAATGAGGCCCAGGAGCTGATAGCAGCAACAAGCGTGGAGTATGAACGGGGGGAGGGATATCCCATTCCCTAAACTCCTGTAGATGCTGAAACGGCAGGAGTCCAGAAGCAAACTGTGGACTGAGGAAGCCCCTCCTGTTGGGAGAAGGGGGAAGCCGTCCAGAGCTCCGAAATGATCTCTGCGCCGCTGGTCATAAAGAGACACACAGGTGGCGTGGTGGGACCAAGGGGAAGGTAAATGGAACCAAAAACACATACCACAGGATTGATTGAGCACAAACACAGAAGGAAAATGAACTGGCTATCCACTCTATGTGTCTGGTCTTTCTTAGCCATCACAACAGTCCTGGGAGGAAAGAATCATTGTTTACTTTTATTGATGAGGAAACTTGAGTCTTACTGAGGTTAAGTGACAACTAGGAAATAATAGAGCTGGGATTTCCACATTTGCTGGGCTGCGAACACCACATTCTTTGCTCTGTACCGCTCTAAGTGTTGCATGTAAAGCCCCGTCCAGTTAAAGACCTAAACGTAAGGCCAGACACTATAAAACTCTTCGATGAAAACGTAGGCAAAACACTCTATGACATAAATCACAGCAAGTTCCTTTTTGACCCACCTCCTAGAGTACGGAAATAAAAAGAAAAATAAACAAATGGGACCTTATAAAACAAAAGCTTTTGCTCAGCAAAGGAAACCATAAGCAAGACGAAAAGACAACCCTCAGAATGGGAGAAAATATTTGCAAATGAAGCAACTGACAAAGGATTAATCCCCAAAATATACAAGCAGCTCATGCAGCTCAATATCAAAAAACAAACAACCCAATCCAAAATGGGCAGAAGACCTAAATAGACATTTCTCCAAAGAAGATATACAGATTGCCAACAAACACATGAAAGGATGCTCAACATCATTAATCATTAGAGAAATGCAAACCAAAACCACAATGAGGTATCACCTCACACCAGTCAGAATGGACATAAAGGAAAAATCTACAAACAGTAAATGCTGGAGAGGGTGTGGAGAAAAGGGAACCCTCTTGCACTGTTGGTGGGAATGTAAATTGATACAGCCACTATGGAGAACAGTATGGAGGTTCCTTAGAAAACTAAAAATAGAACTACTATATGACCCAGCAATCCGACTACTGGGCATATACCCTGAGAAAACCATAATTCAAAAACAGTCATGTACCACAATGTTCACTGCAGCACTATTTACAATAGCCAAGACATGGAAGCAACCTAAGTGTCCATCGACAGATGAATGGATAAAGAAGATGTGGCACATATATACAATGGAATATTACTCAGCCATAAAAAGGAATGAAATTGGGTTATTTGTAGTGAGGTGGATGGACCTAGAGTCTGTCATACAGAGTGAAGTCAGGAAGATAAACAAATACCGTATGCTAACGTATATATGTGGAATCTATAAAAACGGTACTGATGAACCTAGTGGCAGGGCAGGAATAAAGACAGATGTAGAGAATGGACTTGAGGACATGGGGGGGAAGGGGAAGCTGGGATGAAGTGAGAGAGTAGCACTGGCATAAATACACTACCAAATGTAAAATGGATGGCTAGTGGAAGCTGCTGCATAGCACAGGGAGATCAACTAGATACTTTGTGATGACCTAGAGGGGTGGGATAGGGAGGGTGGGAGGGAGGCTCAAGAGGGAGGGGATATGGGGATATATGTATACATATAGCTGATTCACTTTGTTGTACAGCAGAAACTAACACAACATTGTAAAGCAATTATACTCCAATAAAGATGTGGGGAAAAAAAAACAACACCGTCCAGTGCACCTTAGAGGAGAATGAAATGAAACAACCTTGGAATCAAACATGTCCAGGCTGGATTTATCCTTGTGCAAGTACAAACAGGAAATTGCAAGAGGAAAAGGCAAAGGCACATGTCTGCATATTTCTCCTAGAAGTGCTGGGAGGATGTTATGGATCATAAAACATTTATGCCTTTGCAATTGTGGCATTTATGATGGCAAGAAATAGATATCTCTTCCTGTTTATGAATATACTAGAGAGTGAGTACAGAATATGGGAGAAAGGCTAAATGGGTCATTAGTTAAAATACGCTCAGGGGATTTTTCTGGGGAAATGCCAATAAGAGAATCTCAAAGACCACATCGCTTCAGGCTCATCCATTATGTAGTCAGCTAATGTTTATGGGGCTCCTCATATGTGCCAGTCTGTACTTGGTCTAAAGGTTTAGCTCCCAGGCCTTTCATGTACTCTTTGCCTTTGGCTTACAAAGACTATAATCAGGTGATAACCCCTTCTGAGAGCAGCTGGAGTACTTACTAGACAAGGAGCACACATAAACACCAGTAGGGCCTGGCACAGGGAAACCCTCAGCTAGACAGTAGTCTCCTCCTTCCCTCCTTCCTTCTTTGTTCCCTGTTGGAAGTATTAGAGAATTCCGAAAATGCTTAAAGTAATAGGTCATGGTTAGTTTGAGTTGGGGTTTACCAATCTATATGCAGCACCCCCCCCCACAAAAAAAAAGCAAGAAGAAAAAAGGAAATAAAATCAAGTGAGAGTGAAAATTCCCTGACCTATAAGAACTAAGGGGTGAAAAGCACCAGCTTACTTTGCTTGGGCTAATAAATACCAGGGTGGCAGGCAACCCACTCTCCCACTAATATGTATGCCCATCGGCAGACACATTTGCCTTTTCTGGCTCTGATCCCGGCCAACTGTCACAACTCTCAACAAACATTTCTAGAGCCATGGCTATGCCCCAAGTAGAGCCTGATGAAAAACTTTGGAGGCCCCAGTACTAAAAGATTATGGCTACCCACCTCTACATAATCAAGTTTTTTAATTTAAACAAAAACTCGAAACTTTGCATGTATTCTAAAATTAAAGGGTCTCTCTTTTCTAGTTTTTTTAATTGTAAAACTCTGGCTAAAGTCACTGAAGCTGAATTTTACTCCATCTTCTGCTCTGTTTTCTGCCTGTCTTACTGGTGCCTGAGCATCAGTGTATTTTGCCAAATGGATAATCCAGTGGGAGTGCCAGGCACTGTCTGAGGTGCTACAAATATAGTGGTGAGCAAGACAGGCAGAATTCTACAGGCAGCTGGAGTTCTGCTAGAGAGAGAAAATCAATAGCATACAAATAAGTAATATCACTTGAGGGAGTAATAAATGCTCCGAAGGGGAAATAAAATTGGACCGTGGTTCTCAGCCAGTGATTTGAGAAGGTATTTAAGGGGAAATAAATCACATTCTTCAGGGGTGTTCTTGGACTCCATGTCTATTCAGATTTGGAAGTTAATGTTGTAGTGACCAGCATCTCTCGGGAGACATCATCTCCTTGGTATCCCAGAATAATCAGAAGTGATGGAGATGAGTCAGAGTTGGAAGACAGTAAGCCATTTATTGACTTTTTTTAATAAGCAACCATCTTGAGAGCAGGCATTGAGCCAGCTCACATGCATAAACCTTTCCTCAAAGACCTACTAGTTCATCCTCTCAAATCTCCTCTTCATTCATTCCTGCTTCTTATCACAATAATCTTCCTCCCATAATAAACAGAGTGATTATTAAGAGAAACAGCAATGGAAGGCTTTAGACGTTCTTGGAAAGAGAGTCCCAGCTGATGTTCTTCTTGGAGACTCTTGGAATGTTGCGTTCTTCAAACCTACCAACAGGCACTATCGTAGCCTCCAGATGTTTAGTAGTATTCTGGGTGGGCCACTCAAAACCCACACACATCCATCCATATATGAAAATAAAATGTGTGTCCGAGTTACAGAAATCCAGCAGAGCAAATAAGGAAATGTGTTCACTCCCGAATTCTTGCTAATGACAATGGGACACTGAGCCAAAAGAAATGCTCCAGACTCTTAGCTGAGGGTCTGCTTAGACAAAAATAAGTAGGATGTTCAAGAAGGTTTCTCAGCAGAGGAAGAAATGATGTAGAAGGTGGCCAACCAAGGCAGCCATTTCTTACACAAGGGGATGCAACCAGGCTCTCCCAAATTCTTTCTGAGAGTTCACCTTCAGTTTTCTGCCTTGCCAAAGGATCGAGTCCTTTGTCAGCTCTGTCAATAGCAAGTAAGGAAACAGCCTACAGAATAAGGCCATTTCTAGGCTGCTTCTCCACCTCCCATCAAAGTTATTGATGCTGGATAAGTAGTCATGTCAATTGGGTTTAGGTTTTCAAGACTATGGTACTCATGACCCTATGCTAAAAGCATATAATATATTCACTTGGCAGCAGAAATACTTGCAGTTTCCCAACTGCTCCTGTGCTCTGTTGGGCCTCCTCACTCTTGCACAAGCTTTTAGCCTTGTCTGAAATGGTCATTATCTTTATTACCTGGTTAATACCTGTGAGTATTATATACCTGTGAGTATATATAAGACGCAGTTCAGGTTTAATTCCCCGATTCTCCCACTTCTGGGCCAGGTTCCTGTTTTCTGGTTTCTGTGTTTCCCCCACTGTCACAGTGCATGGAACCACTAGTACTTATCCATCCACCTCAGCAGATGAGGGGCTTGCCTGGAAGTTATAAGGAGCAATGGCTGAGGGCTTGGGATTCTGGAGTCAGTTGACCTGAGCTAAAATCCTGCTCCTCCACTTTCCAGGTATAAGACACTGGGCCAGTTTCTTAATGTCCTAAGCCTAATTTTCAGTATGAGGATATAAATACCACCCACCGTAGAGAGTCACTGCCAGGCTGAAGGAGATAATGCATGTGAAGGGCTTATCACAGCCCAGTGCCACTACTCAGCGAATAAACGGTAGCTACATTTACTGCCTTTTTCATGTCCCTTAAATCATTCACTGCGGTTGCCTCTTATGGCTGGAGTACAGAGAACTTGGAGAAGGATAAATAGTAGGTAACAAGACTGGGATGGCAGTTGGCACTTTGAATGCCAATATAAGTATTTGGGACTGTGTTAAAGGTTATGGGGAGCCATTGAAGGTTTATGAACAGAGAGGCGTCTCCAAGTGATGCTTTAGAAAAAGCCCTCTGAAGGCAGGCTAAGAGATGGGTTCAAGAAAAGGAGGAACCAGGTGGAGGAAGCTCTGTTAGGAGCCTATGGGAAGAATCCAGGAGAGCAGCGTGCTGAGGCCTGGAGTAGAGACATGAATGAGAAAAACTCCAAAATAGAAATGACAGCTTGGGTTTGTGGAAGAAGAAAGAAATTTCAGGCTTGGTAACTGAGGAGAGGCAGTAGTGTTGCCATCAACAGAATTGGGAAGTGGAAAAAAGAGCACTGGAAAGGGGAGAAAGTCAGTCAGTCATTCAAAGACAAGATCTCCGCCTTCAAGAGGGCTTCCAATAGAGGTTGGGTAACATGTCTTGGAGTAAAAAGAGCCTGGTGGTCTGGGCTCTAATAAGATCACTGTTATCACAGGACTGCTCACAGACCTAGACTCACCAATGACACAGCTGCATCCACACAACCACACATGCGTGTAAAGAATCCATGCACACAACACCAGACCATAGACACATGTAGACACACAGATGCAAAAACACACTGACTCATACCCTCTTCCACTGATGAAGCTGTCTTCTCTCATACTCACATGGACATACAATTTCTCATTCACAAGTACACACACACACACACACACACTCACACAAACACACATGAATTTTAAGTTGTAAAATTGACAAGTGTTCATGGTGACATGAGGATCAGTGGTCTTGGGGACTGTGTAGTTATGAGGATCAAATCAGAGGACTCTGGGTTGAGTCAAAATTGTATCAGAGAAGAGAACATTGGAAAATGTAAGAGAGTGATGTCATTCCTAAACTAAGAGCTTAGTTTTGCTCCTGAGTTTATATGCAGGTCTTGTGAATGGTGGTTCTTCATTTTCCATGCATTCTTTTTATTGACTCATACATTTTCTTCATCTCAAATCTGGGAGTTATCTATCGCTGGGGTTGTTATTATTCCCATTCTTCAAATGAAGACACCAAAACTCAGAGCAGAAGTGTCTTGTTCAAGATTATATTGTTAATAAATGCTGGAACCAGGATTCAAATTCAGGTCTGTCTACCCCCAAAGCAGTTACTCTTTAACTACCATGTGGTATCTGAAATGGCTCACAAACTAGGGCTGCAAGAATAAAAACGTCTTCATATATTGCACAGAAACAAGGCAGAATTGTGGAGGTTGATGAGAAAGAGAGCATAGTCATTTCTTTTTTGGTATCACTTTTTGCAACAGTTCCAATTTTTAAATTGTGCTGAAGAAAAGAAAATAAAGCAAGTGAAGCTATTTGTTCAAATAATAGAAGCAATGATAAGATGACAGAGTGCCCTAGAATGGAACAGGAAAAGCTCTCAGGACAAAACTTTAAAGTTGAGCTTCAGAGACAAGCATAGGAGAGAGAAAGGTCATTGGGGTGCTGGAAGATGAAAGAAGAGAGCTTGGGTGCAAGATTCCCATCAACCCAATATTCTCATTCCCATTTCCCTTATCTCTGAGTACCAAGGCTGGGTAGCAGCAACATCTTAAACACGCCCATAACATGGGCAGCTGCATGGGTATGGGGTCAAAAGGACCACAAGATAATATGAACCATATCTTTCTTTCCCAATAGACTCCAAAAGGACAGGAGCTTGGACCTTCACATCAGCGATCATGTAAGTGTGTTCATATTTTATGCCTTTTCTTGTGGGGAACAAGAACATTTCTCATAGTCTGATACATGGGAAGTTAAGATGCAGACCCAGAGGAAAAGAAAGGCTCCTCCCCAGTCACTAAGGAGGCAAAATGGTACCATGGCCAAGTGCATGGCCTGTGGAGTTGACAGCCTTTAGGCAAATAATTTCACCTTTCTCTGTCTCAGCTTACTCACCAATAAAAGTGGTTATAATAGTACTTACCTCCCAGGGTTAGTGTGGGTTAAATTAGTTAATTCCTTTAAAGATATTAGAACAATACCTAGCACATCAAAAGTATGCAATAACTTCTCCTTTTATCATCAATAACATCATCTTTATCACCGTAGTCAGAACACACTTGTCCAGTATAGTCATCTCTGAGAACCAAAAGGAAATGCTGAGGCCTTCTGGAGAACTGATAGGGAAACAGAGGTCCAGAGAGGGAAAGGGATTTGCCAAGGTCATATAGCTACAGAGTAGTCCCCACCTAGTTCTGTTAGGACATCCAGATGGCTCAGTGGATATGGTTAAAGGGACTATGAAGAAGGCAAAAGGCCAACCAGCTCCTATAGAACCAATAGAAGCAAAGGAGAGGCAAGGTGAGCTCTGCTGAACACCAAGCATGTGCCAGGAATCATTCTGAGCACCCATCATCCATGGTAGGAATTGATGTACCCATGTTAGAGACGAGAAAACAGAGTCTCAGACAGGATGGATAACTTGTCCAAATTCATGGGGCCAAGGTTCATTTGTGTTCAAGATTATTTCTCCTGAGGCTGCCTTGTCCCTGCCCCTCCCAAAAAAAAGACCTGGACCAAACTGGAGGAGAGGAATGTTTCTCTCCAGCTGCAGGCACCACGCAGATCACCAAAGGCTGTCTTCACTCCAGTCACCCTCTGACTCACAGAAAGCATTTTTCTCCTTTCCTTACAGACGCACCTCCTGGAGCCGGTGGGGATAAGCCAAGGGCACACCTGACAGGTAATTTTTCCGGGTGTGTTTTCCAGGAGACTATGGGCCCTGGGCCTGAGGTTTCTTTCAGTGTTTGCCAAAACTCATGCTTGTAGCTTTAAACTAGAAACCACACCCTTTGGTAACAGGCTCCTCCTCTCAGTCAGGGTCTTCAGATGTCTTCCTCCCTTGAAGTGTCCAAAGCCCCATGTTTCTTGGGTATTTTCTTCCAGATTCTATCATCTCTCTTCCGTATCTACTGTTTCTCTCTTTCATTCTCACACTCAGTCATTCAGAAATGGCTTTCCTCAGATTCAGAGATTCATGTAATTTTGAATCTAGTCAAAGATGAAAGCTCCCCTAAGCCAATTTATTGAGTCCATTCAAGAAGTTATTGGACACTTACATTCAGGTAGGTATTTCTGAAGAATTTTCATTGATGTAAAGAGATTAAGAGCAATCTCTTAACATCACCAGTTGGCCAGATTCCCAAGTCTAGTGACAAAATTCCTGACACCTCATATCTGGAGTCACATATACCTCTACGACTCCAGAGAAAAGAGCAAGACAGTGCAGAAATACGTGTTAAAAATCCATTGATACTACATATAAAATAGATAACTAATGAGAACCTACTGTATAGCTCAGGGAACTCTACTCAGTGCTCTGTGGTGACCTAAATGGGAAGGAATCCAACAAAGAGGGGATATATGTATACATATAGCTGATTCACTTTGCTATACAGTAGAAACTAACACAATATTGTAAAGCAACTATACACCAATACAAATTTTTAAATAAATAAATAAACTTTGCTGATTTTTCAAAAAAAATCCATTGAAAAACTAGAAAGTTAAAAAACAAGCATATTCTTCTGATCTGTAAGAAAACTTGCAACCCACAAGGGGATATCCTTGTGGCCCACAGCATCTGTCTTAACGTTTGACCAAGAGGGAACTGTGGTGAGTCCTGAGTGAGGATTAGGACCAGGGAGATGCCAGTCACTATCACTTACCACTTGCCTATAAGAATGGGAGTTATTGAACAGGCTGGGCAGGAAAATCCTAGAAACTGAGTATGGAGATGCCAATCCTCTTCCTATTGAATGGGGAGAGTGGAAATTGGGAAAGGAATCTAGGTTCTACTGAGCTTTTAATATGCACCAAGCACTGTGGTAGGCAGTTTACATCCAGGATCTCTTTTAATCTGCATATCAGCCCAACAGGATGGGGAAACTGAGGCTCAGACAACTAGATTCACTTGTCCCAAGTCACAGGACTAGGATGGTTGAGATTTGAGACTGACTCCAACTGTTTCCATTACAAATACTTCCTACCCAAACTCCTACTTGCTGCTGTGTTGGCCTAATTGCATACCAAGTTAGTAGAACTTGCTTTGTCTAGAAAATACATGATTTTGCTTTTAATCATCTGAGATGAATTTTTAAAATCTATTGCATCACCCACAAAGAAGGAGTAGAGACTGTAAGAGGTGACTAATAAAAATGCCCTTTACAGATTTTGCAAAGAAGCAACAGAGCTCTCCAGGGGCCACTTAGTGCAGGGGCCAGGGGAGACACACACATTCTGAACATGTGTCATAACTGCAAAAGAAGCCATAGTCTAGTCAGCAATGGGAAAGACACTTTAGAAAATCCAGGAACCAGGTTTTTGGTCAATTACCAGGTGAGAAGTTTGCTAAACACTTACTTACATATGACCTATCACAAAACTATGGCCAGCGGTGCCTAATGGTAATTGCTATGGATTTCAAAAGCGGTTGTAGGAAATTAAAATATGTTTTAATTTTTTCTGAAAAGTATTAGTTTTATTGCAGGTTATCTTATTTGAAATCAATGGTTTGAATCAATGGTGTCATTCTGTTCATTTTTTTCTGCTATAGATATAACCTCATAAAAAGCATTCATTCATATGTTCTATATAACATATACTTGTAAATAATGCAAACATAAAAACATATAAAAATATATAAAATGAAACAGGCTTATTTTTTAATCTGTCAAAATGAAAGATGTTAGTTTATTTGAGGAAAGAAAATAAATATGTATTGAGTAACACTGTATCCAGCCATCATGATAAATATTTCCATGTCTCTTTCACTCATTTGCTCTTCAGAACAAGACTATAAGGGAGCTTTGTCTCCAGTTCACAGACAGGAAAATGAGACTCAGAGAGAAGAACCTACATGATACAGAGTCAGGACTGGAACTGGGCCTACGTGGCCCCGAGCCCCAGTCCCTTTCACTCCACAACTCAATTATATTTTGTCTTACATTTTGGCCCTGTTGATGTGGGAGAAGCATTTGCAAAATCTTCTGGATCTCTGGTGTTCTGCATGCTAATTTTTTATTAATTACTGCCTGTGTTTCATGTGGCTTTGGACCATGCATTGGAAGGGAGTAACAAGGAGCATGAATCTCTCTCTCTGCAATGCCCTCTTTCTGTAGCAGAGCATTTCTGAAACCAGAAGGCTAATAAAAGTAAATGTAGTTTAGAGGATATTCCTAATTCCACATTAAAAAAAAAATTAACCATCTCTTAATCCTTTCCACAGGCATTATTATCTCCTTTTCCTTTCCTTTTTTTTTTTTCTTATTTGTTTGTTTTTTAAGGAAAGGTACGTCAAAAAAGCAAATCTTCCGCTTAGTAAAGAAATACTTTAAGCAGAAGGATTATCACAGGGTGGAGAGGGAGGGGAGGGAGGGGCTACTGCAGTCAGGAGAACCTCTGACCATAAAGTCTACAAGTGTCTCAAGAGTTAGGCTAAAAGGGTTTTTCTTTTATAGAGAGGAGGACACAAAGCTGAAAAGAACCAGATGTGGGGAAGTGGGATGAAAGGTTGGCTTGATAGGCTCAGAGAATGTTTTACCCCTGAGGCCAGCCTATTTTCAGGAGGCTGGTTCAGGTTGAGGGTCAGGTTGAGGGTGGGCCGAAGTTCAGGGGCCTGGAGGAAGGAGAGAAACTTAACTAAAGTTTGGTTTAAAAACATTTTGGGGCTTCCCTGGTGGCGCAGTGGTTGAGAGTCCACCTGCCGATGCAGGGGACACAGGTTCGTGCCCCAGTCCGGGAAGATCCCACCTGCCATGGAGCGGCTGGGCCCGTGAGCCATGGCCGCTGGGCCTGCGCGTCCGGAGCCTGTGCTCCGCAACGGGAGAGGCCACAGCAGTGAGAGGCCCGCGTACCGCAAAAAAAAAAAAAAAAAAAAAAAAAAATTTTGTTCTGATGAATCAGTGAGGATAAAACAGTCCAGCTAATCACTTATGAAGCAAAGAATGGGAATTGGGAGGGTCTGGTGTCTGGCCTTGGCACAGGTTAACAAGGGAAGTCATCCATCAGTTTTATCTAAGTCACTGGGGAAGAGTAGTTCTTTGTTGTAAGCTGTTTTCCAAAGCACAAAGGAGTAAGGAGATTTTTTAACCTTAACTCTTTTCCAGGATCACAGGGCTCAGGAAAAAATTCAAAATTTTCAAATAAGAAAACTCAGGCTCAGAGAGGCAAAGCAATTTGCTTGAGGTCACCTACCTAAGATGCTACTCTCTGAACAGATGTGTATGTCCACTCACACAGCCTCTACTCATTCCTCCTCAAGGAACTTGTTAGCTGTTGGTTTTATCCAATCTCTTTACTCTTTGAAAATGATTTAAGACTCTTTTTAGCAAATTCCACAGGTCCTGACACAAGCGAATGAAACCTCCCTCTTGTCTTTGCAGTTGTGAGACAAACTCCCACACAGTCCTTGAAAAATCAGTTCCCAGCTCTGCATTGGGAACATGAACTTGGCTTGGCCTTCACCAAGAACCGGATGAACTACACCAACACATTCCTGGTGATCCCAGAGTCGGGAGACTACTTTGTTTACTCCCAGGTCACATTCCGAGGAACCACGTCCGAGTGTGGGGAAATCAGCCAAGGGAGCCGACTAAACAAGCCAGACTCCATCATCGTGGTCATCACCAAGGTAACCGACAGCTACCCTGAGCCGACCCAGCTCCTAATGGGGACCAAGTCAGTGTGTGAAATAGGCAGCAACTGGTTCCAACCCATCTACCTAGGGGCCATGTTCTTCTTGAATGAAGGGGACAAGCTGATGGTGAACGTCAGTGACATCTCTTTGGTGGATTACACAAAAGAAGATAAAACCTTCTTCGGAGCCTTCTTGCTATAGTAGCAAGGCAGATGTCATTGTGTGAAGGTCCTCTACCTCTTAGCTCCTAATTTTTCTCATTCATATGTAATTATAACTAGAAGGTTTTTTTGGAACATCCATAGAGACAGTGGTTAAGAAATGAAATTTAGGGGCCCAAAGTTCACACTTTATGTGCCTTACTGATGAGAATCCTAATTGGAAAAAGGCATAAGAGAACAGACCTATTATCATGGTTGCTTGGAAGAGTGGTGAGTTTCTAAATATTAAAACACTGATCATCAGATGAATGGAACATTTCCATGCCTTCCTACTACACATTTGTCACCAGAGGGCCCAGATACTGTTCAAGTTTATTATGAAGCATTTGCTTCAGTTCAGGAGCCTTAAAAACAAAATCTAACGCCCTAGAAAACAGTGTAAACCCTTCAGAGGCAAAATCCTAGGTCAGTTCCTCTAAACACATACTTTAATGCCTTGCCTAAAAAAATGAAAAGAGAGCTGATATTTCACACAAATGTTCTCAAAAAAAGAAACTGATTTTCACGCCATCTATGGCAAGTGAGAAAAACTACCTTTCTCTTTACTATGTACACATGCATCAAAACAAGCAAGTGTGAGTTCCACATGTATATGTCGAAATACATACAACAATAGCATCTATTCAGAACAGTGTTCTTGAGCGCCTTTTATGTGTGTGCTACCTTAACCCAAAAGACGCTATGAAGACTGAGACAGACTCTACCCAAATGTATATGAATACCACTAGATGGCTTCTGGTCAAATATTACTCAACATATTCCAAGGACTAATTCTAAGTCCTAACAAGTCAGACACTGTTACAGAAGATTTCTGAAGCTCTCCTGACTATGTAATATAACCAGCTGATTAGGTCACTCAAAAAACTTGAAGACAGAGTTCTAGCTAACAGACCAATTATATAACAAACTTGACTGATGCCAAGAGACAATGGACTTATTCCCTGGGGGGAAAAATCAGTCACCAAATCTGGAGATGTTAACCAAGATCTGCTTTGAGGTTTGATTCACAACTTTATACGCAGAGTGTTATATGGGTATTTTTCTCTTAAAATATTCAAAGGGATTTAAATGTGGAATTGGCTAATCAGCCCAGCCAAGGCATCTTTCCTGAAGAAGAGGCTGAACATTGAGAAGGTCCTTGCATTGCTTCAATGAGTTCATATCCTCTAATCTGTATGAGTTTCCTGTACTCATATGTCAAGGGTTGGAGAGGCATTTCTGCTCTCTTAGCCTCTGTTGACTTGTCTGTAAAGGAGGAATCCACCAATCTGTTTCCCAGGATCAAGTGAGCTCATGGGGATGAAACATGCTAACTTCGAGCATTCTGGGAAGTCTGAGAGCATGTCAGTGTGACATGCGGAGTGACCTCCAGCACCTTGGCCTCTATAATAAATGTTCTCTATAATTATATTTTTATATATTTTATATTATAATTAAATAAAAATTAATTTCTAATTTCTGAGTTGGGGGGTTAAGGTTCTAAAGCCCTCAGCTTCTCAAAACAGTCAGCACAGGCCCAGCATGAGCACACAGCAGGGTACGGTCACCTCCACCTGGTTCAGAAGTGACTTCACAACGGAAGTGAAGCCTGAGTGACTCCTGAAAGGAGGTAGGCAGGCAGCGGATGGCCTCAGGGAAAGGGCATCTCAGACAGACTAATTACCCTTTACTTAAAGCAGAAAGGAAAGGTTTCTCAGTAACTACAAACCCAGCTTGATGAGAGAATGTTTCCTCAACCGACTCCTAGAACAATATTTACTGATAAATCAGGAATGCTTTATCAATGACTCTAGTCTGGCTCCAAGATCAGAACACACACCCTATTAGGGAAGTAAAATGCTCTGCATGAGCACACCCAGCAACTTGGGATATGGCAAAGGATCTGCAGGCATAGAAGAGTCCAGAGGGGCCTGCTCAGCTTCCCCTCCACTGAAAGGAACCCCTATACCAAGGGCCCTCAAACCTTCCCTCTGTTCCACAGGGAATCTGGTGAATTTGGAAGTTTATCCAACAAATAGGAATTTCCTACTATCCTAGAGGACTTGAGGCTTTGGAAAAATCCCTGCCACATATTTGTTTTGCTCCTGTCATAAGCTTGTTTATTGAAGATTGTATTGTGCTCAAGTCTTCACTGCTGAATTTGTTAAATTCTCTCTGATATTTCTTTTACTGTTCAGATAGGCCCAGCCAGACGTTCCTAGTGGAACTCAAGTCAGAACTTCTGTTTCCTAGGCATTATGTCCATAGCAAAAATTAGCATACTAGTTGGGAGAATGAGGTGGGAGAATGCTTTTTAAGAATGTGATGGTCCCCTAAAAGGAGTAAATGGGGTACATCCAAAGATTTGGAAGGGAAAAAGGAGCATGTTCACGTGCTTTAGAAAATAATTTAGGGAGAAAATGTTTTACCGATTCAATGTCTCTGAAAAGGCTGAATTCAAATCAATTCCACAAACACTTACTGAGTACCTACTTGCCCTGGGGATACAAAGATAAATTATTTTAGTATCAGACGTATTCATTCTAACTGCTTAGCACCTCCATTGTCTGCAGATCCTTTAATTTATTTTGGTTGTATTAGCTAATTAATTAGCTAACTTTAGACACATGGATATTTTCTCATTACGAAAATGGGTGCCATTTGATGAAGGATGATCATTAACAAAATGACTTGTGTTTACTCTAAGTGGTTTTTTAAATAGCTATTCAAGGATAGTTCTCCATAAATAAAAGGGGAGAAAATAAAGATACTTTTTATGCTAAAATCCATTATTTAAGCCACATGTAGAGAAAGGTTTATTATCTCCTGGACTAGAGTTTGGCCATCAACACCCATGTAAATATTAGAACTTTATGGATAACCCAGATGTTTTGAAAAGCCTGTGTTTCTCAGCCAATACAGGAGCCATGATCAAAATGCATGGGGTCACTAGTATTTTGACCCTGGTTTAGATCTATTTGGAACAAAATTGCTTAAGCTACTAAAATTCCTAGATTTTTTTGACTAACATACTGTAGAATGTGAAAAAGTACACTTTCACATCCTGAAAGGTGTCTGGTTCAGTTCAATAACTAGGCATGCCAGAGCCCTTGGCTCTATTTCAGTTTAGGCTATGTCACCCCAGAGGAAATTCCACCTCTGTGATCGTCAATAACCCCTCTGGATTATAAAAGTTCAAGTAGCTCACTGTGCACACGGCAGGTCTGTTGCCAAGTTTCTCTTGCAAGGTATTTTCCCAAGTCCTCTCCCTGTCGTGTTTCCATGATTGTGACATTGGGAATTAATTCTTCAGCACAGGACTCTCTACACGCTACACCTTGCAAAACACATGCAGAAGCCACTCGCCTCAAGACTTCTTACTCTCCAAGGACCCAGAGTCCTGGAAGTATTCTGCCATTTTTAGAAGAAATTTTTTAAACGATGTACCGCTGTCCTGGATACTGAGAGCTATTGCATCACACTGGCAGCTGGGCCTGGGAAGAATTCAGTGGACTATTAACCCCTGAATGCTTTTGCTCCAGCAGTGAGAGAGTGAGGGTCAGAGTAGTCACATCTATGCCCTGATCCACTCTGTCAGCCATATTTACAACTTTCCAAGCTCTGAGACACATTTGCCCCCTGCCATCCTTTCCATCACCCATTTTAAGAAGAAAATACCATACCAGCTCAGACAGAACTTACTTGTTCAGGACCACACAATGAGTTAATGGTGATCTAGAGCTAGGATACTATTCCCCTGAATCATAATCTTAGGCTCACCCAATTACCTTCTGCTCTTATTAAATAGTAATAAATAATAACTGGAGGAGAAATTGGAGGAAGACATGAGAAATATTATCAAATATCTATGGGGTGATGTAGAAAGGGGGAAGAAATTTCTTCCATGTCTCCCTAGAGGAAAAAGCTAGGGCTAATAAGTTGAAGTTACAGGGTTACCATTTCTGGCTTGATATCCAAATGAACTTTCCATCCCAAAATAGAATGTCCCCAGATAGTGATTGCTCAGTCCCAGGAGACATTCAAGCAAAGGGCTCATTTCAAGGCTTTTGTAGAAACCATTCCTTCACTGAGGTGAGAGAAAGGATTGAGCCAAAGGATTTCTGAGGTCTTTTCCAAATCTTTGATTACATGGTCATTTTTCAATTGACTTCTGTGTGTTCTATTTGATCATTAAGAAGCTGGCAGGTCTTGTCAAGAGTTCAGGACTTCTAGCCTAGAAGTGGTTGCCATTTCCCACTTGTTCAGAGATTGTCCAACACAAGTGACTCTGAGATGTTGACCGATAGAGCACGTCATGGAATTTTAGAGCTGACGGGATCTGCAGAGCTTATCTGCTCCAAGTTACATCATTTTAAGGATGAAGGAAGCAAGGCTCAGAAAGGTGATGTAAATGGCCCAATGCCAGACAGTAGCTAGTAGCAGTGTGAGGCTAGAATGCATATCTCCTGACACCCAGCCCAGCAATCTTTCCATGTCATCCATGACTCAGTTATTTTCTTGAGCATATGTCACATGGCAGCATTTACCTAGATGCTGGAGAGCCAAGGCAAGAGGGAGTATGACAGGCAAGTCCCACTATCATGTTGCATATGCGTTCAGGAGGAAGGAGACACAAAATGTTGAGTAAATAAAGTAGCTGAACTTAATCAGATGACTTTATTTGTAAAGTCATTAAAATATGTAACTTCCCCCCTTTTGTTTCAGGGGTGAAAAGATTAAACAAGTATAGGTGTTTATATGGTTTTAATGATAAGCCCCATGTGCTTTTATTGATTTTATGTTTTATGTTAAAACATCACAAACCCAAGGTAAATTGCATATTGTATGTTGTTGGATATGTATTTAACTGATATGCGTGCCCTGTCTTCCAGCACTACTGTGTGAATTCCAATCACTGTGAATGAAATGTTGTACATGTTTAAAGTATTTAATAGATGTAACTTAATAAATTGGCATTGAAAGCTGCAGAATTTTAATAATTAGATCCATTCTTTTGTCCATCTGTTCATTTATTTTTCTTTCTAGATTAAGGTCTAAGGATAACCTCTTGGGGTTTTAAAATGCCTCTAGTTCTCCATGTATTTGAATTCAAAATGGCAACTGATTTTCACAGGTTATAATAAATCCTATGACAAACTGACTATGAAACCCCACAGATTGTGCCACTCTGGTCAGATGAGGGAAAGGAAGAGAAGGAGGGAATATACTTAGTTCTTTTTATGAATTAGGAGACTCTGTGGGTAAGTGGCTTAAACTCATACCAAACAACCCTAAGAAAAGAGAAAGAAAGGCCAGAGAGAGTCATATTAGGACCTGATGGAGCCAGAATTGGGACCCAGGTCTCTCTGAAACTATACATGCTGCCACTCATGAAATGGCAGTCAGGAAGAATTGAAAGGGTTCAACTCATCCATCTCTTTCCATTTCCCAGAGCAGTAGTTGGAGTCACCATTGATGCTCAGCCAGTAATAAGGTGGGACCATATTAAATTGCCATTTCTGTGGGTCAAAAAGGGTCACATTGAAATTTCATTTGTTTCCAGCTAATAGCTGTAGGTAAAATGAGACATGGATTAAGGGAGAAGAGGGTAACGCTCTCCTCCAAAAACTCAGTCTCAAAATTTCCCCTCCCAGTGGGAAATCTAAGCATGTAATAGTGTCCTTCTGAAATTCAGTTCTCACATTTAGCTTGTACCCAACTCCTGGGAGTGATAAGAACAAAACATTTTTTTACCCGTATGTAAAGAAATGAATTATTTGCCCTGAATTTATTAAAAGTCAAATGTCTACAAAAGTCATAATGCCCGTTCTCCAGATGAAAAAGATTGTTCTAATCCAGCTCACCAAACACAACTTTTGCACTCAGTTCTCAAAGAGACTCTACATCCCTAGGAACTTCAGATCAAGGAGACAAAACTGACCAATTGTTAGATCATTTGACTATCTTTATTTACCATCCCTGTTCACATTGCTTCCACTCACCCACATGTACACACCAAAATAATAGTAATAACAATAATAATAATGCTCCAGGGTGGAACTGTAGAAAACACAGTGGATTGGAGTCAACAGATCTTTGTTCCAAGCCCAGGTCTGCCAGCTGGCAAATTCTGAGGCCTTGGGCCAACCACTTCATTCCTACGAATCTCAATGTCCCCCTGTGAGAATCATGAGTAGCAGTGGATAAAGTGAGCTAAAGCCCCTTCCGTTTGTAGTTTAGAAACTGGTCTCGATATTCTATGCTTATAATGCTTGACTTTCAAACGAGCTTCCCTTTTTCAGTGTGTGAGGGGAGAGGAGAGGGTTTCTGCAAGAGAAAGCAAAATTCCCCATGTGCTGTACACTTCGTGTACCTTACACTTGGCACACAGGGACTTTTTATCCCTTCGGATCATGAAATGGAAAGGTAGCTGGAATTGAGACCTCAACTCCAGGGTAGGTGAATGCTGTTCCGTGCTGACAACACTCTCCATGCCCCTCTGCCCCGCCCCACCCCGATTCTCCACCGGACATGGCAGCCCACTCACCATTCCACATAACAGGGATGGCCCCTCACGGGCTGAGATTGGACTTTAACACTAGTGCTTAGAGTAGGCATTTTTTGTGTTCTTACCTTATGGCACACATTGAACTCAACTCATCAGACAGTTCATCTTACTTCCCAGTGTGATGAGATTGCACTATTATCCCATTTTACATATGAGGGAAATGGAGCCTAAAAGATTAAGTTTACCTGCCCAGAATTACTCAGCTAAGTCAACATTTGAACCCAGGCAGGATAAAAGTGCCCAACTCTCGGGGTTTATTGTTAGCAGTAAATAACAAGCACTGACATTTAGTGGGCACTGAGATAAGCACTGCATCATCTTATTTAATCCTCAGTCAGAGGCTGATTTCCTAGTCTCAAATCAGTAAAACACATCTGCCCCCACAGAGATTGGCATTCCCAGGAACGGACCTCCAAATCCTCCAAAGGTGACTTGGTCTTCCGTTCAGTGTAATACCACCGACTGAACAACCACTCTAAGCTGAGAAAGGATCCAAGGATGCCCTCCCTTCCTGAATACCACGTCCCCCTTGATGTCCTAATCCTGGTACCTGGAATAGGAACACTGGCAGCACCACTGTCCTGTCAGCCCAAACTCACCCCGGCTGGGACGCCCTAAATCTGGCCACACTCATCCCTCACACCAGCTCCAGCTCACTTGATTTCCTTCTCTACTGGCCCCAGGGTCTTGGCAATATCATCACCTACCACTAGAGCCCCATTTTGCCTTTGTCTTGATTCTCCATTCTGCTTTTGTCAACCCCAGAAAGATCTGAGCACCTACCCAGGGCCAAGCACGATGCTAAGCATGTTGCAAACACAATTTCCTTTTAGCATCACAAAACACTAGAGAGTAGATACGATTACCAGTATGGCTAGTTTGTAAATGAGGAATCTGAGGCTCAGGGAAGCACAGTGACTTTCTCAAAGGCACACAGCCAGAGTGATAAATCTGGATTTGGATCCATCAGTCAGTCTACTCCCAACCTCTTATCCACTGTCATGTTCTGCTTCTCTGTTTTGCCCACGTCTCTACCTCTTACCCACTGCGGGGCCTTGGGCAAGCCATCTAACATCTCTGGGCCACAACGTGAATTTCTAAGTTCGCTTCCAGACTAAGATTCTCAGTATCCCAACTGAGCAATGCCAGAATTGTCATCATCCCCACATTATAGATGAGTAAGATCAGGTCTTGCTTTTTAAGGGGACATCCTACCCAGAGCCCTCTCCTCTCCAGGTTGTGCGTTCATCCCAGGGGACCATGATGAACCGTCATCAAAGCCTTTCCCCGGGGGCTCTGCCCCCAAGCAAAGCAGCTTGTCTGGCTGTATGTTTATCTCATGCTTTTCAGGGCAATAGTTCTCAATTTTGACTACTACACTTTGGCCAGAGCTGGGGTGGGGCATGGGGCTAGATTAACAAAACCTGATGTCCAGGCACTACCCCAGACTGATTACATCAGAATCTCCAACAATGCAAGACAAGCGACTGTATTTTTTTAACCCCTAGGTAATTCCAAGGTGCAGCCAGAGTTGAACCAGAATTTTTGAAGCACTGGCGTATGAAGTGAAAAGCAAGGCCCTGAAGCTAGACAGATGTGCCTTATGTTCTCAACTCCACCCTACTCCAGCTGTGAGACCTCAGACAGATTAGTTAGTCTAGCTGAGCCTGACTTTCCTCATCTGCAAAATGAGAATGATGATAGTGCATGCCTCAGGTGCCCTTGTGAAGATAAAATGAGATATTGCCCATGAGGGTGCATGGCCCCTGGTCAGAGCTCAATAAATGGCAGCTGTCATTCTGTCAGAAAATGACCTGGAGATTCTGCTCCCTGTATTTCTTTTCTTCCTCATTTTAGGAAGCAAAACCAAATTACGGAAATTATAAGATTATAATGAAATGGGGTAGGGTAGATGATGAGCTGCAGATTTGGTTATTCATTCATTCAACTGATGTTTAATAAGCACCCTCCATGTGTTAGGCTCCTGCAGGGAGTTGTGAGTGAAATCGACATGGCTATTGAGCTCACCAAGCTTCTAAGCTATTGAGTTGAAATTGTGAGGGGGGTACAATAAAGGAATTAAAAAATAATAACACATTCTGATAAGCCATCATCTAAAGGAAACAAACAGGGTGCGAAGACAGAGAACAAGAGGGACCCACATAGGTGATTCAGTGTGTCTGATTTAGTAACATTTGGACTGATGACTCCACAACACAATTACTGACTGATAGCAAGCATGACTCACCCAGCGGGCATTGCTAATTACTAGGACTTTCAGGGGCAAAGAACAAGATGACTGAGCACTGGCCAGCTGCCAGCTGTCCCTGAGCCAAAAGCAAATGAGCTGCACCTTGGACTCTTCTGGCACGGCAGCAATCCCTGGAGCTCCATTCCATGCTCTCAGATGGGAAACATGTCTCCTGTACCACTGCGTGGGGATCGAGAACACTTCTTGGCACTCTCTGTGGTTTTTTAGAAGTGACACCCAACTGGACTTTGCTTCCTGTGCTAGGGAACTCTCCCAGTTATTGCCCTGGCACTAAGAAACACAATCTGACACCATAAAAAAGAATTAGTGGCATGTATCCCTTCTCCCAAGAGTTCCATGCAGAGGAGAATAGGGTCTGGATGACAGTAACCATTTTATAGAGAAGTAAACTGAGGCCTAGAGAGGAAACCATCAGGCCCAAGGATTCATAGGAATAAAGGGAGCCATGTCTGATCAACACCAATACAGTGTTCCCAGCCCCTATAGTGCCTCCCTAGAGGGTGTGGTCCCCGAGCAAAAGGGCCAGACATGTCCCACTCTGGAAGTCTACACAGCAAAATTAAATCCCTGTAAGTGCTTGCAGACATGATGCAGGCAGGAACAGAGGAGTAAGGACCAACACACTGGGACCTTCTCACATCTCCACGACCTTGTCCAGTATTTTCACTGTGAGCATTTTTGCCATAGACATCTTTGCTGCAAGCATTTTTGCCACATAGCCAATTGGTTGTAAGGCAATTTTGCCATAAAAGATAAAATAATAAAAAATGAGGGACATTGAAAAGGACATGGCATGTATACACTGATGTGTATAAAATGTATGACTAATAAGAACCTGCTGTATAAAAAAAAAAATAAAATTCAGAAATTTTAAAAAAAACAAAAAAAAAACCTAAAAAGAAAAAAAAAAGGACATAATGACTTATTTACAAAACAGAAACAGACTCACAGACTTAGAGAACGTATTTACGGTTACCAGGGAGGAAGGGTGGGGGGCAGGGAGGTAGATTGGGAGTTTGGGATTGACATGTACACACTGCTATATTTAAAAAGGATAACCAACAAGGACCTACTGTATAGCACACGGAACTCTGCTCAATATTCTGTAATAACCTAAATGCGTAAAGAATTTTAAAAAGAACAGATACATGTATATGTATAACTGAACCACTCTGATGCACACCTGAAACTAACAGAGCATTGTTAATCAACTATCCTCCAATATAAAATAAAAATTTCAAAAACACTCAAATCTTAAAGAAAGGACATAATGAAACATGAAAAATGAATAATAAAGTTAAAGACTTTATTGCAAAATACAAAATATTTGAATACATTTAAAATGTGCATAGATTCATGGCAATACTGCACAAAGAACTGATTTTATTTTGTGGGTTGTACCTAAGCACTTGTCTTCCAAGTCTTTCTTTCACAGTAATATACATTTTTTGGCTTACTGATTCGTCTCCTCGTTCAGCACATCATACATTTTCCTTTTTGCTAAAATTTCTGTCATTAAGAGAGATTTCCAAATACTAGGATGCATATTTGTAACCGAGCTCTGTATTGCATGGTGAAAGCCTGCTGCTTATTCTTGACATACTGGCATATGTCTGTTGATAGACATCTCATGGGAAAGGTGGGTTCAACTCCATGCCTTCAAAGCCCTTGGCCCATTTCACCTCCAATGTAGTGGGTTTCAAAATAAGAAACCAACTCTTGAGGCAAACCATCATGCTCTGTCAACTTGATAAAGCCATCAATAACGTTGCTAACTGGGAAGAACGCTATTCATTCCAACCATTTGAAAACAAACTGTCAAAACAAACTGTCAACCAGTTATCTTTCACAGCAAAATTACCTTACCATCAATTTGTTATGCGGCAAAAATATTTTTGGCAAAAAGGCTCATGGCAAAGATGTTTATGGCAAAGAAGCTCACAGCAAAAATACCTAGAACCCCCTAGGATATTCTCCCCGTCCATATATTCATGAGCCCTAGCACTTCAGAGGCACGGCCATCCTCCACCAAGTGTCCAAAAGAAGAAAGAAGGAAGGTCAGGGGAGGGGGAAGGGGAGGGGAGGGAAAGGGAGGGATATCTGCCATTACTGAGCACCTCCCCTGAGGCAGGCGTGACACAAGGTGCTTTACACTTGTTAACTCATTTAACCTTACCTAGAACATAGGTATTAATATTCCCATTTTACACATGAAGGAACTGAGGCTTAAAAAGCTGTAAGAAAATTGACCACTGCTGTTCACTTCTTAAGCAATAGAACTCAGCTTTCAGAGGCCTTCTTCCTTCCAGGGTTTACATTTCTGACCTGACGCAATCTTCTAACCGGACTTCCCCCTCAGTCACTCTGAGGAAATGGCTTAAATAGAAACTGATGGCTCAGCGTTAACTCGAAAGAGTGTGAGCCAGTCAATAGTTGCTCCAGATGGACCAGGCTAATCATTAGGATTATTCAAGAAGACAGAAAAGTAGCCCCTGATTGAATCAGACAGATGCTCTAAGCAATGTTCCATGGCTTTGGTAAATGAAGAAGGAAGCTATGAAGAGAGTACTGAAAAACACTGGACATTTGCCTGTGCTTCCCCCATAGTCCGCCAAAGTGAATCCTGAAAGGTTAAAAGTGGTTTCATCACAAGTGTGGTTGTCAATTTCATAAAACGGGGAAGAAAAAGTCATTCGTGGGGAACTTAAGCCTTCTTTCTGCAAAGGTGAACACTGGGCCCCCATTCATAACCATAGAGAGAAGAAAATGAAGTCCCTTACAGTACAGCATAGAAAAGCAAGAGCGAGAGGCTAGAGACATGGGGTCCCTGTAATGCTCCACCGCATGCTGTTATCCAGGTCACTTAACAAAATTATTGTGCACTCATTCAACAAACATTAGCACCTAGTTCTAAGCACTACCCTGAGAGAACAAAGATAAAGAAGACATTGGGACTTCCAGTTCTAGCCATGCAGAGTAATGACTAAAAGACTTCCTGTCATAACAGCTGTAAAACTGGACTAAGCATATGAAGCAACTGCTTTTGGGCACTGGATAACAGACAACATAAGGCTGTGATCTTGAGAGAAAGGAAATATGTGAGATGTGCTCCACATTCATCTCAGCTTCCTGCCTGTACAGTTTACAAACAGTGACCCAGGGAAGTGGTGCCTAAAGAGAAAGCAGCAGTCTTACAAGGCAGAGGAAACAGCAGGTTTGGGGACAACTAGAATTTGTGTGGAAGGATACAGGAAAGAAGGATGTGTAGAGAAGCTGCAGAAATCTTCATGCAGGTCCCTTTAGTTGAATATTAAACTGTGCAAATGCAGAAGCATCACAGCAAACAGCTACAGGGAGCTTAAGAGCTGAATAGAGATTACAGAAGTCACACACTATTGTGATATGATGGAATTCTGACCAACCAGAGTAGAGACAGATGACTATAAGTCCAGGCATTCAGCGGAGACCCTATAAAGACCACATTTAGGAATAGAATAAATGTTAGTAGACATTACTCTCATCCTAACAAGCCCTTTGAACATGCCTTGACAGGATCAAGACTTCCAGAAACAAAACAAAACAAAACAAACAAAAGAAAACACAAAAAAGCTCAACATTTTTCAAAGTAAGATAACAAAAATACAGGCTCTCAACAACCTAGCATCCATAATATCCATACAATACAAATTACCAGACATGGGCAAAAGTCAGGAAAAATGTGACTTGCAGCCAGAAAGAAAAAAAAATCACTGAAACATACCCAGAGATGGCAGAGCTGTTGGGAATAGGGGACAATATCTATTTGATATTATATATATGGTCATTGTTTTAAATCAAAAGATGGACATGACAAGTAAAGATCTGGACTCTCAGTAAATAACTGGAAACTATAAAAACAATCAAAAGAAGATTCTAGCACTGAAAAATACCACATCATAAATTTCAAAATTTGCTGGATGGCTTTTAACAGCTTAATAGACATTGCAGAAAAAAAAAATATTGGTGAACTCAAAGACAGGTTAATAGAAATTAACCAAATTAAGACAGAAGAAGAAAAACTACTGAAAATATTAACAGAAACCCAGTGACCTGAGAGATAAAATCAGGTCCAATATATGTTTAATGAGAGTCCCCAAAAAGAGAGAAGAAAATTCATTGAAGCAGAAAATATACATGAAATAATAGCATAATTTTTCCAAATTTAATGGGAAAAAAACAACACATGAACCAAAGAAACTTAAAGCCAACAGGATATGTTTTTTAAAAAGAAAGAAAGAACACCAAACAAAGGTTATCATATTCAAATGAATGGAGAAGAGAAAAATCTTAAAGCAGTCAGAGAAAAATACACGTTACATTCAGGGAAACAATGATAGGAATGACATCCGATTTCTCAACAGAAACAGGACAGTGGAATAACATCTTTAAATTGCTGAAGGAAAAAATATATCAACACACAATTCTGTATTCAGTGAAACTCTGCTTCAGAAATGAAGGCAAAATAGAGATTAGATTGCAGCATGGGAGACCCAAGAGAATTGCAGTAGTCTAGGTTTGTCTGTGGATGAAATGAATCATGACCCTCAAGCTCTTAGGTTAAAATCTCAGGGGATGAAAGAGATGATGATAACTTTACTGACCCACGATCAGAAGGGCAATTTCTTCTAGTTGTTCACCCAGAAATAGCTTTTGACTACCAAAATTTTTTGAAAACTTTTTCTATGGAAAAAGATTCTTTGGGAACCTTAACAAAAGCAACAAAAAGGCACATTGCTTGGGGGACAATGAATGAAGAGCGACTGCATGGGAAACTTCTCATCATTCAGTGTTCCAGTTTATGGTACAGAGAAAATCTGGACAGGGTTTTTTTCATGGAAACAATGCAGTAAATGTGATACTGCCTCTGTGATCAGAAAGCATTGTGTGAACTGAGTAACTAGGATTCCCTTTTTAAAATACCCCAGAGAATTTCACTAGGTAATTGTCCTGTGATTGACAACATATCAACAGAAAGCACCTATGGGCTGGATATCATTTTAGGAGGCCAATGCATTCAGCTCATTCACCCAGTATTTGTTGAGTGCTTACCTTGTACCAGACAGTGTTCTATGTGTCATGACTATAACCATTAACAACATAGGCATGGTCTCCGCTCTCAAGAAGCTAACATTCTAGTAGGGTGGGAGTGGAGAATCTTTTAAAAACACAATTTGGATAGTACACATGTTCTGTATGGGCAATAGGAGCCATGGAGAGAGTGATGGAGTTGGGGACAGAGATCATAAAAAAGGAGATGATGATGATGATTCCGGGGGTCGGGGAGAGGGACAGATTGGGAGTTTGGGACTGACATGAACACACTGCTATATTTAGAATAGATAACCAACAAGGACCTACTGTATAAAAAATAAATTAAAATTTTTAAACAAAACCAAAAAATAAATAAAATAAATTTTAAAAATCTATCAAATGGAATGGAGGTTAATTGCAAAGATTTAAGTGTACTCCTAGAAGTCATCAAGTCTCTCAACTGAAGTAGTTGAGCATCTGGGCCCCAGTACTAATCCCCCAGATGAACTGTGGCCTCTTCCTAATTCTATAGGTAATAAAGCCCTAGTTGAAGGATTTTCAAATGCTGAAACACAGAATCTGGACACCTGGAACAAGTTGATCTGGACTTTTTATAGTTGACAGTCTTGGTATTCAGGTACCAGTGGACTCTTCAGAAGCTACCCTAGGTCTTTTGGACCACAGTTCCCAGCAGCAGCTCTTTCAGGGCACTGATGAACTAACATTTCAGCAGGTAATACAGCTCAGCTGTAGCAATAGGCAATAGCTCCAGTTCAGTAGCAACACATAGGAACACTTCGAAGACTGAACGAAAGGAAACTAGATTCCATATGGCTACAGGTAACCTGAAATGAATCTACTGTTCTCTCAGATGGCCCACAGAGACCATCCCTCTCACCCATGTTTTTATCAGTCATTATTCAAAGTCGTCCAATTCATTGATTACCTCCTTAGTGAAGAGTTCCCTGAAACTCTACATGTAGCCCTGCATCTCTTTTGTTTCCTTCATGTCACCTTGCATAGTTTATTTCTAAGTGCTTATAAGGCAGAATATCTGCCGTTTCACTGAAGAATCCCAGCAGTTAACACAGTGCCCTAACTATAGTGACTACGTAACAAAAGTGCTGAATGAATACTCAACTGGAAAATAGCTTACTGAAAGGCAGAAATGCAGATATCATACATCTTTAAATATTTACACTAAGTAGTTTTATAGTTTTTAATTACAGCCAGTCTGTAAGATAAAATTTTAAGTTGAAATTCAAGTATAAAGGTATAAACATACTACAAAGAATGTTAATTCTATTCCTGAGGTATATGAAAACTATGAAACATATAAAAATATTTCAGCTTAAACTTAATCACCAAAAAAACTCTTGAAAGCCACAATATAGCTGCACTTTCTTCTCCTTAATGGAGAGTTCCATATGCTGAATTTTAAGCACACATGAATTTTATTTTGGTAACCTTAAGAATTTGAATTTTCATCTAACTGAATAACTTCAATTGGTTGATAGTTTAAAAAAGAGTCAAATTGAGAGCAGAGGAATATAATATTTTGGAATTAAAGCAGACCTTAGCTTTCACGAAGCCTTGATGGAGACAACTGAGCGGGTGTAACACAGAAGATCCAGAAAAGAGGAACTCCAGATTTTCTTGACATTTGTAAACTTGTGGGTAGAGGACCAAAACATGCATGCACATACCACACACATACACCTATTTACACACACCTCTTGAGATGTGCATTATCACATAAACAAATGTACCAGCATCATGTTAGATCTAAAGAAAGGAGAAAAATGTATCTAATAAGCAGTGTGAATGCTAATTGGAAATTAATAGTATTGGATATTTTGATGGCCAAGACAGAATATAAATGAGTGATTACATAATAGAACTACAAATTGCTTCTAATTTCCTTAAAATGTTATTAATATTGTCATTATTTGGTGTACTGTTTTTTTCTTTTGTCTTTGTGAAAATAAAAATACTTAAAAGGGCATAATGGGGACTTCCCTGGCAGTCCAGTGGTTGAGACTTCACCTTCCAGTGTGGGGACAGGGCAGGAAGGTCGATCCCAGGTCAGGGAGCTGGGATTCCACCTGCCTCACACCCAAGGAACCAAGGCATGGAACAGGAGCGGTACTGTAACAAATTCAGTAGAGACTGTAAAAATGGTCCACATCAAAAAAAAAGGGGGTGGGGGGGATAATGAAGGCAAAATAAACCATTTAAAATATAGAGAAACTGAGAATTTATCAGTAGTAGATCTGCACTGAAAGAAATATTAAAGGAATTTCTTCAGGTCTGTGGGAGATGAAACCACAGGAAACAAAGATTTATGCAAAGAAATGAAAACACCAGAAATGGCAAATATAAGAGAGAATATAAAAGAAATTTTCCCTTATTTGTTAATTTTTTTAAAGACCATTGACAGCTCCGTGTTCTGTGATGGTCTAGTTGGGTAGGATGGGGAGGGGAGGGAGGTCTAAGAGGGAGGGGATGTGTGTATGCATATGGCTGATTCACTTCCCTGTGAGGCAGAAACTAACACAACATTGTAAAGCAATTATACGCCAAAAAAAAAAAAAGACAGTTGACTTTAAAGCAGAGCTCGTCAAGCTACAACAAGCAGGTCATATCTGGCTTGCTGTCTAATTTTGTACAGCCCACAAGGTACAACGGCTTGTTAAAGATAAAAAATTTTTAATGTTGCATGGCTGAAAATAAATCAACAGAGAAATAACATTTCACAACATGTGGGAAATTAAATGAAATTCAAATTTCACTGTCCATAAAAACACTCACTGCATAGAACACAGCTATGCTCATTTGCTTAGGCAGCATCTATGGCTGCTTTTGCACAATAATGGCACAGTAGACCAACAGAACCGGTATTTGCCACTCCCATCACCTCTCACTGCTATGTAGTAAACTGTAAATCACAGTAATGCGGTCATAACTTAAGAGCATTTTGAGTTTCATACTTATACCTATTATGCAACTTTTCTTAATATTACCAATGCAAATCTGTCATGTTAAAAAAAAAAAAAAAAGTGGACTTCCGAGGTCTCGCTTTAAGGTACACTGGAGTGTGGATTATTTTTTTGCCAAATAGATGGCAATATAGTGCGTTTATTATGCAATGGCACTATAACTGTATGAAAAGAATACAATATATGTCAACATTACCAGACTAAGCATTTGTTACAATATTCCCCATTCGTGAGCTAGCAATGGTCAGAAGAACTAGAAAATTTAGAAATAACAAATGTCCTCACAGCACAATCTCCGCACAAAAATAAGAAACGGAAATGAAGCCACAATAAAAGTAAGTTCCAAGTGGCTCATATGTTAGCCAAGCAAGGACAAATCACTCACCAATGGTGAGTTAATTTTTTTTATTACTTAGAAAGCAATTTTATTTATTTTTAATATCTTTTAGTATAATTGCTTTACAATGGTGTGTTACTTTCTGCTTTATAAAAAAGTGAATCAGCTATACAAATACATATATCCCCATATCTCCTCCCTCTTGCGTCTCCCTCTCACACTCCCTATCACACCCTGCTAGGTGGTCACAAAGCACCCAGCTGATCTCCCTGTGCTATGCCGCTGCTTCCCACTAGCTATCTATTTTACATGTGGTAGTGTATATATGTCCATGCCACTCTCTCACTTTGTCCCAGCTTACCCTTCCCCCACCCCGTATCCTCAAGGCCATTCTCTACGACTGCGTCTTTATTCCTGTGCTGCCCCTAGGTTCTTCAGGACCACTTTTTTTTTTTTTTTTTTTTTTAGATTCCATATGTATGTGTTAGCATACAGTATTTGTTTTTCTCCTTCTGACTTACTTCACTCTGTATGACAGACTCTAGGTCCATCCACCTCACTGCAAATAACTCAATTTCGTTTCCTTTTATGGCTGAGTAATATTCCATTGTACACATGTACCACACCTCCTTTATCCATCCGTCAATGGACACCTAGGTTGCTTCCATGTCCTGGCTATTGTAAATAGAGCTGCAATGAACACTGTGGTACAAGACTCTTTTTGAATTATGGTTTTCTCAGGGTATGTGCCCAGTAGTGGGATGACTGGGTTGTATGGTAGTTCTATTTTTAGTTCTTTAAGGAACCTCCATACTCTTCTCCAGAGTGGCTATATCAATTTACATTCCCACCAACAGTGCAAGAGGGTTTCCTTTTCTCCACACCCACTCCAGCATTTATTGTTTGTAGACTTTTTGATGATGGCCATTCTGACTGGTGTGAGGTGATACCTCACTGTAGATTTGATTTGCATTTCTCTAATGATTAGTAATGTTGAGCATCCTTTCAGGTGTTTGTTAGCAATCTGTATATCTTCTTTGGAGAAATGTCTATTTAGGTCTTCTGCCCATTTTTGGATTGGGTTATTTGTTTTTTTTGATACTGAGCTGCATGAGCTGCTTGTATATTTTGGAGATGAATCCTTTGTCAGTTGCTTCATTTGCAAATATTTTCTCCCATTCTGAGGGTTGTCTTTTCGTCTTGTTTATGGTTTCCTTTGCTGTGCAAAAGCTTTGAAGTTTCATTAGGTCCCATTTATTTATTCTTGTTTTCATTTCCATTTCTCTAGGAGGTGGGTCAAATAGGATCTTGCTGTGATTTATGTCATAGAGTGTTCTGTCTACGTTTTCCTCTAAGAGTTTTATAGTGTTTGGCCTTACATTTAGGTCTTTAATCCATTTTGAGTGGATTTTTGTGTATGGTGCTAGGGAGTGTTCTAATTTCATTCTTTTACATGTAGCTGTCCAGTTTTCCCAGCGCCACTTATTGAAGAGGCTGTCTTTTCTCCATTGTATGCTCTTGCCTCCTTTATCAAAAATAAGCTGACCATAAGTGTGTGGGTTTATCTCTGGGCTTTCTATCCTGTTCCATTGATCTATATTTCTGTTTTTGTACCAGTACCATACTGTCTTGATTACTGTAGCTTTGTAGTATAGTCTAAAGTCAGGGAGCCTGATTTCTCCAGCTCTCTTTTTCTTTCTCAAGATTGCTTTGACTATTCAGGGTCTTTTGTGTTTCCACACAAATTGTGAAATTTTTTGCTCTAGTTCTGCCAAAAATGCCATTGATAGTTTGAGAGGGATAGCATTAAATCTGTAGATTGCTTTAGGTAGTATAGTCATTTTCACAATATTTATTCTTCCAATCCAAGAACAAGGTATATCTCTCCACCTGCTTGTGTCATCTTTAATTTCTTTCATCAGTGTCTAATAGTTTTCTGCATACAGGTCTTTTGTCTCCTTAGGTAGGTTTTTTCCTAGGTATTTTATTCTTTTTGTTGCAATGGTAAATGAGAGTGTTTCCTTAATTTCCCTTTCAGATTTTTCATCATTAGTGTATAGGAATGCAAGAGATTTCTGTGCATTAATTTTGTATCCTGCTACTTTACCAAATTCATTGATTAGCACTGGTAGTTTTCTAGTAGCATCTTTAGGATTCTCTATGTATAGTATCATGTCATCTGCAAACAGTGACAGCTTTACTTCTTCTTTTCCGATTTGGTTTCCTTTTATTTCTTTTTCTTCTTTGATTGCTGTGGCTAAAGCTTCCAAAACTATGTTGAATAATAGTGGTGAGAGGGGACATCCTTGTCTTGTTCCTGATCTTAGAGGAAATGGTTTCAGTTTTTCACCACTGAGAACGATGTTGGCTGTGGCTTTGTCAAATATGGCCTTTAATATGGTGAGGTAAGTTCCCTCTATACCTACTTTCTGGACGGCTTTTATCATAAATGGGTGTTGAATTTTGTCGAAAGCTTTTTCTGCATCTATTGAGATAATCATATGGTTTTTCTCCTTCAATTTGTTAATATGGTTTATCACATTGATTGATTTGCGTATACTGAAGAATCCTTGCATTCCTGGGATAAATCCCACTTGACCATGTTGTATGATCCTTTTAATGTGCTGTTGGATTCTGCATGCTATTTTGTTGAGAATTTTTGCATTTATGTTCATCAGTGATACTTGCCTGGAGTTTTCTTTCTTTGTGACATCTTTGTCTGGTTTTGGTATCAGGGTGATGGTGGCCTTGTAGAATGAGTTTGGGAGTGTTCCTCCCTCTGCTATGTTTGGAACAGTTTGAGAAGGATAGGTGTTAGCTCTTCTCTAAGTGTTTGATAGAATTGCCTGTGAAGCCATCTGGTCCTGGGATTTTGTTTGTTGGAAGATTTTGAATCACAGTCTCAATATCAGTGCTTGTGATTGGTCTGTTTATATTTTCTATTTCTTCCTGGTTCAGTCTCGGAAGGCTGTGCTTTTCTAAGAATTTCTCCATTTTTTTCCAGGTTGTCCATTTTATTGGCATATAGTTGCTTGTAGTAATCTCTCATGATCCTTTGTATTTCTGCAGTGTCAGTTGTTTCTTTTTTTCCTTTTTTTTTTTTTTTTTGTGGTACATGGGCCTCTCACTGTTTTGGCCTCTCCCGTTGCGGAGCACAAGCTCCGGACGCACAGGCTCGGCGGCCATGGCTCACGGGCCCAGCCGCTCCGCGGCATGTGGGATCTTCCCGGACCGGGACACAAACCCGTGTCCCCTGCATCGGCAGGCGGACTCTCAACCACTGCACCACCAGGGAAGCCCTTCTCCCTATCTTTTCTTGATGAGTCTGGCTAATGGTTTATGGATTTTGTTTATCTTCTCAAAGCACCAGCTTTTAGTTTTATTAATCCTTGCTATTGTTTCCTTCATTCCTTTTTCATTTATTTCTGATCTCATCTTTATGATATCTTTCCTTCCGATAACTTTGGGTTTTTTATGTTCTTCTTTCTCTAATTGCTTTAGGTGTAAGGTTAGGTTGTTTATTTGAGATGTTTCTGGAGGTAGGATTGTATTGCTATAAACTTCCCTCATAGAACTTCTTTTGCTGCATCTCACAGGTTTTGCGTCGTCGTGTTTTCATTGTCATTTGTTTCTAGGTATTTTTTGATTTCCTCTTTGATTTCTTCAGTGATCTCTTGGTTATTTAGTAGTGTATTGTTTAGCCTCCATGTGTTTGTATTTTTTACAGATTTTTTTCCTGTAATTGATACCTAGTCTCATAGCGTTGTGGTCGGAAAAGATACTTGATATGATTTCAGTTTTTTTAAATTTACTGAGGCTTGATTTGTGACCCATGATATGATCTATCCTGGAGAATGTTCCATGAGCACTTGAGAAGAAAGTGTATTCTGTTGTTCCTGGATGGAATGTCCTATAAATATCAATTAAGTCCATCTTGTTTAATGTATCATTTAAAGCTTGTGTTTCCTTATTTATTTTCATTTTGGGTGATCTGTCCATTGGTGAAAGTGGGGTGTTAAAGTCCCCTACTATGATTGTGTTACTGTTGATTTCCCCGATTATGGCTGTTAATGTTTGTCTTATGTATTGAGGTACTCCTAGGTTGGGTCCATAAATATTTACAATTGTTATATCTTCTTCTTGGATTGATCCCTTGATCATTATGTAGGGTCCTTCTTTGTCTCTTGTAATAGTCTTTATTTTAAAGTCTATTTTGTCCGATATGAGAATTGCTACTCCATCTTTCTTTTGATTTCCATTTGCATGGAATATCTTTTTCCATCCCCTCACTTTCAGTCTGTATGTGCCCCTAGGTCTGAAGTGGGTCTCCTGTAGACAGCATATATATCAGTCTTGTTTTTGTATCCATTCAGCCAGTCTATGTCTTTTGGTTGGAGCATTTAATCCATTTACATTTAAGGTAGTTTTCAATATGTATGTTCTTATTACCATTTTCTTAATTGTTTTGGGTTTGTTATTGTAGGTCTTTTTCTTCTCTTGTGTTTCCTGCCTAGTGAAGTTCCTTTAGCATTTGTTGTAAAGCTGGTTTGCTGGTGCTGAATTCTCTTAGCTTTTGCTTGTCTGTAAAGGTTTAAATTTCTCCACTGAATCTGCATGAGATCCTTGCTCAGTAGAGTAATCTTGGTTGTAGATTTTTCCCTTTCATCACTTTAAATATGTCCTGCCACTCCCATCTGGCTAGCAGAGTTTCTGCTGAAAGATCAGCTGTTAACCTTACGGGGATTCCCTTGTATGTTATTTGTTGTTTTTCCCTTGCTGCTTTTCATATTTTTTTTGTATTTAATTTTTGATTCTTTGATTAATATGTGTCTTGGCGTGTTTCTCCTTGGATTTATCCTGTATGGGACTCTGCTCTTCCTGGACTTGATTGACTATTTCCTTTCCCATATTAGGGAAGTTTCCAACTATAATCTCTTCAAATATTTTTTCAGTCTCTTTCTTTTTGCTCTTCTTCTTCTGGGACCCCTATAATTCGAATGTTGGTGCATTTAATGTTGTCCCAGAGGTCTCTGAAACTGTCCTGAAGTCTTTCCGTTCTTTTTTCTTTCTTCTGCTCTGCAGTAGTTATTTCCACTATTTTATCTTCCAGGTCACTTATCCGTTCTTCTGCTCGTTTATTCTGCTATTGATTCCTTCTAGAGAATTTTTAACTGCATTTATTGTGTTGTTCATCGTTGTTTGCTCTTTAGTTCTTCTAGGTCCTTGTTGAACGTTTCTTGTATTTTCCTCATTCTATGTCCAAGATTTTGGATCATCTTTACAATCATTACTCTGAATTCTTTTTCAGGTAGACTGCCTATTTCCTCTTCATTTGTTTGGTTTGGTGGGTTTTGACCTTGCTCCTTCATCTGCTGTGTATTTCTCTGTCTTCTCATTTTGCTTAACTTACTGTGTTTTGGGGTCTCCTTTTTGCAGGCTGCAGGTTCGTAGTTCCCGTTGTTTTTGGTGTCTGTCCCCAGTGGCTAAGGTTGGTTCAGTGGGTTGTGTAGGCTTCCTGGTGGAGGGGTCTGGTGCCTGTGTTCTGGTGGATGAGGATGGATCTTGTCTTTCTGGTGGGCAGAACCACATCCGGTGGTGTGTTTTGGGGTGTCTGTGACCTTATTATGATTTTAGGCAGCCCCTCTGGTAATGGGTGGGGTTGTGTTCCTGTCTTGCTAGTTGTTTGGCATAGGGTGTCCAGCACTGTAGCTTGCTGGTCATTGCGAGGAGCTGGTCTTAGCGTTGAGATGGAGATCTCTGGGAGAGCTTTTGCTGTTTGATATTACTTGGAGCCAGGAGGTCTCTGGTGGCCCAATGTCCTGAACTCGGCTCTCCGACCTCAGAGACACAGGGCTGACAACTGACCGGAGCACCAAGACCCTGTCAGTCACACGGCTTCCATTCTAAGTGCTTGGCTCATGGATGAGAGCCTCCAAAACTCTGGGGGTTCACTGATCCCTATAGATAGTGCCCTTGGTCAAGAAATCGATTTCAGGAACTGTCTGCAGGCTCCAATGGCTGTTCCACCAGGCAGACAAGTTCCCATAGGACCTGCAGGTCTTGGAGGGTCTCCTGGGGAGGTGGGGGTGGCTGTGACTCACTGTGGGGACAAAGACACTAGTGGCAGAAGCTCCAGAGAATATTCCTCCACATGAGGTCTCCTGGAGGCTGCCATTTTCTTCCTTGTAGCTTACTTTATACCTAATAGTTTGTTCCTCTTAACCCCTTACCTCTATATTGCCCCTTCCCCCTTCCTTCTCCCCACCGGTAACCACTAGTTTGTTCTCTATATCTGTGAATCTGCTTCTTTTTCATTATGCTCACTAGTTTGTTGTGTTTTTTAGATTCCACATATAAGTGATATCATACCATGTCTGTCTTTTCTGTCTGACTTATTTCACTTAGCATAACATCCTCCAAGTCCATCCATGTCAGCGCAAATAGCAAAATTTTACTACTTTTATGGCTGAATAGTGTTCTACTATGCATGTATATACATATACATACACACACACACACCACATCTTCTTTATCCATTCATCTGTCAGTGGTCACTTAGGTTACTTCCTTATCTTAGCAATTATAAATAACACTGCTATGAACATTGGGGTGCATGTATCTTTTTGAATTAGTGTTTGTTTGTTTTTTTTAATATATACTCAGGAGTGGAATTGCTGGGTCATATGTTCTATTTTTAGTTTAGTTTTTTTTTTTTTTTTTTTGTGGTACATGGGCCTCTCACTGCTGTGGCCTCTCCCGTTGCGGAGCACAGGCTCTGGACGCGCAGGCTCAGCGGCCATGGCTCACGGGCCTAGCCGCTCCGCAGCATGTGTGATCCTCCCAGATCAGGGCATGAATCCGTGTCCCCTGCATCAGCAGGCGGATTCTCAACCACTGCGCCACCAGGGAAGCCCTATTTTTAGTTTTTTTGAGAAACCTCCATACTGTTTTCCCCAGTGGCTACACTAATTTACATTCCCAGCAACAATGTACAAGGGTTCCTTTTTCTCCACATCTTCACCAATGTTTATTATTTGTGTTCTTTTTGATGATAGCCATTCTGACAGGTGTGAGCTGATATCTCATTGTGGTTTTATCTTGCATCTCTGATTAACGATGTTGAGCATCTTTTCATGTGCCTGTTGGCCATCTGCATGTCCTCTTTGGAAAAATGTCTATTCAGTTCTCCTGCCCATTTCTTAATTGGGTTTAAAAACAAACAAACATGATTTTGGATAGTGGCACATGCTCTGTATGGACAACAGGAACAACGGAGAGAGTGATGGGAGCAGGGGTAGGGTTCAGGCTTGCTACAGTTGGGGGAAGCCTCTCCAAGAAGGTGACATTTGAGCTGAGACTGATAGGAAGGAGTGAGGCACAAAAAATTCTGGGAAGAACATTATGAGCACAAGGACAGCCAGTGCAAAGTCCCTGAGAATCCCTGGAGGAGAGTGGTTAAAGGCAGGTGGGGTCCTGTTATGCAGGGCCTTGTAGATCACAGTCAGCAAATCGCCACAGTGGACATTTAATTCTAATTGCAATGGGAAGCCATTGGAAGGTTTTAAGCAAGGGAATGGGATCATTCATTATTTGCTTGCTGCATCAGCTTATTCCCCTGCAGAAGGAAGGATTAGATCAGAGATTCTGAATCACCTCACATAGAAATATTTAAAGTAATACTTATCCAGGCCCAATCTTAGAGATTCTGATTTATAAGGCTTTTGAAAATTGGAATGTTGAGCCTTTCCTGGTGTTTCTGCTGTGCAACTTCTCCATATGATCCCCTTTTGCCTCAAGTGTTTACAAGTAGGGAAATTAAGATCATAGGTTATTAATGATATATTTCCCTGCTTGGATGGGAATGAAGCTTACAATTAAATAAATGCAAAAGAGTGGTTAAATTTAGAAAAGGTAGCAGAAACTTAAAACCACTACCATGTTTTGTTGAGTAACTGCTATATTTCAGGTACTGGGCTAGTGCTTTATGCACCTTATCACATCTATACCTTGTAAGAAGCATGTGAGACAGCAGATAAAGTCCCAGGTCCTATGGCCAGAATATGTTTGGCTGAGCCTCCAGGTGAGAATAGAATTTTTGCAAAGATGGGCCATCAGACAGGACTAGATGGTTCCTTACCCTTGCACACAGAGGGACCCATCATTTCCCCAATGGATTTAAGACTTATCTCATACATTCCTTAGCACTTATCAAATAGAAAAAAGTCTCTTTCTATTTTTAGATGATCTGAATTGATATTGGTGTATGGTTTTAGAATTTCCAAGCCCTAAACCTTGTAGATTTCATTTCCAAGGCTGAGCTGCCTTCATTAGTGGTAAGGGGGATTAGTATGTTCACCCAAAAATCCTTTAAAATTTTTAGTTTTTGTAATGCTCTTGGCCACTTCTTTAACATTTTTAATGGGGGAAGTATAGTGACTGAGCTCCCAAAGGCACAGAAGTCCCTGAAATACAGTTTCACTCTTCTTCCTGAATTGGCCCCAGGTAAAGAGCATCTTCTCCTTGGTTCTTAAAGATATCATTGCTAGGGCTTCCCTGGTGGCGCAGTGGTTGAGAGTCTGCCTGCCGATGCAGGGGACACGGGTTCGTGCCCCGGTCTGGGAGGATCCCACATGCCGCGGAGCGGCTGGGCCCGTGAGCCATGGCTGCTGAGCCTGCGCGTCCGGAGCCTGTGCTCCTCAACGGGAGAGGCCACAGCAGTGAGAGGCCCACGTACCGCAAAAAAAAAAAAAAAAAAAAGATATCGTTGCTAACTGTGAGACTCTGCTCTTGTGAGCTAAGTAAATGAAGGTTTCCAAATCACTTGCCAAAGAATTATTTCCTTGATTTTTCAATGTTGTCCCTTTTAGAGCCTCGATTTCAGTCCATCTTACATGGAAATTCTACCCCTGTTCCACCAGGTAGAACTTCTTGCTCCTCTTAGGTTACTTCCGGAGCTCTGCCCTTCATGCGCATCGACTCCAAAGTCCTTGCCATGGTCTTCGAGGCCCCGACCCATCTCTCTCTCCTTCCCCACTGCTCTGACCTGCCCAGTCCCCTCCAGGTCCAGGTCCAGCCACACTGTCTTCCTTGCTGTTCCTGGAAGATGTTAAGCTTCTTCCCTCCTTGGGACATTTGTACCTGTTGTTGCCTCTGCTTGGCATGCTCTTCCCTCTGATCTTTACCTGGCTGGCTCCTTCCCTTCATTCAGATCTCAGTTCCAACATCATCTTCTCAAAAAAACCTCTGCCCACATGAGCCAAACAACATCCTCACTGAAGGTGAGCAAACAATGATAAACTATTACTCTTTATCAGATTATTTTAATTTTTTTCCTCCATGGACATATCATTATGTAAAAATTATTCTGATTGTTTCTTATTTGCCTGTGTTCCTGCCCAAGAATGTAAGCTCCATGAGGGATGGAATTTTGCCATTTTTGTGCCCTGCTAATTTCCCCAGTGCCTAGAACAGTGCTGGGTTCAATAAACGTTTATTCAGAGAAAGAATCTAATGTAATTGTTTTCAAACTATTTCCCCCCCTCCACCCCCCGCCATGTTCTGTATCAAATGTTAGACAGAATGTCAAAATATAAAGCAAGTCAAAGTGAAGTGTCCCACCAGAGACAGTGGCAGGGCACCCCACACCCAGTTAGTGCAGTGTGCCCTCCTGCTTCATAGGGGCCAAGGAAGTGCTCTGTGGCCACTGAGGGATCCATGGAACTCAGTGTGAGAACCAGTGCTCAGCCCAACCCTTTGATTGTGCAGAAAGGAAAGCTAAGACTCAGGCAGGAGATGGGACTTGCCGAGGTTCGAACAGTAAATTCACGACCTAGAGAACACTGGAACCCTGGATTTTTTATTGCTATAGACCAGGACTTTCTATAGTGTTCTTCATTTCCTGACAGTGCTATTCACTTCATTCATCCATTTACTCATTTATTAAATGCATTTTAGGTCCTAGGCATCAAAAAGGGATTTAATTATTTAAGATTTAAGCCAAAGGGATGTCTTCAGATGATGCCACTTAGAGTTTCCAAGTCTCAAGCCCGGAGATCCTCATGTTTTTCGATCCAAACATATCAGAACAAAGTTTGCCAGAAAGTGGTCATGCACCATGCTCTGCGTTTCTTGTTAACCTCTGTGAATAACAAGATGCACATTCCATAAATGTGCAGTGGGTCCCTGCCATGTGAAAGACACGGGGACACAGAGGTGAAACAAGCAGAGTCCCTGCCCTCACAGGGCTCACCGTCCAGGGAAAGAGGCCAAATCAATGCAAATGACACAGCAGAGTGGGCAAGTGTTATGGGTGACCTAAGCCCCGCTAGGAAGAAAAGAGGGAAAAGCTGACCCAGTGGCACATGTGGAGTCAACAAAGGCTTCCTGAAAGAGGAGACATTTCATCTGGGTCCCAAACAATGAGTAAGAGTGAGCCAGAGGAGACTGAGGGAGGGGAGAGGGCTGAAGATGGGAAAAGGCTTTCCAGACCTTTGCAATATCCCGTGCAAAGCATTCAGTTACCAAGGAGCTTTTCAGGGAGCTTATAGTGGCTCAGAGTGGCCAAATGTTCTGGGAACAGAGTACACTGGGCACTTTGGGAAGAAAGACTGTGCACTTTCATTCTAACCCTTAGTTCTATCAATATTATATCAGAATTGATATGGCCGAGGACAATGATCCTTAGATCCAACTTTCAAATTAGTTTTACTCCTTCACATGATTGGCACCACCCAATAGCATCCTTTGAACCCCCAAAGCAAGGGCAAAAGCAACAAGACTGATAAGGTGGGGCTTTCTTGCTCCCTCTCTAAATGTAGAGGACGGTGAGGCCACTGGTGTGGAGGACTGGTCCTCTATGAGGAAGAGCAAAGGGATCCTCAGTCTGTGTGTGTGTGTGTGTGTATACATGCAAGTGTAAATGTGTGTGAGAATATATGTGTATGTGTGTGTGCAAGCATAGGGGACCAATGCGTGTGTGTGTGTTGTGTGTCTGCAACTGGACTGAGACTGAGGGAGGGCTGGGAGCTAACACAATGAAACAGTGATGAATATCTTTTCTGAGGTGTCACTTTGTTTCAGAAGCTAAGGGGTTAATACTGATTTCACAGAACAGTAGCTTTGTCTGGAGAAGCACCTGGCAGCTTATCTCACTCTCTGGAGGATTCCTGCTTCACTCTTGTAGGACCATTCTGAAGTCCAATTTATTACTTTTTCTTTATGGTTAGTGTTTCCTGTGCCCTGTCTAAAAGATCTTGCCTGCCCCAAGGTAGGGAAGATATGTTCCTTTACTTTCAGGTTTTATATTTAGGCCTATGACTTATTTCCAGTAATTCTCTGGTGCATGGTGTGCGTTACTATCTTTCATATACACATCTAGTTGTTACTGCATCATTTGTAGAAAAGACTTTCCTTTCCCCTTTAAGTTATTTGGCCCTTCATAAAAAATCAATAGAAGGTATAAATATAGGAGTATTTTGGACTCTATTCTATTCCATTGATCTATCTTTGTATCCTTGTCTTGATTACCATAGCTTTATCATAAGTCAAAATCAGAAAGGATAAATCCTCCAACTATTTTCTTTCAGAGGATTGCATTGAATATTCTAAGTCGTTTGCAATTCCTTATGCATTAGAATCAATCTATCAATTTCTATTTAAAAAAACCCATGGGATTTTAATTGGGATTATATTGGATTTATCAATCAATTATAGGGAGAAATGACATCTTTTTTTAATTAATTAATTTTATTTTATTTATTTTTGGTTGTGTTGGGTCTTTGTGGGCTTTCTTTAGTTGCGGCAAGCAGGGGCTACTCTTCCTTGCAGTACGCAGGCTTCTCATTGCGGTGGCTTCTCTCGTCGCGAAGCACGGGCTCTAGGCACACGGGCTTCAGTAGTTGTGGCACATGGGCTCAAGAACGCAGGCTCAGTAGTTGTGGCGCACGGGCTTAGTTGCTCTGCGGCATGTGGGATCTTCCCGGACCAGGGCTTGAACCCATGTCCCCTGCATTGGCAGGCGGATTCTTAACCACTGTGCCACCAGGGAAGTCCCTGACATCTTAATAATATTGAGTTTTATGATCCAAGAAGTGGTAATTCTCTCTACTTTTTAAGGTCTTCTAAACATTGTTTACTAGTTTTCAGTGTAGAGCAGAAGTTGGCGAACTTTTTTGGTAAAGGGCAAGATACTAAATATTTTAGACTCTGTGAGCCAACAGGCAAAATCAGATATTATATAAGTTCTCATATAACAAAAAAGAAAAGAAATTTCAACAAATTTTTATTGACAAAATTATAAATATTGAGTACAATTTTTTCTGTAATATAGGTCTACTAACGAGAAGAATGGAATTCTTTTTTTGAGGGATAACATTTCGCCTAACTGGAGTTCAGAGTTAGTATTCTGTATCATCAAATTCAATTGCAAATGTTCATCTGTGAATCCTGATCTGTAATGAGATTTTATGTATTTTATTTCTGAAAAATGTTTTAATCACACAGGTGGCACTGGGAATACCAACACCAAATTGTTAGCATATGACTATAATTGAACATATTCACCACTCACCACCTAGAAGACATTTAAAAATTTTACTCGATTCTTCTCTTGATATTTTCCTTTTAGCATGTCATTACAATGCAGATTAACCACTTTCAATTGAAATTTAGGGGGAATCTCCTCAACTGCCCACTTTAATGGATTTTGAAAATGAACATTTTGTTTGCACTTGCATTAGGGTGAAAAACAATGCTGGAACTGTAGTTTGAGCTCAGAAAATATGTATGTTGTAAACTTGCCTGAGAAGAGAGATTTTTCTTCTTGTTTTAAGTTTTGACAGCATGGGTTGCACCAAGCAGCTTGACATTATTTGTGACTCAAATAATGTTAGCTGTAGTCAAATGACTTTGTTGCAGGACATGATCCACAAATACATGCTATGTTGTCTTGTAATTTTCAGGTGAATTCAGTAAGAAACATGACAGAGTCTGCAGTAAAAGCTAATTTCCTGTCTTTCAAAGGTTGGTTAACAGTAGTTTAGGGAAGTTCTTCTCATTCAGAAAAATTTCAATCTCATCCCTGAGCTTAAAAAGGAAACTGCAATAAATGTTTACCACTACTAAGCCATCAGACTGCTATGTGGTAGGGCAAGTAAAGATACTCACTTTTATTGCTGACAAAAATTCATAGAACTAATATGAACTTCATTCACTCCCATATAAACTCACCATTAACACTACTGGTTTAATAACACATGAAAGATTTAAATATTTTCAGCAAAGTACCTACTGATGAATAACATAATGAATAAACCATTGGTCTCAAACACCTCACATTTTCACAACCTTTGTAAATTTGCACAACTAAGAGTTTTTCTTCACACACATTTTTACCACCATCAGTTGTAACACATCTTATCAGATCCCGCTTCAAGTTGTACTGAACTCGAGTTTTCTCAACCTCTTTGAAAATGTTCTTACCTGTAGTTTTTCCACAAAGACTATTCATAGAGGCTGATTCTTTAGTCATTTCAAATGGCAGTGACTTCTAGAATAAACAACAACTGAGCAGTATTGGTAACACCTGTCAACTCATCAACAGCCAAGGAAAATAGCTGAAATCATTTGCCTTTTTTTTTTAATTGACTATTGATGTTGCTCCCAATGTCCTCAGCTTTTCAAGCAACTCTTCTTGCCAAAAGGTTAATAGTCTTAATTAAGTTTATTTCCTCTGGACACATTTCTTTAGCTGCTGTAAACATGATTTAATTAACTCACCATGAGAGACCTTAAAGATGGCAGAGGAGTAACACATGGAGATCACCTTCCTCCCCACAAATACACCAGAAATACATCTACACGTGGAACTGCTCTTACAGAACACCCACTGAACGCTGACAGAAGACCTCAGACTTCCCAAAAGGCAAGAAACTCCCCACATACCTGGCTAGGGCAAAAGAAAAAAGAATAAACAGAGACAAAAGGATAGGGACGGGACCTGCACCAGTGGGAGGGAGCTGTGAAGGAGGAAAGGTTTCCACACACTAGGAAGACCCTTCACTGTTGGACACAGTGGGTGGCGGGGGAAGCTTTGGATTCACGGAGAAGAGCGCAGCAACAGGGGTGCGGACGGCAAAGCGGAGAGATTCCCCCACAGAGGATCGGTGCCGACCAGCACTCACCAGCCCGAGAGGCTTGTCTGCTCACCTGCCGGGGCGGGCGGGGGCTGGGAGCTGAGGCTTGGGCTTCGGAGGTCAGATCCCAGGGAGAGGACTGGGGTTGGCGGCGTGAACACAGCCTGAAGGGGCCTAGTGCACCACAGCTAGCCCTGAGGGAGTCCGGGAAAAAGCCTGGAGCTGCCGAAGAGGCAAGAGACAATTGTTTCCGGGTGCACAAGGAGAGAGGGTTCAGAGCACCGCCTAAACGAGCTTCAGAGATGGGCGTGAGCCACGGCTATCAGCGCAGACCCCGGAAACGGGCATGAGACGCTAAGGCTGCTGCTGCAGCCACCAAGAAGGCTGTGTGCGAGCACAGGTCACTATCCACACACCCCCTCCCGCGAGAATGTGCAGCCCGTCACTGCCAGGGTCCCGTGATCCAGGGACAACTTCCCCGGGACAACACACGGCGCGCCTCAGGCTGGTGCAACATCACGCCGGCCTCTGCCACCGCAGGCTCGCCCCGCATCCATACCCCTCCCTCCCCCACGCCTGAGTGAGCCAGAGCCCCCGGAGCAGCTGCTGCTTTAACCCCGTCCTGTCTGAGAGAAGAACAGATGCCCTCAGGGGACCTACACGCAGAGGCGAGGCCAAATCCAAAGCTGAACCCTGGGAGCTGTGCGAACAAAGAATAGAAAGGGAAATCTCTCCCAGGGCCTCAGGAGCAGCAGATTAAATCTCCACAATCAACTTGATGTACCTGCATCTGTGGAATACCTGAACAGACAACGAATCATCCCAAAATTGAGGTGGTGGACTTTGGGAGCAACTGTACACTTGGGGTTTGCTTCCTGCATCTAATTTGTTTCTGGTTTTATGATTATCTTAGTTTAGTATTTAGAGATTATAATCATTGGTAGATTTGTTTATTGATTTGGTTGCTCTTCCTCTTTTTTTATACATATATGTATTTTCTTTTCCTTTTTCTCTTTTTGTGAGTGTGTACGTGTATGCTTCTTTGTGTGATTTTCTCTGGATATATTTGCTTTTACCATTTGTCCTAGGTTTCTGTCTGTCCGTTTATTTTTTGGGTTTTTTTTAGTATAGTTTTTAGTGCTTGTTATCATTGGTGAATTTCTTTTTTGGATAGCCTGCTCTCTTCTTTCTTTCTTTTTTATTTATTACCTTTTAATTTTCTTATTTTTAATAATTTTTTTATTCTAATAACTTCATTTTACTTCATTTTAGTTTCTCTTTCATTCTTTTTTTCTCCCTTTTCTTCTGAGCTGTGTGACTGACAGGGTCTGGGTGCTCAGGCTGGGTGTCAGGCCTGTGTCTCTGAGGTCGGAGAGCCAAGTTCAGGACATTGGTCCACCAGAGACCTCCCAGCTCCAAGTAAAATCAAATGGCAAAAGCTCTCCCAGAGATCTCCATCTCAACACTAAGACCCAGCTCCACTCAATGACCAGCAAGCTACAGTGCTGGACACCCTATGCCAAACAACTAGCAAGACAGGAACACAATGCCACCCATTATCAGAGGGGCTGCCTAAAATCATAATAAGGTCACAGACACCGAAAACATACCACGGGACGTGGTTCTGCCCACCAGAAAGACAAGATCCATCCTCATCCACCAGAACACAGGCACCAGACCCCTCCACCAGGAAGCCTACACAACCCACTGAACCAACCTTAGCCACTGGAGACAGACACCAAAAACAACAGGAACTACGAACCTGCAGCCTGCGAGAAGGAGACCCCAAACACAGTAAGTAAAGCAAAATGAGAAGACAGAGAAATACACAGCAGATGAAGGAGCAAGGTCAAAACTCACCAAACCAAACAAATGAAGAGGAAATAGGCAGTCTACCTAAAAAAGAATTCAGAGTAATGAGAGTAAAGATGATCCAAAATCTTGGACATAGAATGAGGAAAATACAAGAAACGTTCAACAAGGACCTAGAAGAACTAAAGAGCAAACAAACAATGATGAACAACACAATACATGAAATTAAAAATTCTCTAGAAGGAATCAATAGCAGAATAACTGAGGCAGAAGAACGGATAAGTGACCTGGAAGATAAAATAGTCAAAATAACTACCACAGAGCACAAGAAAGAAAAAAGACTTGAGGACAGTCTCAGAGACCTCTGGGACAACATTAAATGCACCAACATTCGAATTATAGGGGTCCCAGAAGAAGAAGACAAAAAGAAAGGGACTGAGAAAATATTTGAAGAGATTATAGTTGGAAACTTCCCTAATATGAGAAAGGAAATAGTCAATCAAGTCCAGGAAGCGCAGAGAGTCCCATACAGGATAAATCCAAGGAGAAACACGCCAAGACACATATTAATCAAAGAATCAAAAATTCAATACAAAGAAAAATATGAAAAGCAGCAAGGGAAAAACAACAAATAACATACAAGGGAATCCCCGTAAGGTTAACAGCTGATCTTTCAGCAGAAACTCTGCTAGCCAGAAGGGAGTGGCAGGACATATTTAAAGTGATGAAAGGGAAAAACGTACAACCAAGATTACTCTACCCAGCAAGGATCTCATGCAGATTCAATGGAGAAATTAAAAGCTTTACAGACAAGCAAAAGCTAACTGAATTCAGCACCAGCAAACCAGCTTTACAACAAATGCTAAAAGAGCTTCTCTAGACAGGAAACACAAGAGAAGGAAAAGACGTACAATAACAAACCCAAAACAATTAAGAAAATGGTAATAGGAACATACATATCAAGAACTACCTTAAATGTAAATGGATTAAGTGCTCCAACCAAAAGACATAGACTGGCTGAGTGGATACAAAAACAAGACCCATATATATGCTTTCTACAAGAGACCCACTTCAGACCTAGGGACACATACAGACTGAAAGTGAGGGGATGGAAAAAGATATTCCATGCAAATGGAAATCAAAAGAAAGATGGAGTAGCAATTCTCATATCGGACAAAATAGACTTTAAAATAAAGACTATTGACACCCCTGGAAAGGATCGAAAAGCCGACCAGGTCATGAAGAAAGAAGGCAGCACAGCGAATTCCGCTCGCCCTTCGGGGGGAAGAAAGCTCAGCGGCAGTTTTTCAGAGAAGAAAAGAGGCAGGGGAGTGGGCGCGCGGGCTGAAGTGGCCAAGCGGTCCCTGCGGCCGCAGCCCCTACCCCAACGCTGGGTGGCGTGCGTGAGCCACCCTCCGTCCTTCCCAGTACCCCAAAGTAGCGCTGCAATAAACTACATTTCTCCCCCGGCTCGCGCGCTAAGCACCCTCGGGGGCTCGAAGGAACCAGGTGACAGCCTCTCCCCACCCTCGTCCCCTCCAGGCCGCCGCTCTCTGGCTCACCGCCGCCCCGATCCCCCTGCCCCCACCCTAGATTTTTTTTTTCTTTCTTTCTCCCAAACCTCCAAACAGGAAATAGCTTGAGTCACAATAATACACAGGAGCAGCGGCCGAGGCCACTCGCGCCCGCCCATTCGCTGGGCCGCCTCCAGCACTCCGGCTCCGCGAGGCGCCGCCGGCGACGCGCGCGGGGAGCGCAGTGAACACCAGCCCAGCAGCCGGCGCCGCCTCGGAGGCTCCCAGGCGCCGGTCAGAGCCGCCTTCGCCCTGCCCCCGACTCCGCCGACTGCGGCCGCCACCCGCCTCCAGGGTGCGAAGTACCACATTATTATCATCTCCCTGTGAGTGGGATTGGTACCCCAGCTGCACCTCCTGGCACAAGTGCTCCAGGAAACACAGACTAGTGCCGGTTGACAGCCTGCTTTACCAGGTCCTGGGTTCCCAACGTCTCCTGTGTGTCTTTTACGGGCGCGAGTCGCGGCTAAAAGCGCGGAGCCCAGAGACGGGCGTGGGACGCTGGGGCTGCTGCTGCCGCCGCCAAGAAGCCTGTGTGCGAGCGCAAGTCACTGTCCACACCGCCCTTCCGGGAGCCTGTTCAGGCCACCACTGCCGGGGTCCCGGGATCCAGGGGCGGCTTCCCTGGGAGAACGCACGGCGCGCCTCGGGCTAGTGCAACGTCACGCCGACCTCTGCCACTGCAGGCTCGCCCCGCACTCCGTGCCCCTCCCTCCCGCCCGGCCTGAGGGAGCCAGAGTCCCCGAAGAGGCTGCTCCTTTAACCCTGTCCTGTCTGAGCGAAGAACAGACGCCCTCCGGCGACCTACACGCAGAGGCGGGGCCAAATCCAAAGCTGAGACCCAGGTGCTGTGAGAACAAAGAAGAGAAAGGGAAACCTCTCTCAGCAGCCTCAGAAGCAGCGGATTAAAGCTCCACAATCAACTTGATGTACTCTGCATCTGTGGAATACATGAATAGACAACAAATCATCCCAAATTGAGGAGCCAGGAGTCAGTGCTGTGCCTCTGAGGTGGGAGAGCCAACTTCAGGACACTGGTCCACAAGAGACCTCCCAGCTCCACATAATATCGAACGGCGAAAATCTTCCAGAGATCTCCATCTCAACACCAGCACCCAGCTTCACTCAACGACCAGCAAGCTACAGTGCTGGACACCCTATGCCAAACAACTAGCAAGACAGGAACACAACGCCACCCATTAGCAGAGAGGTGGCCTAAAATCATAAAAAGTCCGCAGACACCCCAAAACACACCACCAGACGTGGACCTGCCCACCAGAAAGACAAGATCCAGCCTCATCCACCACAACACAGGCACTAGTCCCCACCACCAGGAAGCCTACACAACCCACTAAACCAACCTTAGCCACTGGGGACAGACACCAAAAACAACAGGAACTACGAACCTGCAGCCTGCAAAAAGGAGACCCCAAACACAGTAACATAAGCAAAATGAGAAGACAGAAAAACACACAGCAGGAGAAGGAGCAAGATAAAAACCCACCAGACCTAACAAATGAAGAGGTAATAGGCAGTCTACCTGAAAAAGAATTCAGAATAATGATGGTAAAGATGATCCAAGATTCTATTTCCCAGATCCATAATCTTGGAAATAGAATAGACAAAATGCAAGAAACAGTTAACAAGGACCTAGAAGAACTAAAGATGAATCAAGCATCGATTAAAAACACAATAAATGAAATAAAAAATACTCTAGATGGGATCAATAGCAGAATAACTGAGGCAGAAGAACGGATAAGTGAGGTGGAAGATAAAATAGAGGAAATAACTGCTGCAGAGCAAAATAAAGAAAAAAGAATGAAAAGAACAGAGGACAGTCTCAGAGACCTCTGGAACAACATTAAACGCACAAACATTCGAATTATAGGGGTTCCAGAAGAAGAAGAGAAAAAGAAAGGGACTGAGAAAATATTTGAAGAGATTATAGTTGAAAACTTCCCTAATATGGGAAAGGAAATAGTTAATCAAGTCCAGGAGGCACAGAGAGTCCCATACAGAATCAATCCAAGGAGAAATACGCCAAGACACATATTAATCAAACTGTCAAAAATTAAACACAAAGAAATCATATTAAAAGCAGCAAGGCAAAAACAACAAATAACACACAAGGGAATCCCCATCAGGATAACAGCTGATCTCTCAGCAGAAACTCTACAAGCCAGAAGGGAGTGGCAGGACATAATTAAAGTGATGAAAGAGAAAAACCTGCAACCAAGATTACTCTACCCAGCAAGGATCTCATTCAGATTTGATGGAGAAATTAAAACGTTTACAGACAAGCAAAAGCTGAGAGAGTTCAGCACCACCAAACCAGCTTTACAACAAATGCTAAAGGAACTTCTCTAGGCAAGAAACACAACAGAAGGAAAAGACCTACAATAACGAACCCAAAACAATTAAGAAAATGGGAATAGGAACATACATATCGATAATTACCTTAAATGTAAATGGACTAAATGCTCCCACCAAAAGACACAGATTGGCTGAATGGATACAAAAACAAGACCCATATATATGCTGTCTACAAGAGACCCACTTCAGACCTAGAGACACATATAGACTGAAAGTAAGGGGATGGAAAAAGATATTCCATGCAAATGGAAACCAAAAGAAAGCTGGAGTAGCAATTCTCATATCAGACAAAATAGACTTTAAAATAAAGACTACTAGAAGAGACAAAGAAGGACACTACATAATGATCAAGGGATCGATCCAAGAAGAAGATATAACAATTGTAAATATTTATGCACCAAACGTAGGAGCACCTCAATACATAAGGCAAATACTAACAGCCATAAAAGGAGAAATCGACAGTAACACAATCATAGTAGGGGACTTTAACACCCCACTTTCACCAATGGACAGATCATCCAAAATGAAAATAAATAAGGAAACACAAGCTTTAAATGATACATTAAACAAGATGGACTTAATTGATATTTATATGACATTCCATCCAAAAACAACAGAATACACATTTTTCTCAAGTGCTCATGGAACATTCTCCAGGATAGATCATATCTTGGGTCACAAATCAAGCCTTGGTAAATTTAAGAAAATTGAAATTGTATCAAGTATCTTTTCTGACCACAATGCTATGAGACTAGATATCAATTACAGGAAAAGAGCTGTAAAAAATACAAACACATGGAGGCTAAACAATACACTACTTAATAACGAAGTGATCACTGAAGAAATCAAAGAGGAAATTAAAAAATACCTAGAAACAAATGACAATGGAGATACGACGACCCAAAACCTATGGGATGCAGCAAAAGCAGTTCTAAGAGGGAAGTTTATAGCAATACAATCCCACCTTAAGAAACAGGAAACATCTCGAATAAACAACCTAACCTTGCACCTAAAGCAATTAGAGAAAGAAGAACAAAAGCATCCCAAAGTTAGCAGAAGGAAAGAAATCATAAAAATCAGATCAGAAATAAATGAAAAAGAAATGAAGGAAACGATAGCAAAGATCAATAAAACTAAAAGCTGGTTCTTTGAGAAAATAAACAAAATTGATAAACCATTAGCCAGACTCATCAAGAAAAAAAGGGAGAAGACTCAAATCAATAGAATTAGAAATGAAAAAGGAGAAGTAACAACTGACACTGCAGAAATACAAAAGATCATGAGAGATTATTACAAGCAACTCTATGCCAATAAAATGGACAACCTGGAAGAAATGGACAAATTCTTAGAAATGCACAACCTGCCAAGACTGAATCAGGAAGAAATAGAAAATATGAACAGACCAATCACAAGCACTGAAATTGAAACTGTGATTAAAAATCTTCCAACAAACAAAAGCCCAGGACCAGATGGCTTCACAGGCGAATTCTATCAAGCATTTAGAGAAGAGCTAACACCTATCCTCCTCAAACTCTTCCAAAATATAGCAGAGGGAGGAACACTCCCAAACTCATTCTACGAGGCCACCATCACCCTGATACCAAAACCAGACAAGGATGTCACAAAGAAAGAAAACTACAGGCCAATATCACTGATGAACATAGATGCAAAAATCCTCAACAAAATACTAGCAAACAGAATCCAACAGCACATTAAAAGGATCGTACACCATGATCAAGTGGGGTTTATTCCAGGAATGCAAGGATTCTTCAATATACGCAAATCAATCAACGTGATACACCATATTAACAAATTGAAGGAGAAAAACCATATGATCATCTCAATAGATGCAGAAAAAGCTTTTGACAAAATTCAACACCCATTTATGATAAAAACCCTGCAGAAAGTAGGCATAGAGGGAACTTTCCTCAACATAATAAAGGCCATATATGACAAACCCACAGCCAGCATCGTCCTCAATGGTGAAAAACTGAAACCATTTCCACTGAGATCAGGAACAAGACAAGGTTGCCCACTCTCACCACTCTTATTCAACATAGTTTTGGAAGTTTTAGCCACAGCAATCAGAGAAGAAAAGGAAATAAAAGGAATCCAAATCGGAAAAGAAGAAGTAAAGCTGTCACTGTTTGCAGATGACATGATACTATACATAGAGAATCCTAAAGATGCTACCAGACAACTACTAGAGCTAATCAATGAATTTGGTAAAGTTGCAGGATACAAAATTAATGCACAGAAATCTGTGGCATTCCTATATACTAATGATGAAAAATCTGAAAGTGAAATCAAGGAAACACTCCCATTTACCATTGCAACAAAAAGAATAAAATATCTAGGAATAAACCTACCTAAGGAGACAAAAGACCTGTATGCAGAAAATTATAAGACACTGATGAAAGAAATTAAAGATGATACAAATAGATGGAGAGATGTACCATGTTCTTGGATTGGAAGAATCAACATTGTGAAAATGACTCTACTACCCAAAGCAATCTACAGATTCAATGCAATCCCTATCAAACTACCACTGGCATTTTTCACAGAACTAGAACAAAAAATTTCACAATTTGTATGGAAACACAAAAGACCCCGAATAGCCAAAGCAATCTTGAGAACGAAAAATGGAGCTGGAGGAATCAGGCTCCCTGACTTCAGACTATACTACAAAGCTACAGTAATCAAGACAGTATGGTACTGGCACAAAAACAGAAAGATAGATCAATGGAACAGGATAGAAAGCCCAGAGATAAACCCACGGACATATGGTCACCTTATCTTTGATAAAGGAGGCAGGAATGTACAGTGGAGAAAGGACAGTCTCTTCAATAAGTGGTGCTGGGAAAACTGGACAGGGACATGTAAAAGTATGAGATTAGATCACTCCCTAACACCATACACAAAAATAAGCTCAAAATGGATAAAAGACCTAAATGTAAGGCCAGACACTATCAAACTCTTAGAGGAAAACATAGGCAGAACACTCTATGACATAAATCACAGCAAGATCCTTTTTGACCCACCTCCTAGAGAAATGGAAATAAAGACAAAAATAAACACATGGGACCTAATGAAACTTAAAAGCTTTTGCACAGCAAAGGAAACCATAAACAAGACCAAAAGACAACCCTCAGAATGGGAGAAAATATTTGCAAATGAAGCAACTGACAAAGGATTAATCTCCAAAATTTATAAGCAGCTCATGCAGCTCAATAACAAAAAAACAAACAACCCAATCCAAAAATGGGCAGAAGACCTAAATAGACATTTCTCCACAGAAGATATACAGACTGCCAACAAACACATGAAAGGATGCTCAACATCTTTACTCATTAGAGAAATGGAAATCAAAACTACAATGAGATATCATCTCACACCAGTCAGAATGGCCATCATCAAAAAATCTAGAAACAATAAATGCTGGAGAGGGTGTGGAAAAAAGGGAACCCTCTTGCACTGCTGGTGGGAATGTGAATTGGTACAGCCACTATGGAGAACGGTATGGAGGTTCCTTAAAAAACTACAAATAGAACTACCATATGACCCAGCAATCCCACTACTGGGCATATACCCTGAGAAAACCATAATTCAAAAAGAGACATGTACCAAAATGTTCATAGCAGCCCTATTTACAATAGCCCGGAGATGGAAACAACCTAAGTGTCCATCATCGGATGAATGGGTAAAGAAGATGTGGCACATATATACAATGGAATATTACTCAGCCATAAAAAGAAATGAAATTGAGCTATTTGTAATGAGGTGGATGGACCTAGAGTCTGTCATACAGAGTGAAGTAAGTCAGAAAGAGAAAGACAAATACTGTATGCTGACACATATATATGGAATTTAAGAAAAAAAAAATGTCATGAAGAACATAGGGGTAAGACAGAAATAAAGACACAGACCTACTTGAGAATGGACTTGAGGATATGGGGAGGGGGAAGGGTAAGCTGTGACAAAGCGAAAGAGAGGCATGGACATATATACACTACCAAACGTAAGGTAGATAGATAGTGGGAAGCAGCCGCAGAGCACAGGGAGATCAGCTGGGTGCTTTGTGACTGCCTGGAGGGGTGGGATGGGGAGGGTGGGAGGGAGGGAGATGCATGAGGGAAGGGATATGGGAACAGATGTATATGTATGACTGATTCACTTTGTTATAAAGCAGAAACTAATAAAAAAAAATGTGAAAAAATAAATAAATAAAAATAAAATAAAATAAAATAAAGACTATTACAAGAGACAAAGAAGGACCCTACATAATGATCAAGGGATCAATCCAAGAAGAAGATATAACAATTGTAAATATTTATGGACCCAACCTAGGAGTACTTCAATACATAAGACAAACGCTAACAGCCATAATCGGGGAAATCAACAGTAACAGAATCATAGTAGGGGACTTTAACACCCCACTTTCACCAATGGACAGATCACCCAAAATGAAAATAAATAAGGAAACACAAGCTTTAAATGATACATTAAACAAGATGGACTTAATTGATATTTATAGGACATTCCATCCAGGAACAACAGAATACACTTTCTTCTCAAGTGCTCATGGAACATTCTCCAGGATAGATCATATCATGGGTCACAAATCAAGCCTCAGTAAATTTAAAAAAACTGAAATCATATCAAGTATCTTTTCCGACCACAACGCTATGAGACTAGGTATCAATTACAGGAAAAAAATCTGTAAAAAATACAAACACATGGAGGCTAAACAATACACTACTAAATAACCAAGAGATCACTGAAGAAATCAAAGAGGAAATCAAAAAATACCTAGAAACAAAGGACAATGAAAACACGATGATCCAAAACCTATGGGATGCAGCAAAAGCAGTTCTAAGAGGGAAGTTTATAGCAATACAATCCTACCTCCAGAAACATCTCAAATAAACAACCTAACCTTACACCTAAAGCAATTAGAGAAAGAAGAACAAAAAAAACCTAAAGTTAACAGAGAAAAGAAGTCATAAAGATCAGATCAGAAATAAATGTAAAAGAAATGAGGGAAACAATAGCAAAGATCAATAAAACTAAAAGCTGGTTCTTTGAGAAGGTAAACAAAATTCATAAACCATTAGCCAGACTCATCAAGAAAACAAGGGAAAAGACTCAAATCAATAGAATTGGAAAAAGGAGAAGTAACAACTGACACTGCAGAAATACAAAGGATCATGAGAGATTACTACAAGCAACTATATGCCAATGAAATGGACAACCAGGAAGAAATGGACAAATTCTTAGAAAAGCACAACATTCTGAGAGTGAACCAGGAAGAAATAGAAAAAATAAACAGACCAATCACAAGCACTGAAATTGAGATTGTGATTAAAAATCTTCCAACAAACAAAATCCCAGGACCAGATGGCTTCACAGGCAATTCTATCAAACACTTAGAAAAGAGCTAACACCTATCCTTCTCAAACTCTTCCAAAACATAGCAGAAGGAGGAACATTCCCAAACTCATTCTACAAGGCCACCATCACTCTGATACCAAAACCAGACAAAGATGTCACAAAGAAAGAAAACTATAGGCCAATATCACTGATAAACATAGATGCAAAAATCCTAAACAGGGCTTCCCTGGTGGCGCAGTGGTTGAGAGTCCGCCTGCCGATGCAGGGGACACGGGTTCATGCCCCGGTCTGGGAAGATCCCACATGCCACAGAGCAGCTAGGCCCGTGAGCCATGGCCGCTGAGCCTGCGCGTCCGGAGCCTGTGCTCCGCAAGGGGAGAGGCCACAACAGTGAGAGGCCCGCCTACCGAAAAAAAAAAAAAATCCTCAACAAAATACTAGCAAACAGAATCCAACAGCACATTAAAAGGATCATACAACATGGTCAAGTGGGGTTTATCCCAGGAATGCAAGGATTCTTCAATATATGCAAATCAATCAACATGATAAACCATATTAACAAATTGAAGGAGAAAAACCATATGATTATCTCAATAGATGCAGAAAAAGCTTTTGACAAAATTCAACACCCATTTATGATAAAAACAATCCAGAAAGTAGGCATACAGGGAACTTACCTCACCATATTAAAGGCCATATTTGACAAACCCACAGCCAACATCGTTCTCAGTGGTGAAAAACTGAAACCATTTCCTCTAAGATCAGGAACAAGACAAGGATGTCCCCTCTCACCACTGTTATTCAACATAGTTTTGGAGGTTTTAGCCACAGCAATCAGAGAAGAAAAAGAAATAAATGGAATCCAAATCAGAAAAGAAGAAGTAAAGCTGTCACTGTTTGCAGATGACATGATACTATACATAGAGAATCCTAAAGTTGCTACCAGAAAACTACGAGAGCTAATCAATGAATCTGGTAAGGTAGCAGGATACAAAATTAATGCACAGAAATTTCTTGCATTCCTATACACTAATGATGAAAAATCTGAAAGGGAAATTAAGGAAACACTCTCATTTACCATTGCAACATAAAGAATAAAATACCTAGGAAAAAACCTACCTAAGGTGGCAAAAGACCTGTACAGAGAAAACTATAAAACTCTGATGAAAGAAATCAAAGATGACACAAACATAAGGAGAGATATACCACGTTTGTGGATTCGAAGAATCAATATTGTGAAAATGACTATACTACCTAAAGCAATCTACAGATTCAATGCAATCCTTATCAAACTATCAATGGCATTTTTGGCAGAACTAGAACAAAAAATTTCACAATTTGTGTGAAAACACAAAAGAGCCTGAATAGCCAAAGCAATCTTGAGAACGAAAAACGGAGCTGGAGGAATCAGGCTCGTGGACTTCAGACTATAGTACAAAGCGACAGTAATCAAGACAGTATGTATGGTACTGGCACAAGAACAGAAATATAGATCAATGGAACAGGACAGAAAGCCCATAGATAAACCCACACACATATGGTCACCTTATTTTTGATAAAGGAGGCAAGAATATACAGTGGAGATAAGACAGCCTCTTCAATAAGTGGTGCTGCACAAACTGGACAGCTACATGTAAAAGAATGAAATTAGAACACTCCCTAACACCATACACAAAAATCCACTCAAAATGGATTAAAGAATGAAATTAGAACACTCCCTAACACCATACACAAAAATCCACTCAAAATGGATTAAAGACCTAAATGTAAAGCCAGACACTATACAACTTTTAGAGGAAACCATAAGCAGAACGCTCTATGACATAAATCACAGTAAGATCCTTTTGGACCCACCTCCTAGAGAAATGGAAATAAAAACAAAAATAAACAAATGGGACCTAATAAAACTTAAGATCTTTTGCACAGAAAAGGAAACTATAAACAAGACGAAAAGACAACCCTCAGAATGGGAGAAAATATTTGCAAATGAAGCAACTGACAAAGGATTCATCTCCAAAATATACAAGCAGCTCATGCAGCTCAATATCAAAAAAAGAAACAACCCAGTCCAAAAGTGGGCAGAAGACCTAAATAGACATTTCTCCAAAGAAGATATACAGATTGCCAACAAACACATGAAAGGATGCTCAACATCACTAACCATTAGAGAAATGCAAATCAAATCTACAGTGAGGTATCACCTCACACCAGTCAGAATGGCCATCATCAAAAAATCTACAAACAGTAAATGCTGGAGAGGGTGTGGAGAAAAGGGAACCCTCTTGCACTGCTGGTGGGAATGTAAATTGATACAGCCACTCTGGAGAAGAGTATGGAGGTTCCTTAAAGAACTAAAAATAGAACTACCATACAACCCAGCAATCCCACTACTGGGCATATACCCTGAGAAAACAATAATTCAAAAAGAGTCTTGTACCACAATGTTCATTGCAGCTCTATTTACAATAGCCAGGACATGGAAGCAACCTAAGTGTCCATCGACACATGAATGGATAAACAAGATGTGGCACATATATGCAATGGAATATTACTCCGCCATAAAAAGAAACGAAATTGAGTTATCTGCAGTGAGGTGGATGGACCTAGAGTCTATCATACAGAGTGAAGTAAGTCAGAAAGAGAAAAACAAATACTGTATGCTAACATATATATATGGAATCTAAAAAGAAAAAAAAATGGTCTGAAGAACTTAGGGGCAGCACAGGAATAAAGACACAGACATAGAGAACAGACTTGAGGACACAGGAAGGGGAAGGGTAAGCTGGGACGAAGTGAGAGAGTGGCATGGACATATATACACTACCAAATGTAAAATCGATAGCTAGTGGGAGGCAGCCGCATAGCACAGGGAGATCAGCTCAGTGGTTTGTGACCACCTCGAGGGATGGGAGAAAGACGCAAGAGGGAGGAGATATGGGGATATATGTATATGTATAGCTGATTCACTTTGTTATAAAGCAGAAACTAACACACCATTGTAAAGCAATTGTTCTCCAATAAAGATGTTTAAAAAAAAATAAGCTACAAGGATATATTGTACAACACAGGGAATATAGCCAACATTTTATAATAACTATAAATGGAGTATAACCTTTAAAAATTGTGAATCACTCTACTGTACACCTGTAACTTACATAATATTGTACATCAACTATACTTCAATTTTAAAAAATCATGTTTGTTTGTTTTTATTGCCTCTCTCCACCCCCACTAGAATGTAAGTGCCTTGAGAGCTGAGACCCTGCCTATTTGTTAATGGTTATAGCCTAATGCGTATAGAACAATGCCTGGAACAAGTAAGCACTCAACAAATATTGGGTGAATGAAGAACTGAATGCACTTGCCTCCTAAAATGCACAGTCAAGCCCATCATCAAGTCCTTTCTGTATATATGTTGTAAATTTCAGGAAAATTTCCCTCCTGAAAGTCACTGAGATATTTTAACAAGAGATTGGAAATCCTAATTACTCAGTTCACACAATGCTTAGTGAAGCTGCTTTCAATTTTTTCAATTGAGAACCTTTTTTTCTCTTGACCTTGCTGATTTAATAACCTTACATTCTGAGAATTTAGAATAAAAAGGGCAAAAAGCACCTCGATAGCACTCTTTTTAGCCAAAACAGCTGGATTTAATCCTATGTATCCACATTTCTCATGGCTGTATTTATAGCACAAGGTGATGAATTCCCTGCTCCCATAACTTGAAAGCAATAATTTCACTGTGGGCCTCAGATCATCTCCAAGACATACTACATATGCATATTGCATAGTGCAAATTCAGCAATTTGCTGAAGTACAGCTATCAACATGTGGTTGCAACATGTTAATAGCAGAGCCCTATATTTAAATGAAACATAAGATGCTTTGAAAACAAGGCAGTCACTGGGCAAGATCCCAAACTTCTTTGGTTATTGCCCACAAACACAAAATCAGCAAGTCTGATCGTGTGGGGCTCTGCCAGTCATTCCACCAGGAGAGCAGGTGTGATGCTGCTGGACCCGTGGGGCAGGGGGTGGTCTCAGCCCACGCTTCCTTTAAGAGTGTGAGCTGAAGGTAGCTCCATCATTTAAAGGTATAGATATGCACTGTCCATAAAACATGCCCAGTAAGTGGAGGACAGTGCTGCTCAAGTAAAGGGGCAGTGGCTCTACCGGAGATAAAACTGGCTGTTCAGTGCTTAATGAGAGTTTCTCTCCAGAGCCACGCCTTCTGAATGGATTTTCACAGGCTGACTTTAAAATCTCACCCTGGTTAGGATTGGATTCTACTATACAACAGATAAAGCAGAGTGGCTCTGATGAAGTGACATGGGAGAAACTCCAAGAGCCTCCCCCTCCCTGATGCAGCTTCCCCTGACTCTCTTCGTCTCTCTAGAGACCAAGTCCTGGGCCATCGGTTGAATGCAGGTAAGGAGTGGCTGCCACTGTTGAGTCTGCCCGACATCAATGACTAAACAGGCCTGACCTGTGGTGAGAGCTCAATAAAGGTGTGCCAACCTGCTGAGGTGGGGCTGAGGATGCATTTGGCAGGACATGTCGAGACAAAAGGAACAGGCATTTCGGTTTTGGGACCAATGGGAAAAATACAGAAACAGGGAGAAGAATTGGCTATTTAGGGAAGAAGATGAGTTTACCGGGGAGAGAGAGTGACACAGAGCAGCAATGGTGGATAAGATCGAAGTGGCTGGTGGAACTGGGTGTGGCACTCCTTGATTCGGGGCTTTGTTGGGGGAGTTATGAGAGTCAAGGCAAGATGGTGCTTCCAGGAGATTCCCTTCTTCTAGTGAGCTCTCTGCCCTGACAGCTTACTGCTGTTTTCCTTTTTAAACAGCATTTTATTTATCTCTGGCTCAAAGGGAGCAGAGAAGAATGAAAAAAATGAAAAAGAAGAGTTATTTTAATAAATATTTGTTGAGTATCTACTATATGCCAGATATTAGTGGAAGTACTGGAAACACCATAGTGAGCAGGACAGATAACATCTGTGGTCTCATGGAGATAATATTCTAGTGGGGGAAACTGGTAACAAAGCAGCCACTACAAGGAGAACTAAAAATGGTGATGGATGGAATCAGGAGTGATTGAGTGGGCAGAAAGGAACCGATTAGAGTTGATCAAACGGGAGACAATTCCAGGCACAGAGAATAACTAGTGCAAAGACTTTAAGTGTGATGAGCTTGAAGTGTTCAAGGAGCCAAGAGAAAGCCAGGGTAGCCCTAGAAGAATGAGGAGGAGGGAGGCAATGCAGTGGGAGATAGGGTCAAAGAGGAAGGTAGGGGCCAGATCATGTAGGGCCCTGTATAAGGAAAAAGAGTTGGGGTTTAATCTACAGGCAGTTGGAATCCATTAACAGTAAACAAGGTAGTGACATAATCTGAGTTATATTTTCAAAGAGCAATCTGTCTGCAATTTAGAGAAGAGATGATAGAGGTGCAAGAGTAGGAGAAAAAGGGCACCAGTTAGGAGATTGTTTGGATGATCCAAGGCAAGAGAAAATGGAGCCATAGTCTATAGATGTAGATTCAAGAGAAGTGGATTCTTTTGGATCACGTTTTTCCAATAGATCTCACATGACTTAACACTGGATTGGATGTGGGCGTTGAAAGGAAGAGAGAAGTCAAGGTTACCTTAACACCTAGTTTTCTGGGCTTTAGCATCTGGGTGGCTGTTGCTGCCATTTTCTAGAGTCAACACATGGAGGAATGGCCTTGGCTGTGGGGAGAGTCCAGAGTTATATTCCACTGTGTACGTTTGGGGACGCTTACTGAACAGCCAGGTGGAGGTGGCAGACAAGCAATGGGCAATATGAATCTACAGTCCCAGGGAGAAAGCAACACCAGTCTATATGTCAGGGAGCCATCAGCACAGAGATAGTTTTTAAGCCATAGGGCTAAATGAGGTCACCTAGAGAGACTCATATAGATATAGACGGAGAAAGAAGCCCAAGACTACTCTGAGACATCCCAAGATTTAAAGGTTGAGTGAAAGAGAAGGCAAAAGAAACAGAAGTGTCAGCCAGTCAGGTAGGGAAAAAGCCAGGAGAGTGAGAGGTCACAGAAGCCAAGGGAATAGAGCGTTTCAAGAAGGGACACTCTGGGAGACCACACAACGTAAAACCCAAGAAATGACCACCACTGGATCTGACATGAAGATGGTTGGTACACTTGAAAAGCAGTGTCTCAATGTGGTGGTGGTAATCTGTTTCAGTTGTCTGTCACTAAGTAACAGATCACCAAGTACTTAAAAAGAACTTGAAAAGAACAATTTATTATTTCTCACCATTCTGTGGGTTGACTGGCAGTTCCTCTCTTCCATGTAGTTATCGGGTGGTGAGCTGGAATGATTACAGTCATCTGCAATCAGTCAAGCTGGAACATCCAGCATGGATGGAATTTAATGCTGGCAGTCAGCTGGGAGCTCCACTTGGGCTATGGACCAAACTGACTACATGTGGCCTCTCCATGTAGCTTAGGCTTCTCACGGCATCTCAGTTCTGAGAAGGAGTGTCGCAAGAGGGACCAGACCATGAGACCCACCCAGGCAGAAAATGCAGGGATTCTGATGAGCTAGCTTCAGAAGTCACGAAGCACTGCTTCTACAATGTCCTACTAATCAAAGTAAGCCCAGAATCAAGGGGAGGGGAAATAGTCTTCACCTTTCAATAGAAGGTTAGCAAAGAAACTGTGGCCATCTTTAATCTTCCACAGGACCATAGCCTGATGGAAGTGAGAGGAGAATTTGAGGTAAGGAAGGGGAGAGAGAAACCACAAACAACTCAAAATTACCTGCACTCAAGTTCACGAACTTGGCTTAAAAAAAAAAAAAGAAAAAAAGGCAAGGCCTTCATTATGACCCTACTAGTAATTCTGCTAAGTTTTTCAATTTTACAAACCTACCAAAACTAAGAAGTATAAAATTAGGTAGGGATAAAATATAAAACAGCAAAAGTGCTAGGAGAAAATAGGGATAAAGTCATATGAAGATAAAGCTGGCGACCTTCCTATAAACTCTGACAATAGGAGCCATAAAGTGAAAGACATTTTGACTAGATGAATATTTTATATTTCTATTCATCAAAAACTAGAATTTAAAAAATCAACCAAAAACTAGGAAATTTATTAGTAACATCACTATTTAAATAATTCTTGCAAATCAAGAAGAAAAACAAACACCCCAATGGAAAATGGGCAAAGGATACATATATACAAAAGAAGAAAATAAAATAGCCAATAAACAGATTAATAAAACATTTCAACTTCATTGGCAATCAGAGAATGCAAAATAAAATGCTGAGATGGCATTTTTTGAAAATCTCATGGGCAATTTCTTTTATGTGAACACCACAATAGGCAAGGTTCGTGGGAAAAGGCACTTCCATACATTGCCAGAGAAAGTATGGAGAGAAATTCAGCAAATACTTATCAAGAATCCAGCTGCATAAGATGTATTGCTGCTCTACAAACACAGACCATTGTTCTTCGGCATCATCCGACCTTTGCCAGACCCCCTCCACCTCTCTGGGTTTCCTGACTCCAGCACTCTTCATTGCAGGAAAATCCTATTCGTCACTCTAAATCCAGCTTAGATGTTAATTCTTCCAGCAGACCTTCCTTAAACCCACTCCGCTCCGAGATAGGAGCAATCCCACCTTGTGCCTTTCTCCAGTCTGTGTTGCTGTCACACTGTAATATCCACCTTTTAGCTGGGTGATCTTCAGCAAGTCACTTAAATGACTCTCAATTTCTGTCTCTGGAAATGAAGGCGATAATATCTATGCTGCAGGGCTTTTGGAAGGATTAAGAGACTCTCAATTTATTGGTACATACACAGTGAAAGACTTTATTTTTCAAATTCCTGCTCCTTTTATACTCTGTCCAGCTTTCCCTTCCCTTTGGATAATGAGCCTCCTTAAATATGGTTCACTTCTGTTCTACTACTTCTCAGTCACTGTAAATTTTTTTTTTTTTTTTTTTTTTTTGTGGTACGCGGGCCTCTCACTGTTGTGGCCTCTCCTGTTGCGGAGCACAGGCTCCAGACGTGCAGGCTCCGCGGCCGGCCATGGCTCAGGGGCCCAGCCACTCCGCGGCATGTGGGATCTTCCCGGACCGGGGCACGAACCCGTGTCCCCTGCATCGGCAGGCAGACTCTCAACCACTGCGCTACCAGGGAAGCCCAGTCACCGTAAATATTAAACATGGTCTAGTTTCTATTTTTACAGCCTGGTCCATCTGTTTTTGAAGCCATCTCCTAAAAGTTCTCTTCCTGGGCCCCAGTCCAGGTTGTGCTTGTGGCTTCAGTAGCCTGGGGCAGGAGTTGGATGCGGTACATACTCTGCTCTTCCTTCTTCCCTGGCTTTCTTCCTCTGCTGGGGTGGGAAGGAGGGAGAAAAAGGTTGATGTTTATTCTCACCCAACTATTGGTGGGGGAGTGGCTGTTCTCTTCTCTTCTTCATTGCTCATAACTCTTGTTCCCTTTTGTGAGCAAACCCACAGGGATCTTTCGAGATGAAGGTGGGTGACTTTCTTTTTGGTGACCCTTCTTTTTGGCTGTCTCTGCTTCTCAGTCTGATTCTGGAAGTGCTGGCTGTTTCTCTCTAGGGGCCAGTGTGCAAATGCAGGCTCTCTGGTACAGGCTGTTAGGAGTTCTTTGCGGGGGTCTCTCTGGGGACTGCTCTCTACCCAGGCCCCTGGCTGGGAGGCCCAGCTGAGGCTTGACATCTTCCTCTTCTTTCAACCCTCCCACCCCCGGGTAAGTCCATCCTACAGCCCCTGTGGGCAGAGGCCCCTTCCCCTATCAGTGGTCCACCTAGAGGAATCAGCAGGAAGGTTTAAGCCCCAGGCACCTTTCTGAGGTTCACTCCCCACAAGAGAGAATCCCCTACCGTTACAGTTAGAATGCAGCTCACCCACACTTCCTCTCTCCGATCCACCAACTCTCACCTACCCCTTTCTCTACAACCAACAGCATCAGCCTTAGAGTTCTAAGTTCTATACAGGTCCAGACGTTCAAAGATTTCAGAAGTGAAATAAACTGCCCTCCCAACTTTGAGAGGAGGGTGAGGGGAAAGATGCTGGGCTTTCCCAGTATTTTAGGAAGGAGAGGAACAAGTCAAATGGCCTTCCATGACAAGGGGAAGAGGAAGGAGAGCTGAGAGTACACAGAATCAAGATTCCCCTCCCAGTACCTCTCCTGACTCTATGCCCCATCCCTTCACTTCTCACTGATGAAGGCCATCAGACTTGCTCTGCTCTGGCACCTGGAAGCACACGGGAAGTCCTTCACCAAGAACTGAACTTTCTTGAAACGAGGTTTGGAGGAATCTAGCAACTCAACAGGGTGCTATCTCTACTGCAAACCCAATGTTACCTGGCAACTTCCAGTGACATGAAAATATGCTGTTTCAGACCAATGGTTCCTTCTGGTTCCTTCAGAAAGAGAAAGCAAGTACCGAGCACAGTGTTAGCGTATGATCATTAACACCAGCAGTTATTGTCCTTGTCTTGACTGGGGACTCTTCAGAAAAGAGACTATAGGTTGTTAAATTCATTTCAGTTCACTCTAACAATTATCAGTTCAAGACCTTATGTACCCTAGACACATGGCTAGCCATGACCTCCAGGGGCTTATGCCCTAGTGTGGGACATAACAAGGAACCAGATGATTCGGGAAAGAGTGAAGGGAGCATCACAGGCAAGTTTCCCAGCAGAAGGGACCATGAGCTAGTCCTCCCAGCCTGAATAAGAGTTAGCCTGGCAAAGAGAGTTTTAAGTAGAGGAGAGAGCCCAGCCAAAGGCCTAGAGGTACAAGGCAGGCTGATGTGTTTGGGAAACTGACAGGGATTCAATCTGACTGAGAGAAGAGCACCGGGGTGAGAGGCGGAGACTGAGGCCACAAAGAAAGATGAGGCTGAAGAAGTAGATGGGACCAGGGGTGAGAAGCACTGTGGGCCATGCCAATGACTGTGGACTTTCTCTAGGAGTCCTAGGGAGCCATGAATAGGCTTGCAACAGGGGTAGAACCTGATATGATTTCCAGCTTGGGAAGATTATCCTGGCTGCACTCAGGAGAAAGAATTGGTTAGGAAAAAGAGTACAGTCAGGAAGATCTATTTGGAGGCTAGTGGCCTGGACTAAAGTATCATCAGAGAGACGAAGAAAAGCATGAAGACCAGAGACATGCAGAAGGCGCATTCAGCAGCCTTTGACCATGGATAGAATGTAGTGATTGGAGGAGAAGAATATGCAAGTATGATGCCCAGGTTCTGGCTGGAGCAACTGAAGCAGAGTAGTGCCACTTTCAAAGCTAGATGGTGCCAGGGGTAAAACATGTTTGGCTCAGGGAATAACAAGGTGGTGTATTTAATATCATATATTATTGATATACCACTCACAACAACCCTGTAAGACAGATAACACTCTTCCCATCTCATACATGGAGACACTAACAGTCCGTGAGGCGAAAAGTCATCAAGTCAGGAGGATGTGGAGCTGGGACAGAACTCCCCTTGACTGTAGGAGCCCCCAGGAACAAGGGATCCCCAACAGGCCAAATGGCCAAGATCACCTTGGGGCTGGCCGTCATTAACATCACCCTGGAAGCTCGCACTTCCTCTTCAGGGGAACAAAGGAAGAAAATCTAAGAGAGATCACCCGGAGTCATTTCTGTCCAGCTCAAATTCCCCACCAGACTGGGTTGGGGCCTGGACTTTCTTTATCTCCACCACACAATTTGCCAGCCCTTCACCCACAGTTAAAACGGTCCCTGTACGTAGGGAGGAAACATCAGGCAAAAGGTAGCATTTCCTCTTATGGGAGAATTGTCCCCACCTACTCCCTAGCCTCGCCTTGCACACCCATGGTTCCTTGGTCACTGTGGTCTTGGTGTCACAGCAATGTTCACTCCCCTTGCTTCTTCAGGCAAGCATGCCAAAAAGAAGTAACACGCCACCACAATTATTAAACCACTTCTCTCTGCTCAGTGCTGGGCTTAGATCAACTAATGCTCTCTGATGTCTGTAACTTCTGGAGTTGTGGAGTTTGCAGGCCTCAACCTTCTCCCTTTCTCAGCAAATGCAGTGAACTACCAGACCTGTATCAAACACCTACCATATGCCAGTCATCGTGCCTGGCACAATGGAAAGCTCAAGGATAAAGAAGACTCATTATTGGCCAGGGCACTTTTGTCTACAGAACCCAAATTAAAGTCATAAATTCAAAAGATGGGGAAACCAAACATTTTTGAGCACCCACTATACTCCAGATATTATATTAGTGCTTTCCATGAGGTATCTCATTCAATCCTCACAACAAGCCATGAAATAGAAATTATTTTACATATTTTATATACAGTGGGAGAGAAACTCAGTGTAGCAAAGACTGACAAACCTTGAGGAAACTCATTTCTCTTTTACCTGTTCATACATGTAGACTACATTTCCCAAAATCCCTTGCAGGTATGGCTATGGGTATGAGTCCTGACCAACAGGAACTCTGGTCCACAAAAACTCTGTGTGATCCTTCATTTTCCCTCATGTCTATGTCACAGCCAGAAGAATCCTGGAAGTCACATGTTGAAGATGACAGAGACACTTTGGGTCTGATTCCTGGAATCTTTGCATGGTTAGTGAGAAAATTCTATTGTCATAAGCCACCAAAGTTCAGGGGTTTATCCATACTGTAGCTAACATTTGTTAATGAATACAAAAGATTTCAAAGACATCAGATTACCTGCACAAAGTCAACCAACTTGTTAGTGGCAGAAAACAGATTTAAATTTAGGTTTACCTTAAATTCAGGTTTACCTTAAATTCAGGTTTACCAAAGCCACATATTTTACCTATGGTTCGGGTGGTCTGGAGAGGTTTCCTGAAAGAGGTATAACTTCATCATGGCCATAGCAAATAAGGATGATTTAAAAAGACAGAAAGAAGGGTGGCAAAGGGTCAGAGAAAGGAGGCTATAAAGTATTCTTAAGGAATACGAATGGAGTAAAGGTTCTACAATGGAAAATTACAGGAGGGAAAATTGGAAATGTAGACTGAGCTGTAACCATCAGAATAAATTAGGCTACACTGCATTAACAAACAGAATCAAAATCTCAATGGCTTAACACAACCAGAGTTTATTTCTGGTTCACACTACATGTTCAGTGTGGATCTGCAGGCGTCTGACATGCATCACTTCTGGTCATATTTCTTTGGTCAAAGAAAGTAATATCACCACATTTAAACTCAAAGTTAGAGGAAATATAATTCCACCATACACCCAGAAAGCAAAGATCTGGAAATATTTGATAAATAGCACTAATGGCTACTAAAAAATAAGAAGGTCCTAGATATCAAAGTAGAGAAATATATGTTCCTTTGGGAAATATTTTTATTAGAGGATTAACCATGTAAGTTTTATCAGAAGCAGGAATTCTTATTTTTGCCAGATATGGAGCAGAATTATAGACAGAAAGACTGGATAGAGCTTATAGAAAGGTAGTTTGGATATGGATATGTACTGGGAATTTTAGGAATGTGTATATATCTTTTTCCCTTCAAATTCCTTCTTTTTTTTTTTTTTTTGCGTTACGCGGGCCTCTCGCTGCTGTGGCCTCTCCCGTTGCAAAGCACAGGCTCCAGACGCACAGGCTCAGCAGCCATGGCTCACGGGCCCAGCCGCTCCAGGGCATGCGGGATCTTTCCGGACCAGGGAACGAACCCACGTCCCCTGCATCGGCAGGCGGACTCCCAACCACTGCGCCACCAGGGAAGCCCCCAAATTCCTTCTTTATACAAGAATTGCACCCAGGGATGCAAGGATTCTTCAATGTATGCAAATCAAGCAATGTGATACACCATATTAACAAACTGAAGAACAAAAACCACATGATGATCTCAATAGATGCAGAAAAGGCTTTTGACAAAATTCAACACCAATTTATGATCAAAAACTCTCCAGAAAGTGGGCACAGAGGGAACCTACCTCAACATAATAAAGGCTATATATGACAAACCCACAGCAAACATCATTCTCAATGGTGAAAAACTGAAAGCATTTCCTCTAAGATCAGGAACAAGACAAGGGTGTCCAACCTTGCCACTATTATTCAACATAGTCTTGGAAGTCCTAGCCATGGCAATCAAAGAAAAAGAAATAAAAGGAATCCACATTGGAAAAGAAGAAGTAAAACTGTCACTGTTTGCAGATGACATGATACTATACATAGAAAATCCTAAAGATGCCACATGAAAACTACTAGAGCTAATCAATAGATTTACTAAAGTTGCAGGATACAAAACTAACACACAGAAATCTTTTGCATTCCTATACACTAATAATGAAAGATCAGAAAGAGAAATTAAGGAAACCATCCCATTTACCATTGCAACAAAAAGAATAAAATACCTAGGAATAAACCTACCTAAGGTGGCAAAAGACCTGTACACAGAAAACTATAAAACACTGATGAAAGAAATCAAAGATGACACAAACAGATGGAGCGATACCACGTTCTTGGATTCGAAGAATCAATATTGTGAAAATGACTATACTACCTAAAGCAATCTATAGATTCAGTGCAATCCCTATCAAATTACCAATGGCATTTTTCACAGAACTAGAACAGAAAATTTTACAATTTGTATAGAAACACAAAAGACCCTGAATAGTCAAAGCCATCTTGAGAAATAAAAGCAGAGCTGGAGGAATCAGGCTCCCTGACTTCAGACTATACTACAAAGCTACAGTAATCAAGACAGTATGGTACTGGCACAAAAACAGAAATATAGACCAATGGAACAGGATAGAAAGCTCAGAGATAAACCCACACACCTATGGTCACCTGATCTATGACAAAGGAGGCAAGAATATACAATGGAGTGCTTCCCTGGTGGCGCAGTGGTTGGGAGTCTGCCTGCTAATGCAGGGGACACGGGTTCGAGCCCTGGTCTGGGGGGATCCCACATGCCGCAGAGCGACTGGGCCCGTGAGCCACAACTACTGAGCCTGCGCGTCTGGAGCCTGTGCTCCACAACGGGAGAGGTCGCAATAGTGAGAGGCCCGTGCGCCGCGATGAAGAGTGGCCCCCGCTTGCCACAACTAGAGAAAGCCCTCGCATAGAAATGAAGACCCAACACAACAAAAAATAAATTAATTAATAAACTCCTACCCCCAACATCTTCAAAAAAAAAAAAGAGTTACAGGAGCTGAGACAATCAGAGGTGCATCCCCCCACCAAAAAAAACAGAATATACAATGGAGAAAAGACAGCCTCTTCAATAAGTGGTGCTGGGAAAACTGGACAGCAACAATGTAAAAGAATGAAATTAGAACTCCCTAACACCATACACAAAAATAAACTCAAAGTGGATTAAAGACCTGAATGTAAGGCCAGATACTATAAAATTCTTAGAGGAAAACATAGGCAGAACACTCTCTGACATAAATCGCAGCAAGATCTTCTTTGACCCACCTCCCAGAGTAATGAAAATAAAAACAAAAGTAAACAAATGGGACCTAATGAAACTTAAAAGCTTTTTCACAGCAAAGGAAACCATAAATAAGATGAAAAGACGACCCTCAGAATGGGAGGAAATATTTGCAAATGAAGCAACTGGCCAAGGATTAATATCCAAAATTTACAAGCAGCTCATGCAGCTCAATATCAAAAAACAAACAACCCAATCCAAAAATGGGCGGAAGACCTAAATAGACATTTCTCCAAAGAAGACATACAGATGGCCAACAAACGCATGAAAAGATGCTCAACATCACTAATCATTAAAGAAATGCAAATCAAAACTACAATGAGGTATCACCTCACACCGGTCAGAATGGCCATCACCAAAAAAATCTACAAACAAATGCTAGAGAAGTTGTGGAGAAAAGGCAACCCTCTTGCACTGTTGGTGGGAAAGAAAACTGATATAGCCACTATTGAGAACAGTATGGAGGTTCCTTAAAAAACTAAAAATAGAACAACTGTATCACCCAGCATTCACACTACTGGGCATATACCCAGAGAAAACCATAATTCAAAAAGACACATCCACCTCAATGTTCACTGCAGCACTATTTACAATAGCCAGGACATGGAAGCAACCTAAATGTCCATCAACAGAGGAATGGATAGAGAAGATATGGTACATATATACAATGGAACACTACTCAGCCATAAAAAGGAACGAGATTGGGTCATTTGTAGAGATATGGATGGACTTAGAGACTGTCATACAGAGTGAAGTAGGTCAGAAAGAGAAAAGTAGATATCACATATTAACACATATATGTGGAATCTAGAAAAATGGTATAGATGATCTTATTTGCAAAGTAGAAATAGAGACACAGCCTTAGAGAACAAACGTATGGACACCAAGGGGGAAACAGGGGGTGGGTGGGATGAATTGGGAGATTGTGACTGACATATATACACTATTGATACTATGTATAAAATAGATAAATAATGAGAAGCTACTGTATAGCACAGGGAACTCTACTCAATGCTCTGTGGTGACCTAAATGGGAAGGAAATCCAAAAAAGAGGGGATATATGTATATGTATAGCTGATTCACTTTGCTGTAGAGTAGAAACTAACACAACATTGTAAAGCAACTATACTCCAATAAAAATTAATTTTAAAAAAGCTATAAAAAAAAAAAGAATTGCATGATATTTAAGTCTTTGATTCTGGACTCAGACAAATCCAGACTCCGCCCCCTACCAAGTAGGTCATATTGAAGAAGTTACCTGGCCTATCTTAGGCTTTCTCATCTGTAAGATGAGAATGATAGTAACTGCTATCTTATTAACTTGTTTGAGATTAAATATGATTTAATACATGTAAAATTCCTTAGTAAACTCTTTTAAAAAATATTAGCCACTGCTAAACACTCACAAATTCACAAAGGTATACACATTCTTCGTAGCACTGTTTGTAACAGTAGAAAATTTGAAATTCTCTTTTGTTCCATCAATGTAAAAATTATCACATGTGCAGAGAGACAGAGAAGAAGAAAGAATACCAAATTGTTATTTTTTTAATAAGATAGAATCATATATATTGATCTGGAAAGATATACATATTTTATTCTGGAATTGTGGAAGTGGGAAAAGCAAGTTGCAGAACACAATGCATAGCTTGGTTTCAAGTGTGTGTGTATATATACAAGTCACGATAAGTATATTAAGTCATGATAAGTCCTATAAAATATTTTAAAGATTATGTCATAGCGATTGGTTGGGATGGGATGCTATTTTAAATTGGGTGATCAGAAAGGACCTCTCAGAGCAGAGCTGTGAATGACAAAAAATTATGTATAAAAAAGAAATCACAACCCAGCACCCAGATATTGGTATGTAATACTATTCTCCAATAAAAAAACAAAACAAAAAACAGGGCTCCTTGGAGAAATGGCTGATTCTCCAATGGCAGAAAATAGAGAGGATGAGTCTACAGCACCTTGTAGTGCCAGAAAGTAAGAAAATGCTCAAGAAACAAAAGAATGGAGGCATGCCCCAGGGACATAGGAGCTGACTAAAAGAGCTCCTAAGGACCAAAGTTGGAACAATTTAGCAACGAAATAAGTAAGGTAGTATTGGATTCACCCCAAAGTATAAACTAATATTTATGAGTCCATACTGATATAAATAAATGAGTGAGTAAATAAACAAATGCAGGAGGATAGACAAATCTCCCATGATAAGAAATTCCAAGTAATTTATGTAGATATTCTGTCCTCAAGGAAGTGAAGCATAACTCCATAACTCTTTGAGTTTGGGCTGAGCAAAACGACTTCCTTCCTGAGAGCAGAGTATGGAAAAGTGGGGGGAATGGTTAACTTTACAGGAGAGAAATCTGACAAGCATTATCTCAGCCAAGAGATCAAGCTTAGCATCATCAGTGATAAGTCACGTCGATAGCAGGTATCCTTGACATGATATGATGAGAAGCGCACTTCACCTCTGTGGTCTTCCTCCCAAAACCTATAACCTCAGGCTAATTATAGAAAAACATCAGACAAACCCCAGTTGAAGGACAACCTATTAAAAAAAACCTGCCCTCAAAATTATCTAGATCATCAAAACCAAGGAAAGTCAGAAACTGTCACAGTCCAGAGGAGTCTTAAAAAAACAACACCAAAAACCCCCCCAAAAACCCACTAAATGTAACGTGGTATCGTGAATGGGATCCTTGAACAAGGAAAAGTCCTTGGGGGAAAACTGAGGAATTTAAATACATTACAGACTTTACTTAATATTGTTTCAATACTGCTTCATCAGTTGCGACAAATGTACCATACTAATGTAAGACGTTAACAACCAGGGAAACTGTACTATCTTTGCTACTTTTCTATAAATCTTAAATGACTCTAAAATAAATACTTTATTTTTTATTGAATTGATGTCTATGAACAGAAGAAATAAACTGTGGTGTATTCACGCAATGGAATACTATTCAACAATTAAAAGGAAAAGATTAGTAATAGATGTTATAACACAGTTGTATCTTAAGGATATTGTACTAAGTAAAAGAAGCCAAACACAAAAAAAGTACATACTGTATGATTCCATTTACAGGGCATTCTAGTATACGCAAAAATAACCTATGGCAATAGATGTGAAAACAGTGGTTATTTGGGGATTACCAATAAGGTGAGAATTGACTAGGAAGAGACATGAGGAAATTTTCTGGGTTGACGGAAATGTTTGGTGTCTTGATTATGTTCATCAAAATTGCTTGAATGGTATACTTAAGATCTGAATTTAAAATATATATTAAATATGGGACTTCCCTGGTGGCGCAGTGGTTGAGAATCCGCCTGCCAATGCAGGGGACATGGATTTGATCCCTGGTCCAGGAAGATCCCACATGCCTCAGAGCAACTAAGCCTGTGTGCCACAACTACTGAGCCTGCACTCTAGAGCCCGCGAGCCACAACTACTGAGCCCGCATGCTGTAATTACTGAAGCCCACGTGCCTAGAGCCCGTGCTCTGCAACAAAAGAAGCCACCACAATGAGAAGCCCACGCACCGCAATGAAGAGTAGCCCCCGCTCGCCGCAACTAGAGAAAGCCCACACGCAGCAACGAAGACCCAACGCAGCCTAAATAAATAAATAAACAAATATAAATAAAATTCAATTAAAAATATAAATATAAAACATATATTAAATATATGTATTATAAATACATCTAAAATATATAAAAATGATTTAAAATGTAAAGTATATAAAATCAATTTTAAATATACATTAAGTTGTGGAAGGAAGGAAGAAAGAAAGTGAGGGAGGGAGAGAGGGAAAAGATGTTTTAGAAGCCTAGGACATTTGGATTACAAGAAAAATTAAAATCGTGTTTAATTAATTCACTTAGAGAAAAGCACTTGTTTTTAACCTTCCAGACACAAACACAACAAAAATGGGATCATACTGCTCATGTTAGTTTGTGGTCATTTTCTAAATTAACAATATAGTTTGTAATTTGTCCTTCAATAACACGGCACCTACTGGAATACAACGGCATTGTACAGCACAATTATATTGTATAACCTTGTAGAGACACGTGGCAAAACCTGCTAGCTCTCTCACTAGGGATTATTCCAAGGGGCACTTAGGAAGGAATAGTCTTAAAGAAATTGATGACTAGATCATCTCTGTCCATTTGGATACTTTCCTAAAACTGACCTGCCTGAGAATACATCTTTGGTCAAGGTAAGGCTTTGGGCTTATCTTCTGGGTTCCCACTTTCCCTTTCAAAGTCACTTTTTTCTCTCTGTACAATAGAAAGACACAATTTTCATGCAACCTGAATATGATGATGATGATGGTGGTGATGATGATGATGCAGGTTGTCAAAAGGGATAATTCAAAATGTAGGTGTCGACTTTGAAAAATCAAGCTAAGAAGTGGATAACAAATTCCTTCACAAGTCAGGTGGTTTCCAATTTTTGTTTTCAACAAAATTGAAGGAGTGAGTAGTCAACTGAGAGATGATTAAAAATAATATTTGATGGTAGACTACTGTGTGATTTTTCACATTCCCTCAAAAAGAGTTCAAGGAATTGAGAGACACTGCTATAAAATAATTCCTTCCATTTCCATTTATTTATTTATTTATGGAACAAGGTTTTTCGGTGCTTGAATCTAGGAAAATAAAATCAGAAATATAATTGATGGTTATGCTTATACTTCCTATCACTAGTAACCATACACAGACACATAAATTAGTTTTTTAAAAGCCTCATCCCTCTCATTAAGAGATACCTTTTTGTTTCACATTTGCCAAAATATATGCTATGCTTACATTATTTTAATCAACTGTATAGTATCAATAATTATAATGATAATTTGAAGAAAAAATTTAATACTTTAGAGTCCTGTAGCCACTTTAAATTAAAATTTCCATTTCTATAAATATTATTGTGGCTGAGAGGTATGATAAAGTGATCAATAAAAAAAAGTTCAAGCAGGAAAATATATATTAGAAAAAAATCTGTAGAGGAAGCAGAATGAGAAAAGGAATGACAGAAAATTTCCAGCTGTTTAAAACCTTGTTTATTTATTTTTTAGATGGAGGATGGTGGTTATTGTATTGCAATGGTATTTATATTCCATTGGATGTATCTTAAAAGGTGACACGTTATAAAGCAGAAACTAACGTAACACTGTAAAGCATTTATACTCCAATAAAGATGTTTAAAAAACAAAGGTGACACAAGAGTTTTATTTTTTATGTCAATATTTACAATAGGCCAGAAATTCTATCCTTCATATTCATATATGCCTGTGATAAAAAATAAAAATAAAAAGTTTCAGAGACAATCTAAAAGTGTACAAGGTAGTCTATAATTTTTCAAAATTCTTTTAAAGGATATGTGAGCAAAAATGTTTGAAGACCTTAGGGCTACCCAATACACATCCATTCTTTCTTCCTTTTATTCCTTATACCAGAACTGCTGGCAATGTGCCCAGCTGAAAATCCACACTTCCAAGTCTCTTTGCAGATAAATACAGACAGGTGACTAAATGCCGGCTAATGACATGCTCACTTTTGCCATTTCTGCCGTCCACATGGGGTGTGAATACAATGGCAGGAGCTCCAGCAACCACTTTTGGCCATGCACTAAGAACAGCAGTACTGAAAGACAGAAGGAAATTGGGTTCTAGAGGACTTTGTCACTCCTCCCTACCAACCACAAACTCCCTACCTCCAGGTTTCTTTTAGGAGAGAAAAATAAATCCATACATCTCTAAGTCACTATTATTTGGGGGTTTCTGTTATACAAAGCCAAATATAATCCTGCTTGGTAGAGTGGCTATAGCATGTTTCATATAATCAATCAATTATCAAACATTCAGGTTTTTTCAGATTACGCTATTTATTATAAACCATACTGTGATCCTTATAAGATGTACCTTCAGATACATGCATAGTCATTTTTCTAGGAGACAGTCTAAAAAGTAAATTCTGGGTCAAGAATGTCTTGATACATATTCAATTTTTTTTCTTTACAAAGGTTAACTTACACTCACATCAATAGTATACAAGGGACTTCACTGGTGGCACAGTGGTTAGGAATCCGCCTGCCAATGCAAGGGACAAGGGTTCGAATCCTGGTCCAGGAAGATCCCACATGCCACGGAGCAGCTAAGCCTGTGAGCCACTACTGAGCCTGTGTGACACAACTACTGAGGCCCAAGCACCTAGACCCCGTGCTCCGCAACAGGAGAAGCCACTGCAATGAGAAGCCCATGCACTGCAACAAAGGGTAGCCCTCGCTCGCCGCAACTAGAGAAAGCCCACACGCAGCAATGAAGACCCAACGCAGCCAAAAATAAATAAATAAATTTATTTTTAAAAATAGTATATGAGACTACAAGAACTCCACATACCTTCATCATCATTGGGTAGTCTTTTCTCTTAAATATTGCAATTTGATAGAAAGGAAAAAGGTTTATTTGTACTGTTTGTTAACTAATAAAGTTAAGTTCTTTTCCTGTGGCATTTCCTAATGGCATTCTTTTTTATTATTATTTTTAAAAATTAAGAAAAAGAGCTAAAAGTATTTTTGCTCCAGATTAAGTTAAGGTTGGAGAACTAGAGGCAAGGCTACCTCTGGGGTATCTGTTGAAATAAAGTTCCATGGCAACAAGGAAGTTGTCTGTCTTATACCGTGTTCTGTGTCTGGCACATAGTAGGCACTCATTAAAGAATTGTTGGATGTATGAAAGCCACAATCTTACTATGTGACTTTGAGCAGTTAATTTCCTGCTCTGGGACTCATTTTCCTGATTAATAACCTAACGGGATTGGATGAGTCTCTGACATGGTCTTTTCCAAGTCAAACAACTTTTTATTCGAAGAGAGTCAGATCCAAGCAATGCCTATTGAGTATCAAGTGGGAAATACTACCTTCCTTTGGGGCTATTTCTATTCGTCAGAAAGACCAGAGGCACAAGGGGATAAAATAAATAGAAAAGGAGAATTTTAACATTCTTTTCTGTTCTTCTTCTTCCACATTACTAGAAAACAAAAGCATTACAAAGGCAGTGGGAAACACCAGGAATATCTCTCTTCTCCTGAAATCATCCTCTCAGGACTGGGAGTAGACCCTAACTCTAGTCTAATGTCTATATCCTCTCATTCTGTTTGAGCCCAGACTTTGAAGTCAGAGAGGCCTGGGTTTGACTGAGCAAGTATGGGTAAATGAGAGATAATGATACCAGGTATCAGGTATCAATTGAGATAAGGTATATACCCTGTACACAGAAGGGGCTCAATCAGTGGTAATTCCCGTGGTGGTACCCAGTCCCAAGTACCAAGTAGCCAAGCGGTGGTGGCAGTGGTTTTTTCCTAGAAAAGCCCTCACGGTGTACTTGGTCATGGTTTTGGCTACATTCATTTTGGATTCTTGCTCTCTGGCCCTCCTGGAGAGTCTGAGAGTTTCCAAAAACCCTTTCAAAAATTCCTTTGCTATTTAAATGAGCCAGAGTGGATTCTTCTGTCTGGAACGCAGAACCAGGACTGTAATAGCTTCTGTCAGCCACCACGTTTTATAAATCATTTAGTCTAAGTCCCAAAAGAAGAGTTTTATTGGAAAGAAGCTTTAGTCTACCCATACAGCTCAGCTCCTATCCTTGACTTCATCGAATATGGATTGAAATTCTGCCCTAGTCAACTTGTGTGTAAATTGTCTCCTCAGCTCAACAGAAACCCCTTAGAAACAGAGGCAGCCTGTTGAAGCCCAGTGGAAAATGACCAGAGGAATGAGCGGGGATGAGGAAATAAGGCCTGAGTCCACCACTGGAAACCCATGTAGCCCAAGGCACATCCTTTCAATACTGTGGGCCTTGGTTCCCCAGTCCGTGAAATGGGAAGATAGCATCTAGCCCAGGGAACTGATAAGAGATCAAAAGGACAAATAGATATGAAGACCCCCTGTCAACTGAAGACCTAAGGGGCACTTTAAATAGTGTCTTTTTCCATCTACCTCCCATGAAAGGCAGGGACTGGATCAGACTTTCCTCTTTCTGGACCCTTAGCTTGGTGATCAGGTCTCTCAGACCAGGGGCAGGGCCAAAACATGAGTCACATCGCCCTCTGGTGGATTTAAAGGGAAAGGGTATGGTTTTCAAACGGGTGACAAAGCTACAAAAACAGAACTCACAGAATCCTAAAATTCCAGAAGTGAAAGGGCTCTTTGAGACCATTTAATCTAACATCCTCATTTAAATATGGGACACTAATAAAGGGCGAAGAGGAAAAGTGACTTTCCTGAGGTCATACCAAGAACAAAGGTCAGAGCCAGGGCCAGATCCCAGCCCCTAATGACCATCCAGAGCAGAGGTCATCCTCTCTGACATGAAACACAGAAACCCTCAGTGGTCAGTGTCCACATGACCTTGAACCCTCGGCACAGCTCAGCTATGCTGTCAGCAAGTAGTGCTTTAGCTGAACTCTGACCAAGATTGGGTAATTTCCCCACCCAGTTATACTGTCAAAAAGTTTTACTTCTTTTTAAAACCTACCATGTCAATGTTTTGATTTCGATACAAACAAACCAAGCTCTAACTATGGCAACTTCTTAGAAACTTAGAAAATATTCTCAAGCATGACTGGATAACTCTAAGAGAAAAGAACAGCAGAATGTCTGATTTCTCCATGAACTAGAGAAACCCTTTTTTTCAGACACCAATCTCTCCCACAGGTGATTGTCTATGAAGATAGAAGAGTCCAGAGGAATTGAATGCAAATCACCTTCACATCAACACAACTGCCAACCTGAGTTGGACTTATATAAGACGCCACATTCTAATGGTGCCCAATTAGTCATCGTAATAAATGCTAAAAGAAGTGGGTCGTGTTGGGTCTTTGCAATGGAGAGAAAATTTCCCATTCAAGGCAATTCTTAGAAGTCTTATTTTTAGCCTCTAAATCCCTTTGGAACCTGAACCGGCCACAGGGAAGACTTCATTCAAGGTAGGGCTCAAATAAGCCACCTGAGTTCTGTCCCCAGAGAGAGCAGGTGGGACTTTGAGTGAGTCACCCTCCCCCCAGCTCTCTCATGGGTAGCAGGGGGCCATCCAGTAGGTCCTGCCAGCCTTGCAGGGTTACTGAGAGGATCTAGTGGACTTCATCCCAGATCACACATTTTAATCCCCCACATGGAAGAGCCTGAGTATTCGTACCATGTCTAGACAGGATCTGAAGCTTAGCCTGATTCAACCCACTATTTATTATTTTTACTCAACAATAACAATATCTGGTACTGAGTGATTACAGTAACACTATTCTAAGAGGTTCGCATGGCTTAACCCAGCTCCCACCAAAACTCTGTACAGAAGGCACTAATCATCCCCATTTTCGAGACAGAAAAATTGAGGCTCACAGAGGTTAAGTAACTCATCCAAGATCAAACAGCTAATAAGTGAAAGAGTCAGAATTTGAAGTCAAGTCCACCTGACTTCATAGTCCATTCTCTTAAATCCAACCCCACTCGGAAGATTATCTTTACCATCCATTAGCTAAATCCTAGTAGGGAATGGGACTTCAATCCAGAATTGAAGGTCAAAAATCACAAAAGGTTCTGTTTCAGTTTGAGCCCAGTGTCCTCCCAAAGACACCTCTAAACTGAATTTTCATGCTCATTCTAAGCATTTTTGTCCTCACTATGCTTCCTTCTAGCAACATAAGTATATATCTATAATAACAGCCAGATAGGAAGTGACACCACGTTGGGAGCCCATTAGGTGTTCCCTCCTTCTGAAGGCAATATGAAATTTTTAGGAAGAATAAAGGCTTTGGAGTAAGACAGGCCTGGATTTCAGACCCAACTCTGCCATCTCTGCTACCTGCTTGTCCTTGGATATTTACAGTGGTCCCCCCTTATCCATGGCGGATACGTTCCAAGACCCCAGTGGATGCCTGAAACCACTGGCAGTACTGAACCTTTTTTCTGTTCATGTCTTCCACCCACAAATTTAATGCCTTTTCCATCTTGACTAAGTACTTATCACACACTGTGGCCGTAACTTCTGCAGTCTGAGGTGCTACAGCGAACCTAGCACAAATTTCTTTTTCCTTCTTCACAATTTCACAGGTAAGATTCTGTCTTACCATAGATCTTAGCAATGTCAGCATCTGATTTTTTTTTTCTTTGTTAAGTCAGGAACTTTCTCCTTTTCACCTATAGGAAGCACTTTACGGTTTCTCTTTGGCAGATCCAAATTGCCAGCATTACTCCTCTTGTGCTTTGAGCCATTATTAAGTAAAATAAGGGTTCCTTGAACACAAGCACTGTGATACCATGACAGTCAATCTGATAACCAAGGGGTGCTACTAACTGACTAACAGACGGGAATGAGAATGGCTGGACAAAGGGATGATTCACATCCTGGGCAGATTCACGTCCTGGGCAGGTCAAGGCAGACAGCTCAAGTTTTTATCACATTGAAGTCTAAAATTTATGAATTGTTTACTTCTGGAATTTTCCATTTAACATTTTTGGATCATGGCTGACCATGGGTAACTGAAACCGTTGAAAGCAAAACCACAGATAAAGTGGGGAATTACTGTATTCCCTCCGGGCCTCATTCTCATCTTGGAAAATGTGGATAATAATATCAACATTATACTGTTGTTTTGGGAATTAGTTCAAACTCATCCGTGAATACCTAGCAGTGTCTGGCAGGCACACAGTAAGCATACAAAACATAGTGGCAATTAGCAGACAATCAGCCTGCATTCAGAGACTTATTTTCTTCCTATGCCAACCCCAGCAGCAAGAGGTGATGGTGGACATCTGGGTAGGAGGATGCACACCTGTGACCTGCAGCATCACGCAGTGAGATGTGCATTCGCTTTAGATTGATTCCCAGTTCTGCAATGTTAAGCAGATTGCTTAATTTTGCTGAGACTCAGTTTTCTTCCCCATAAACAGAGGCAATAAATTCTCATTATATTTTATGTATCTTCATGATACTTACCATCCAGTCAGGAAACCAGGGTACAGACATAAAAATAAAAGGAAGATTAGAGCATCTCAAATAAAAAATGTTAAAAGTCCTTCAATGATGTAAGCTACTGAGTTAAATTTTCTGAACTACCTTTATTTATTTTAAGAAATGAGATATTTATAAGAAATACTAATAATACAATAAAATATCAGCCCTCTGGATGTCCTAAAACTGGGGTGTTATAGTTAAGATAGTTTGTTTCAAACAAAAGAAATCCATTTTTTTAATTTTAATCAAATAGAGTAGAATTATTTTCAAGCATATCTTACATTTCTACACATTCTTTAAATTTTTTTAATTGTAAAAGCATCATAAATACACAAGAGAGATTCTTGCAATATACAAAGAGGTGTGCACAAGAATGTTCAAAACAAGATTGTTTATAACAGAAAACTGTAAAGAATTCAAATGTCTACCAACTGAGAATGATTAAATTTATAGAGCATCGATACAATAAAAAACTATATAGCAAGAAAAAATGAAATTAAAGCTATAAGCAGCATGGATGAGTCCTCAAAGCATAATAATATTGAATGAAAAGAACCAACTCATGGAACAATGCATGTAAGCGTAATACCACTTTTATAAAATTCAAAGCAAGCAATCCTAAATTAGATAATGTTTAGGGATATATAGAGAAGTAGTGAAGCCATATTTTTTAAAAAAAATTTTTTTTTATTTTATAGTAGTGATTACTGCTGAGAAATATGTGAAGGAATAGGATTAGGGAGCAATATATGGATCAATTCAATAGTTTTGGGAAAGTTCCCTGCTGGGTGGTAGGGTCGCCTATTTGAATATGATTTTTCTTAATTTACTATATTTATAGCTATAATTATAGATACACACATGCATATGCATAATATTATATATAACAATGTTACATAATAACACTTCTAAACCCCACGCTATTCAATATTGGGCCAGAAATTTGATTCCCTTGCTCCTGATCCTGTACTGTTAATGTTTTAGGAAATTTTTCTTATGTCTATTCTATGAGTAGATTGTACTTCTCAGTTACTTATTAAAAAAGATGTCCACTAAGGATCTGAGAGTAAGGCTGTAAAGTTAATTACAGGAAGAAAGCAATCCACAAAGGCAACTCTGTATCCATCCCTCAAAGGTCAAGTGATAGAGGGTGGAGAATGGAATAGCACTGGATACCAGGGATGACATATCAATACTCAGATGGAGGATATGAGTTAACACCTATTCCAGGGCTATCAGGACTAGTTTATTTCCACAGGCCACGACTGGACAGAACTGCATTCCCAGAGAGTTCAGTGCACTCTCCTGTGCTATAAGCAGGTCAAAGAAAAGTCACTGAATTCGTTTGCCCAGGCTGCCATAAAAAAAAAAAAAAAAAAAAAAGTACTACAAAAGCAACATAGACTGGGTGCCTTAAACAACATAAATTTATTTTCTTACAATCCTGGAGCCTAAAAGTCAAAAAAAAAAAAAAAAGGTGTTGGCAGAGTTGTTTCTTCTAAAGGCCTTTCTGCTTGGCTTGGAGATTACTGTCTTCACACTGTGTCTTTACATGGCCTTCCTCTGTATGTTTGTGTCCTAATCTCTTTATAAGGAAACAAGTCCTATTGGATTAGGGTCCACTTCAATGACCTCAATTAACCTTAATTACCTCTTTAAATGTCCTATCTCCAAATACAGTCACATTCTGAAGTAGTGAGAATTAGGACTTCAGTATATGAATTTGGGGGGGACACAGCTCAACTCATAACAGTCACCAGGAGTTCTTTGGAAAATGATGGGCTTGATTATATTTCAAATTAGCCCAGTGTTGTCCAAGAAAACTTTTCATAATGATGGAAATGTTTTCTCTCTGCGCTGTCCAAAAAGGTAGCCCTATGTACCTTGCTACTGAGCACTTGAAATGTGGCTAGTGTAACTGAGGAACCAAATATTTTATTTTTATTAATTTTAATCAATACTAATTTTAGTTTTACTTGTCACATGTGGCTAGTGGCTACCATTTTGGACATCTTCAGGATTAGACAGACCATGAGCACAGGGGAGGCATACATCTGACAGACTGGGAAAGATCAGAATATCAGATTAGAAGGACTTTTTAGAGAACCTTCAGGCAACCCACCCACTGCCCAGAGATCTGTACCCCAGAGAGAAGGAACATTTAGTCCAGGGTCCTAGAGAAGTATGAGAATCCTCATGGCAGATTTATCTGTTACTCTTTCTTTCCTTCATTCAAATTCTTCTTTGACATCCTCAGAGAATTCGTTCCAGACACTTGTTCTATGTTCCCTTACCAATAACTAGCAGCCTTTATGTCATCCTGCAAAACACCATCTCCCTCTCATCTCAAGGCCTTCATACTTCGTACTCCTTCTGCTGGAGTACTTGTCCCCCAAGTACAATGACTTCCTTCTTGCCAACCAGGCCTCAAATCAAGTGTCACCTTCCTTGATTGCCCTGCCCAGATTAGCAGCCCCCTCAATCCTGTTGCCCAGTTTTATTTCTATCATGATACTTCACTCTATATTATCATCTTGTTTATTGATTTGTTTTTATTGCCCATTTCCTGCTCTCCACCCCTACTGTACTGTGAGCTTCATAAGAGCAAGAACCTTGTCTGTCTTGCTTGCTGCTTTTATCCCCAGTTCCTAGGGATAGATCCTCAATAAATATCCCACGAAGGATGGAAGATGGATGGATAGATGAATGTTTGTCCTCCTAAGGAGAAGGCCCCTGCCATGCTTTAAGTCTTATGAAGCAATAAAGACCTCCAATACCCATGCTCTCACCTTCCGCCCCCTAGAAAGCCAGCCAATAGGATGGCCTTGGGCCTCAGCCAACAGGATTGAGGAGACCACATTGCACCCAGGAAATCCAAAAAGCCATTCATAGGGTAACTGATTACTTGTATAGAGCCCTGCTGCTTGCTCACCCTCACAGACTCATTCCAACAAGACAGCATCATCATAAAAGTTCCCCTCCCTGGAGTGTAGAGGGGGTGACCATGAGTGGGTAAAAGTCACAAACCTAACTGTGTAGGGAGCCCAACCTGGCACCAGGCCCAAGAAGTATAAAACTGTTTCTGCCTGCTGATAAAATAATTCCACTGTGAGAGTGTTCCCAAGGAAATATTCCCAATATGAGGAAGGGTTGGTGAGGAGGGACGCTACATACGACAGTGTAGAGTTGAAAACATCTCAAACACACAGCAACAAGAGAACAGCCAAGCAGACCATGTGGTCCGTTATACAGGTGCACAATCCCTTACTCCAAACCCTTACAGCTTGATATATTTTGGAAATCAAATATTTCCAATTTTAGAAAAGCTATACATTGCTTCTATTCTTTTTTCTTTTGAATTTTATTTTTTTTTATATAGCAGGTTCTTATTAGTTATCTATTTTATACATATTAGTGTATATATGTCAACCCCAAGCTTCTATTCTATTGTATATCACACCCAGCAAAGTCTGGGGCAGCCCACACTCAAACACACTAATATTGCAGCAAAACAGATGCACAGTCACCCTGGGTGGGATAAATAAAGAATACAAAGAGCCTCAGATGAATTCAGGTGAAGTTAGGAAAAAGCATTTTCCCGGCAGAAGAGCTTCTGGTTTATGGAGCATCATAGATTTCAGAATTGCAGACAAGAGATAAGGACCTATGCTATTAACAAGAACACAACAGACTTTCAGGTTAGTCTGTTGAGACTATGAAGAGACAGGCCCACGTTATGTGGTGATACTGAAAAACTTATTTAGGAAAAGAAAAATAGATCAGTCAATAAAATGTGTTCCACCAACCTGTAAACTACATGCTAACAAGGACTGGGAGAGGATGGGGGTCATAGGAAGGTCACTCCATGAAGCTATAAGTACATGATTGAAAGGAAAAGCAAGGACAGGGGCAGTGAGAGCAAGAGAGGGTAGGAAAGAGAAAACAGTGTCATCCAAACTGTGCCTTCTTCCTGACCTTCCTCCCTACTCAGGGCTCACCTGGCATGGAGAAGTGGCCACAAAGTAACAGGACCCTATACAGCAGAAGAGAAAGAGGTCCAGGGCACATCTATAGGACACGCATTACAAATCACGTGCAGAGATTTTTAGTGGGACCCCTGCTGAACACCAAAGAAGTGTTCTCACCAGGGTCCAAACTCATTCTCTGTGGCTCAATCCCTACTGCAGTGAAAACCCCAGGGACTCCATTCACAAGGTCAGAAGGCCTGTTGGGCAAATCACCTGCTATTTTTTCTGGTGCAGACAGAATGGGTAGAAACAAATGATGCTGAGAAAGTTGCTCTGATCTGGAATTTGGAAAACAAGAGCATTCATCCTGGGTCAGCTTTTCAAAACATTGTTTCAAAATGCATGGTCTCCCATCTATTTCTCTTCAGCCTCTCTTTTTCTCAAGAAAGTGAAATTCCACAAGCTCTTTTATTTTTCCTGTTGTGATAAGAACACTTAGCATGAGATCTATCCTCTTAACAAAATTTTAAGTGTGCAATACAGTACTTTTAACTATGGGTACAAAGCTGTACAGCAGATCTCTAGAATTTATTCATCTTGCGTAAGTGAACTGTATACCCAATGAACAGCTCATTTATTCCTTTCCCCAGCCCCTGACAACTTCCTTTCTACTCTCTGCTTCAACGGTTGACTATTTTAGATACTACATATAAGTGGAATCATGCAGTATGTAACCTTCTATGACTGGTTTATTTCACTTAGCATACAGTTCTCCAACCACGTTATCACATATGGCAGGATTTCTCTCTTTTTTAAGGTTTAATTATATTCCATTGTGTGTATGTACCACATTTTCTTTATTCATTCATCGATGAACACAGAGGTTATTTCCTTATCTTGGTCATTGTGAATAAAGCTGCAATGAACATGAGAGTACAGATATTTCTTTGAGATCCTGATTTCAATTCCTTTGGATACATACCCAGAAGTGTAACTGGTAAATCATATGAGAGCTCTATTTTTAATTTTTTAAGGAACTTCCATACTGTTTTCTATAATGGTCGTACCAGTTTACATTCCCACCAACAGTGTACAAGAATTCCAACTTTTCCATATTCTTGCCAACACTTGTCCTTCATGTTTTTGACAAGCACCATCCTAACAGGTATGAGGTGAAATCTCATTGTGGTATTGATTTGCATTTCCCTGATAACTAGTGATGTTGAGCACCTTTTCATATACCCTTTGATTATCTGTATGTCTCCTTTGGAGAAATGTCTATTCTAGTCCTTTGCCCATTTTTAAATTGTGTGTCTTTTTGCTATTGAGTTACAGGAGTTCCTTACATTTTCTGGATATTAACCCCTTGTCCGATATAGGGTTTGCAAATATTTTCTCCCATTACATAGGTTGCCTTCCCACTCTGTTCAGTGTTTCCTTTGAAGTGCAGAGGATTTTTTTGTTTGATGTAATCCCACTGTTTATTTTTGCTTTTGTTGCCTATGCTTTTAGTGTCACATTAAGGAAATCGTTGCCAAGACAAATGTCAAGAAGATTTTCCCTTATTTTTTTCTTTTAGAAGTTTTACAGTTCCAGGTCTTACGTTTAAGACTCTAATCCATTTTGAGTTGATTTTTGTTACACAAATAAATAAATGACATCCTGTGTTCATGGATCAGAATACAATATCGTTACTGTCCATTCTACCCAAATCAATCTATATAAATTCAACACTATCCCCAGCAAAATCCCAATGGCATGTTTCACAGAAAAAGAAAAAACAATCCTAAAATTCATACGGGACCCAAAAAACACTGTGAATAGCCAAAGCAATCTTGAGAAAGAAGAACAAAGCTGGAGGCATCATACTTCCTGATTTCAAAATATATTCCAAAGGTACAGTAATTAAAACAGTATGGTACTGGCACAAGCCCTTTTGTTAGAAATCATCCTGCTAACAGCCAGGAATTGAACAAGAAGACTATTCCTGACAAGGAAGGAAACTTTGGGGCTTGAATAACACCATCTGGGTACTACTTTCTGCTATATCATCCCCCAGTATTCCTTGGTAATCCATGAAGATGCTCCAAAGATTCCTAGGATTGAGACAAGAAGGTGCTGGGACTCACCTGCTGAAGAGATCTGATCTTCAAATGCCTATCTGGACACAAAAGCAGAGAGGAACGGCAGCCCTGTGGTTACATGCAGGAGCAATGGAGCCAGCAGGCCTGGATGCAAATTCTGGCTCCTCCTAAGAAGATGTGTGATCTTTAGCAAGCTGCTTAGCCTATATGTGCCTTAGTTTCCCATCAGTAGAAGGGATAATGATAGCATCTACATTAGAGAGTTGTATGAAGGTAAAAGAAGAAAGTCCACCAACTGTGATAAGCACAGTGATTAGCACATAGTAAGGGTCTGAGAGAAGCTGGTTTCCACTGGCCATGTGCCAGTACGTGAAGACTGACTCTGTGTTGCCATCTTAACTCACGCTTATGCCCAGTTCCTCCCAGCTGGGTCCTTTTCTTTGATTTCAAGTTTCTCAAACACAGGGAACATCTGCCATGTTACAACAACCCTCAGATCTAGGGATCCTTGGCCCAAATTGTAGGGGTGGAAACTGACACTCAAACAAGAGAAGTGACTGGCCCAAAATCACACAGTTTCTCAGGCAAGACAAGGATTTGAACCAGGTTTTCTGACTCCAATAAAGTGTTCTTTTTTTTTCAACATCTTTATTGGAGTATAATTGCTTTACAATGGTGTGTTAGTTTCTGCTGTATAACAAAGTGAATCAGCTATACCTATAACAGTGTTCTTTTCATAGAACAATTATCCCATTAAAAAATATTTTTGGTGGGGAATCTATGTCCTTGGAAGGAAAGTTTTTTAGAAATACACAATAGATAGCTGAAGTCAAGATTGATAAGTGAGGTGGATCTGTGCGTAGACTACGTAGAAATTTGACCTTGAAATAGAAAAACAGATTTTGGGATCTTGGGCAAGACCTGTTGCTAAACTGGGCCTCAGTTTCCTCATCTGTAAAGTGGGTTTGTTGGACAACATGACCTTAAAGGGACCTTCAGGAAAGGTTTGAATAATGGAAACCCCAGTGGCATTATGCTTGTTGCTGGATATATGAGGTTAGTTACATTTTGTTTAAATTATAGTTAAGTTTATTGCATAGGTGCTTCTGAAACAACAAAGACGATCACTTCATTTTACAGAGAAAAAGAATAGTACCCAGAGAGGTATTAAATCTTTTTGAGGAAAAACAACCTCCGACCATCTCCTGCCTCATCCCCAGAGATACTCTCTGAATTTGTTTGTTCGGAGACGTAATCGGTAACATCTAAAATTAGCACCCAAGCTTCTTCCCTCTCCCACTTCATCATCTCTGAGAGGTTCCACAGATTGGAGAATTGCTTATAATGATGATGGAATAACTCGTTTTAAAAATCACAAACTGAGAAAATCTTTGAATGGTTTGGGCCTGAAAGGAAGATTGTGTCTTCCACCAAACAAAGGGGAAAAAAGCAATTATCTGAGATGAAAACCCCCAGCCCACCACTGTGCCTTCAAAAGATGGAATTCATTGATCAGAGTCAAAGTTCCAGGTCTAGAGGGAAAAAAATAAGGTCCCTGCATCATTCATTTCAATAGAATCTAGAATAATGGGATGCAGCCAGGCAAAAATACAGAGAAATCTAATGTTCCCTGTTCCCTAAGTCACCTGCTCTCAAGAGTGCAATGGGGCAGAAGACACACTCACACTTAGAGCTGCCCAGAAACAGTTTTCAAAGCCTCTGGGCTTTCTTCTCTTTTTTTTTTTTTTTTTTTTTTTTTTGCAGTACGCGGGCCTCTCACTGTTGTGGCCACTCCCGTTGCAGAGCACAGGCTCCGGACGCGCAGGCTCAGCGGCCATGGCTCACGGGCCCAGCCGCTCCGCGGCATGTGGGATCTTCCCAGACCGGGGCACGAACCCGTATCCCCTGCATCGGCAGGCGGACTCTCAACCACTGCGCCACCAGGGAAGCCCTCTTCTCTTTTGATTATAATATATTTCAAACATTCAGAGAACCGTTGCAGGTTCTTCCTTTGCCATTACCCTCTTGCTGGATATTTAGGCTGTTCCTGGTTACCATAAATAACACTGCCATGAAGGGAGTTTCAAAGGTTTCAGTCTATAGACCCATTCTGTAGAGCAAGAGACCCTCACAGACCACTCATTGTATCTATTCTTAGTTGACAGCCCCCCAAATCTCCCAGAGTGACACTTCTGGGATGTGGGTGGAGAATCAAGGTGAGCAAGCTGAAGGGATGCATCAGAACATGCCCCCCAAATAGCTAAAGCTCTCAGACCAGAGGGTGGTCAGTGTATTATTAGTCCCTGTTATTGGCTTCCCTCCCTGGAACAGGATGACCCATCCCACTCATTGCTCTGCGGTCTGCAGTGAATCCTTGAAGGATAGTGGGACACTCCCCACCCCCCCACCCCCGCTCCAGAAATGAGGCTTGGCCATGTCATTGGTGTGGCCTCAGGATGTGAGCAGTAATGATGTAAGCGACATAGAAGAGGGAGCTTTGGGAACCATTCCCCGCCTCTTCCTTCCACCACAGCAATGACACATCACAGATGAGGGCTGCTTCCTCAGCCTGGACCCCAAATGAAGAAAGCAACTTTCCCACAAGGACCTACAACATGAGCAAAACAAACGTTTATTGTTGCAAGCCTCTGAGATGTTGATGCTCCTCGTCACTGCAGAGTAACTCGGCAAGGGCTAATGCAAAGGGCCTCTTCTTTATTCTCATCATGACTGAATTCTCTGCAATTTTTATCTAAAGGTCCACCCACCTAATTTTTAAACCCTTTTAGGCATCATTCCAACTAAAATGCATTTACCAAGTTTGGACCCTACCCATTACCCAACCCAGAGCCTGGGATTGAAAAACACAGGAAAAAAATAATAGCAAGTGTTCATGAGAATCTGCTCCTGGCCAGGCACATTCTTGCAGGCAGCCTATCATTTGTCCTTGTGTAACCAAACAAGGTAAACTTTGCCATTATCCCCATTTAATTGATGAGGAAATGGATGCTTCAAGGTATTAAGTAACTGTCCTCAGGTGACACCTGATCTAGCAGAGACAGCTGGAGGAACTGAACCCAAGGACTCTCACTCCTCTGGTCCTTTGAGACACAGAGCCTGCTTCCGTGAGCTCACTGACATGTGATGGAGAAAACATCCTCCTGTCACAACACAGCTGTCTGTTTGTGCCAGGGACTTGGTGAAGGTAAGCCAGGCAGACAGCCCCAGCTCCTACCCTGGGGGAGGTGACAACATAGGCAAAAAAATTTTTAATACTAATTTCATTCTGTGAATATGAAATATCCAGAATAGGTAAATCCATAGATGCAGAAAACAGATTAGTGGTTGCCAGGGGCTGGGGGTAGGGAGAATGGGGAGTGACTGCTTAAAGTGTGTGGAGTTTCCTTTTGAGATGATGAAAATGTTTGGAACTAGACAGCAGTGATGGTTGAGCAACATTGTGAACGTACTAAATGTCACTAATGGTAAATAGGATGTGATGTGTATTTCACCTCAATAAAAATAAAACTAACTGTACAGGTGTGTATCATTGCAGTTAAGTGCTGTAGAGAAAGTGTTCAGGGAGTTATCCGGCTACAGGACAGGGAGGCTTGCCTTAGTCTGGGGATCAGGGATGCTTCTCAGAGGAACCCGCATTACGACCCCACAGCCACGAGCACCTCAGCGGGGACTCGGCAGAGGTCAAGCCCCCGCAGAGTGCGCCCTCGTGAGTGAACCTCCCTCAAAGCAGTGACCACAATGCATAGTGACAGACCCACCTGATGGAGGCCTTGTTAATGACTCTTTTGCCCACTGGAAAGCAGGCTTATCCATTCATTCAGTCACCAGGTATATTTTGAGCACAGAGGCCATGTAGACACCGCGGTGAAAACGACGACAGAGTCCCTGCCTTTGGTGGGGCTTAGCACCAAGAGGGGAAGGGACGACGAGCAAGCAAATCAGTGTAAGCAGAGATGGTGATGGGGAACAAGCAAAGGAAACAAAATGAGGCCACGAGAGAAAGAAGAGGGAGCCATTGTGTATGTGGCAAAGGGCTGGAATCAGCTTCCCTGGGAACAAAGACGTGAAGGAAAAGGAGCCAGCTGTGCACAGAGCAGGGAGAAGAGGCTCCAGGCACAGAGAACAGCAGGGACAAACGTTTGGAGGCTGAAGAGTGTTTGACACATTAGGGTGATGGACAGGAGGCTACCGAGGATGGACCACAGGCGAGGAAGTCCGTCAGCATGGCGGGTGTCTGTCTTTTCCCTGCTGGGAATGGAGCATCTGGCACAGTGCCTAGCAGGCAGTGTGCTTGTACTGGGAGGGATGGGGGTTGAGGAGCTGCTCCTGGGAACCATAATATCTGGGTTCTAGTCCCAGCTCTCTGCCCACTTGCATTATGACCTCAGGCAAATCCCTGCACCTCTTTGGACCTCAGTTTTGTCATCTGTAAAATGGTGGGTGAGGGCCCCATGATCTAGCAGAGGTTGCCACCTCCCTGATTCTGCTTCTGTGTTCACATGGCCTCTGCCAACAACCTAGGCACAAGCCATGGTTTCCTGAAAAAGGGAGGATGGGAGCAGAGAGGAGAAACAGAAGCCCTCGCCACCCACTATGAAGTGAGCTCCCCGAACCCCCTCAGCCCCGTTCCTGCTGGAGGAGGTCAGGAAGACAGCAAGGTGCATCCTCTGTCCCTCCCTGGGCCCCCAACCCTCCTCCTCGGCCAGACTCACAGACTCCAGAACTGGAAGAGGGGACTGTAGAGGGAACGTGCACCTCCTTCCCTGCCGCTCCCAGGGAAGGAGGCGCACATTTTGCCAGACATCTTGCCTGATAGAAAGTTCTTTCGCTGAGTTGGAATCTGCTTCTTGGAGAGTCTACCCTCAGCCTTTATTCTACTCCAGAGAACCCTCCATTTCTCCAGAAGAAAGCACAGAACTTGGGATCACAAACCTGTATCTGCGACAGACCTCGAAACCTTGAAAGACCTGTTTCTCTGTGCCATGTAAGATGAAGATGATTTGGTTGTTATGATGATGATGATGACTTTAGATAATGCCTATTGGAAGTTTACTGTACACCAGACAATGTTCTAAACACTTTGCTTAGAAATAATTCACTTAATTATCAAAAACAACACCATACGATAGGTACTATTATCCCCCATTATACAGAGTAGGGGACTGACGTTCAGAGATGCTAAGTAACCAGCCCAAGGTCACACATCAAGGATGTGATAAAAACTAGACAGAATAATAGTGTCTGTTTCTCCAAGTCATTGCTAGAACTAAATGAGATAAACATAGCTAAACTTACCAAGCCCTTACTGTGCTGAGCACTTGTTATTCTGCGTACCGCAGAATAACAGTCCTTCAAAGATGTCCTGCCTTAATCCCTAGAACCTGTGACTATATCATCTTACATGGCAAAAAGGACTTTGCAGATGTGTTTAAGTTAAGGACCCTGAGGTGGGAAAATTATCCTGGACTATCTGGGTCTAAACTGTATCGTCAGTCTAATCACATGGGTCCTTGAAAGCCAAGAACATTTCCCAGCTGAAGTCAGAGGGAGATGTGACCATGGAAGAATAGGTGCTCAATAACTGGAATCTCCCCTCCCCGCTTTCCTTATAACAATCTTTTGAGTTTCATTTTTAATGCTTTGTCATCTCCAGTGGAAATCACTTCTTGGAAGCCTCACCAGCAGCCCAGGCCCATCCACAGAGACTCTAAAGTCATTGGTCTAGGGTGCAGCCAGAACACTGACATTTTATAAAACTGCCCAGATACTCTTAACGGTCAGCCAAGTTTGCGAACCATAGGTCTGCAGCAATATCATCCAAGACAGATTGTTGACTTTCATTCCAGTCCTGAATAGATGCACAGAAATCAGACACAGATAAAGGCTTCCTCCAAATGCATTAATGAGCAAAAAGGCTTTGTGACATATCCTCTCTCTCTCCCTCTCCTTCTCCCTCCCTCTCTCTCTCTCTCTCTCTCTCTCTTTCCCCCAGCCTTAGACAGTACCTCTTGGAGTCAGCAATTCCCAATTACAAGTGTCAAATTATTGAAGCCATGTCCCTAGTAAGCAACAGGACCATGCACTTCTACTGTCACAGCATCTTCCATGTGAGGCTCCTTACCCTTTCCTTCCACACCTGTTACCCCATTGCTGGCTCAAGGCACCCATGTTTCCATTTTACAGACCAAAATACCTGGACTCAGAGCGACAAATGCTTTAGAAAAGCACAAGTGATGCTAGAAATCAGGTCTCAACTCCAAAGCCTGACTTGTTCAGTCCACTGATGTCTCTAGATCAAGCTCCTTACTTCTCTGAGCCTCAGTCTGTCTGTCAGACAGAGGCTGTTGGCAGTACCTCGAGGTTAGAAGAGAGCGAATGCACACCAAGAGCTTGCAAGTAAGTGGGACCAGCACTTGGCTTTGCTGCTCCACCCAAAGCCTAGCTCTACACGGAGGGGGCTCTTCCCCAGATGGTGCACGAGAGCAGCTCTACAGAGCAACGAAAAGATGTATACGGTTTTACTGCATTTGGTTCCCAAACTTTTTTTTTTTTTTTTTTCGGTACGCGGGCCTCTCACTGTTGTGGCCTCTCCCGTTGCGGAGCACAGGCTCCGGACGCACAGGCTCAGCGGCCATGGCTCACGGGCCCAGCCGCTCCGTGGCATGTGGGATCTTCCCAGACCGGGGCACGAACCCGTGTCCCCTGCATCGGCAGGTGGACTCTCAACCACTGCGCCACCAGGGAAGCCAGGTTCCCAAACTTTAATGTGAGTCAGAATCCCCTGGAGGGCTCGTTAAAGCGCAGATTGCCAGGTCCACCCACAGGTTTTCTGGTTCAACAGATCCAGGGTGGAGCCAGAGAATCTGCATTTTTGACAATTCTTGGGTGATGGGGCTGCTGGCTCGCTTCTAGGGACCACACTTTATTGAAGGCCCTTTGAGGACGTCGCGGAGGGAGTCTGACAGCTCCTCTCACACACAAAACTTCCTTAAACTCCTCCTTCAACATTTCTCCCTCTCTGCCGAGTTCTCCCCTTTGTGAACCTGCTCAAACCTCTGCCCTCTTTCCCACTCATTCTCACTGTGCTCGAATCCTAGAACTTGAGAGTCACGCTCTTTTCCCTTCCCCAGCCCCTCAAGTAGAGAAGCCTGGCCCTGGAGGCTTCCACCTTGCTCCTTCCACACCCCAACGAGCAATGCCAACCAAGGGTGCTGCTTGCAAAACAGACGAGGGATAACCAGGGCCAGCAGTGTTACTTTCATCCATTTCGTCCTCACATACAATATCACCTTTAAGTCAATTAAAATGTGTGATGCACATATTGTGTGTCAGACACTCACTGTGGATCCAACAGTGGACAGGAGGGCCCACTCCTGCCCTTGGTGAACTCACAGTACAATGGGGTAGGGGAAGGCGCAGGTAGAGACCACTACAAGGAAGGAGCGATTGCAATGTTGTGGCCATTTCTATGGTAGGATCTGTGGGAGCCCAGAAGCCAGGATCAAATCAGGGTGGGCTTCTCAGGGGAGGTGGTATTTAAGTTGACACCTGAAAGATGAGTAGGAGCTGATCAGACAAAGAGGCAGGAGGAGAAGTTTCCAAGCAAAGGGAGACACATGTACAAAGGCCTAGAAGCAAGAGAGAGGGATAGAATATTCAAGTTACCAAATCCACCCAAGGAAGAGGAGATGAGCCATCTGTGTGGAAGAGTAGAATGTGTGTGTGAAGAACTTGATTTCCAAAGCCCCAGGGAGGATGATCTGCAATCAGTGGACTGGGTTCTGTTTGGGGGACGATAATAAACAAACCAGGGTCAATCCCGTATGGCGTCGAGAAAAGGGAAGGACAAGGGGGACAGGTTGGCGCAGACATCAAGACCACCCTCGATGGATATGTGCCCCCTCCTCACCCCACCGGGGATGGGGGCCAGTGGAGGCTTTAGACACACAGACCTGCCAGTCCTCCCAGCAGCCCCAGGAGGGGGCTCTGTGAGCAAAACCTTCTATGCTTCCTGGAAGAGACTGAGGCACTAGGAGGTTACACAATCCCTCCTAGGTCACACCGCAGACAAGTGATGGAGGTGAGATTTGAAGCTACGCAGGCTAGCCCAGGGGTGTTCTCTCAGCCACTGTGCCTTATTGGTTCAAGAGAAGAAAAACACAGGCACGCTTTCTCCCGCTCCTTGCTCCCATGCCAGCATTACCAGGAAACTTCTGAAAGCATGACCATGGGGAACAGAACACCCCTCCAAGCCCCCAGAGCAGTGCAGACCACATGGGGCTGTGTTCTCATTGGAACTGACCCCTTGGCATCAGGGGGGGCACCGTATGTGCATCATTCTTTCTGAGTTAGCTGGTGTCACTCCGAGTTCTGAAGCCAGGCAAAACTAGGCTCACATTCTCCTTCTAGTCCCTATGAGCTGCATTCTCCTGGGCAAGTCAGGGAACCTTCTTCATGAGCTTCCACGTCCCCATCTGTAAAGTGATGAGATACCACGCTCACCCCAGGGGGCTGCTGTGGAAAGGAAGCAAGATGGTGTGTGTACAGCACCAGGCATATGCCCAGCACAGAGCCAGAGCCCAGCCACAGGCAGCTGGGTGGTTTTCATTCTCAGTGGGCTGACCCAGGGGTGTCTGAACGCACAGAGCTGAGGGCCGCCAGTCCCCACCATGGAGACATACCAGGATAACTGCCACTTTGTGGGCACCAGGCGGGTTGTCTGCCGTCTCTCAGGCAACCACATGAGCCCTATTCCCCTCTCACTCCTGCCTCCTTCAGGCTCCCCGTTTCCCATAATGCCGGTGAGAACTTTATAAGATCAATTGTATTCGTTTGCCAGGGCTGCCATAACAAAGTACCACAGACTGGATGGCTTAAACAACAGAAATGTATTTCCTCACAGTTCCGGAGGCCACAAGTCCAAGATCAAGACTTGGTAAGTTGGTTTCTTCTGAGGCCTCTCTCCTTGGCTTGCAGATGGTGTTCTCCCTATGTCTTCTCTCTGTGTATGTCTAAGTCATAATGTCCTCTTTTTACAAAAATACCAGTCCTACTGAATTACAGTCCACCCTGATGACCTCATTTAAATTAATTATCTCTTTAAAGACCCTATTTTCAAATATAGTCATAATCTGAGGTACCGGGGGTTAGGACTTTAACACATGAATTGCAGGGGGGACACAATTCAGCCCAGAGCATCAGTTATATCATGCATCCGGGGCAGTGCTTAGCAGACAGGAAGCACTCAGTAAGTGGTACCAAAGGTGAGGGTGATGATGGAGATAATGAGTCTCTGCAGATTGGGAACTACTGCAACAGGATGACAAGCCATCAGTGGCCATCGGGAAGTCCCTTCAGGTCAGTGGGAAGGCCTGGATTTAGAAGGCCATGAACCTGATGAATTCACACATCCACTGACTTTGGACTCAGAGCCATGTGGGTTTAGAACCTCACGATAATACCCATCAGCTGGAGACTCTGAGCAAACCCACTTAGGCGAGCCTCAAGTTCCCTCACGTATCAAGGTAACAACTGCCGAAGACTCAGCAGTGAGAGGTGCCCAATGCATGCTCTTTCCTCCGTCTGTGAGCAGGAAGACCAGGTTTCAGGTGGCAGCTGGGCCATCTACCAGTGATGATCTTCGGCAAGCCGCTCCCGGGGGCTCAGACTCTTCAGCTCTTGCCTGCAAATGACAATCCCAACTTCACGGGTTGTCATAAGGCAGGAATGAATCAAGGTATGTGACAGCACTTTGTCACCTGCAGAGCATCCTGTACAGGTGAACTGTCAGCCCCCTTTCAAGACGCAAATCTTCAAAGGTCTTCGTGAGAGGATGCTCACACCCACACACCCGATTCCAAGAAAAACACAAGAGGTAGGTACCGTGTGGTTTCATCCTTCATGACTCACAGAGGCCACTCCTGCTGGGTATTTAAATTCTGTGGCTAGAGGAACTGTGCTTTTTGACTATTCAACTGAGTTTACTAACCACTCCCTAAGGCTGCAACCCACACCCACTCTTCTCTGGTCCAGAGGGAGGCAGTGGAAGGCCAGCATGACTTGGAAATTTATTCCAAGGCTGTGAGATTCCTTCTAGGGGGCAGGTGCTAAACATGTAAAAAGGGAAGTCAGGAGGGGGCATGAATTTTCTGGTCAGTAGGAGAGGAGAGGATTCCCATCCCCGACAACAGGAGATCCAAGCAGAAAAGTCCAAGAAGTAGCAGGAGATGCTATGTGGGAGTGAGGAGAGAAATAATAAACGGAGATGTTACCTACGGTGAGGCTAGAATTGCAGATATGAGAGCCAAAGAACAGAAGAGAGAAAAGAAAAGAAAGAGAGGGAACAGGAGAAAAGGAGGGGAAAGAGAGTGAGTAAAGGGCAAAGCCTCAAAGAACGCCAACATTTAGGATCTTAGGAAGAAAAGGAGCTCAAGGGTTAGACAGATGAAGCCATCACAGATAAGGAAAAGGGCAGATCCATGAAGGATTGGGAGGTGTCCCAGCGCAGAACAAAAGACCATAGACTGGGAGTCTTAAACAACAGAATTTTTTTTTCTCACAGTTCTAGAAGCCTGAGATCAGGATGCCAGCATGGCTGGGTTCTGCTGAGGACTCTCTCCTTGGCTTGCAGACAGCCACCTTCTAGCTGTATCCCCACGTGGTACAGAAAGAGAGCTAGTTCTCTGTATTTCTTCTTATAGGGACACTAAGCCTATTGGATCAGGGCCCCACCCTTATGACTTCATTTAACCTTAAATACTTCCCTAAAGGTCCTTTCCCCAAATACAGTCACACCGGGGGTTAGGGCTTCAACATGTGAATTTGAGGGGAGCTGGTATACCATTCAGTCCATAGTAAGAGGGCAGAGGGGACATGAAAGAGGGAAGATAGCAACCCAGTTGGGGGGCAGGGGGATCCTGGCCTCACCCTGGGCCTAGAAAACACACAGCCCAGAGTCTCCATCTGGTAGCAAGAACCCTGTGTCCAGACCTGCCTCTGCCCCACTGGAGATGGACTGGACAAGCCCCTTCCCCTGTCTGGACTCAGTTTCCCTATGTCCACAGCACAGGAGGGGATGCTATTCTCCAAGATCCCCTGGGTACTGTCAGGTTCTCAATGCAGAGTGTGAGTGCCCCTGGGACTCAAAGAGTCGTCAGATATTTTTCAATAGGTCCATTCAAGGCAAAAAGAAGAGATGGGAGGTAACACAAAGTCAGAGGATTGAGACCCTCCCTTAAGAGCAAGGGACCCTGACTCAGCTGGCACAGAAGCAACACTAGAAGGTGCCTCCAGCAGGCTTTGTGTTTCAAGAAAAGACGGAAGGAGCTGCGTGTCCCTCACCCACCCAACTCCATCTCACTCTAAAGTAAGAACTTGAGTAGTGTTTAACTTTAGATTAAATTTGAGAGCCATTATCTTAAAAGAGCTGACTCCCATTTCTTTGCCTGTTTAACTGGGGAAAGCTGTTTCATGATGTGACTCTGTGGGTGTCAGATTGTCACTCATCCAGCAGGGTCTGTCTTGGAGCCCATGACTACTGGCCCAGGCCATGGAAGGGCTCCCAGCAATAAGAGAGACAGGGCAGGAAGAGCTGAAGTTGGGAGAAGCATGAAGGGCAGGAGGAGCACAGAGAGTGTTATTTAATTGAGCCTGGGGGTTGGCAAGGGAGAGGTCTGGGAGGCTTCCTGGAGGAGGTGATTTCTGAGATGGGAACTGGAGGAGGAGCTCCACAGGCAAGGATATGGGGGAAAGGGCAGCATTGTAAGCAAAATCCTAGGAGTGAGATCAAATCAAATGCATTCCAACCAGGTTTAGGAAGCAAGACGGGACAGGCTGGTAGAGCCAGAACACGAAGATCCTAGAAGGCTGTGGTAAAGAGTAGGCTCCTTCCTGAGGGCAATGGAAAGCCAGTGAAGGATCTGAGCAGGAGAGTGACTTGATCCGACTTGGTTTGTTCATCCCTTTGTATGTTTTGAGGAAGTAGACTTGGACCTTGGATAAAGAAAATATGCTCATGGTGTTCATCATCCACCTTGACAAGTGCCCTTCTTTTTCGCCCTTTGATTTACTTTTTGTTGAGGCAGTGGAATTTTACAGTTCAGTTTCCCCAAGCCTTCAAGGCACACATAAAATGAGGTTATAACAGTTGTTTTATAGAACAGAATGAAGAGCAAAAATTACCTATCTCATTTTATAAAGCTATTATAACCCTGTTGCTTAAACCTGATAGGGATGGTGCCATAAAATAAAATATAAGAGGGGCTTCCCTGGTGGCGCAGTGGTTGAGAGTCCGCCTGCCGATGCAGAGGACACGGGTTCGTGCCCCGGTTGGGGAAGATCCCACATGCCACGGAGCGGCTGGGCCCGTGAGCCATGGCCGCTGAGCCTGCACGTCCGGAGCCTGTGCTCCGCAACGAGAGAGGCCACAGCAGTGAGAGGCCCGCGTACCACAAAAAAAAAATAAAATAAAATAAAATAAAATAAAATATAAGACAAACTTAAATATGGCCACAGTTATTTTTTAAATCTTATATAAAATGCTGTCAATTTGAATTCAGCAAGCAATGTGTAAAATACATCATGCTCAAGTATTACAAGAATATTCCTTCAGACAATCTGTTAATGCACTATACTTGTTATGGACTGACTTGTGTCCCCCTAAATTTATATGTTCAAGTCCTGACTCCTAGTATCTCAGAATGTGACTGTATTTAGAGATAGGGTCTTTAAAGAGATAATTCAGTTAAAATGAGGTCATTAGGGTGGGCCTTAATCCAATAGGACTGGTGTCTTTATAAGAAGAGGAAATTTGGACACAGGTACAGAGGGAAGAGGCTGTGAAGACACAGGGAGAAGATGGCCATCTATAAGCCAAAAAGAGAGGTCTCAGGAGAAACTAACCCTACTGACACCTTGAACTTGGACTTTTGGCCTCCAGAACTGTGAGAAAATAAACTCCTGTTGTTTAAGACACCCAATCAGTGGTACTTTGTTATGGCAGCGCTAGCAAACTAATACAATACCACAGAAAAAGAATAAAATAGAAAATCCATATAAACATATCAGTAAAGGTAATAAAAGCAGTTGCTAAAATTAACCCTTTAAAAAATTTTTGGGGCTTCCCTGGTGGTGCAGTGGTTGAGAGTCCGCCTGCCGATGCAGGGGACACGGGTTCGTGCCCCAGTCCGGGAAGATCCCACATGCCGCGGAGCGGCTGGGCCCGTGAGCCATGGCCGTTGAGCCTGCGCATCCGGAGCCTGTACTCCGCAATGGGAGAGGCCACAACAGTGAGAGGCCCACATACTGAAAAAAAAAAAAAAAAAAAATTGAAGGGTAACATACCTACAGAAAAGCATATAAATCATAAGTGTCAGTCAATGAATTTTTACCAACTAAATATACCTGTGTAATCAGCACCTGGACCAGGAAACAAGCATCCCAGAGTCCTCCTCATGTTCCCTTCAAGACCAATAGGCCTGGGACTTCCCTGGCAGTCCAGTGGTTAACACTCTGTGCTTCCACTACAGGGGACATGGGTTTGATCCCTGGTGGGGGAACTAAGATCTCACATGCCGTGCGGCGTGGCCAAAAAATAATAACAAATAAATAAATAAAAAACTTAAAAAAAAAAAGACCAATAGGCTTGTTATGGTCTGAACTGTCCTCTCCCCACCACAAATTCGTATGTCTAAGCCTTATCCTCCAATGTTACTGTATTTGGAAATGGGACCTTGAAGAAGGTAATTAATGTTAAATAAGGTCATAAAGTGGGGCCCTAATCCCATAGAACCGGTGTCCTTGTAAGAAGAGGAAGAGACAGCAGGGAGGCATGCAGAAAGAGAAAAGGACACATGAGGACACAGCCAGAGGCAGCCGTGTGCAAGCCAAGGAAAGAGGCCTCAGGAGAAATAAACCTGCCAACACCTTGATCTTAGACGTCCAGCCTCCAGACCTGTGGGAAAATAAACCTCTGTTGTTTAATCCACCCTGTCTGTGGTGTTTTATTATGGCAGCCTAAGCAGACTAATACAACGCTTCTCTCCTGGTTTTATTCCTTTTTATTACCCCTCCAACATGCATGATACATATCAAACTCCTTAAAATAATTACCTACCGGGCCTTGAGGAGGAGGGTAACAAAAAGAAGAGCGTCTGGCACACAATATCATAGTACTGAGTTGAACAAAGTTAGAGAGAGAAGGAATTTAGGTAAATTTAAAACACAGATGTGCGTGTTCTGGTAAAATCTGTACATGCACTTGTTTTAATTTTATCTAAGTGGCACGTGCAAAAACATCATTCAAAGCTGTGTGCCAGACACAGTTCTACTTTATTTCATTTAATTCTTACAATTGTTTAAAATCTATCCACGATGCCGTACATATATCCAGTCTGTGGATTCTGACTGATGCATCGTATTTTATCATGTGCCTATACCATATTTTATTTTTGTTTCCCCAGTGTACCCTAAGGACCTCCCAATCACCTTGCTACCAAAAGCAATGCTGTGATGAACATGTTTGAATATGTCTCCTTAGGGACCTATGTAGAAAGCCTTGGATGCTCACCAGATACTGGGGTCCATCGGTATGGATACACTATCTTAACTAAATTCTGCCTGATAACTCTCCAAAGTCACTGCATCAGTCTACACCCCCACCAGCGGTGTGCATGTGTCCCTGGTTCCCCAGATCTCTGTGAACACTTGGCATTATCCAATTTTCTCATTTTTGCCAGTCTAGTGAGTGTAAATGTTCACTGTTGCGTTAACTCATACCTCCCATTATTAATGAGTTTGAGCAGCTCTTCATATACTCATGAGCCATCTTGGTTTCTACTGCTGTCGATTGCTTATTTGTACACTTTGTCTAATTTTCCATTGGGTTCCCTTTTTCTTAACAATTTATAGGACTTCTTGTATATTCCAGGTTTTCGATGTGGCATCTGTATGTGATATCTGTCTATAGGAGAGTTTCTCAACCTCAGCACTACTGATATTTTGTCCTGATAATCCTTCCTTGAGGGGCTGTCCTATGCATTGGAACATGTTTAACAGCATCCCTGGCCTCTACCCACTAGATGCCAGTGGCGCCTCCAGGCCAGTGGTGACAACCAAAAATATCTCCAGATACTGCCAGTGTCCTGGGATGGGGGGCAAAATCACCCCCAGTTGAGAACCACTGGTCTATAGGTTATCCCTCCCACCAGGTTATGGTTATCTAATCCCATTGATTAGAAATCCATAATTTTGATTAAAAATAAATAAATTTTTGATATTATACTTTGTTTTGGGGGTTTTCTTTGAGAAGACTTCCTCATGCCTAGGTTATAAAAATGTTCCCCTACATTTTCTTCAATCAATCAGTTTTATTGCTTAACCTTTGAGTTTTTAATTTATCTGGAGTCCACTTTTGTGTTCTGGGTAAAGGAGGAATCCAGTTCTCTTCTAATATATGTCATCAGCCAGCTTTCCAAAGCCATCTGCAAGTCAGTGGGACCTTTCCCATTGATCTGTGGTGCCCTATTTATCATATATCAAGTTCCCATATATGTGTGGTCGGTCTCTGAGCTGTCTGTCCTCTTCCATTGGTTTATTAACCTATCCTTCCATGATAACCACACAATTCTTCTATTACCATGACTTTTTAATGTGTTTTAATATCTACAAGATATGTCCCTCCTCTTTTTAAAAGTTGCCTCAGCTATTTGCAGACCTTTATACTTATCAATTTCAGAATAAGTTTGTTAAGTTTCTCAACATATCTATCTGGAATTCTGATTGCAATTGTGTCAGATTTACAAATTAATTTGAAGATAGCTGACATGTGTACAATGTTACATTATTCCATCATGAATGGAGAATATCTCTCCATTTATTTAAAACTTCATTTTACATCCTTTAATTGAATTTAAATTTTTCTTCCATAGATGACTTGTTTACTCCTTGATAAAATAACTCCTAGGTATAGTTTTTGTAACTACGGCGAGTGGCATCATATTTTCTCTTATGTATTTTATGGTTGGTGTTTGCTGGTGTGGAAATATGCTATTGGTTTTTAGTAGTTGGTCTTGTGTTTGGCAATCTTGCTGAATCCTCTTTTTAGCTTTAAAAGAGGGTTTGCTGATTCAGTTGGCTTTGTCGATGATCATAACACATGTGAATAATGATGGCTTTACCTTTTCCCTTCAATCTTCACACCTCTGTATTAGTTTGCTGGGGAAGCTATAACAAAGTGCCATAGACTAAATAGCTTAAGCAGCAGAAATTTATTTTCTCATAATTCTAGAGGCTAGAAGTCCAAAATCAGGTGTCAGTAGGATTGGTTTCTTCTGAGGCTCTCTTCTTGGCTTGCAGATGGGCATCTTCTCCCTGTCTTTACATGGTCTTCCCTCTGTACATGTCTGTGTCCCAATCTCCTCTTCTTACAAGGCCACCAGTCCTACTGGATTAGGGCCCACCCTAATGACCCTATTTTAACTTCATTATATTTTTAAAGACTCTACCTCCGAATACAGTCACAATCTGAGGTTCTGGGGGTCAGGACTTCAACTTCTCATTTCTTATTGTTGGTATCAGCTGCAGGGATAACCCAAGGTGCCCCCATAGTTTCCTGTGTCACAGTTGAGTTGTGCCAGGCAGGCACTGGGGCCCTGCGGCAATGAGTGGGAGAGAGGAAAGAGAAGTCACATCTGTGCCCTGGTGAGGCTCCCCATCCCCATCTGCCTCTGGCTCATGTTCCCTCCACATGCCAAGTCAGGATGTCCTCCCCAGAGTTTTCCCACAGAATTCATGCCAGTTTTTCAGTGCCTCCATGCTTCACTCTCCTTCCATAATGTCCCCAGAGTTCAGGTTTTGGTGGCAGGGGGTAGGGCAGGAGGGCCAGTTGGAGTGGAGTGAACCATCCAGCCCAAAATCCCCATGATCTGATTGGGCTTTAGAAAGATCTCTTTGGCTTCAGTGTAGAAACTGAATTAGAAGTGGGCAATATTGGAGCTCAAGAAACTAGGTAAGGGGCTATTGCAATAAATGAGCTGTTGACTCCTAGACAGAGGGAGTGGTGGTGGGAATGGAGAAACAGATGGTGTTGACAGGAGTTGGTAATTCTTTACACGCTGGATAGAAAGCAAGAAAGAAGTCATGAATGATTCCTAGGCTGCTGGCTTGGGCAACTGGGTGGATGGTGGTAGCTTTCACAGTATAGCACGAGACAGTTTGGGATTGGGGGAAGGACTCAAGGAGATTGACATGCCAACAAGACATCCAAACTGAGATGTTTAACAGGCATAGTTGGAGTTACAGAGCTGGCGGTCAGGAGAGAAATATGGACTGGATGACCTTGGAAGTCATCAGCCCGTGAGTGGTAATGGAAGCTGTTGGACTAGATGAGCATAGGTGAACTTCCAGGGATGGTGTGAGGAGGGAGAAGAATAGAGGGCCTGGGACCTATCCCTGAGGATTACAACATTTACGGTCTGGTCTGAAGAAGAAGAGACAGCAAGAGGCGGAGAAGAAGTTGTCAGTGGAATACACACTGTTGTCCCCTTGGCAGCCAAGGAAAGAGTGTGTGTTAAGAAATGTGGCCAGGTGAGAAATCAAGTCAGGTGAGGCCTGAAAGGTGTCCCTGGATTTAGGAGCATGGAATTCATCAGTGACCTCTGCCCTCAACAGAGGAGGTTGTCATTCTCACCATAGTGATAATAAATGGTCTCATTAACAACGATCTCACCTTAGAACTATATGGCATTTTATATGTTTGCAAGCAGTTTATATGCTACAACCTTCTTTTGTTTTATGGAAACTGTGACCCATAATATAATTTGTGAAGGAACTGGGGAAGATTTTTCTGGAGAAGAAAAGACTTGGGGTGTGGAGGGATGTTTTGAACATGCTGGGAGTCTTGAATTCACAAAAAGCTGTCGAGAGTCTGCTGTGGGGAAGCAGGACCCGACTCACATGTTTGCAAAGTCAGAACTGTTTAACAAAAGAATGCGCTGCTCCAAAGCTGAAGAGACCCCCACCCTCACCCCACCCATTCCAGCCTCTCAAGCCCTTTCAAGTCCATGGTCTCATTTTGACCTCATAGCAATTCTCTGCAGAGAGGTGATTCTCCCTGTGTTTACACATGGGGAACCTGAGGTTCAGAGAGGTTAAGGAATATGAAGAAGATCACACAGCAAGAATGTGGATGGAGTGGGGCCTAGGCCGGGTCCTCTCGTTCCAAGAGCAGTGTCCTGGCCATGCCAGAGTTAAGTAGCCTCTTAACAGGGAAGCCCAGGAAAGAGCTACTGCCTTCGGGAAGGAGGAGGGTATGTCGGGGGTAGGGGCCCCTACTAGAAGTGGTTGCTTCCAGCTAAGCAATCAGTGACTATGATTGTCTGCATCACATGGGGTAATGCATTCTTGACAGATGAGGAAACTAAAACACAGAGGCTAAGAGACCCATGCTGAAAAATGAAGGCATGCCTCCTGTTAATGCCAATACATGAAAGGCTGTGCTTCTAGAGGCCTCAGCAGGAGAATTCCAACCTCACAGGGTGGCTGTAGCCATGGTTACTGATCCGTTTATCTAGATCAGTGCTCTCGGGGCTGGTGGGAGTCTTTGTCCCCATTGCCCTGCTGCAGGGACAGCCTTGGTGATGACTGGGTCCTTGCATGGGACCAGCAGTGGCCCAAGCTCACACTCCAGGTCAGGGCTCTTTGGTTCATACTCACCTGCTCAGCTCTTCTCCTGGGGATGTTACCATATCAGGGAATAAGGACGCCAAGGACTACGAGAAACAAGTTTTGAGCAGTGACGCCATGTAACTATCACAGAAGCAAGTGCAGCCCTGGACTGATTCAGCTCTTGAGCAGAACTCATCCCTTATGCCTAAGAAAACCCCTAAGATTCTTATCCATTTTGGGGGGCATCACAGAATCTCAAGGGGGTGATAGAGAACATTCTGTTAATCGGGGCAGGGAGAGCTCCTACGATTAATTTGAAAGAAATTATAAACAATCCAGGTATCCATCAACAAGAGAATGAACAAATAAATTATAGTATAGCCACACAGTGTAATACTATACAGCAGCAAAAACTGGATGAACCAGGGTATTCACGTGTAGCATGTTGGGTGAAGAAAGCACACTGCAGCAAAGCACATGCACTATGACATAATTCAATGTAATTTAGAAGTCTGCAAAGCAATGCTACACATTGTTTAGGTATACATGCCAGTGCGATAAAAGTATAAGAGAAATGATTGGGACAGATAAAGACTTCACTCAAGGAATTGGTTACCATTTGGGTGAAGAGATGGTGGGGAACATGCAATAGGAAAGGGATACCCAGGAGTTTCTACACGATTGGAAGTATTTGTTTCTGAGGATAGGTCGAGTACACCCGTCTTACAAGATTCTTTAGGCCTTTACGCTCTTAAAATATATTGCCTAATAATTTTTTATGACTATGTTCACACTCAAAGCTGGTAACACAAACCATAACATTCATATGCATTCATGAATCTGTCTCCCCTGCTGAGATGTGAGGACACACCCTCTTGAAGCCAGAACCATATGCCTAAGCTGCTCCCAAATTTTTGACCCACTAGGTTTGGGGGTAATTGTTACACACAAGCAGAAAACTATCATGAGGAATCACTGTGTATTCTTGAGCAAAGCAGGAACACTATGAAAGTGGTATTTTACCAGGCTATCTTGTGGCCTCCAAAGACCAAATAGCTAAATTTATTTTTGATCTGCAAACCCCCAGGTGGTTAGCACAAACCCGGAAGAGCCTGCAGCCCCAGAATTCGTGGGCGGAGCAGGCAGCATGTTAGTAATTTCAGTACGGCCTCAGACCATTCTTAATCAACTCTGAACTTTTTCCAATCAAATCTACTTGCCTAAACAAAACATCCCCTGAGGACAAAAAGTAGACCTTCAGACTTCTCTGCAAGCCTCCAGAGCTCAGCTAAGCATAGAGCAGGGGCAGCTGATTTATGATGCTTCAGAGGTGATGAGGAAAACCTCCCCAACCTGGCCGGGAGATGCCGTGCAGCCATAAGGTACAGAGTGGCAAAGAATGGAACCAGACCCCTACCCTTGCAGCTCTCCTTGAAGCCTGGTAAGACACTGTTCCAGGTTTCATGTCCTGTTTGCCATCCTAGACCCATACTTCCAGTTAGCACAGAGGTGAGGGTGGGGTAGTGATGGGTGAAAAGACGCTCATGAAATAACCATAAAGGGAAAAGAAAAAGCACTTGGTAAAGAAAAGGGAGCCATCTTTTTCCCTGGGCTGCAGTTTCTAAAGCTGACCCAAAAAGAAATTTCTATTGTCAGGGTGGAAAAATGGGCTTTTCCCTAAAACGAGCTCTTAAAATTGTCCAAGAATTGAGCCCTCAGTGAGAGGGAGAGGGATGAGGTTGGCGACGGAAACAGATACGGTCGCCTGGGTGGAAAGTGTGTCATCATCCTGATGTGCTGTTACGGGTTCAGCTTGTGACAGTGAAGGCTCTGTGCTGGATTAGAAGTAGTCGCCTCAAAGCTAAATTCCACTTCCCCATTTCTTGGAGGTGGACTAGAGAAGAATAATGGGCAAAGGTCACACTACAAGAAGAAAAAATGACCTCCCCGCAAAAACAGGGAAAAAAAAAAAAAAGGTTTGAGAGAGTTGTTGTTTGGGTATTTCTATAAAATTAAGTAAAGTAGTTTAACATAGTTCAAAATTTGAAAGACAAAGGAGATAATTTTATACAGAACCCAGAGGCCTCAGGTTTGTCCCTTGGAAGCTTTCCAAGGATCTTTTTCACTTGCAGATGGAAAAGCTGTGGTCCGAAAAAGGGAAGGCGAGAAGCCACGGCCATACAAAGATTATTGGCCGAGCTTAGAGCAGGACCCAGGAACCCAGGAAGGGGGCGACACTCATGAAGTATTTGAGCCTTCCCAGTTCAGATGGAGAATGAATGTGAGCGTGCAGAGCTGGGCATCTGTTAGCTGTTACTGCCATTAATCCTCATGGGGACAGCCTGCCCAGGTCATGCAAGTTGCTGGTAAGGTAACAGGGACTACAAGTCAGAAGCTCGCTGACCCAGCAGAGCGCGTACACAGGAGCAGCATCTGGGTCTCTGGGCATTGCGTTTTCTCCTGCCTGGGCCCACCCAGCATGGACTTCTCCAGCAGCTGGGCCTGGGAACAAATGAGATTAGAAATATGGCAGGGAGTGCTACCTGAAAAAGAAGGGGTCCAGGACTGAATGAAAAGACGGACAAGGGCAGCAGGTGGAGCGTCTTAATTCCAGAAAGACCTAGGTGTAAATCCCAGCTGTGCCCCTTCCAGCTGTATGATCTCGGGTGAGTCATGGCACACCTCTCAGCCTCCATTTCCTCCTTTTTGAAACGGACATCATACACATGCAGCTTGCAGTGAGCTCAAGGTCTCTAAGAGGGGCTTAATAAGTGTTATTAACCCCTGAATCCTGAGCTAGAAAAGAGAAAGGGAAGAGACACTCACACAGGCACACACTTCACCTGCCCAAACCGACAAGACTTGCTGCTGCTTTTAGATCACTCTCTTAGCTACCTTCGTACAGACCCATCTCCTGGTGATAGAGGCCAGGACACACCTTCCATCTCCAACACCAAACCTGCGTTAAGGTCACTCACAAGATGCGCACCCTGGCTCTCCAGTGGGCCAGATAACATACCAATGGGTTTTGGAACCAAGATACCCTATACCCTCCCTTCTGCCTCTTTTAAACCTTCCCTGGCTATGCCAATGCTGGCACAGAAGACAGCTGGCAAGAGCATGGTTCTGGAGTCAGGCAGAGATGGGTTCAAATCCTGCCTCTGCTTCTATTTGGCTGAGTAAACTTGAACAAATACCCACCTCTCTAAGTCTTGCTTTCCTCATCTGTAAAACTCCGATGATAATAAATACCTATTTTTCAGGGTTGTCATGAACTAATGTAATGAATTTAATGAGGAAATTAATTAATTAATGTAACAAATTTAATGAGGAAATTAATAAATTAATGTAATGGATTTAATAATAAATATTTATTTAAAATATAGTGCTATAATATATAATATGCATAATATAAAATATACTATTATATATAGTATAGTATAGCATACTATAATATATATAGTATAATAATACATTATAATATAATATGATTAATTAATGTGATGAATTTAATAAACTAATATAATGAATTTCATAATAAATAATAAATGATATTATTATAATTATAATAATGATATATTATATGGTATAATAATATATTATAATACACATCGTATATTATAGTATACTATAATTTATATTGGTATAATAATAAACTACAATATAATATTATAGTATAATAATATAATAAATAAATAAATGTAATGAATTTAATAAATTAATTTGATGAATTTAATGAGGAAAAGTAATTAAACCACCATCAGTCAATATTTGCAGTGGTTGGATACACCATGAAATCAGGGTAGGCTGCCCTCCCCAGAGGAGGTGGGTAGATGTGGTGAGTCCTAGAAATTCTACCTCTGCTGTGTAGTAGTTGTGTGAGTCTAGGTGAGTCACTTAACCTCCCTGAGCCTCTGCTTCCTCTTAAAGCCAATAGACATCATGCTTTCCAGACCTCAGAAAGTGTCTGTAAAATTCGACTAACATATTGGAAATAAAAGTGGTTAGAAAACTCTGTAGCATGACTCCATAAAAGGATAACAATTATTCAGATATGACTGGACATCTGTAATTCTAAAATGTTTCCAGCCCATAATTATCTCGAATGCAAGCAGAAAAGATGAGAATTAGCAGTGGGAGAGGTAAGATAAAAATCAAAGGATTTTGAAACCTCTAATGGCACAAACATCAAAATTTCATCTTAACTGGTTTTTCATGGCTATTATTATTTTACTTGGGGTTGAGATTTTTGGGTGTTTGTTTCCTGAGAACATTGTCTTTTTTCTTTTCTCTAAAGTTACTAAACAGTATAAATACGCCAGTTAAGAGCTTTAATAAGGACAATCACCCATGCGAATTTTCAGGAGCCAAAATAAAATTCTATGAGACAACAAAAAAATAGGCCAGTCTAAAGCAATACTAGCCATTCCCACGAATGCAATGAGGAATCCACAGAGCCACTTAAGTGTCAATTCCAGAAGCTGATGGTCTTTCCAGACCTCGAAAAGTGGTTAGGAGCAAAAAAACTGCATCACCCAGACCTGGGACTGGATCCCAGTGCTGCAGCCTAAAATGCTCGTGACCCAGAGTCACCTCATCCATAAACAGGGATAATAATATGTGTCTCAGAGGGTTGTTTTGAGGTTTAAATGGATAAACTATGTAAAGAGCTTACCCAAGTGCCTGGCATAGTAACTGTTCAACAAATGGTAGTTTTAAAAGAAAGCTCCCCTTGAACCTTTGGGGCCTTACTGTACTTTTCTGTTTGTAACTGATTTTCCATATAGTATCTGCTTTTGCCCTCTCAACAACCCAAGGAGGTCTGTAGGTTAGGATTCATTAGCACCATCTTACTGTTGAGAAAACAGAGAGAAGTGAAGTGACTTGCTCGTGGTCACCCTGGAGACGAATGGAAGTGAAGACTGGGCTCCTTCGAAGCCCTGCACTAAAGGCCTGGTTTCCCAGACCTCAGAGTAAGAGGCTAAGGGTAGCAGTCCCCATACAAAGTCCTTACCAGGGGGGAATTCAAGACCTCAGTGCCTCGAGGGGGAGCAAATGTGACCCAGTTTCCCTACCCCCACTCCTTCACCTCCGACCTTCCCCCCACACACACACAGCCTGGTGCCAGAGCTGCCCAGCTGACCGCAATCGGAGCTGCTGACACCTGCTCCGGATGGGTAGGCCTGGCTGCGGCTAGAAGGCCAGAACATTCTGCCCCACAGTTTCCAGTATCTGACGTACACGCCTGCTGCTCACCTGCTGAGGGAAATCTCTCTCCACGGCCCACGTCAGCAGGTTTACCGTAAAGCCATCTTCTAGTAACTTCCAGCCTCAGTCCCTGATTAGTCATGCCCCCTCCCATTTTCCTTTTGATACAGAATGGAGAGACCCCAGAAATGAAGGAAACCACTGTTGAGCCTCACAAGGCCTTGGACTTAACACATCCTGAATCATCTAGTCTACCAGGATCCCAGACATCTAGACCCTGAGAGTTGGAAAAACACTCAGAGACCATCTAATCCAGGGTAGGGTGAACTTTTTCTGTAAAGGGCCAAGTAGTATATTTGTTACACTTAGTGGGTCACATCCAATCTCTGTTGCATTTCCTTCTTTATTTTTTAAAAGCCATTTTTTTTTTTTTTGGCCACACCGTGCAGCATGTGGGATCTTAGTTCCCCAACCAGGGATTGAACCCACGCCCACTGAACTGGAAGCTCAGAGTCTTAACCACTGGACAGCCAGGGAAGTCCCTAAAAGCCATTTAAGAATGGAAAAACTGGGCTTCCCTGGTGGCGCAGTGGTGGAGAATCTGCCTGCTAATGCAGGGGACACGGGTTCGAGCCCTGGTCTGGGAGGATCCCACATGCCGCGGAGCAACTAGGCTCGTGAGCCACAACTACTGAGCCTGCAGGTCTGGAGCCTGTGCTCCGCAACAAGAGAGGCTGTGATAGTGAGGGCCCGCACACCGCAATGAAGAGTGGCCCCCGCTTGCCACAACTAGAGAAAGCCCTCCCACAGAAACGAAGACCCAACACAGCAAAAATAAATTAATTAATTAAAAAACAAAAGTACCAATGCCACCGTGGATGTGAGGATTAAATTAGTCAATGCTTTAAAAAAAAAAAAAAGAATGGAAAACCTATTCGTAGCTCAGGGGTTGTACACAAACAGGCCTGTGGCAGAATTTGGCCTGAAGACCATGGTCCATGGGTCTCTGATTCATTTAACCCTCGCATTGCACAGAGTTTAAGTACATTTGTCTGAGGTCACTCAGCCATCAGGACTGTCCCTCATACTCAGATCTGACTCATGGGCCACTCTGCCTCCAGAATTAAGAATACTTTATTTTATTCTATTTCTTCAAAAACCTCAGTCACTGGTTCTTAACCAAAACGCTTGATTAATTGTATTGTCAACATTCAATAGTGAAAATGCTGTATATGAATGCAATAGAACAAAAATTGTTATTTAAAATCAAAACTAGCCGTGGTTGTTGGTGCCTTCCAAAGACAGATGAAATCATTTTCATCAGAGTGAAGGTACATCTATACAGTGGCCTCTAGTCTGACAGAGCTGATAGGGACAGAGAAAGGAACAGACGGACATTCCAAAGCCTTTCCTTGTTTCTCTTGCACTAGTGAAAAGGCAGGAGGCTGGGGGAGGGAGGATGAAGAAGACTGCCATGGCTTTGCAGCATCTTTGATTGTGCAAAGAGACCCCCCCCAGGCCACGTGGTCTGTAGTATCAGCCTAAATTGCTCTACTTAGTAAAAGGAGGGGAATCAGGTGGCCTAAGAGGTGGGGCTCCTAATAATGGGAACACAGAGGGGAGAAACCGGATGGCAGAGCAACATGACAGTGTGACACAGACAGATGGGTAAGATCGGGAACTCCCAACGTTAGTGTTAAGTGGTTTGCATTAGTAAGATCTAAGGCCTCTTCAAGTCCCTGGAACCTCTATTAGAGTGTAACTTCTGTGGACATTTGTATTGCTGGGGGGTTTTTTTGTGCAAATTGAAGAAGAGGTGCTGGGGAAAGCGGGGTAGACCAGGTCAACACACACAGAGACAACCCAAGGACTTAGAACACACTGGGCAGAGAGAGGATCTCAGAGCAGACATGACCAGGAAAAGATAAGCCTCTCCCCATCACAGAACTGCCTGCCCAAAATCCTTCTCTCTTCTTCTTGCTATCAGAAACTTCCCTGGCAGCTAGGAAGGGCCCTGTGACATTATCAGTAAGACACTGATAGAGAAGTCTTGTAGGAATTCTACAAAAGTCTTTCCTTCTCAATAAAAAGGAACAAACATGGTAGCACCATCAAGTTCTACCTTTCTTCTTTCTTTGCCATCTATTCCACACCTAGACAGCAGGAGACATCTTGCTGCTGTCCAACAGAACCTTCTGCACTGATGGAAGTGCTCTATAGCTGTACTGGCCCAAAGCAGTAGCAAGTAGCCACTTGAAATGTTGCTAGTATGACTGAGGAACTGAATTCTTTTTAATTTTTATTAATTTTAATTTACCTAAATTTAAATAGTCACATGAGGCAGAAGCTACTTATTGGACAGCTAGGACTAGAGAATCATAGAATCTCTGACCCTGACATTGAGTCATCCATCTCCAAACTCCTTGTTAATCAAGAGAAATCCCTAATTTGTAGGTTACTATATATTGAGTTTTCTGGTACCTGCGGCCAGCTGCATTTTAACTGATACTCCCAGGGAGAGAGACTAGGAGAGCCCCAGGGCCCCCACTCCCTACGAGATAACATTCAAGCCATCAACCCCATTTTATTTGCATCTCAAAGAACAGTTAAGTCAGCTAACATCAGGGCAGAGGAATATCCCAAGAATAAGGAAAGGGTGGAACAGAGTCCTCCCTTGCCTCACTCAGATCCTCTCTTTGACCAAAGACACAAATGTCTAAGACAGCCAAGGTTGCGGGGAGCTGGCAGCCTAGGATCAAAGTGAAGTGTAGGGCTTCCCTGGTGGTGCAGTGGTTGAGAGTCCGCCTGCGGATGCAGGGGACACGGGTTCGTGCCCCGGTCCGGGAAGATCCCACACGCCGCAGAGTGGCTGGGCCCGTGAGCCACGGCTGCTGAGCCTGCGCGTCCGGAGCCTGTGCTCCGCAACGGAAGAGGCCACAACAGAGAGAGGCCTGTGTACCGCAAAAAAAAAAAAAAAAAAAAAGTGAAGTGTAGAGATAGAGGTCTGAGGACGGCCATGTCCTGACTTGGGTTCTTTCCCTGCCACACTCACCTTGAGCAAGTCACTTCCTCTCTCTGAAGTTCATGTCTCACATGTGTGAAGTGGGGGGATAGTCAAACTCTTCCAGCCTAGCTCAAGGAGTTATTGTAGGGTTCAACTCAGAATGGATGAAAATACATTTTGTCAATAGGAAAATGCTGGTGAGGAAATCCTGGAAAAGGTCATTCCTAGAAATACTGGAGGCCTCAGAAAATCCTGTCACCTGGTCTGAGAAGCAGAAGCACCTAACATCCTGGTGTGGTCGGCTATTCAGGCCCAGATTTCATCTCTAAGCGGCAGAGAATTCCACCAGCCTTGCTAAGGACCAGATGCGGGGAGAGGAGTGGACTGGAGATGGGGAGCCCAATTCTCATAAACAAACTGAAGGCAGGCACAAGGCATCGATTCCTTGAGTGGCCATCCCAGTTGGTACCTGACATGACTGCAGTAAGTACCCTCAGACATGCACAGCCTAATCTAATCCTCTCACTTCCCCATGGGAGGTATTTCTATCCCCCTAATCATGATGGGTCAAGTCTAAACACAGAAGTAGGGAGTAGGTTAGCAAGGCTTCAAGGGTAGCTTTGAAGCAGGGAGCTGGGAAGAATGGGCCCCTTTCCAGGAAATGCAAAAAGAAAACTCAGGGGACCAGAGTTTTGAGGGAAATAGTCTGGACCAGAAAAGCAGCCTCTAGGCTGGAAGTATAGACAAAGGGTTATATACCCCCACCTGCAACCCTTTACCCACCAACTATGCCAAACAGATTTATGTTGCAGTTACTATACACTCTTCAAGGAGAGTTTATTTGAAAGGATAGAATCATGACCCTCATAGAAATATAAAATAAACACATATCAAGGATTTTATTTAGCTCGTTAATTAGTGAAGGAACGAGTAAGATGTCACAATTGGCTCAAAGAATCACATATACACGAACAATAAGAAATGCTGAAATGAAACTACAAATAGATGCACAAGTGGCTTACTCCACAGCGGGTGTGCTAAACCAGCTGTACTCGCACTGGAAAAAAAATCATGAACACGAACCATGTGCACTGCTCTCAGTTATCTACGACTTACAGAGTTCTGAAATAGCTCAAAGGCAATGAAAGGCACAGCGGCCCCACAGAAACACCTAGTTTTCCACTGCAGACACCAGGAATCTTTTCAGTCCGCTTCCCAGTCATTCACCATCTTCCCTGCCACATCTAGGTAGGTACCTCCATCATCCTAACTACTAGATCCACAGCTGTCTGTGGGGTCACTCCTTGAAATGGATGCCAACATCCCAGGAAGTTATCCAGCCTGTTCTGGAGCTAAGGAGAACTGAGGGAAGTGCTAAGAGGGCGTGGAATATAGGATTCTTGAGCTCAAGGAGGTCTAATGCCAGTGACGGTGTTTTACAGAAGCAGAAACTGAAGCTCAGAGAGAAAAGGGCTTTTCCTAAAGACACAGAACAGAATGGAATGACAGCCTATCCTCCACAGCACACGCTTTCTAAGGCAGAGGGCTGAAAAAGGAGGTGCCGTGGGGCTATTCATTCCCCCTCGGAGGAGCTCTTTTCCTCCCTGAGTCACACCTGCAAAACAGGAGCACCTCCCGCCCTGTGCTGTGGGTTGTGAGGTTTACCTAGGAAAAAATGCCTCACAGCAAGTGCTCCAGAGAAATCATTTCCCTTCACCGTCCTGAGTGACCCCGTGACCCCAGGACAGTCCCAGGGGTCATTCTGCTTTCACTCCCTCAGAGATGAGTCAGGAGCTCCTTTCTGGCCCAGACTCAATTAGACTGGAATGGCCTCAGGCCACAGCTGCACTTCCTGTGCCAAGCTGCCCCTTTTATAACAGATTTTCAGGAAAACACACCAAAAAAAGAGGAGAATTCAAAAGTAATTAAGTCTAAAAGTTGCCCCCACCAGGAGGGGCTCTGGAGCAGGGGCCAGAAAGCAGGTGGTAGAGACAGCCAAGCAGCAGTGGGAATAGGGGTGCCAGAGCCCCAGGGAACCGTGCCCTCAGCACAGGGAACCCGCAAACAGACAACGCTGAACTCGTTTCCCAGCAGGGCAAAGTCGGTGTGACTTCAAACAGCCCACAGGGCAGGGCTCTGCGCGTCTTCTGGGTCCTGATATGACTGAGCATCCGTCACATAACTGTGTGGTGAGCAATTTGGGCTCAGTCCTCTGCCACATTCTCAATTTCAGGGCATCCCTAATTTCTCTCTGCAGAGAGATTCAGAAGAGGCCCCAGGCTAGAAAGTGGTGGGATTTTGTTTTGTTTTTTCCAACATGCACACTCATACCAGCATGCAATGGGGCCTTTCACCTTCTCTGGGAGCAAAGGTTGCAAAAGCATCCAAGTCAGGGAGGAAGGGACCCTCAAAGCTTCTGGGACCCAGTCCTCTGCCTTCTACCAGGTCAACTGAAAAAAGCCACTGTGGGGAGAATCCTGGCTCTTCCAGGACTGATCAAGAAGCCCTTGCATGAAAGCCCTTCCCATTTCTCTGACACTTTGGAGTTTACAGGTCACTTTCTTGTTCCAGTTATTGCAGAAAATTTGACCTCACTCTACCAGATGAGAAAAATGGGATTCTGAAAGCCCAGATGAGATGACTGGGGCCACACAGCTGAGTCAGGACTAAAACCCACTACTTCCGTCATAGATATCAATGAGCAATGGGGAAACTGAGGTCAGAGGAGGGAAAACAATTTGCCTAAAGTCACACAGGAGGTCACCCACAGGGCTGGGGGCAGAACCTGTGTCCCTCGTAGGTCAAAGATCTTTTCATTCCACCACCTTGCCTCTCTCCTTGGAGATCTCTCGTGACAGACACTCTATCTTTGGCACCATGGACATTTCCTTTTAGGAAAAGATGGCAAATAGTTTTCTTGTCAGGTGGATGGATTGGCAATGGCTGCGTGGAGCTCACTGTTACAAGAATGATGGTTCGCGTGAGCTCAGCAGGAGAGAGGACACTTGTTTACCAGCCTCTGTCATGAATGAGTGTTGTAGGTAGACTGGTCACTCTCAATTTCCTGTGTTTGTCTGGATTCTATGCTCACTCCCTTTTCTCCTATGTTGAGTAGCATTACTGTAGGCAGAATATGAAGGTGACAGAAACAGTCAAATCTAGAACCCTGAGAATGAAAATAAGACACATGGACAAAAAAACTCATGAGAGCTGCCATCTTTACAAGAATTCTGATCTTTTTTTGGAAAAGCCAAAGTTCATAGGTTAAGTGTGGACTCAGCTGGGACTTGGTGCTGCCAGCCCAGGAGTACAATGAATAGAGATGCCATGTGGTGGGAAACAGCTCACCTGAAAACCAATACCTACCTTTACCTACCTGCTTATCGCTGTGATTTTCAATGTAGAGCTCATATTTGAAACCACTGCTTGCTGTCTTATGTGATAGACTCTGAAGGGCAGTGTAGCACGGGCTCTCGTTGTAATTCCATTTTAACTACTCTGGGAGGTGAATGGCTGTCTCTTTGAGGTGCTCCCCAGTGCCTCCCACTAAGTGAATTTAACATATGCTTCTGTAGTAGGGTGAATTACTATTCCCAGTTCTCTGCCCTGTCATTACTATTAGGACTACATATCCTTTTTGCCTTGTCACTTGTCATTCCCTCTGAATAGAAGAAATAAAGTATATATCCAAGCCCATTAACACTGGACTCGGCCATAAGACTTGTTTTAGCCAATGGGACGTGGGTGGAAGGGACAAAGTGCCAGTTCTAACAACGGCCTTAAGACGCATCACACGCTTCTGCTCACCTCTCCTGTACTCCTGCTATTTGCCATGTTAAAAGCTTCCCCCAGGCTTCCCTGGTGGCACAGTGGTTGAGAATCCGCCTGCCAATGCAGAGGACCCGGGTTCGAGCCCTGGTCTGGGAAGATCCCACATGCCACGGAGCAACTAAGCCTGTGTGCCATAACTACTGAGCCTGGGCTCTAGAGTCTGTGAGCCACAACTACTGAGACCACGTGCTGCAACTACTGAAGCCTGCATGCCTAGGACATGCGCTCCACAACAGGAGAGGCCACAGCAATGAGAAGCCTGCGCACCGCAACGAATAGCCCCTGCTCTCCGCAACTGGAGAAAGCCTGCGCGCAGCAACGAAGACCCAACCCAGCCAGAAACAAGTAAAATAAATAAATTAAAAAAAAAAAAAGCTGGGCTTCCCTGGTGGCACAGTGGTTGAGAATCTGCCTGCTAATGCAGGGGACACGGGTTCGAGCCCTGGTCTGGGAAGATCCCACATGCCGCGGAGCAACTAGGGCCGTGAGCCACAACTACTGAGCCTGCGCGTCTGGAGCCTGTGCTCCACAACAAGAGAGGCCATGATAGTGAGAGGCCTGCGCACCGCGATGAAGAGTGGCCCCCGCTTGCCACAACTAGAGAAGGCCCTTGCACAGAAACGAAGACCCAACACAGCAAAAATAAATAAATAAACTCCTACCCCCAACATAAAAAAAAAAAAAAAAGCTTCCCCCAAGCAGCTTCTGCCCCTTCAGTTCAGGTCCTAAAATGAAGACATGTGAGGCAGACTTGCACTGACCTTCATCCTAGAGCCAAGCCCTGCTGATCCAAGCTAAGCCCAACAGAGACACGTGAACTGACCAGCAAATCTGTGAGTAAGAAAAATACACGTTAACATAAGTCACCGATATGGGGGTGGGTAGGTGGGATTATTTGTTATGCAGTATTACCAAGCAAAAAACATTGACTAATACAGACACAGAGACTATTATTTAGGTTATTCCATCCAAAACATAATCTCTAAAGTCAATCAATATTTTCATATCATGTAATAACAGGCAGATGGACAAATTTTTTTATTTATACAGATTGTAAACTGACACCATGGCATCCAGGTTGTACATTATTAGTCCCTTATGAACTTGGATAAGATGTGTCTACTCCCAAGGCTAATCACTACTCAGGGATTCAGGGGTACAATCCAGGGCCAAAAAGCAGAGATAAGAAGAAAGTATTAACATACAGAGGACAAAAAAATATATTGCAGAAGTCCACTCATTGCCGAGATGTTATAAACAATGAAGAGGTTGGGGAATTTTGTTTCCTTACTACCACCTCACGTCCCTGGGAGCGTTTAAGAACAGAAGTTCTCAGATCTCAAGCATAGATCGCGTTCATAAAAGAGGTGAGGAAGAGTTCAAGCTGCTTCTTCAATAGCAGAGCCCTCTGTTTGAACACAATCTTACAGGTATCCTCAATTTATGAAATCGTTAAGATTGGAGGTGCTCTTTTTAAAGCCTAGGCAAGACGTCAGGGCCCATTCTGTTCAGCTTTTCCTTAACCCCCCGGGGTGGTCTTTACATGGCTATCCGTTTTGGCAGGGGGGAAAACTGAGGTCAGAGAAGGGAAAATGACTACAGACTCCAGTGAGAAAGCCATGGGACTTTAGGGTCTCTGAAGACTCACTCCGAACTCCAGAACCCTGGATGCCTTCCAAGCCAATAGTCTGGAGGTGGTTCTTTTCATCCTATTTGGAACAACACAAAATCTAAAGAAGCAGCTATGAATCTTGATACCAGAGGCATGCCCAATCCTGGCCACTGTCAGCAAGGGAGATGGGGACTGTTGCTTCTCTCTAAAGAATTACGACTCCAGCTGCAAGGTTTTGACTCAAGGAATCAGCAGATGAATCTCAAGATCACCTCCAGTATTAGAAGCCATCATTCTGCACACAGGCATCATTGTGCCACATGAATCAAAGTGGCAGGAACAGAAGTCCTTCTAAGGCCTATCTAACTTCTGATAGAGGGAGATTTGAGACACCCCAGGGAGCCCTTCCATCTCACAGCTGTCAGTGCCTCGAGCTGATGCTTTCAATCTCGTGCCTATCCTGAATTCATAATGAAGTGAAATCACAAACCATGCACCAGCAAAAAGAAGGCATCTTCTCTATATTTCAGTACAAGCCATGGAGGAAAGGGATAAAAAGGAAAGAGACAGAATGAGACAGGCCCTGGCTCTAGTTAACAAACTTCTGGGGTTTAAGCTGAGTATGCTCAAGTAAAAAGGAAATGAAATAACTATTTCTCCACTTTCCTCGGGGGCAACATTATATGACATTGCTTGCTCTCTTCTGAAAGCAGATATAGAAATATGTTTTGAATTAGTGCATCTCGGAACTGGCAAGTCACTATTTAAAGGGACACAAGCTGTGTAGGATGGAAGAAGGAGATCTCGTGCAACGTACAGAGAACCAGCATGAGGATCCAGTATTCCCGGTGGCCCTCTGAGACTCACACAGGCAAGTCTCTTTCCTCTTCCAGGCCGCAAGATTCCCGGGAATTTAAAGTTGGGGGAAGGATCAAAAAGAGGATCAGAAAGACCTGTCTCAGGCCTCCAGAATTCAACCCCTTGGAAAGTGGCCTACTTTGGTGCTCTTGACCTTGACCCTGAAAAGCCTGCAGGATCTGCAGTTGCCAAGGAATTGGATCTAATTTTCCTTTCATTTAAGCTGAGAAAGCAAACAAAGCATTTACTTTGTGTTGAAGATTCAGGAAAATTGCCAGGATCACTTTCATTTCTACAACAGAAGGAAAATGAAGAAAATTGTTCATCCTAACACCATCAGAACCAATTGAGTTTTTTTCCCATCTTTGAGGGAAAACTTGATTAGACTTACTGGTAAATCTCTTGCATCAACAATTATGAAATTTAGAATCATTGTTAATGTTCACATTAATAATGTTTAATTTTCACACTAGCCATCATTTTATGATATAAACATTTAAGCATTATTTTGAAAGCATTTGAAACAACAAATGAAAAAGGATCTTCAATATATATAACAGAAAACTAAGTTACCAAATTTATTAGCACTAGAGAATTTTCATCTTCTTAAAAAAATATTATTTCCAGGAGCTCAAACAACCATAAAGACTGGGAGAAAAATGTATTCTTTAAAACTTCTTTTTTCTTTTTAGCCTTTTCTCTTGCTGACAAGTACTACAGTGCTCAGAAGTTGCCTAAGAGAAGCTTGTGTATATGGTGTTTCTTCCTGACTTGACAGAGGCAGGACTGAAACTTAGGCCCCTTGCTTCCCAGTTCAGTTCTCAGGCCACGACACAACAGTCTTCATGTTATGAATTAGTTCTCTCTGAAAAGGCTTCTCGTCTCCAAACTAGACTCTTCCCAACCACTAGGTAAAGCTTGCGAAGCCTTTCATAATTACTCACTCAGAAGCAAAGATTCCCCAGCACAGAAGCAAGTCATAATATAAATACCCCATAGCCTGGGTCTGTGCCAAAGCTGCAGACCCCATGTGCCATGGGCAGTCCCCGAGCCCAAAGCTGCTCACCCCAGAGAGCATTAGAGACTTAGGAAACCACCCTCTAGTGCCTCCTTTTCCCTTGTATTGGACACAGTGAATAGAACTTCCTACCCTTGTCTGCCTTTTTTCTCTCCCTCTTTCCATCTATCCCTCCATCCATTCAGTCATCCATCTGTAGTAGACTGGATCCATTAAGGCCCCAGTTCCCATCCCGCCCTGTACCAATGCCTTTGCCATGTCATAGTTAAGTGACCTCCCACTCTTATCTCTGGGTCCAGCCATGGCACTTGCTTTGGCCAATGGGGGCGTTAGCAGATATGACACAAGCAGAGGCAAGAAAAATTACCTGCATGTTTCTACTCATCATTTGTGGCCTCTTCCATTGGCATAGGCTAGCTTGGTAGGATATAACAGGCATGTGAAGCAGAGTCAAGTCACCCCAGTTGTCCAATCCATGGCCACACCAGATCATCCAGTAGCCAGCCAATCCCCCAGACGTGTGGTCAGGCCCAGCCAAGTTCAGCAGAGCTGCCTAGCTGACCACCCCAGACACATGAGCAATAAATAGGCATTGTCAAAAGCCACCGAGGTTTTGTGGTTATTTGTTACTCAGCATTACTTTGGCAATAAATAACTGTCATAAGATCCAACAACATTTACCAGTGTCTTCTATATCCTATGCTGAGTTCTGAGCCACAAGGAAAATTTAGTCATGGTCCTCCCTCCTAGGGATCCCAATCTGCTGAAAGAGATACATGAACATCTTTTTCTTTATCTATGAGGATCTTACCTCACCATCCCCCTGCAGAACTCCCAAGACCTAATTTCTATCTTCTTAACAACAAGAAAACTTAACTGGAGGCAGAATGAGGTAGTGGAGTATCATTAAAGATAAGATCCAGAAGCAAATGAAATTTTTTAAAAAATAATTCAATCACATAAAAAGGCCAGGGATGGGCATTTCAGAGCTGGTATCATGTTCTGCGAAGTCAGGCACCCAGGATTCTGCTATCTGGATGTTCCCCCATCCTCAACACATGGCTTCCACCTCATAATCCAAGACAGCTGCTCAAGCTCCAGCCTTCACTTCCATATTACAACCAGTAAGATGGAGGAAGGACCAAGTAATATTTCCAGAAGACGCACAGGATATACTACCACTTATTTGTCATTGGCCAGAACTTAGTCTCTTGACTACCTCTACTGCAAAGAAGACTGGAAAATAAATCTTTTTCCAGATAGTTATATGCTCAGCCACAAACTGGAGGTTCTATTAATAAGGGAGAAGTAGAAGATGGAAATTGGGAAACAACTAGTAGTTTCTGCTCCAAGTCCAAACAGGTTTTGGATCAAACAGACCTAGATCCATATCATAGCTCAATCAGGACCTCAACTTACAAACTTGGGAAAATTCTTTCCTTCTTTAGGCCTCAGTGTTCCTACCTATACAATGGGGGCAAAGGAAAGAGTTGGTCTGCATGGCCTCTTAATCTCCTCCTGACTCTTCCCTTTCCAGAATCACAGAATGAAGATTCTGAGTGGGTTAGCCTTCCATCAGAGATATACCTATTTATGAACCCAGGTGACATCTCCTCTTTAATCTGAAAGCATTTAGTGAATAAAAGGAAAAATGCTAAATATAAACCTGTGTTGGATAAAGAGAGAGATCTACCTGAGCTCTCTCATTGCTACTTTTTGAGTTGCATAGAAGTGGCTGTCTCGGGAGCCTAGAAGGTCCTAAGGCTGATCTTAGCTATAACCCTAGTAGTGGTCAGAGAACAAAGATCAATTTACACCGCTCAACTCCCGCTCCTGACCCAGTGCAAGAAAGCTATGCGATCCAAAAAGATCTGTGAAGGGAGCAGTCAGATATTCAAAATCCAGCCAGGCGACATTTATGTGACCCTGTTTGGAGCGGGAATAGAGAACAAACATATTTTAATTTACCACCATCAAGTTATATAGCCCATATGTGCACTTTAAAAAGAGGAAATAAACCTTTGCTCAGAGTCTAATTAAATTCTTCTACAAGTCTTATAAAGCCTTACAATTCTGTGATGAAAGAAACTACTTACTCCCTTCTAGGTTAGGACAATATTATGAGGCTTTCAAATCTTAGAGTAAAAGTCTCTTCCATCTGATAGACATAAGAATCTCTTCTTCCAAAATAAGCCTAGGTCTATGGCTTTGTCTTTATCTACTTTGAAATCATTATCATTGGATTTGCAGTCAAAATTTTTCTACTTTTATAAATCAGACTCATTTAGTTTACAACTCAGAAATCCTCTTCCTTTAAAATTTAAATATCTCTCTCTTTGGAAGAAAAAAATTCAAAATGGCACTGAAGCCCAGGGCCAGGCAGAACGCTCCATCTGCCATGAAATTCATGGCTGCCTGAATTTTGTATGAAATGTATGAATAACAAGAAAACAGCAACATTAGGTATTGAGTGTTTCCTCTGTACCTATTACTTTGAGTTCAATGTCTCAACAAATCCTTAAAAATTCCTGAGAGTTAGGTGTTATGACCCCATTTAGAGGCATGAACACTGAAGCTCAGAGAAACCACGTAACATGTACAAGATCATATTTCATCCTAGGTAGTTTCTCCCAAACAAAGCCCTTAGTACACTGCCTGGCACAGAGTTTCCACTCATGTTACTATTGTGCTAACTCCCCATAAAATGACTCTTGCCTATATTTGGGCAAGGTGGCCCCAGGGATCCTCTAACCCACAGCATCTAGCTGACTTCCATGGGAGAAGTCCATAAGCTCTCCCGTAGAACTCGGGCATCCCTGCCAAAGTCAAAGGATTTGTGTTATTGTACTAGTTTTTGAGAATGTTGGATTTCACTTTTTAGGGCTTTTTAAAACAATCTTAAGAAATAATCTCTTCCGTATGCCTGGGGAGTTGGCAAATTGTCTTGAAATCAGTTATAAGGCTAAGTGGAGAATCACCATGAAAAGGGTAGGACTCCAAATTGGTAGTTTCCAATCTTTCTTTACAAAGAGCAACCTCTAATTTATCCAGCTGAAGAGATGACTGATGGAGTTCAGGTGGCTGGATGTTAGAAATGGAAGACTTTCTGTACGTTACACATGGATGTATTATCAATTCTAATAGTGCATCTTTGCCCATCAGTAGACCAGAGAAAATATTGGAAGAACGTATATGGATACACCAGTAGATAAATCCAAATCCACTGATTTGTAAACCATGAATCTCTCTTTCTCAACTCATTTAAAAAATGTTTTTCTCTGTATGACTTTGTCCTTTGTCTTGTAACATACTTCTTCTCTATCCCCCTACAGCTTGACACTGTGTGAGTATGTTTTCCTATATCCCCTCTGTTTACTTCTTTCAAGCATCGAGGCAACAATAAATATAGATTCTTACTCAAATCCAATTAAAGTATATTTATGCACCCTCCTCCACATGTATATGGTGGCACTCTGCTGGGATTTGTAATATAAAGAGACATAATAGACAATATTGCTGTTCAAAAGTCAGGAAAAAAAAGGTGAAGTATCAAGATTCCCCCTTTATCATTCAGTCAAGTTACTCTATCCCCCTCTGTGTCGGGTAATATGATGGTGCTTTGTGAGCACAAAAGCTTACAAAGAGAGCACAGAGAGGTGGGTGGCTATATATAGACAGCCTGGTGAGACACTGGGGAAGGCACAGATGTCCTTCCAAAATACACACATGGTGCAGTTCAACAAGCAATTTCATAGATGCCCGATCTTCTTGCCCTGGGAGAGGTGGGAATTACGGGTCCCATTTCAGAGATGAGCAAATGGTACTCAAAGAAGGGAAGTGATTTGCCGTGAATGGGAAAGGCAGAAGTCTGAATCCACATAGGGTAAATAATTTTTTAGACCATGGACCTAACAGATGACTTGGTGTAAGGGGAAAAGATCCTTGAATGAATAGGGAAAGACCACGTTTTAACTCTGGATTACATGCTACCCTACACTGCCCATGGCTCCTTCTTTTCTATCCACTGTTTCAAAAGAGGAGGGAGAAAGAACAAAATTCAGCACCAAGGGGGAGTTCTTGAGAAATGGCCTACACTGTAGCATTGTCCTGTGGGCTGTGCTCAGGTGAGAGGGACTTGTAAAGGGACATGCCTTGCCTCTTTGGAAGCCAAGCCATTTTAGTTGCTGCCCAAGAAGTCCCAGAATGAAACCCTGTGGTTCTGCTCCACAGCAAATTGTGTCACTGTGAAGTTTCACTGTAATAAAGAGATGATTCAGTTAATTACTCAGAGAAGCCATAGCATTTCAGAGATGTTCTCCTGGACCACAGCATGTACAGTGATGCGAGCTTCGTCTTCCTGCCACAGCCTTCGCATTTAGTGTCAGATCTGAGTAATAAGTGACATATTAAATGACTGGTGACAATGTTTACCCTTCCTTCCTCCCCACCGCCATCACACTCAAAAGTCAGCCAACATGACAAAATTTCAATACCAAAACCTTCACCGAGAACAGTGAAACTTTGATTCTCTCCGTTTTCCCACAAGTCTCAAATTGATACTGGAAATTTTTTTTCTTTGTCTCCAGTGTAATCGAAAAATATGTTTTTATTTAGAAGCAATCCAAAAGTCAAGCCTATTTTTAGAATGTGAGATTACAGAGGAGTATTTTTCCAAAAGGTTCTTAAGTATCAATTATGTAAGAGCCACAAAAGGGTTTTATTTGCTACCATCACCTTGGGGCTTTGAAGGGAGTCTAGGGGTTAAGATTCCTGGAAATTGAGAAGCCTACATTTTTTGAAAGAATAAACCCAATTTTCAGCTCAAAAAGTACGGGCAAGAGATGAGTTTACATCTGAAATGATGCCCTGGGACTTCCCTAGTGGCACAGTAGTTAAGAATCCGCCTGCCAATGCAGGGAACACTGGTTCGATCCCTGCTCCGGGAAGATCCCACGGACCAACAAAGCCCGTGCGCCACAACTACTGAGCCTGCGCTCTCAAGCCTGCAAGCCACAACTACTGAGCCCACACACCAGAACTACTGAAGCCCGCACGCCTAGAGCCTGTGGTCCACAACAAGAGAAGCCACCTCAATGAGGAGCCCGCTCACCACAACTAAGAGTGGCCCCCGCTCACCGCAACTAGAGAAAGCCCGTGTGCAGCAACGAAGACCCAACACAGCCAATAATAAATAAATAAATAATTAATAAATAAATAAATAAATAAAATGATGCCCTTCCACAAACTGCTTAGAAAAGAAACATAAATCTCTCTTTTTATTTATTATATAGGTCACAGACATGATGTTGTATATCAAATCAGTATTTCCTAAACTGCATTTATTCACATAACATTGTTGGATCTGCCTATTATCTCTACTATTATTCCCTTAATATTTTTCTTTAAACCATCTCATTATTTTACACTAAAACAAATGTACCACAAATGGAAAAGGTCAACATAAAAAAACAAAATAAATAAAAACAAAATAATGTGGTGAAATCTGGTATGATGCTGTCACCTGCAAAGACTCTGAGCCTGCAGGCTATTTTCTTTTTGTTATAAAGGGAGATTGTCAACTTTCTGTACGCATTACAGAGTGGGTAACACCTAGCGGAGACTTCTCCCCTTATGTAATTGAAAAGACTCAAAAGGGAGTTCCTCTCTCATGATATGATTCAATGCTATATAGTGTCATGTCCATGTTTGACCTTAAATCACTGCACTTCCCACTGGGGGACTGCGTCCCGCACTTTGGGAAAATATTAATGCCTGTGCCTAGCAAACGTCCCAAGGCCTCTAATTGTCTGTGAGTTGAATGGGGGTTGGCTGATCTAAGCTGGCCTTAGCTTGACTGCTTGCCTGGAGTGACTCTGATCTATGTCTCTCATTCTTCTTCCGGGACTAATGGGCTAATGGGGACACAGTCTGTCAGGGCCGTGGCAGAAGAGCAAGAGCCGAAGTGGCAACACGCTAGGAATTCTAAGCTCAAAACTCTAATACTGTCCCTTTTGCCCACAAACCATTGACCAAAGCAAGTCACTTAGTCAAATCCAAAATCAAACACAGGGAAATATACTCTGCTTATGAGGATGCCACGGAGAAGGTATGACCATGGGCAGGGGTAAAGAACTGGGACCAACAGTGCCATCTACCACACTCATTTGACCTTTCTGGAAACCTTCATTTGACTCTCTCTTACAATATCAAATGGAACATTCTCAGAAGTAAATTTTAGTTCTTACATTTATGGTCAACTGATTCTTGACAACAGTGCCAAGACCAAGGCCATTCAATGTGGAAAGAATAGTCTTTTAAACAAATGGTGCTGGGACCACTAGACATCCACATGCAAAACAATGAAGGTGGGACTCCCACTTTAATTCTAACTCAAAATGGACCAAAGACCTACATGTAAGAGTTAAAACTATAAAATCTTAGAAGAAAATATGGTAGTAAATCTTCATGACCTTGGGTTAGGTGGTTGATTTGTTAGATACTACATCAAAAACACAAGCAACAAAAGAAAAAAGGGTTAAGTGAATTTCATCAAAATTAAAAACTTTTGTGCTTCAAAGGACACCAGCAAGAACGTGAAAAGACACATTCAGAATGCAAGAAAAACAGAATGCAAGAAATATTTGCAAACCATATATCTGATAATGGTCTAATATCCAGAATATATAAAGAACTCTTAAAATTCAACCATAAAAAGACAATCCAATTTTTAAATGGGCAAAGGAGCTTAACAGACATTTCTCCAAACAAGGTATACAAATGGCCAATAAATACAAGAAAAGATGTTCAATATCATTAGTCATTAGGAAAATACAGATCAAAACCACAATGAGATACTATTCACACTCACTAAGATGGTTAAAGTAAAAAAGACAGACAATAACAAGTGCTGTTGAGGATATAAAGCGAATGAAACCCTCATACGTTGCTGAGGGTAGTGCCACCTTGGAAACAGTCTGGCAATTTCTGAAAAGTTAAAATTGAGTTACTATCTGACTCAGCAAATTCATTTCCAGGTATATATACCCAAGAGAAAAGAAAACACACGTCCATAAGAAAACTTGCATACAAATATTCATAGCAGTATTTTTTGAGCCAAAAAGTGAAGAGAACCTAAATGTCCATCAATAGATGAATAGATGAACAAAATGTGGTATGTCCATACAATGGAATATTATTTGGCAACACAAAGGAATGAAGAACTCATATATGGTACAACCTGGAGGTACCTTGAAAAGGTAAATCATATTGTATGATTTAATTTATATGAAATGTCCAGAATAGGCAAATCCATAGAGACGGAAAGCAGATTAGTGGTTGCCAGGGGCTGGAAGGAAGGGGGAATGGAGAGTGACTGCTAATGGACATGGAGTTTCCTTTTGGGGTGATGCAAATATTCAGGAATTACACAGTGTTGCACAATTCTATGAATATACTAAAAACTACTGACTTGTACACCTTAGAAGTATAAATTTTATGGCATATGAATTATATTTCAATAAGCTATCATTTTAAAAACTGAATGTTCAAAACAATCCAATTCGAAAGTGGGCAAAAGACATGAAAAGACATTTCACCAAAGAGGATGTATGAGTGACTAATAAGCATGTAAAAAGATGTTCAGGGCTTCCCTGGTGGCGCAGTGGTTGAGAATCTGCCTGCCAATATAGGGGACACGGGTTCGAGCCCTGGTCTGGGAGGATCCCACATGCCCCGGAGCAACTACGCCCGTAAACCACAACTACTGAGCCTGCGCGTCTGGAGCCTGTGCTCCGCAACAAGAGAGGCTAGGACAGTGAGAGGCCCGCGCACCGCGATGAAGAGTGGCCCCCGCTCGCCGCAACTAGAGAAAGCCCTCGCAAAGAAACGAAGACCCAACACAGCAAAAGTAAATTAATTAATTAATAAACTCCTACCCCCAACATCTTCTTAAAAAAAAAAAAAAGATGTTCAACATTAGTAGCTGTTAGGGAAATGCACATTAAAATCACAATGAGATACCAAGACACACCTATTAGAATGACTAAAATAAAAAACAGTGAAAAAAACACTGGAGAAGAGGAGAGTTGCTGGTGGAAATCTAAAATGGCACAGTCCCTCTGAAAAATAACCTGGTCAACAGCAGAGCCCATTCACAATTCCCGAGAAATAAAAATAGAATCTGGGTAATAAAATAAAGTCTAACCTCTCTTTTCTTTTTCTTTGTGTCTCGTCTAGCTTCACTTTCTCACACGATACCATGGGCAGAGAACTCCAGCCGGCACTTCAGAGTTCCTAGTGCGAAAGGGCTTCGCCCGACACTGCAGCTCGGGGCCGTGCAGAAGCGCTGCACACGACACTGCAATTCCAGATGGCTGCGGCAGGCCGAGTGCAGAGAGGCTGCACCCGGCACTGCGATCTGGCGCGTGAGGAGCGTAACCGCGCGAGACGCAGGAGAACTCCGGCCCCTCCCCGCACTGAAGAGACCTCTACAAAGCAGCCCCGCCCTGATGGCCTGGGGAGTGGGAGTGGGCGGAGCGCAGACTCTGGAGTGGGCGGAGCACAGACTCTAGAGCGGGAGCTGGCAGCTCTGCATTCTTTGATCAAAGAATAAAACTGGGGCTTCCTTGGTGGTGCAGTGATTGGGAGTCCGCCTGCCGATGCGGGGGACGCGGTTCGTGCCCCGGGCTGGAAGGATCCCGCATGCCTCGGAGTGGCTGGGCCCGTGAGCCATGGCCGCTGAGCCTGCGCGTTTGGAGCCTGTGCTCCGCAGCGGGAGAGGCCGCAGCGGTGAGAGGCCCGCGTACCGCAAAAAAAAAAAAAAAAAAGAATAAAACTTTCCTTTGTTTCTGAACCCAGGTCAGTCTAGTTATATTGGCGCGAGCGACACTAGGCAGGAAGACCCCTGTTGGGGACCAACTTGGAAGGGCTGGTAACAGTTTGGCACTTTCTTTTAGAACTAAAAGTGGGTTTACCATACAATCTAGAAATTGTACTCTTGGGCATTTACCCCACAGAAGTGAAAACTTATCTTCACCCAGAAACTAGTACATGAATGTTCAGAGTAGCTTTATTTTTTTTTCCCATAAATTTATTTATTTTATCTTTGGCTGCGTTGGGTCTATTGTTGCTGCGCACTGGCTTTTCTGTAGCTGCAGCGAGCGAGGGCTACTCCTCGTTGCGGTGCACGGGCTTCTCATTGCGGTGGCTTCTCGTTGCGGAGCACGGGCTCTAGGCGCGTGGGGTTCAGTAGCTGTGGCTCGCGGGCTCTAGAGCACAGGCTCAGTAGTTGTGGCACACAGTCTTGTTTGCTCCGCGGCATGGGGGATCTTCCCGGACCAGGGCTCGAACCTGTGTCCCCTGCATTGTCAGGTGGATTCTTAACTACTGTGCCACCAGGGAAGCCGCCAGAGTAGCTTTCTTTGTAATGGCCAAAAACTAGAAACCGTTCAAATATCTTTCACTGGATGACTGGTTAAACAAACTGTGGTACATCCATACTGTGGATTATGAGTCAGCAATGAAAAGGAATAAACTATTGATACATGCTAGAACTTGAATGAATCTCAAGGAAATTATGCTGAGTGAAAAAAAAAACTCAAAAAGATACATGTACATTGTGTGTTTCCATTTGTGAACATTCATGAAATGATATAATTATGGAAATGGGGAACAGATTAGTGGTTTCCAGGAGTTAGAGATGGTGGGGAGAGGGAGTGGTGTGGCTATAAAGAAGTAGCACATGAGGAACTTTGTGGTGATTGTAGTTAAGTGTCTTGGTTGTGGTGGCAGTTACATGAAGCCACACGTGATAAAAATGCAGCTACACACATACACACATATGAGTACGTACGAAACTGGTGAACGGTCGAATGAGTTTAGTGGATTGCACCAATGTTAATTTTCCGGTTGTGATATCATTAGTGATACAAGATGCTAACGTTGGGGGAGACCGGGTAAAGGGTTCATAGAAACTCTCTGCACTTGAAGTTGAGACACAGATGTAGAGAACAAACATATGGACACCAAGGGGGGAAAGCCGCGGCCGGGTGGTGGTGGTGGTGTGATGAATTGGGCGATTGGGATTGACATGTATACACTGATGTGTATAAAACTGATGACTAATAAGAACCTGCTGTATAAAAAAATAAAATTTAAAAATTAAAAAAAAGAAACTGCACATTTCTTTGCAACTTACTGTGAATTTGTAATTCTTTCAAAATAAAGTTGTTTTAAAACCTAAATTTATCCTTATCCAAAATGTACTCTTCCTGAATTCTCTAATTTCACATCCACAGGTGTGAAAGCATCAGCCCAGACTCACCCTTCACTCTCAGTATCAAATAATAATAGTAACAGGCCACATTTATTGAATGCCTCTTCTCTACCAGGTACTACAGTCAGCCCTCCATATCCGAGGGCTTCACATCCACAGATTCGACCAACCACAACAGAAAATACTCGCAGAAAAAAAAAAAAAATTCCAGAAAGTTCCAAAAAGCAAAACTTGAATTTGCACCTCTCCAGCAACTGTTTACGTGGCATTTACATTGTATTAGGTATTATAAGTAATCTAGAGATGATTTAAAGTATACAGGAGGATGTGCTTAGGTTACATGCAAATACTATACCATTTTATATAAGCGACTTGAGCATCCTCAGGTTTGGTATCCTTGGGGGTCCAATTCCCCCCGCAGATACTGAGGGACAACTATATACTTATAACATTCCATGGCTGGTCTGATGTATTCCTCACATCAACACTATTATAATTCCCATTTTAAAGGTAAGGAAACTGAGGATTAGAGGGGTAAATGACCTTGGCCAATGTCATACAGCAAGTTACCACAGCAGGTTTCTCATGCAGGCAGCCCAACTCCAGAGGCCATACCCTCTGGAATCACCAGATTCAAAATCCACCCACTTACCTTAGGCCAGTGCCTTAGTTCATTATTCTCTACCTGGACCAGGGATTAGTGCAGGAACATGCTAACTAGACTCCTACCCCAGATCTAAGCTTGAATGGTAAACCCCCAAACAGAAGACTATCTCCTAATTTCCCCATGCAAAGATTTTTTTTTACATATTTTGGCCAACCTGAATATATAAATGTTTTGTGCTATAGGTGAAATAACTAAACATCTATTTACAAGGATTCAATACAGGATGTGTGTATACAATGGCATATTATATATTATAAAATATATTAATTACAAATACCGCTATCCTCATTCTCCCATCTTCTGAAACAATTTCATTCAAGTGCTTCTCACATATCTCTAACATAAGTATCTTTACAATTTTCACCTAACACAGGTTTCCAGAGTATATTTTCATTTCTAAGTTATTTGAAAAATAGTCCTATTGAATCCATATATAATACTGTCCCTGAAAAGCTAAAAAATACATTTATACAGCATCAAGAAAAGTTAGGTTTTTAAAATTTGTTCTGTAGGTCAGTAATTTTCAATGCTGGCTGCAAGTTAAAAATCATACTGTATTATAAACTTCAAAGTTGCCAAGAGACCACATCTTAATTGTTCTCAACACAAAAAAGAAATAATTATGTGACGCAATAAAGGTGTTAGCTAACACTACTATTGCATAGTAATCATATTGCAATATATAAATGTATCATACCAATACATTGTACATCTCAAACTTATACAACGTTATATGTCAATTATATCTCAATTTTTAAAAAGTGTGATGGCGGAAAATCATCTGGGGAGCCTTCCAAAACTATCAATGCCCAGAAATAGTGATTTTACTGGCCTATAAAGTGGGCACTGAGAGGGGCATTTTTAAATGTTCCTCCCTAAGGGCAGCCTTTGCAGAGAATCACTGCTTATGTGTGTAATTAGCCATCGCCACAATTAACTTAGTAGTTCTGTCTTGATTACATATAAGAATCACCTGGAAAGCTTTGTAAAAAATACTGATGCCCAGGCTTCACCCACCACTATCCCCAAGGATTCTAATTTATCTGGAGTTAGGCCTGAGGGTATTCCTATGTTTTAAAAAACATCTCAGATGAATCTCACTTGCAGCCAGAATTGAGAACCTTCAATATTACCACTTAGGTGTACTTCTTTACAACTGAGGTTTAAAAGACTGTTTTAACCACCAAAGAATACTTAGTATGGCTTAGGTCACATAGACCAATTGCTCTGTAACCATGGTAACAGATAATCACCAGGAACTTGTTTAAACACATTTCATCTGTTAATAAACTTTTATCTTGATGACCATTCTCCTGAAAGTAACCACCTGAACCCCAATCCACCCCTCCAACAGAACACCCAAAATTGTGCTGAAGTTTTGCTGGCTTCTGTTCCTTTTGTATCACGTGATCTCTAGAAGCATCCAAAGATAGCACTGATTGAGAACATTTTAACCTAATTTGACTTCCCCAAATAGAAATTGGTTGTCCTAAATAAAGGAACTGAGAGTTCCCCAAAGGTGAGAGATTTTGTCAGGATCAAATATAAAATAATTCTTTTCCAGAAAGATAGATTGGGAAGAGAATGTCACTTTATAGATGCACATATCATTAATAACAACCATTTCTTGAATGTTTACTATACCTAGGCACCATGTTAAATGCTTACCTGACCTCATTTAATTCTAAAAATATCATTTAAAATTAAATAATTTTTTTTTTTTTTTTTTTTTTTTTTTTTTTTTTTTTTTTGTGGTACGCGGGCCTCTCACTGTTGTGGCCTCTCCCGTTGCGGAGCACAGGCTCCGGATGCGCAGGCTCAGCAGCCATGGCTCACGGGCCCAGCCGCTCCGCGGCATATGGGATCCTCCCAGACCGGGGCACGAACCCGTATCCCCTGCATCGGCAGGCGGACTCTCAACCACTGCGCCACCAGGGAGGCCCTAAAATTAAATAATTATTATTCCCACTTTTTTAAAATAAATTTATTTATTTATTTTAAATTTCGGCTGCATTGGGTCTTCGTTGCTGCGTGCAGGCTTTCTCTAGTTGCAGCGAGTGGGGGCTCCTCTTGTTGCGGAGCACAGGCTCTAGGCTTTAGTTGTGGCATGTGGGCTCAGTAGCTGTGGCTCGTGGGCTGCAGAGTGCAGGCTCCCATAGCTGTGGCACCCGGGCTTAGCTGCTCCGCAGCATGTAGGATCTTCCCGGCCCAGGGCTTGAACCCGTGTCCCTTGCATTGGCAGGCGGATTCTTAACCACTGTGCCACCAGGGAAGTCCTATTATTCCCACTTTAAAGAGGAAGAAACCAAGACATGACGTCTATTTGCCTAAGGTTACCACCCTGCTGGGTATGGACACAGAATGTGGACCCAGGTCTTCTGCATCCAGTGCTATACCGCCCCCTTCTGGCCCAGCCATCCTCAAGATGCTTTCACCAGAGGCACCAGGACTTCCATTCCAGGGCCCCAAAGGACAGCATGGCATTGTGGACAGAGGGAAGGACCACTAGAGAGAGGATCAGCAGACATCCTCCCTCCTCCCTGCATTTGCAGTCAGTCCAAACCCCTCTGCTGCCAACATTCCGTGGTTCCCAGGCCCTGTGACATCACAGATAGTTCCATCTCTGCTCTGCCAGCCGCAGGTGAGTGAGGCTCAAAAGTTAGACCTGAGAGCAGGAGGGATATTTTTTCATACTTAAAGGGACAATGTCTCCATCATTCCTGGGCACCTTTTCACTTTGCTCCAGGAAGCAGACACCATCCCTCTTACCATGACCCCACTGTTTCTCTCTCTGGGTCCCAGTCTCCCCACCTGTGCTAAATGACCTCTAAGGGCTCCTCCAGCTCCAGAAGCCTTCCTGTTTGACCTCATTGATCTTTCTTGTTCTGGTCGAAGTTCTGTGGGATCACTGAAGACCTGAAGTTCACAGCCCACTGGGGGTAATCCAAGGGCCCTTTTCTTTGGCTCCTGCTTCCACCTAGAGGAGGGTTCTGGTAGTGCAAGAAACACCACACCCACCCTGCCCTAACCAAAATCAACTCCACATTTTCATCAGCATCGGCATTTACATTTATTGAGCCTTTACAATGTGCCAGACAGCTGTGCTAAGCACTTTCCATCATTATTTATGTGAGGATTATTTAATCCTCACAACCACATTCTAGGGTAGATACTATTATCATTCCCATTTTACAGATAAGAAAACAGAAGTTCAGGAAAGTTAAATTCTTTTAAATTTCATAGCTAATAAATTGTAAATCCTTAACGCGCTTGTAATTGCTACAGTGTTAAGATCCTTTCCATTTCTGAAAGCGTTAAAAAGTTCAAAACTCTTGGCTACCAACACTTAGAGGAGAAAATGGTTCTACTCCCCTCTCTTTCTCGGGAAATTGCTGGGGAGTAAAGATATGAAAAGCATCAGTGCTAGATTCAGATAAACTTATATTTGAAAATATCTGCTGAGCTGCTACTACAGAATGATCTCCAAGATGCTATGTACGTATAAGCTGCTTTAGCAGAAGAGACCTCCACTCAACGTGTGGAACAAAAACTGAATTTATTTCTCATTAAACAAGAGAGAACTATGCTCTGATGACAAAGTCTCTGAACAAAGCTAATGGCTAATATTTAAGGGGTTTGTGGAGGCACTGAGTTCGTGGACAGGTGGTGTTTCAGAGGCAGGAGGTACTGTCTGTGGATGTTACTTTCAGGAGAATGGTCATCAAGATAGAAGTTTATTAACAGATTAAATGGGTTTAAACAGGTTCTGGTGATTATCTGTTACCATGGTTACAGAGCAATCTGTCTTCACTTAGGAGTGTGGGAACTCCTTTTTTATTCTCAGTCTCCCCCTTTCGGCCCTCCCTCAACCAAAGCCTCAGGAGAGACCCTCAGGGATTGTCCAGATCTTCACCACTGTTGTCGACTTTCCTTGAAGACACAGTTACTGTTTTCCACTTACAGAGATCTAATGTTCAGTTTGAGCATCAGCCAGCCTGATGTCTTCTTGTTTCTGTCTTTCAATCCTCTGTGGAGCCAGAAGTTGAAACAGTTGCCGCATAAAAGTATTCAACTCTCTGGATGACAGCCAATGAATGACTGTGAGACAAACAATAATAATTTAAAGTATTTTTAAGAGAGTGTGAAAGGCAGTCTAGAATCATACCCTATATTTCCCAGGCATGACAGAAGAAGATAAATTTCAAATGATACCCTGTGTCTACCTCAAATAGCCAGGTTGCCTTTTCTTGGGGCTTAGATATAGATTAACCTCACCTGTGGTATTAATCAAGCTACAGCATGAAGCGAAAGCAATGGTGCATAATCCCCCAATTAGCCAAAATAAAATCCAAAGGTATTCTATTATCCATTATTACCTGAGCTAAGAATTTTCAATTGCTCAGTTGTGCCCTAGGATGTGGGCTGTGTTGCGTACTGTGTCAGTCAAGGTGAAGGAAAATGAGCCCCTTGTGTTGTCCGCCTCCTTTGGAGGCCCACTGTTCTCAGAAGTCTGGGATATTGATAACGCCTTCCAACACTGTGTAAGAAACATTGTCCACTGAGGGTGCCCGGGAGTTGCACACTTGGAAAGGTACACATAGTCATCACAAAGAACAGTAGGTCTTAGTCCTGGTTGGCATTGAAGAGTCTGATTTCCCAGTAAGAAATAAACCATGTCAACAATCAAGCAGTATTAGGCTTCCCTGGTGGCGCAGTGGTTGAGAGTCTGCCTGCCGATGCAGGAGACACGGGTTCGTGCCCCGGTCCAGGAAGATCCCACATGCCAGGGAGCGGCTGGGCCTGTGAGCCATGGCCGCTGAGCCTGCGCGTCCGGAGCCTGTGCTCCGCAATGGGAGAGGCCACAACAGTGAGAGGCCCGCGTACCACAAAAAAAAAACCAAAAAACAATCAAGCAATATTACTGTCCACCTTTATTTATCAATTTTCCTTGGGAGTTTAGAGGAGGAACAGAAGAGTGCTGAGCGCTAAGGTCTCCTTAGAGTGGTATCACTGGACAGATTTGGACAGTTGTGCTTTGGCCATTATGGAACAGGAGTTCTTCCAATGGTCTTTCTGCTCAAAGTATATATATATATATATATATATATATATACATACATATATATATACACACACACACACACACACAAGTGTCCTCATCCACAGGCTCCGTATTCTTTAAGAACAGAGGAACTTTTGGTCCAAGAGGGCTTAAAGTTATTTTGATTTCTAATTAATTTTTAGGACTATTTGAAAATAATCGGGAGATCAAAGTGAACATTTCTCATTCCAATTTATTGTATCTAAGTTCACTATTTCAGGTCTGAGTCCTTTGCAAGAAAAGAAGAAAAGTTTCCCTTAAGCTGTTGGTCTACCCCAGAATGTCCTGAAGTTCATTCAGTCTCCTACTGATTCACCTTGATTTTGTTTTCAATTCTGAATCTTTGCCCAATCTACCCTTAAGAAAGGTTTTACCTTTTGAAATAACTTTTGAAATAATTTTATGTGGTGCATTTTCTGTGCTTCTTAACTTCTCAAGCCCTTAATTTTTTGGAATTATGCATAGATGGGTTATTGAAATCTTCTGGTCTTTTCCACCCTGCTGCTTTTAAACATTTTGCTCCATTGTTGAAGGTTAACAAGTAAGTTAATTGATACAAATGTGGTAGTCTAGGGCAATACGTAACTGAACAACAGAATCCTGAACTAGACAGCAACTTTCTGTTGTTCCAAAATTTGAGATGATTTTAAATATTTCTCCTCAATTCAGCTCTCACCCAGGTTTTAGATTCAACCTCTCTGGATCCACCTTCTGGTACAGGAGTTTTAGGGGAATATTGTGCAATGTTTTGTTCTCTTTTCTAGAGAAATGCCCCATGAAGAAAGTTTATTTAGGTAGTTAGGGAAAGGAACAAGAGAAGTTTAAGTGGGTGGTAGAGATAAAGCTAGGTAGAGAGAGGGAGACATACAATGCAAGTAGGTTTCAGGTTTGAGTAGTAGTACGATTTTTTTTTCTTCTTTCTGGAGCGACAGCGTATCAATCAAAGAAGCCCTCTACTGAGTGTTTGGTGTTTTTATCTTCTCTCTTTTCTACCGCCCCTCTTAAATCTATTATTTTTGACACTGAAAGTTTGCCATAATGGCCATTGTAATTTTAAGTCATCTAGCAAAATTTTGCCATTAATTAAGATAAGCACATCAGAGTACATTCAGTGAGAGTATATATACAAAGCAAGAGTTTTTCCAGGAAGAGGAAGCAACTTTAATGCAGCTGAGACCATGACAAACAGGAAAGAATGCACTACAGTTAGTCAAAACTTTGTACTATGCATGACATCTTGAATTCCTTGGCCAAGGAGAACCTAAAAGGCTTCATATGATCAATGCCCTGGAAATCACTAACTCCAAAATATAGGCTGAGAAAAGTGACTTTTCATTGCTTTACCAAGTCAGACATGTGCTCATGAAGGTTTGGAGAGACCCAAGGCAAAGTTTTAGCAATTTGCTTTATACAAACTGACCACCAATCTAACAGACCTCCAACCATTAGTTCCCAGGGCTGCCTGGTGGTGGAGGTAGGTCAGACTTATGTTTTCATTTCTTCCTTATGAAGCACTTCCTTCTACACTCAACGTACATAAGGCAATCTAGAACAAAACAAAAGCCCATGAAGCAAGAGTTTATATAAGTAGATGAAGATTGAAACTATAGCAAGCAGCAGAGGAATCAGCGTATTAACGGCAAGCATATTTGCTAAATGGTGCATCTCCGAAACAAAAGATCTAATTGCCTTATATTAACTTCCATTTGTTTATAAATCCTAAGAAAATAGATTCATTAAAGAGAGCTCAGCGAAATATGTCACAGCTCAAATTATGATGAAAAACTCACTTGACAGCAGATCCATAGGACTATTGGAGATTGAAGCTAAATGGGCCCAGAAAGTGCCCCTCTTGGTCCAAGGATCCCACACAATGGGGACATCGTATGTGTCTAGTCTGCTGGCTGTATCGAGCCACAGTATATAAATTGTGCTATATTGAATAGCTTATGTGCAGGAAGTTAGAGATTTTGTATTAATTATTAAGAAGTCAAGGGTAAAAGAAACAGGAAGATCAGTTCGAAATCTATCGCCATAATTCAGGCAAGAGCTGATGGTGGCTTGGATGGTATGAGAGTAGAGAAAATGAGAAGCAAATGCCCATGAGTGAGACAACTCACATAGTGAGTGAGTTGGGTATTGTGAGAAGAATTTCCTACAAGGGGGTTTGCCACAGAAAGGGAAGGGAGAACAGGAAGCATTCAGAGACCTGGAGAAGTTGATACACAGTGAAAGGAGTTTGGGATGAAAACAAGGCCTTGTAATTCTGGACCACCCAAACTAGGAAGGTCCTTGAAGAGATCATCTAGCCTAACTTCCTCTTATTACTGAGGAGGGGCCTGAGACACAGAGATAAGCATGGACTTATTCAAAGCCATACAGCAAGTTGGTGGCAGAACCAGGACCTACATCTACAAGACTGTGCTTCATCACCATGTTCTCATGGGACCTGGACCAGCTAGAATAGTTTGGAGCCAATGAGCTACATGAAGGGAAGGGAAAGGAAATGCAATGACCACTGACTGGGCCCTTTGTGTACCCATCACCACAGGGGTCACTTTTCATATGTTTAAACCTTTACTTTTTGCAAAGTAGGCACTGCTTTTCCCATTTTCCACATGATAAAAGTGAGGCTCGGGAAGGTTAAGGAACCTATGCCTAGAAACGGGAATACAGATCTCTTTAAAAGCCAAGCATGTTTGTGTGGATTTCTGCATGGGCTGGGATTCTGCTGTAGTGGGATCCTACCTGGAGTGTGAGCACAGGTAAAGGACTGGCACTTTTCATCCACAGTCTTATGTTTATTTAGGAAACAGCCCTGCCCAGGGAACTGGGCTCAAATCCAAGATCGGTTAATTCAGTAAGGCACCCCTGCAAGCAAAGCTGGAAGAATAGAGGCTTCAACTCCTTTCCATGGGTAAGAAAATTTTGTATAAAATAGGGATAGTGGCCTTAAGAGAGAGCAACCTAGGCTGAAGGGCTGGGGCCTGCTGGCTGTGGGGAGCTACAAGAGATCTGGGAGAGGGAAGTGTTATTATACCTTGGGAGAAGCTGACCCTGTATGACCCCCAACACAGTAAATTTCCAACGGAACATCTGGAATTCAGGCCCCAGAACCCAAGGCCCCATTCCTTTCTTTCATACAGCAGCCCACCAAAACCTGGCCTCAAAGATCTTCTGTTTGTGCTGCAAATGCTGTGAGGAACCCAGTGCCACAGATGACTCCAAGGTCCCCAGTCAAACCCAAGAGCTTCAGCCATCAAAGCGTGGTAGGTACCAGGCAAAAACACCCTGCCTGGCCTCTCGAGGCCTCATTTTGCTCATCCCCCTTCCTGCTGAGATACCCTCATATTTCCTTCAGCTTTTGATTGAATAATTCCAACCTAAAATGAGGTGAAGGTTGGGTGGCTAAGTACCCAAATCAATAAACAATAGAGCTTAAAAATCTTGAAACCTAAAGTGCGATTCATGAACCAGCGACATTGGCATCACCTGGGAGCTTGTTAAAGCTGCACTTTCAGACCCTACTCCAGTCCTACAGAATCAGAACCTACGTTTTAACATGACCCACAGGGAAACCTGAACATACATCATAGTCTGAGAATCACTTGTCTAGAGACTATAAAGATAGTAGTTAAGAACACTGCCTTTGGGGCTGGGGTTAGATCCAATCAGCTCTGCCACAGAATTGGGCAAGTCACTTACCCTTTCACTCTGAGCTTCAGTGTCCCTACCTGTAAAATGGGGATATCCACACTGTATTATTACTTTTCAGAATCACTGGGAGGATTAAATGAGGGAATATATAGAAGCACCAAGCACAGGGTTTGCACTAGGTAGGCATTCAACAAGGGTCAACAAATGGAAACTATAGTATATAGGTATTGGCCAGGATAGGATAGGCTCTGCTGCTAAAACAAGTATGCCTTTAAATCTCAATCATTTACAAAACGAAAGTGTATTTCTTGCTCATGCAAAGTCTATTACACATCTTTTTTCATCTTTAGTCAGAGCATCTGGAACACACAGTTTCCAACGCCACCATGTATAAGAGGAGAGAGAGAGAGAGAGAGAGAAGGCATCCTCACCTTCAGTTTGTAATTACATCCTTCTTGATGATCCAGGACAAAAGGTCATAGTGGAGAAGACTGGGGGTCAAAATCAGCAATTTCAGACAGAAAAAAAAAAGCATTATTGTTAAGATCAGGCAAAGCTAGGACTGACAAACACGCAGTTGGGTGGTGAGTGGTGGGGTCAGGGAGGCTGGTCAGGCAGCTGGCACAATCCCACTAGGAGACAGGACAGTTCAATGGCAGGAAAAAAAATCCTCATGGCATATTTTGCCAGAAATCCATAGCAGGGCCTTTAAAATACTTCCCCTGAAAATAATTTCATGATAAAAACCAAGAAACTTAAAAATGTCAGTCCCTTTTTCCAAGATGATAATAATGATAATTACTGAGCCCCAATTACATGCAAGGCACTGTCTAGGCACAAGGGACCCAGCTGTGATCAGATAAGTCCCCTACTGTTTCAGAGCTTACACACTAGAAAAGTGATCTTATTTAATCTCCGTAATAACCCTAAGAAGTGGACCTGATTATCCAGAATGGATACATCATTTTGCAGGTCTGAAAACACAGACAGAGAGAGGTGAAGCAATTTGTTCAAGGTATGCGGCTAGAAAAGGACAGTCATTTATTACAGAATACAGCTTAGTCTGTTGACAAGATTGTATGTTATTCTTTTAAGAATCTAGGAGTATGTCAAAACAAAACCTTATATACAACAGTGTCATCACAATGGTATTTATGGTAGTGAAATTTGAAAGCAGTCTGAACACCCAACAATAGAACATTGGTTAAATAAATCCTGAATTATCCATAAAATTCTTAAAATTTAGTGACATGAGAAAAATGTTTATGAAATGTACAAAGTAAAATACATGCATAATATACAGGATGTGACGGACTATGTAAAAATATACATAGGCAAACACTGGAACTGTGATCATATCTGAGGGGAGGGGTGTTTGGGGTATTTTTTCCTACTTCATATTCTTCAATATTTCCTAGCTTTTCTATAATGGGTATGCATTATATTTATAAACAGGAAAAAAGTAAACTTTATATTTTAAAAAGAACACATATTTTGAATCCAGTGCCTGTTTATGAGGCAGGTAACTCAGAAGACTAGAGGACGCAGACTCAGGTACTCCCCACCCCACAATCATCACCACTGGTTCATGTGACCTGCTCCAGTTGTCAAAACGCCTTCACCTCTGGTACCTCCTCTGAGCCTCCCCACATGACCACATGGAATTACCACTGCCAGGTCTGCAGAAGGATGAGCTTGACGGACAAAATCTCAAGCAAGATAATGAAGCGTCCCGCGTAATTTTGGGAAAATGCCTGCTCCATCCAGAAAAGAGAACATCCTATTTCAGCAGCAGTGAGTTTGAGGGTGAGTTCCAAACTGGGGTCCTAACACTGACCAGGAACCTCTGGGGGAGGGGGTCTTGTCCTAACGACCAAACTCCAATTTGATACTGAGCTAAGTGGGGTGACAGGAGTGGCAGGACTGCTCCCTTCAGGAAGCTGCAGTCACATTCTAGGACACACTGGACAGAGTCCAGGGGTCTAAGACCTGGCTGCAGGACCCTCTGAGCTGGGAATTACATGAGGAGCAGGAGGTCTGGGAGGAAAGAACACATATCTATACTTTCCTTCTAAGCCCCTGTGGCACTGTCTTACATGTGTATTGCATGTGATTGTTTGCTTAATGTCTGCTTCGGCCACCAGACGGTAAATTCCAGGAAGGCAGGGCCTACATCACTTTTGTTCCTCCAAACTCAACCAGGTACATGGCAAATAAACGTGCCAGAAAATGCTTGTGGATTGAGCGTAGTCCAGTGGGGGGAGAAATGCCTCTGGTTCCTGGACTGTAGCCACATCCAGGAAGAAGAAATGCAGCCCCATTGATGGGCACCCACACTGTACCCAGGTGATCTCACATAGCTCACAACCACCCTTAGGCTGGCTGTTAAGAGGTAAGCGTCGTCCAGCCCAGTCACTTCAGAATTCTTGTACCAGCTAAACCCTCCTGGCAAACAAAATTTCAAAGTCCAATTTCTATAAAAAATCAAAGGGGTCCTGCTCTACTTGAATTGGGGGTGGGGGTCTGGGAGCCCCCCTAGCTCCCCTTCCCCCCACAGGGCTCCATGGAGCATAGTTTAAAAACCCCCCTCTCGATGGACTTGAGGACATGGGGAGGGGGAAGGGTAAGCTGGGACGAAGCGAGAGAGTGTCATGGACATATATACACTACCAAACGTAAAATAGATAGCTAGTGGGAAGCAGCCGCATAGCACAGGGGGATCAGCTCGGTGCTTTGTGACCACCTAGAGGGGTGGGATAGGGAGGGTGGGAGGGAGACGCAAGAGGGAGGAGATATGGGGATATATGTATATGTATAGCTGATTCACTTTGCTGTACAGCAGAAACTAACACAACACTGTAAAGCAATTATACTCCAATAAAGATGTTAAAAAAAAAACCCACAAAACCCACCTCTCACTGTATAGAGAAGGCTTTGGCCCACAGTGGGAAGGGACTTTCCAAAGGCTCAGCAGAGAGTGGTGTTAACGTCAGAACCATGATGGGCCCAATTCTTCTATTTTCCAGGCCACTGCACTTTGCAAGACACCCTGCTGTCACTGAATGCTCCAGTGGGGTACCAATGAGTCCCAGGCCAGGATCCACGTGGCTCACACAGTATTCCAGAATCTGACAATGACCAGGGCGACCAGAACAGTCCACCCAGGCCCAGAGCAAAGGCTTCATTCAGTGTGATTTTTCCCTTTCTTCTTTCAGATGTGAATTCACATGTTTCCAAAAGAGGATTTCACAAGAGAAACCTAAGCCGCTACTCCCAGGATCGCTGGCCGTACCAGCCATGCCTCATTGGGAGACCCTGAACATTCTAGACAGCAGCCCCCTCGCAGGTCTCCGAGGCTGCACAGCTGCTGGAGGGTCTCCGGCAGGAAGGGGGCGGTGAACAGGGGCCATGGAGACTGATTCGGAAACTCCCCAGAGGAGGAGAAGACGTCTGAGCCATCCCTGTGCCGCCAGCAAGAGTCACTTCAGCTCCCGGAGAAGCCACTGCGGAGGAGCTGCCTCCAATTAAAGTCCTTAGTTGCATCTTAGGCCTGGGTCCCTCCTCTTTTCCCCTCTCTCAGCCCTACTTCTGAGATTCCCTTGAATATAGAACAATTAGAATTAGGCATCTCTTATTAAGAAATGAGGTCTGATTCTAAAACACTTTCAGTCACTCCTTACCAACCTAACGAAGTACTTAGGAGAGGCTGGTCAGCAATGGGCAGCTATAAATAGATGCTGGAATAACTGTCTAGAGCTTGAGGGCACAATACTGCTCGCCGACTGTGGGACTCAATTTGGTGCTCAGGGTCATAGTGAACAGTGGGGCAGGTAGTGCACAACTCTGCAACAAGCAGCCCTATAGTGATGCGATGCACAGCCCATGCAGTTGTAGAAAGCTGTTTGTGCTAAAACGCAGAGCATGCAAACGTAACATGCCGGACAGCCCAAGTGGCTTCAACTTTAGCCAGGGAGCCAGGCACAGAAGCGTATCACTTCACCTTAGAGACAACAGTTGGGAAACAATAACAATGGGGAATTTTGCAACCAACTTGGGGATTTGGGGAAGGCTTCCTGGAAGAGATGGTACTTGAGTTTTTTGAAAGTTGAAAGGGAATTAGCCAAGCAAAGAGGAGAAGGGAATGGTATTCAAGAAGGAGGGAACAGAATAAGCAAATTTGGAAAACAGAGACACAAGCTGGCAGGAGTATAAAGTAGTGAACTTCGATGCTTGGAAAGACGAAAGCGAAAACCTAAGCCAGGGTGTTGGGAGAGGTGAGGGGACAGAGCTTTAAGAGCCTCGTATCCAGAAAAAGAAAGTTGGACTCTATCCAGAAGGTAATGGGGAGCCAGGGAAGGTAATGTTTAGGCAACAAAGTGACATAGCCATATTTCTGGGTTTTGCAATATGAACATAGTGAGTTGTTAAGACAACACATTAGCACTCCCTGGGTCTGTCCCCAGCACTGAAGAGGAGAATAAAGGAAGATGATGTCTTATACCACAATAGTATAGATTAAGATTCATACCTACAATGGAAAGCCCATCCTGGCTGCAAGTTGAAGGCTGTGCAATTTGAAGAAGTGTGAGCAATAACGATAACAGCAGTGTATAAATCTGGTATATTTCTCTTCTCAATGCTTTATAAATATCAACTCACTTAGCATAATATCCCAACAAGGATAGTACTGTTACTACTCTGGTTTTACAAATTAGGAAACTGAAACACAGAGAACTTAAAGTCTCTGAAGATTACACTAATAGTAAATGGCAGAGCTGAGACTTGAACCCAGGACACCTGATTCCAGAACTGATACTCTTAACCAACCAGTTACACTGCCCTTCACAATGGCGGTAGAATGACATTCAGTGATTGCTTTGGGCTCCAAATTGACAGTTCATTGCCTGTTCTTCAAAACTGGAGTTGGGCCCTTTAAATCTTTTTCCCTTGGCAGCTAGTGCAATGTTAGGCTTCGTCAGTAGGGGGTGCTGGAGATACTGGAAGAGGAAAGGCTTTCCTTCTGTTCTGGGGAGCTCACTTAGCAGGGAGCAGCACATGCAGCTCCTTGGGTATCTGGCTCTGGCAGTTCACGTGGATTCTCCAGCACCCAGATCCTGCTGTATATGGTGGGGGGGCAGCACTTAGCAGCCAGCAGCTTCTCCCAGTGACTTACCCCCAACGAATGGGGTAGTGCATCCATCTCTCTGTGATAGCTTTCCCTAGCACCTTTGAGGGCAGATTTCTAGAACATTCTGTCAACATGGCATCTCAGAGACTTCTCTGTGTCCAACGGGCCACAGCCATGTCCTTCCCAAAGTCCATATCTCAGCTGGAGATGGGCGAGGGAGGCTCTTCCTTGGGGGCTCTATCTCAGCCCTGTGGTGGTGGCTATGCCTTAGACCCGTCATTTCTATATTCTTTACAGCATCTTACTTCTTATTCACCAATCCATTATTTCAACCCCGTTAAATAATTCTTTATATTAAACTTCTTATATTCAAATTACTGTGTGTTTTCTGTCTTCTGATTGGCCCCTGATACAGACATCCAAAAAGAGGCTGCCTAGGCAATCAGGGCAGACAGTGATACAGGTATGAACTAGGTCAGCATCCCCAAGATGGAGACGAGAGCCCCAAGTTACAAAATATATCTCAGGTAAAGCTGGCCAATTCGAACTCAGAACCATACAGGGAAGAAGATTCTGCAAAATGAAGTTCTTGACTTCTTTTGCAATGCGGAGAACTGCGAAGGGGGTGGTAGTGAGGCCAAGTTCACCACACACAGGAGATCGTTTCATCTTGCGCTATGTCAAGCTAAATGAGTCTATGGGACATCCAGGTGGCCACATCCAGAAGGAGGTTAGAAATATGTGGCAGGTAAAGTTAAAAGAACGATGGCTGAAAGGAAACAAGGAAACCTCCAGAAAACTCTATGTTCCTTATGTCTTGGAACTGATTCAGCAGGTGCTTTGCACAAAAAAGACGCTCCTTAAATGTCACCTCCTGCATTTAGAAGCCACTTCACAGAAAGATGGGGGGAGGCTCACATCCTATGAACTTGTCAAAGGGCTCTTGGCCTCAGGGTGATATCTTTCTTTAGAGGATTTTCAAATAGTAACAATAAAAATAATATTGGAAGCCACAGCTAGACCTTACCTCTGACTATGGCAAACTAGCTGGTATCAGACCAATCCTCCTACTGAGAGCAGTTTAAAAGGCTGTAGTTTCTTTTTTTTTTTTTGCGGTACGCGGGCCTCTCACTGTTGTGGCCTCTCCCGTTATGGAGCACAGGCTCCGAACGCACAGGCTTGGCGGCCATGGCTCATGGGCCTAGCCACTCCGCGGCATGTGGGATCCTCCTGGACCGGGGCACGAGCCCCTGTCCCCTGCAACGGCAGGCGGACTCTCAACCACTGCGCCACCAGGGAAGCCCCAAGGCTGTAGTTTCTTTTTCTTAAGTCTGTTCGAATATGTCAAAGAGCTACCAATGCAGTGAGGACTTGAGGGGCCAAGATCCTCAAGAGAAAGAAAATGCAGAGAGATGAAATGGACATCAAAGTCTTCTGACCTCCTCAAGGCACTTGCCAACTCCTAAAAAGAGTCTAAAAGGCTGAAAAACTGGGCAGAGCTTTCAGTAGACTCACAGCTTAGAGGCTGAGGGCTCACCCTGGAGGAAGAGGATTGGCTGTTAAAAGTTTTTAAAAATACATTTCCAGTTAAAATCTCTGAAGAGCTAGAACCTGCAAATCAGTGCTAACCAGAAATATACAAAGTCTTACTAGGACTAAAACCCAGAGTCAAACTAACCCAACTTGACTTTTCTCAGAAGCAAAAGTAAATCCTTTCTGAAGGAATATCCAGAGTCTTGTACATCTCTTCAATGTTTCATTTTTTAAAAGTGTCTAGCATTCAATAAAAAATTACCAGGAATACCAGAAGATAGGACCAACTGACCAAAAAAGCAAAAGGAACATATTTACAGAAGAGCCAGATATTGGAGTCAGCAGATGTGGACTTTAAAATATTGAAGAAAACAGATGACAAGATGGATAATTTCATCTGAGAACTGTACACTATTTTAAAAAATCAATTAAAAATTATAGGACTGAATATTACAATAGCTTACATTAAGAACTCAATTCAAAGGATTAACAACTGAGTAAACATAACTGGGGGTAAGAGCAATGAAGTGGAAGATAAGTCAGTAAAAAATATTCAGACTGAATCATGAAGAACCAAAAGAACAGAAAACACAGAGAGTCTTAGAGATACAGTGACAAGGTCTTAACACACATATCCTTAGAGTCCCAGAAGGAAATGAGAAAAAAGAGGGCAGAAGCTATGATGAAAAATACTGTATCACAGATTCAAGATGTGCTACGAATCCCAAACAGGATAAATATAAAAAAAGTTAGACCTAGGCACATCAAAATACAATTACTGAAACCCAAAGCAAAGAGAAAATTTTAAGAACAGCAACAAGACTGATAATTGACTTCACAAATAATGAAAGCCAATGACATCTTCCAAAGGTTGAAAAGAACCCAAAAAACCTGTAGTACTCTAAAATTCTTGACTTACCAAAAACTTCTTTCAAAAATAAAAACAAAATAGAGACCTCTCAGCAAACAAAAACTCAATCTGTCACTAGAAGATCTGTACTGGAAGGAAGATACTAAAGGTACTTCTAAATATAAATACTATTCTAAAGAAAAATTCCAAAGGTAGTTTCAGGAGTAGGTGAATGATTCTAGACAAATGTGTGGAAATGCAGGAAGGGATAAAGAGTAATAAAAAAGTAATAAATGAAGAATAATAAAAAGTAAACATGTGGATAAACCTAAATGAACACTGACTATACAAAGCATTAATAATAATGTCTGTTGTGGTTTAAAATATAGTAAGAATTGAAATCCATGATAACAAGACCACCACAGACAGAAAGGTGAAAGAGTTCTAAGGCCTTTGGATTGTCCAGGAAGTGATAGAAGCATCCTCTTATAATAGAATTGAATAAGTGCAGGATGCACGTTGTAATCTAGGGTAACCACTAAGAGAAAAGAATACATACCTCACAAGCTACTAGAAGAGAAATTATACAAATCACAAAAACTTAATGCAAAAGAAGGCAAAAATAGTACAGAAAAAAGAACACAGAAGGGGAGGACCAATAGAAAGTAAACAGTAAGATGGAACATTTAAGCCCAAAACTATCTAATATATCAGGAAACACACTGGACATACCATAGTAAATACTCCAGTTAAAAAACGGACTGAATTTTTTTAATCCCACACGTTCACAAGAGGAGCACCCTAAATATAAGGATGCAGATAAGCTGAAGGTAAAAGGATGAACAGATGTACTATGTAATCACCAATCAAAAGAAAGCTAATGTATCAGACAAAGTAGATTTTAAGGCAAAAATCAACTAAAGAGGTATATTTCATAAAGATAAAAGGGTCAAACCATTAGGCAGTTCTAATCATTCTAAATTTGTATGCATGGAATAACAGAGCAAAACTTGTCAGAAGTGAATTAAAATATACGTTCAGACAAAAACTTGTACACAGTTGTTCATAGCAGCATTATTCATAATAGCCAAAAAGTAGATTTAATGAATAACCCAGCTGGATGAATGGATAGACAAAATCTGCTCTATCCGTGCAATGGAATATTATCCAACCATTAAAAAGTGATAAGTACTGATACATGCTACAATATGGATGATTCTTGAAAACATTATGTTATGTGAAAAAGCCAGACATAAAAGGCCACAAACTGCATGGTTCCATTTATGAAATGTCCAGAATGGGAAAATCCAGAGAGATAAAGTAGACCAGTGATCGTCAGGGGCTGGGGAGAGGGAGTAACGGGGTGACTACAAATGGGTAGGGGGATTTTGTGGGGGGAAGATGTGATGAAAATGTTCTAGAATTAAATAGTGGTGATGTTTGTGCAATCTTGTGAATACACTAAAAACCACTGAATTTTATACTTTAAAATGGTGGACTTTATGGTATGTTAATTACATCTCAATTTTTTTAACTAGGTAATTAAAAAAAAAAAAAACTTTGTCAAAAGTAAAAGGAGAAACAGAAAATCTACAATCCTAGCTGGAGAGTTTCCTCCCTTGGTCACTGATAGAACCAACCAACCAAAATCAGTAAGGATATAGATTTGAATAAGGTAAGTAAAAACTCACACAAATAGACACAGGTAGAAAACAGTATGCAGCAGCTGAAGAAAAGTCATCATCAGATGATGGAGCCCTTACTATGGACCACACTATGAACCAGGCCTTGTGCTTTGCATGCATCACCTCAATTCATCTCCCTATTATCACATGCCCCCTTAATAGATGAGGAGGAACAGAGAGGGTGAGCATCTGGCCCAAAGTCACCAACCAGCTTGTGCGTAACTTCCCTGCTAGGGAAGCAGAATCTTCCCTAGATTAAAGAATAAAGACTAGAATCGTTATTCACATAAATACACCCCATGGTGCTGGAGTAACTGAGGTCTGATGCAGAATGAATAAACATTAACTGTTAATGAACTACATCATCCACAAAAGCATAAGTCGGGCACCTACAGCATTTACGACACAGTGAGAGATAAAAAATAATAATAATAGCAACAATTTCTTGAGCGCTTACTCAAGTTTGCAACGCACAGTTGTAAGCACTTTACATTTTTTATATCATTTAATCTTCACAATCACCTGCCAGGTAGGCACACTTATCTCCATTCCACACTTGAGGACTGAGACCCAAGGATGGGAAGGACGCGGCTCCTAGGTGGCAGACCTTGGATTTGAATACATGTGACTCTAGAATCCAAGCCCTCCACTCCCACTTCACGACATGGCACCATCTTCACCAGCTCCATGCCTGTCATCAACACAGAGCTTTGAAACGGCGCACATGTTCCTTTGTGGAATCTCATCTTCACAGCAACCCTGTGAAGCAGGCAAGACAGGATCACAGAATTTTCTAAAAGAGGAAACTGAGGCTCAAATGCGAAGAAATGTACCTCATGGGCACACCTCAATGCCCTACCCACTGGGTGAGACCACCAGAAGCTCTAAAGAGAGGAAAAGGCAGGAAACAACACATCGAGGGTCCTTTAAGGAAGCTGTAAAATGGAAAAACTGCTGTTTTGTTAAAACACACACATTTTTATTCTCTGTTATTATACTTACCAGGGTTTTATGGTTGGATGATAAATATGGGCTACTATTGATCACATTCACAGCCCACACTTCCGCTGTGGCAGGTGAGAAAAACAATGATCGCCTTCATGAATAATTCTCATTGAGCAAAGCGGGCCACAGCATTTGTTGGCTGAAGAGAAATGCCTAAAAGAGCCATTTCCAAGGGCTGGTTTATGTACATGATTTCTCTTCTCTGGCCCAGAGAAAGTGAACAGTCAGATTCATCTCTTACATGGTAAGTCACCCACATAATTACATTTCATGTTCACCAGATTCATTTATAGAGTGAACTGACATTCAGAGAGGTTAACCTAACCAAGGTCATACTGCTAAGAAGTAGCAGATCTGAAATGAGAATACAGCTCTCCTGCTGGCTCGGCCACTGTTCCATCCAAAGGGGTATCAGGTCTGGGACACCTCACCTGTGTGGGTCTATAGACCCTTTCTGCATGTAGATAAAGGCATAACAGAGAGAAAAGCCAAGGGTTAAAATGGAACAGAAAAAGATGGAAATTCCCAGATCTTTGGCTTTGAAAGGGCCATTAAGAATCATCCAATCTACCCAATATACAGATGTGTAGACTGAGGACCAGCCTAAAGTTACATAGCTAAAAGTGGCAGTTCAGGACCAGAACCCCAGTCTGTGACAACTTCATCATTCAACTGAGTACAGAGAGCCATTTGCAAAAGCTACTATAGAGATGACAAAGCACTCAGTCCACAGGATTTTTTTCCTTAGCAAGTCCAGGTCATGCAAAAAAGTACAAGGTGCAGTTTTTGTCCTTGAGGAGCTTATAGTCTAGCTAGAAGAATAGGTATATGCACAGGAAAACAGAATCAATAACATAAAACATCAGTAAAGGCAGCAACTACATCAAGAATTTAAAGGCTGCAGAGTCAGGAATTCCCTGGCGGTCCAGTGGTTAGGACTTGGTGTTTTCACTGTGGTGGCCTGGGTTCAATCCAAGGTCGGGGAACTACGATCCCACAAGCCACGTGGCATGGAAAAAAAAAAAAAGTGAGATGATTTGGATTAATGGATTAAGAGGTAATTTTTTAAAAATAAAAATCAAAAAATAAAGGAAGCAGAGAGTGGCAGGTCTGGCTATGTTGAAAGGCTTCCTGAAGGAGGGGTAAGGAAAGCTGAGCTTTAAAGCATGCATAGGAGGGGGAGGGGATAAGAGGTACAAACTACCATGTATAAAATAAATAAGCTACAAAGATATATTGTACAACACAGGGAATACAGTCAACATTTTATAATAACTATAAGTGGAGTATAACATTTAAAAATGGTGAATCACTATGTTGTACACCTGAACCTTGTATATATCTTACATCAACCATACCTCAATTAAAAAAAAAATTTTTTTTTACAAAAGCATGCATAGGGGTCCAGCAGATACAAAGGAACAGGTATGTCAGTCCAGGAAAAGTGTTTCAACCTATGAAGGATTTTTATGGGCGATGAAGCCAAAATTGCAGATGAAGGCCAGGTCTTAGGTGCGGGGGAGCCTTTAAGTGCCAGGCTAGGGCTTTTGGATTTGGGCCTAGGGAACAACGGGTCTTCAAACTTGTTCAGAAGCCGAGCACCTGGCAGCCTCTGAGCTCTTCATGGAATTCCACAAGTGACAGATTACGCTTCACTCCAGGACAGAGTTAGTGTTAAGGAACCAACGGCCATTCTCCATCTGCAGTATGAAACCATACCCACAAGCAAGCATGCCTTTGAACAAAATATGTCCTCCAATCAGACAGGATCAGTCTCTTCCAAATATTCCCATTAGCAGTTACAGGTCGTTTGTTTCCTACTCCTGAAGGCCTGTGTGCTAGCGTACAAGCCCAAGTGCCATCGTTTTTCAGAAAATGTAGGGAAAAAACAACTTCAAAATGGAGAACATTCTGAGAATTTACTTCTTCACTTCAGATTGGGAAGAGGCTTCTTATAATCTAAGGGGCCCAAGGCAATGCCACAAAGAGCAGTGTCCTCCCTGAGTCTCCATCTGACAAGGAGCGCGTGGGGACAGGAGCATCACGTGAGACCAAACTTTGGACACACATTCAGTCCGGTCTGGTCATCTTCACATTTCCTGGGCTCTCCAGACGATGAAAGGCATGTGCGGGTGGCCCTTTCATCCATGCCCACAGTTCTAAGCAGCACAGAAAGTACCTCAGAGTGGGACCGTCGGCTTCTGCAAAGGCCAGGGGTCAGTGTGGGATGCTGACAAGCCATTCTTGTGCAGGGTCCTGGAGGGAGCACAATATTTCACAGTGCTGACATGACTGACAGCCTCAGAGCGCCCCCAGATGCTGCTCTCCTAGCCCAGGGCTCACCGTTGGCCACCTTGGGCTCCTGAGGCCTCCCTGACTTCTCACCTTCAGCCTTGGAAGAAGATGTGTACCTTCGTCCCTAGGTCACCTGGCCAGGAATGGGCAGCACCCTGTGCCCAGGATGTGGGCTTCTATGAGCTGGCAGGGGCATGGAATCCTTGGAGAGTCTGTGTGTCGTGTGCCCAATGCCTGGGGGAGCTGAGAGGTCACCAGGAGCCGGATGTAGTAGCCACCAAACACTGCCAGCAGCTGCTGGGCCATTTCCTGGAAGAGGTAGGGAAGCAGAGTGAGGGCCACAGAAAAGTGTCTAAAGCATGAGGGCTACGCCAAGTGGCCCTTACACCCCGGACCAGCAGTAATGCTCACTAGGAAGAACCCGGCAAGGCCCTCACCCGGGACAACTGCAAGATGCCTGAATCTGGTCTGGAACTCCAGCTCTCAAGCTCTGTGGGGCTCCTGCAGCCTCAGTTTCCTCATCTCTGAGGTGGTAACCTAACTGCTAATAGGTGATAATAATATGCACAAAAAAGCTAGGGAGCCTCAGAGCACTAGAGAAATTACCATTGGTTTACACCAGCCAATTGTGCACACACACACACACACACACACATTTTTCCAGTTTCAAGTGTCTGTGATTTTGTAAAGTACATGAGGTCAAGGTAATGCACTTGAAGAAAATCACCAGTAAATGGAGGCAGGGTTGGGGGAATACCCCTCTGACGGCAGGATTCTTCAAGTCATACACAGCAGTACCTGCTGAATTGCTTCAGACAGTACTCCTATATTAAAAGTGCTTATCAAAACTGGATTTATGGGCTTCCCTGGTGGCGCAGTGGTTGAGAGTCCGCTTGCCGATGCAGGGAACACGGGTTCGTGCCCCGGTCCGGGAAGATCCCACATGCCGCGGAGCAGCTGGGCCCGTGAGCCATGGCCACTGAACCTGCGCGTCCGGAGCCTGTGCTCCGCAACGGGAGAGGCCACAACAGTAAGAGGCCCATGTACCGCACAAAAAAAAAAACACTGGATTTATCACAAAAAGACAAATACGGTATGATTCCACTTATATGAGGCAAAGAGAGCAATAAATTCATAGAGACAGAATAGAATGGTGGTTTTCAGGGGCCGGGTGAGGTAAAAGAATTTGTATTTAATGGGTATGTTGTTTCAATTTGGGAAGATGAAAAAGTTCTGGAGGAGGATGTGGTGATGGTTGCACTACAATGTGAATGCGCCTACTGCTACTGAATCGTACACTTAAAAATAGTTAAGGTGGTGAATTTTATACTACGTATATTTTACTGCAGTGAAAAAAATTAAAAAGTGAGAAAGAGGAAAAAAAAATTTTTTAATGTATTTAATGCATGCTCTTAACACATTTGGTCTCTAAAGTTCTATCCACCTGTCTGGCAGTTGGGATTCCAGCAAAGATGCTCCAGTTTCTTTTGTGTGGCATGGAAGTCTTTCACAGTACTTGTGTCCAGTCGGGATGTAATGGAGTAAAGTGTGGGTTACACCCAGCCTGTTTATGTCAGTACAGTTAGGAATCAAGAATAGGCTTTCAGGGCTTCCCTGGTTGCGCAGTGGTTGAGAGTCCGCCTGCCGATGCAGGAAACACGGGTTCGTGCCCCGGTCCGGGAAGATCCCACATGCCGCGGAGCAGCAGGGCCCGTGAGCCATGGCCGCTGCGCCTGCGCGTCCGGAGCCTGTGCTCCGCAACGGGAGAGGCCACAGCAGTGAGAGGTCCGCGTACCACAAAAAAAAAAAAAAAAAAAAAAGAATAGGCTTTCAAATCAAAAGGGCCAAATGGGAATGTCAGCTCAGCCACCCTGGGATGGACCCTGAGCAAAGTCACTTCACCTTGCTTAGCCCACTTCCTCATCAGTAAAAGACAGAAAATCACAGCACCTTTCTGGTTGAGCTGGAGTGAGGACTAAAGGCACTAATGGATAGAAAGCTCAATACCTAATATGCAATAAACGCCATCAGTATCACTACCATTATCATTATTCAAAAAGCAGAAACTCCACCTAGTTCTGTAGGATCTGTGTTTCCTTGGAGTTACCCTTTGTGCTAGAAAAATGTTGAAAACTTCAAACAGCCTACCACTTACTAACTCAGATTGGTCTTCCCGCCCATTTATTCTAAAATTGATAACATAAGAAGCAAAGAACTGTGATAAGAAATTGGCCTCCTGAGGATCATAGGACTGGTTTCTGCCTTGGACTCTGCCACATTCTCCCTTGTCCTGCGACCTTGGGTGAGTCAGCTGACCTCTTGGAGGCTTATTTCACCCATCAAGGAAGAAGGGAAAATAATCTAAACTTCAGAGGATATGCTAAAGAATTTTATGCCTGATAAAAACCTGTAAAAATGTAAGAGGTCATTATAACTATTTCTCCGCCTTTTGCACACACTGGGTTCCTCCTGAAATATGACAGTCTGGCCCAGGTTGAGACTTGGGCATTGCTTGTATTTTCCTTTGCTACTTTATAAGGGCAGCTACTTTAAAAACATGTGCACACACACTGAGACTTGATATTCATGACAGGAAATTGTATTACTATTGGTTTGAATGAATTTGAAAAAATAATTTAAAAGACCCATCATAGTTAATAAGCTATTTCACATAAACCCAGACATGCATGCACAAGAAAGAACGTGATCTTATCAATCTTTTCAGCTCTTTGAAGAGATTAATATATTTATCATTTTCTCTCATAATGGTCCTATTTGCAGGTCCCCCCACTCCCCATCCATGCAAAAGGGAAAGTCTGGGCTGGTTTGGACCTTTAATCCCCAAATCTATTGGATAAAAAAAAATGCAAGTGCTCTCCTGTATCACACCCTGCCGGAGGTCGCCCCTTGCTGCATGTCTCCCAGACAGTGGGTCTGTCCTCATGGTAAGAAGAGGGTTGCATAAGCCGCAAACCACATTACCAGACTTCTGGTCTACCAGCTCTTGACCATACCCAACAGACAGCTTGGGTGGCAGGACCCAACAGAACTCTGGAACAGGAGGAAATGGAATTCAACAGAGATGCATACAAGATTTAAATATCCAACTGCAATTTAAGGAGATGGATGGAGAGATGATAGATTGATGGACAGATTTAAAAATGACCCAAATATTCATCAACATGTCCATGGTTAGGTAGGCTATGATCCATCAATATGCAACTACATATCCAATAGAACTACACAAAAGAATACCAAGATATTTTTTAAATGGGGTGCAGGGGCACCCAATAAGTATAAAATGATTCCTCTAAGCTATCTTTTAAAGTGCTGGGGTGAGGAAGAGAATATTGAAAACTAGTAGGCTAGAAGACGTGTATGGTCCCTACCAACCCAGTAAAGGCGTGTCCCCAGGAATCTAGAGCTTAAGAGCCCCACACAGACTCTATGCAAACACCTGGTGGGGGAGGAGGGGGCCTGACTGGCCCAGGTGCCTGTTACCTCCGGCTCAGCCTCAGGAATAAGCTGGCGAAGCTCAGTCTGCATGAGTGGCCTCTCTGTGGGACCAGGACTGCTGGGCAGGAGAGGAGCCTCCTCCAGCAGGTTCTCCGGCCCCTCGGCCACCGTGGGGCTCACCCCAGTCTCCATGACAACACACAGCTGGCTCAATCTGCTTCTCAGCAAGGACTGCAAAGGAAACAGAGAGGGGCTCAGTGGTGTCCTAAGTTAGGTGGATGTAGGATGCCGGGTGGTTCCCTGAGCCGCAGACCCACATAGGACGGATAGACCGTCTACAGACTCAGATGCTGACCTCAGGAGGCTCTGGAGAGAGCAGATAATTCCTGCAAAAGTATGGTCAGAAGCACTTTTCCTTCCATGCTCTCATCTGCTCCTCAAAGCAGCCTGGGATGTGGGAATCTATACCCATACGTTGCAGATGAGCAAACTGGAGCTCAAAGGAATTGCCCAAAGCCACACAGGAACCAATGGGTCCGGATCAGGGCTAAGCCACAATCCTGACTTCAAAGCCAACTACAGCACTTGCGGGGGCCTGAAAATGGATCCCAGGGAAGAAGCACAGAGCTCGAGGACAGGCGAGCTGGGCTCCAAACTTGGCATCACCAACCAGCTCTGAGGCTTCTCAGAGCCTCAGTTTCCTCCTCTGTGGAACTGGAGCAAACTCTCCCCGTTCTTTCTCAAAACATTCAGGATTTCAAACAAGTGAAAGTCATCTAAATATAAGGTATTTTCCTCTGCCAGAATCTTTATTATTGTTGTTGTTATAAATGAAATATATTCTCACTGCTATTTATTATTATTATTATAGATAAAATTTATATTCACTGTAGAAAATGTGGAAAATGTGACTAGTTAAAAAGGAAAAGAGGGGGCTTCCCTGGTGGTCCAGTGGTTGAGAGTCCACCTGCCGATGCAGGGGACACGGGTTCGTGCCCCAGTCCAGGAAGATCCCACATGCCGTGGAGCGGCTAGGCCCGTGAGCCATGGCCGCTGAGCCTGCGCGTCCGGACCCTGTGCTCCGCAACGGGAGAGGCCACAACAGTGAGAGGCCCGCGTACCGCAAAAAAAAAAAAAAAAAAAGGAAAAGAGGACTTCCCTGGTGGCGCAGAAAAGAGGGGGCTTCCCTGGTGGTCCAGTGGTTGAGAGCCCGCCTGCCAATGCAAGGGACATGGGTTCGAGCCCTGGTCCAGGAAGATCCCACATGCCGTGGAGCAACTAAGCCCGTGTGCCACAACTACTGAGCCTGCGCACTAGGGCCCGCAAGCCACAACTACTGAGCCCACGTGCCACAACCACTGAAGTCCAAGCGCCGAGAGCCCGTGCTCCGCAACAAGAGAAGCCACCACAATGAGAAGCCCGTGCACCACAACAAAGAGTAGCCCCCGCTCGCTGCAACAAAGACCCAACGCAGCCAAAAATTAAATATAAATAAATAAATAATTCTATTTTTAAAAAATTCTTTAAAAAGGAAGAGAAAAACAGCCATAATTCCGTAGGCAAAAACAACCATGATTCCACAGAGGTATTCTTCCTTCCAAGTAACTTTTCCTTAGACACTTGTTCCAACACTGAGGTAATGCAATCTATACAATTTAGCCTCCTGGTTTATTTTTTTGCTTTGTTTTTCACTTAAGGTATCTCACCTCTTGGCTCGTCTTCATTTCTCGAACATGGTCGGACAAAAACTGTACACAGGTCTCCAGGTCGAAGTAGACAAACCAGAGCTGGGGAGAGAAGCAACCATGACTGCTGAGGCCAAAGTCCACCAGACCTTGAACTCTCCATCTCTGAGACGGGCCTCACCTCCTGCCTCCTCGCTGGAGGCTTGCCCTTCTGGGGATGACCAGATTCACCCCGGTCTCCGGCATGAGCACGCCATTCTGCTCTCTCCGAGGCCCCCCGCACGACAGGGTCTCCTTCGGATGGCTGGTAGGCAAGTGGCTTCGTGTGCAGATTTGGAAAATGCCAAACCCTGTGCCCGCTGGGGGCCCACCCATACCCACACCCTGGGCCCCTCACCAGCTAAGAATGCGGACATGGTGCTGAGGAGATTCATCAACCCTCCCAGGCAGAGCCCAGCCAGGCTCAGGCGCCCTGGGCCTCAACCAGCCCAGCTGTGTCCCAGACCCACTGTGTGACCTCTTTCTAGTCACTTCAGGTCTCCCCATTGCCTTGGGGCCAAGAAAACAACCATGCCAGGAGGACAAGGCCCTCAGGGTCTGACCTGCCTCCCCAGGGACCTTGTCTGGGTACTGAGGGCTCAAAATAGAGGAGGCCCCATCTCTTTGCTGAATAAATGTTGAATGAGGAATGTGGCTTGGATGGTCTCCGAGCTTCCCTTCCAGCCCCGCCTCGTGGAGGTTCTAGGCTGCTGGTTACCTCCCAGAGAGGAGCCTCCAGAAAGAAACACTGGAGCAGAGACGAAGGAAGGGCTGCTGACACCATCTCCGTTAGCAGACTCCGGGGGACACTGCGCAGACTGGGAGAGCCCAGCCCCAAAGTGGGCCCACTGGAGAGGTCACTCCGAGTCACAGTACCTGAATCACACTCTGGCAGCCTTCTACTGTGTCTGTCACCCCCAACAGCACCCGGTGTCTCAGGAGGGCTCCGTTGGCAGCCGCCAGCCTCAGATCCGTGTTGGCGTTGGCCTGTAAGACAAACGCCAGCGCCATGGCCCAACCTCCATGCTGCCGGGGAGCTCTTGGGCCTGGGCAATAACCACACACTGTCCCTCCCCGAGACACCACGGGACAATCCTGGTCTCCAAGACACATCCATTGTCTCCCCTATAAAACAGACCGTGGCATTGTTGGGACAATAAATTCAATAGTGTCAGAGAGCTTCGGGTGAAGCCCAGCTCTGCTACTTCCTGGCGGTGTGGCCCTGAACAAATGTGTCCCTTCTGAGTCTTGCTTTCTTCAGTTGTTGAAGAAGGTTAAAAAGCATCTCCGGCCCTTAGGAACATGGTGAGATTGAACTGAGATTGTGTGTGTGACGCACTTAACCCGGTGCCTGGGACACAGTCAGGGGCCACACATATCTGCAGGAGGAGGGGGCTGGAGAGCTCTGAGCATCGATTGTGGAAATAAAGCACCTGCTTTCCATACTACCTAACCCAGTGACTGCTGGGCCCTCGGAGGGGGGCTCTGGGAATCCATCTTCTTCTTTTCCCACCAGAACCAACTGACGCCATGGATGACAAAGTAGGTGCTAAGCAGACCAGGGAGGAGAGGACAGGAAGGGTGAGAGGACCCAAAGCTCTAAAAGACCCTACAAGGACTTTCAGATGCAATTAGAAGGCAACCCAATCGAGGACAACGGTCTCCAAAACAGGAAGGACCCCTGTAGGGAGCTTTTGAATGTATGAGAAGGCCCTTAACAGTTGTCACAGGACAGGCGATGCTGGCATTTAGGGACAAACACCAGGGATGCTAAACACATGCCTTCCACTGTAGGCCACGTCCCATGACAGAGAATCTTGCACGTGGGAGAACTGTCCCCCAGCCTACCTGAACCCCAAATGTCCCACTGGGCACAAGCACATGTGAAAAAATCTATTCATAATTCTCTGACAGGCCAACCTAATTCCATTTTACATATAAACCTAAAGTGTTTTGTGAATAGGTTTTAAAATACATTGAATTTTCCAGGAATGCCACTGAAGGCACACCTCGTTTATTGCGTTTCACTTTATTGCGCTTTACAGATACTGCCTTTTTTGTGTTTTGTTTTGTTTTACAAACTGAATGTTTGTGACAATTCTGAGTCGAGCAAGTCTATCGACGCCATTTTTCCACCAGTGTTATTTTTTAACTAAGGTATGTGCGTTGCTTTTTTTAGACATAGTGCTTTTACACACTTAATAGACTACAGTATAGTGTAAACATAACTTTTATATGCCAAAAAATTCGTGTGACTCGCTTTATAGCGGTGGTCTGGAACCAAACCCACAGTATCTCCAAGGTCTGCCTGTATTATGAAAATCAAGGGATGATTATATTTTGTTTTGCCTAGAACTTTAGCAAGGGTGTTCACCCTTTCAGAAACCCCTGTCACCAAGATTTCAGGTCCTGACTCCATCTCTTAACTACCTATATAACCCTGGGCAAATTAGTCACCATCTCTCTGCCTCCACACCCTCACGTCCAAACTGGAGATAACACCCCCTAATAATAAGGGTTAGAATAAGGATGAAATGAGTTAATTCACGTAGGACACCTGGAAGAATGAACGCTCGATATATGTCACCTAGTAATATCTTTATGATGACGATACTGAACTGAAGACACCATGTTTTCCACTGTACCACGTTGGCCACAAACGAATATTTTTAGGAATGTTCAACATACCCTAGTGATGTGTTTTACTCTACAGGGGATAAAAGACAGAGTCTTGCCTGCCTTCATAAGCCTCTGATCTTGAAAAAGGCTAATAATGACCCAAACAAGGGGAAAACAAGGCAGTGTGTACAAATGCTGAGGCTCTCAAGGATGCTATGTGATGCGGGTAGGACACAAACAGTAAGAGTGACAGTGGTCAGGAAAGGGGATCTGCATGGTCCTGAGAGATGAGGGATCCGAGGATAAAGAAGTCCTTGAGCTGAGGCTCAGAGGAAGACCTGAGCGAGGCTGTGTGACTACAGACTAGTTACTTAACCTCTCTGAGCTTTGGTTTCACCACTAGTGAAGAGTAAATAATCATAACAGTTGATACATAGTGAGCATTTATGTAACACCAAGTAAGATTATAAGCACGTTGCGTCATTTAGTATTAAGTCATTTAGTTCTCCCAACAAGCCTATAAGGGAGCTAAAATTATTATCCCATTGTACAGATGAGAAAACTAAGGCCCTGAGAGGTTAAATAATAAATCACCCCAGGTTGCAGGGCTAGCAAATGGCAGAGGTACCCTGCCTTCCTGTGAGGTTGTTGTTGGGCATGGATATCAAGCCCCAAACACAGAACACATAATAAGTGCTCATTAAACGATGGTCCTATGAGAAAGTAAAGGATCCTGGAGGGGATCAACAAACAGTGATGACAGAAGGGCTATTATGTACCTGGGGCCTCCATGCTGCACCTACGCGTAAAGATCTAGGGTCTTGTTTGTCTCTGTGCCCTGTGCCTAGCACATCCCCTGGCACTTGTGGAGGCTTCATAAATGCCAGCTGAATAAGGAAGAAAGGGAGGAAGGAGGCAGAGAGCCCCAGCAGGCATTCCCTGAACTCCCTGAAGCACCTGCCAGGTGCCAGATATTTTGCTTGCTCCTGATAAAGCAGGGCACTTTGCTTCTTACCCCTCCCCAAGAGAAGGTTCTTGCTGCAGAAGCAGCCAGCTCCACTGATTTTTTTACAGGCCAAACACAGGGGCCATGAGAGCTTCAGCAGAGCCCAAGGGCAGCATTATTCTGTCACCCTCATCGCAAAGCCCGACAAAGATCCTTTCAGAATGATTAAGCCATGAAGTTCCTATTTGTCCCTGTGAGCACAGACACTAAATGGAATTCATACCCCCAAACCCTGACCACATTTCCCAACATCCCACCCTCTCCTCTGGAGTGAGGCAAGAGTGGAGTGTTTGCTAAAGATCTCAAAGTCCAGCTCTGTGCTAGGTGCTGGGGGAGCTTTTGAAGCAGCCGGAAAGACAGTGGAGGGGTGGTTGCCAGAATAAGAGTCCCCCAAGGATGCGTAAATCCTACTTCCCAGAACCTGTGAATTTATGTTACTTGGCACAGAAAAATTAAGGGTGTAGATGGAATTAATGTTGCTAATTAGTTAGCCTTAAAACTGGAAGATTGTCCCAGATTATCTAGACAGCCCAATGTAATCACAGGGGGCCTTGAAAGTAGAAGAGGGAGACAGAAGACTCAGACTCAAGAATGCGAGAAGGACTCAACCTACCACTACTGGCTTTGACGATGGAGGAGGGGGCCATAAGCCAAGGAACGCAGGTGGCCTCCCGGAGCTGGAAAAGACAAGGAAACAGATTCCCCCCACTAGAGGCTCCAGAAAGGAGGCAGCCCAGCCCTGTCAAACTTTTAAACTACAGAACTGTAACACAACACATTTTTGTTGTTTTAAGCCACTGCATTTATGGTTATCTGTTACAGCCACAGAACACCAATACAGTTGGGTATTGACTGAGAATATGGCTTGGAATCTGAGCGTCCTGGCCTTGAATTCCAGCTCTGCCATTTATTAGCAGCATGACCTTGGACTACTTCTTGGGCCTTTCGGAGCCTCGGGTTCCTCACCTGCAAAATGAACGTAAAAGCCTCTACCCAGAGATTTACTGGGGGGTTTAATGAGTTAATGCATGTAAAGCATTTAGTAGATGACCTACCACATATGAAGTGCTCAACAGTAACAAAAGACAGATGTTGAAGAAGCAGAAGACAATTAGCAAACCATACATTAAGCCAGGGGGTATCGATCGCCTTTGTGAATGAGATCAGGAATCAGAGGGTTCAGGCTTTGAACCTCCACTCTGCCACTCAGAGTGGGATTGGGACAAGTTACCTAAACTCCCTGATCACCCATCCACTCTCTGCCTCAGAGGTGGTTACTGGGGTTAAATGAGACACAACTGTCAACCAAGCACCAGGTAGAGTCCATCCACCTCTCTCCAGGTACCTTGTGCTGTGAGGTGGGTCCAGGAAGCACCCTCGCTCACAGGGCTGTGGCGAGCACCCAGGCAGAGGAGATGCATGGAAGGGCTCAGTCGCCTCAAAGTGCCATCCTGCCCGCTCCCAGACTCTCTCAAAACACAGCCTGCTTCCAGCAAAACAACCCACAGGCATTAGAGAGAAAAACAGAAAGGATTTAATCACATGTGTGATTTGATTTCTTTTAGTCACTGGGCACGTGGGTCAGGGTGAATTTTCATGGTTGGGGAAATTCTTTGAAGCAGGTAAAAGAAAAATCTGACTTGGGATTCTCCTGTCCACACAGCCTTTCTGGAGGGAGCGTGGCTGGAGTCCCCGGATGTCTTACCTTCCTCTGGTGTCTCTCGAAAATGAGCACAAGAGTCAGGGTCAGGCTCATGGCAGCCAGGGTCACGAGCAGCACACCCAACCAGTGGTTCCCCAGGGCGAACATCTGGCTGGTGGAGTAGATGTTGGCCCATACCACCACGTAGAACACCTGCAAGAAGTCAGAGAAAGGGAACGGTCAGGAACACCAGTCCTCAAACGAAGCAGCTCCATTCCAAGGGACACCCTCTGGCCACTTCTGACACCCTTCATGGATGCGAGAGCTCACAAGGCCAGTCAGAGACTGATGGGGGCGGGAGATTGGGGTGGTCTGTGAGAATGGGCCCTTGTTCCTTGTTCAAAAGCAAAGGGAGAGGCAAGGGGTTAGAATAGCTACTCCAAATCCTTCCTTACTCTGAATTCAAATAAAACAGAAAAGGGCAGGGGGCTTGGGAGTGAGATAAATTTGAATCAGAAGCCCACGTTGATCCTTCAACAGCTAGGTGGCCTTAGATAAGTTGTAACAACTCTCTGGGCCTCAGTTTCCTCATCCGTAAAAAGGGGATAATAATACCTACTTCACATGTTGTTATAAGGGTTAATAAGATAACCTACGTAATAGCCTAGCACTTCTTAGGAAATCAGTAACTGCCAGTTGCCATCCCTTCCCCTCCTAGAAGCAGGACATGGGAGTCAAGAGTGCTTTTTGACCATTTATACATACAGAGGAGTGGCAGGTCACAGTGGTTAAGAGCACAGATGCAGAAACCAGAGTGCCTGGGTTCCAACGCTGTCTGTGCCATATTCTGTATGCCTGTGTGTGTTTATGTATATATATATAGGTGTATACATATGTTTATATGTATACACACACACATATATGATTAGAGCTGAAATAGACCAATCTGTTGAACAGATGGGGAAACCAAGTCCCAGAGAGGAGGAAAGTCTTGACAAAGCCAGTGGTGGGTCTACAGATTCCCAATCCCCCAGCTCTGCCCTTAATAAACCCTGCCTCCCATCCTCTACATGGGGAGCTGGTTACAACTCTCCCCCATGAATCTCCTCTTACACCAAACCCAGGTCCAGGTGTACTGCTCTCTCCCAGGCAGCCCAGCCACCAGCCCCCAAACCCGTGACCCACACCAGGGCACTATGCCGAATTCAGCAGTGCCTCAGAGGCCTCCCTCGCTCTTACCACAGCGAAGGCCAGCCGCATAGGCCTCGAGTTGTAGATGATGTATCTTCTCACTTGGGGCTCCAAGAGGGCACTCTCAGCCAGGCTCCTGTACTGCTCAGCCGGGACCTGCTTGGCCACCCAAGGGAAAGAGACCCGTCAGCCACGGAGAACCACGCCCCACTCCTTCCCACCAGCAGGGGTGCTGTGGCCAGTTCACGTGGCTGGCATGTGGAAGGGGGATGAGGTGCATTCCTGGCTGCCCCCAAAGCCAGAATGAGGAGCATGGAGCACTGCGTGACAATCACAGGGTGCAGCTTCCAGCTCAGAGAAGGACAGGCACCACTGGGGAGGTGGGACAGCTCGAGATCCAGGAGGACATCCAGGAGAGGGATCCCTGTAGCCCAAGGCTCAGCACCTCACAGCAGACCCAGGATAGCCTAATGGTTAAGGTGCAGGCTGTGGAGTCAGCCAGCCCTGGGTCTCCAAACCTTGGCCCTGCCCCTTGTGTGCTGTGTGACCTGGAGCAAGTAACCCCACTTCTCCTCAGTTTCCTCCTCTTTAAAATGAGGATAGGGACTTCCCTGGTGGTGCAGTGGTTGGGAGTCCACCTGCCACTGCAGGGGACACGTGTTCGCGCCCTGGTCCGGGAGGATCCCACATGCCGCGGAGCGGCTAAGCCCGTGCACCACAACCACTGAGCCTGCGCTCTAGAACCCGTGCTCCGCAACAAAAAGAAGCCACCACAATGAGAAGCTCCCGCACCGCAACGAAGAGGAGTCCCTGCTCACCGCAACTAAAGAAAGCCTGGGCACAGCAACGAGAACCCAATGCAGCCATAAATAAATAAATAAATAAAAATTTTAAAATAAATAAGTAAAATAAAATGAGGATAATCAAAGTACACCTTGTAGAGGTGATAGGCATATTAAATAAGATAATACATATAAAATATTTACAATAAATACAATAAATATACATATAGTATGTATATACATATTATCTGGACATCTTTGGGGGCCTCTGTTCTCTTACTTAGACAGATATGTGTGTCTAAGTGTATGTGTACACAAGCCCGGTGCTGGTTCCATAGTGAACACTTGATACACAAGTGTTATTCTCAAACTGTACCATCAATAACTATTAATACAGTCCAAGATACTGAAAATTCACATCTTCCTGCCCAAACAAAAAATGTCATAGAGCAAAGGTCCTATGAGAATGGATTGCTTAAGAACACAGAATTTAATCATTAGAGATGATATTTAGGAACATGGTAGAACAAGATGTAAACTGTTCATCAGTTAAGAAAACCCAATCTGAAGACAACTGTTTAAGAAAAATGTTCTTTTGTACAAAGGCTGAAAGGAAGCGTGGGAAGTAAAACCAGCTCATGTGCTGATGTGGGGCTAGTACTGTCAACTTGGAAAGTTTCCCTTTAATGGTGATAAAATGTTGTTTTAAACCATAATGCAATTCTGTTTTAAAGGAGTACTCTCAAGTCTTCAGGGTAAAATTAGCAATGTAGCTTCCTCATCCATAAATAATCCTCCCTGGGCAGTGAAGATGAAGGCCTAATCATGCTGGAGGATTTGAGAAGAGCAAGAACCACACCTGTGGGCTTCCCTGGTGGCGCAGTGGTTGAGAGTCTGCCTGCCGATGCAGGGGACATGGGTTCATGCCCTGGTCCGGGAAGATCCCACATGCCGCGGAGCGGCCGGGCCCGTGAGCCATGGCCGCTGAGCCTGCGCGTCTGGAGCCTGTGCTCCGCAGCGGGAGAGGCCACAGCAGGGAGAGGCCCACGTGCCGCAAAAAAAAAAAAAAAAAAAAAAAAGAACCACACCTGTGGGAACTTAATAGCAATACCACAATTTATTGAACATTTACTATGTGCCAGGGCCAGTGCAAGTGTTCCTCGAGCACTACTTCTCTTAATCCACACAAAAACCCTGTGTAATAGGTATTAATATTGCCCTCGTTTTACAGATGATGAGACTGTGGCTCAGAGAGATTAAGTCACCTGCCTAAAGTCACCCAGGCAGTAAGCAGCTGAGCTGGATCTGCATCCAGATCTATGAACCCCCATGAAGCCTATGCCTCGAATCACTATGCTTGAAGGTACTGCATTATCATCTAATGAATTCATGCACCCTTCCCTTTGCAGAAGCAGTTCCTTCTCCTAAAATGCCCTTCCTCCTGTCCACCCAGCAAACTCCTTTTTTTCCTTCAAGAGCACAGATCCAGTATCTGCTCCTCTGCAAAGCTTTTGTTAGAATAAATAAAGGAAACCTCATTTATACTGGAGTTGGGAAGGCCAGAAGGAGGTGCTCTCATGCCCTACCACTCATTGTCATCTGCAGACTCCAAACAGGAAGAGAATCACCTTGCATCTCCAACAGGAAGAAGGTCGGTTTCTGCCTTTTACTACCTCAGCAGGAGGAAGGAAGATTTTCTCCTCGCCTGGCAATAGCCCAGCCAACAAGAGGCTGTCACAACTCAGCCAATGAAAAGCCACTACACTTCGAACCCCCAGTTTCCCCCACTGGCCTCCTTGTTTATAAGAGCCCCTCCCAACTTCTCTTTTATCTCTATAAAAGAACAGTTCTTTCCTTTGTTTCTCCAGACTTGCCCAGTTTTTACTATAGCGTGCTTGTCCCGAATTGCAACTTTCTGCTATTACCGAAGAAACCCATTTTGCCAGTATAATAACTGGCTGCTTTAGTTTTAAGGCAGACACTTTCATAACCACTGCTCCCCGAGCTGAGTTTATCACTTTCTCCCGTGAATGTCCTCAATGCCTTGTGCATCCCTCTACTGCAGCATTTATACCATACTGTTCTGCTTTACCTGACGCATGTCTATCTCACCCACTGGGCTCTGTGAGCAGTGTGACGCCAGACACAGGGACCTAGTCACCTCTGTAGTACTCAGTGACCGCCTAAGTGGCCAGCACAGGGTGGACACCCCAAAACACACATCTGTTAAGTGAATTAATTGGAAGGAGAGGACATCTTCCTTATGTCCCCTACCATGTTGAGCACAGGATAGGTGTTTAATAAAACTGTTGTGAATAATTGGATGATAGAATAGATAGACGGACAGATAGGTGGATGGACAGATGGATGGAAGAAAAAGTACTAAGGACTCAATAAAGTCAGCACTCACCTGAATGCCCCATGTCTGCAGTTGTTCCTCAGCGGCTCCCAGATCGAAGGAGATGGGTGCACAGGTATTGTCAATCCGGAGAACTGTGAGGACCTGGCCATTGTGGAGCTCTGAAAGCAGACCAGAAGCTTCACGTGGCTGAGCAATAAGGACTTTGGGTGAGCCCAGACCTTGATGGCATCACCTCCTCTGGCCTTGAGAACATTCTCATAGCAACGAGGGACTTGCCATCCTCAAACCCCTACAGGAGAAGGACTGGACTTGACTGGAAAGCTCCCAGGAGACAGAACTGAGGCCGGAGGCTATTAGGACATTATTTGAGACCATAAAAGGAAGAACTTCTCAAGAATGTGAGCTGTCCACACACAGTCTGCGAGGTAGTGGGCCCCCCCTCACAAGGGATATTTAAACAGAGATTGAGCAACTAATTGCACTGAGGAGATGATCCAGCAGACATTTATTCGAGGATGGCAAAGGAAGCGCAACCAAACAACTTACATCCCTAGTGGGCTCGGAGTCTAAGTAAGAGGTAACAATGTGGTAGGCACAACAGTGAACCCCCAAGGATGTCCCCACCCTAACCCCCAGAACCTGTGAATACGTTATCTTACATGGCAAAGGAGAATGGGGGTTGCAGGTGAACTTAATGGTATTAATCAGCCGGCCTGAAATAGGGAGATTATCCTAGATTATCTGGGTGGGCCCACTGTAATCACAAGGATCCTCAAAAGTGGAAGAGAGGGAATTCCCTGGCGGTCCAGTGGTTAGGACTCCATGCTGTCATTGCTGAGGGCACAGGTTCGATCCCTGGTTAGGGAACTAAGATTCCGCATGCCATGCAGCACAGCAAAAAAAAAAAAAAAAAAAGTGGAAGAGGGAGGCAGCAGAAGAGCCAGCAGGGATGTGACTACGGAAGAAAGGTACAGAGAGATGGAACATTACTGGCTTTAAAATGGCGGAAGGGGACTTCCCTGGTGGTCCAGTATTTAAGAATCCGCCTTCCAATGCAGGGTACGCAGGTTCGATCCCTGGTCGGGGAACTAAGATCCCACAGGCCACGGGGCAACTAAGCCCAAGCCCACGCGCCATGGGCTTAGCTCTAGAGCCTGCGCGCCACGACTATAGAGAGAAGCCCGTGTGCCGCCTGCATGCCGCAACTAAAACCCAACGCAGCCAAGTAAATAAATAAATATAAAATTTTTTTTTTAAATGGTGGAAGGCTTCAGGAGCCAAGGACTGTGGGTGGCCTTTAGATACTGGAAAAGAAAAGGAAACAGATTCTCCGCTGGAGCTTCCTCAAGGAATGCAGCCTTGTTGACCAGGGCTGTCAGGCTGTGAGCCGACAGTCTGGCCAGTGTCAGACTTCTAACCTACAGAACTGTAAGAGAAGAACTGCATTTGCTAAGCCACTGTTAGTGGCACCTGTTACAACAGTCACAGAAAACTAATCTGCTGACTTACGGGCCAGCCCTCCCCAGCGTCTCTGCACTCGCTCAACATTTTAAAAGCATATAGCGAGTGAAGTCATCCCTCAAAAACACACATCATCTCAGGCTTGTCACAACGGCTATCAAAACTCTTGCCCTGCGGGGCTGCAATGAAGCCAGACCAGGAGACCCGAGGGAGGCCAGCTACAGTGAAATCCCCTCGGGTCCAGGGAGGAAGAGCAGCAGAGAGAAGCCAAACCAACTTCCCTTCTGAGTAGAGAAACTCTGAACAAAAGGACCGAGATCTCCTTCCATCACGTACGAGGCCCAGGGAGCCATCAGAGAGCAGCCAGGGCAGCTGCTGTGGGGTAGTCCAGCCCTGAGAGTCTAGGATCCCAGCATTCAGCCACGCAGGGCTGGGAGCTGAATATTTCAGCACATTTTCTGTAGCTGTTGCTCAGAAAAGGAGGCAGGACTGAAGGGATTAAATCATGAACATGTTACCTGCTGGCTCAGGGCCCAGCTCGGGGTAATCCCTGAGTCTTAAAGCAAAATGACTAGCTCTAGGGCTTCCTGGTGGTGCAGTGGTTGAGAATCTGCCTGCCAGTGCAGGGGACATGGGTTCGAGCCCTGGTCTGGGAAGATCCCACATGCCACAGAGCCACTAGGCCCGTGAGCCACAACTACTGAGCCTGCGCGTCTGGAGCCTGTGCTCCGCCACAAGAGAAGCCCGCGCACCGCGATGAAGAGTGGCCCCCGCTCGCCGCAACTAGAGAAAGCCCTCACACAGAGACGAAGACCCAACACAGCCAAAAATAAATAAATAAATAAATAAATTTTTTTTAAAAATGACTAGCTCTGGGGCTTCCCTGGTGGCACAGTGGTTGAGAGTCCGCCTGCCGATGCAGGGGACATGGGTTCGTGCCCCGGTCTGGGAGGATCCCACATGCCGCGGAGCGGCTGGGCCCGTGGGCCATGGCCGCTGAGCCTGCGCATCCGGAGTCTGTGCTCCGCAACGGGAGAGGCCACAACAGTGAGAGGCCCGCAAACCGCAAACAAAAAAAAGAAAAAAAAAGAAAAAGAAAAAAAAAATGACTAGCTCTACCTTCCTGGGAATCCCTGGCCCACCCACACGCTCCTCTAACCCCTCACCCTGTCCATCCCTGGGCCCTGCCACCTGGGCCAACAAAATCTCTCCCAGCTCTGGGCATCCCTTGGTATCTTCATCACAACCCTAGGCTAGGCTCCCTTCACCTCTCCCTGTACCTGCCATAGTCTCCTAACTGGTTTCTCCAACCTGCTCTTCCTCTTACAATGCATTCACACAGCAGCCAGAGCACAAATCAGATAATACAAATTCTCTGAGTAAAACTTTCAGTAGCTTCCCAGTCCTCTGGCAAAAACCAACCTCCTTACCAAGCTCCCCCAGCCCTTCGAAGAACTAGCCTCCTGCCAAACTCACCTTGAAGGCTCAGCCTCATTCTGTGTCTTGCCACCCCAGCCTCCTTAGCTCCCTGGACATGTAGTGTTCTCTCCCACCCCAGGGCCTTTGTGCATGCTCTTCCGGCTCTCTCCCTACAACACATCCACCTAGCCTCACACCGTTATATCTAAGTCATCATTTGTGTTCCAGCTCATTAATCCCTTGCCCAGGGAGTCTTCCCTGACATTCTAAACTCGTGGCAGATCAAATCTGATAAACCTGCCCATAACTACATGCTCTTCTCCTTTATGTGTATCAAAGACGAGCACACGTGTATGCAATTACTTGATTAAAGTCCATTGTCTCCATCAGACTATATACTCCCACATTGGTTTTGCACATCACTGAATCCCCTGAGCTGGGTTCAGTGCCAGGTGTACAGTCGGCACTAAATAAATGCTTCATGTATAAATGAGGTGGGGAAAGCACAAGCTAGATGGTTTGGGGTTCAAATGGTAACTCAGCCTCTCACTAACAGAGCACCTTGAAGAAACAATTTAATCCCTGGCCATCCCCTTAGAGGATGATCATATCCACCGCAGAGGATTTTGCAAATAATTAAGATGATGAAAATTAAGCACTTGGTGCAAAATGGGTACTGAATGACTGGCTGCTACTGTTGTCATAATTTAAAAGCCAGCTTGTCAAAGCTCCTAAGTTACCATAAAGGCACACCAGTTTAGCTGTGTTGGTTTTTACCTTCCCACACCTTGTTCCAGAAAGGATTTAAGGCGGCTTCATAAAATAAAATATGAAAAGATAAAATTATAAAATTAGATTTAAAAATAAGCAAATGAGGGAAAACAAACAAAAAGAAGATCGAGACCAAAATAAAATAGAACAATAAAATACGATAAGAATAGCTTCCAGGAACTGAGCCCATCTGATGCACCAGGCACGGGCTTAGACTCACAGTCGTGATTCCGTTTAATCCTCCAAGACTCCTAGAAGGTGGAAAACCATTACAATGGAAAAGGAAACTGAACCTCTGAAAGGAGAACCAGCTTGCCTGGTGGTACCAGGGGAAATGAAAGTAAGAAGAGAAGTGAAGAGAAAGGGTAGCATACAAAATGCAGGCGGTCGTGCTGTGTGGAGCCTCAGACTAGCCCTCCACTGCACAGCACAGAGCAGACAACCCACGCTGAGCTGGATCCCAGGCATGGAGGTTGTGAACCGCTCCCCTAGCATTGCTCTTTACACTATGAGGACAGTGTTTGCCTGAGCAATATGAGGACTTTTCATAGTGTCTCTGTTTCCCTTTCAAACCATGAGTTCCTGGATTCTTGGCAATAACTCTCTCATCTGTTCCTCAAAGTGAGAACTGCAAGTCCTCCACTTAGAAATACTTGTTTTTACACCTAGGCTAAGAAAAAGGATCTGAAAAGCTACCAAAGAAGCATGTGTGTGTGTGTGTGTGTGTGTGTGAGTGTGTGTGAGTGTGTGTGAGTGTACAGGGAGCTATTTCCTATAGTGGGACAAGAAATGGCTTGCCAAAAACCAGTAGAGCAATATCTTCAAAGAGCTGAAGGCAAATTATTCCATTCCATTTCATTCTACTGGTGTGTGTGTGTATGTGAACTGCTTTCCTAATAACAGTAGTCATAAAAGGAACCCTTGTTTTTAAGTTTTAAATCATCTAAGAAACAAGCCACAATGCAAAATGCCATCTCCCCTTGCCTACGCCCAGCCACTCATTCATTCATTCATTCAACAAAACACTTATTGAGCACCTACTATGGGCCAAGGGCTTCGCTGGTGGCGCAGTGGTTAAGAATCTGCCTGCCAATGCAGGGGACATGGGTTCGAGCCCCGGTCCGGGAAGATCCCACATGCCGCGGAGCAACTAAGCCCGTGCGCCGCAACTACTGAGCTGGCGCTCCAGAGCCCGTGAGCCACAACTCCTGAAGCCCAGGTGCCGAGAGCCCGTGCTCTGCAACAAGAGAAGCCACTGCAATGAGAAGCCTGTGCACCGCAACAAAGAGTAGCCCCCGCTCACCGCAACTAGAGAAAGCCTGCGCATAGCAACAAAGACCCAATGCAGCGAAAAATAAATAAATAATAATAAAATTTTAAAAATAATAATACTATGGGCCAAGCCACGTGCTAAGTAGTGTAGACACAGTGATGAACAAAGCAAAGCAGGGTCCCTGCACTCGTGGAGCTTACATTCTAGTGAGGAAACTGGACATTCAACACTTTATTACACAGGTAATTATTTAATTACAGACTGGTCATTGCTATAGGGAGAAACAGGAATATATCAGAGGGTCCCGGCTTAGGCTGGGTCATCAGGAGAGGATTCCCCATGGAAGGGATATCTGGACTTAGCTCTGAAGGATGGATGGAAATTAAGCAGGGAAAAGGAGGCAGGGAAAGGGCATAACACACAGAAGGGACAGCAGGTGCAAAGGTCCTGGGGCAGGGCAGCATGGCAGGAACAGAGAACAGGGGCACCAAGAGCCATTTAGGCAGGCCTGGCAAGCTGGCGAATGATAGATCTCCATGCTAAGCCTAATGGGAAACACTGAAACACAAAGTGCTTTGGTTGGCTGTGCATTTTTAAAAATCTCTCTGAGACACCATGCAGAGAACAGAAGAGGCAAGGAGGAGAGGTGCTAGGAAGCTACAGCAGGGATCCTGGCAGAGGGCAATCTAATGAGTTGGTGACAGAGAGAATAGGTAGAAATGACAGAAACTGGCCTGGAAACACATCCCCAAATGCCCACCCTTCTCTAAAGATACTTCCGTGCCCCTCCACTCCCCTCCCCTCAATCATACATAGTATGAGTCCAGTTCAGCATCCTGGGGGGATAGGGGAGGAAGGAATTAAGGGTCATGATCCTACCTTGCCCCCAGCCAGGAGGGCTCCCGCCAGGCAGGGCGCTCCACCCAGGGGAGGAGGTGGGCAAGGAGCCGGCCGCACCGCCGGGGTCCATCTGCGGTTCACACGCCATAGCAGAGCCAACAGGACTTCTGCTTCCCCTTCTCAGAGCTGTGGTGCATCCTGGAGCAGCCAGCTCAGCTTCGCCTGCCTTCAGAAAACAACATCACGAGAAAGAACTTCAGGCCTGGTCCTGGGCAGGCCAGGCTCCTCAGGCTCTCAAGGCCAAAGCCATCACCAGACCAGTGAGAGCCACCCAGAGTCTTCCCTTGGACTGTGGTCTTGCTGATCATGCTGAGGAACGTTCTCAGAGGCGGTGAGGGGGAAGGGCTAAAACCCTCCAAGGCCTTGGCTGAGACTTCCCTCTGCTCTTGGATCTTCTCCAGCTCAGACACATCGAGGGACCCACGGAGAACTCACGAGCTGACCAGGCCCCACTCCCAGGCATCCGGGATTTCCCTTCCTGACTGAGTACAGGGCAGGTATATTCATCACGGGGAGCCTTGTTTATACAAAGCAGCAAAATGTTATGAAAGGAAAAGAGCAAGGACTTTAGCACCAAAAGACCTAGATTTGAACCTTCACTCAGCCCTCACATGCTCTGGGACATTCACTGTCAAGGTACTTAACTCCCTGAGCCTTTCTGACCTCATCTATAAAATGGGTTCAGGGAGGCCTATCTGGCATAGATGCTGTGGGGGTAACACAAGGAGACATAAGTATGGCATCCAGTACCCTGCTCATCATAAGGCCCATTTCCTCACAGGTTTTTCCCATTTCACAGGAGAGAAAACAGAGGGTCAAAGATGTGACATGACCTGCCCAAGGTGGGATGGCTGGGAGCTGTGGGGACAGGAGATGGACCAGGCCATCCAGCTGCAGAATCCAAGCCCATCATTCCCGTGCCCCTGAACCTCAGCACCCAGGTCTGGCTATCGCTGAGCCTCCTCCTTAAACTGCCTTAAAAAAGACTGGGTCGGGCTTCCCTGGTGGCACAGTGGTTGAGAGTCCGCCTGCCGATGCAGGGGACGCGGGTTCATGCCCCGGTCCGGGAAGATCCCACATGCCACTGAGCGGCTAGGCCCGTGAGCCATGGCTGCTGGGCCTGCGCGTCTGGAGCCTGTGCTCCGCAACGGGAGAGACCACAATGGTGAGAGGCCCGCATACCGCAAAAAAAAAAAAGACTGGGTCGAGGGAGACTGCATTTCCCAGGTGTGATCTAGTAACAAGCTCCAGTTGGCATCTGAGCTGCCAAGCTGTGGGAGGGCAGGGACCATCTCCCCTCACCTAGCCCAAGCCTGGCGCACAGCAGGCACTCCTAAATATCACTGAGTACCGGTCAGTCATATCACCCTTTACTTCCTCCCTCTTATCTTGTACCCCCCCAAGAGGCATGAAAGCAACAACAACAGCCCAAGGATGTCTGCCCCGCACTTAGCAATAACTGAGGCCCTTTCCTGCCTCACCTGATTATACCCTAGGCCCAGGAGACAAACAGAATCCTTGGATCCATTTTCCAGACCAGGAACCCAGGGACATCATAGCTAGGAACCTGCTGCCTGGAGGAGCTGTACTGGAATCTCAGAAAGGTCCTTGAGCCCACCCTCCCTCCTCCAGGCAGGAGGGACCACCCACAAGCTGGAGCTGCACAGACATCCTTCCCAGACTGCATGGAAGGTTCATTAGCTGCAAAATCCCACAACTAGACATTGTCTTTGGGAAGAAGAAATCCCAGCACCCCAGTTGGCCCAATTAGCCTCCACAAAGTCCCAACCAGGAGAATTCATTCACCTGAAGGCCATTTAATGTAATGGATAAAAGCAACCTGCATCGTCCTGCCACTTCCCACGTGTACGACCTGGAGCAAGTGACTTGTATCTGCCTCCGTTTCTACACATGTAAATGGGAATAATGTAACGAGGCTGTTGTGAGGCTTAAGGAATTCATACTTGAATCACTTGAGAGCAGCACGGGGCAAAAAGGAATATAGCAATCATTATTTTTACTCCACAGACACTCCCTAAGAACCTTCTAGTGCCAGGCCCTGTGCTTTTTAAACTATAAAACCAGAAATAAAATCTTAAGTCCCTCCCCGTTCAGCCCTCCCTGCTGGGTACCACCATCTGGTGGGAAAGAGAAACTCAGAGAAAGAGAAATAACAGACAATGACCAAAGAAGGCAGTCAGAGGGAGCCGGCAGCACCTTGGAATGAGGGAAGAGTTCTTCAGGAAGCTTCTTGGAGCAGGGAAAGAGGCTCCTGGCTTGGCAAAGGTAGAGCAAGAGAAGGGGCTACCAAGTAGGGAGAGGTACAAACCAGAGGCCAGAATGGGCCCAATGAGGGCAGCCTCTGCACTCACCCTGCAGCCCCTCATCCAACCTGGAGGCTGCAGAGGGCAGGAGGGGTGTTGGCAAGACTGGCCAAGGGCAGGTGCTGACCCATCACCCATCAGTGTGTCCTGACCTGCCACCCCACTCAGCCCTGCACTAGCCCTAGGGGGCAAGGGAGGGAGGGAGAGGCACCAGGGTGGAGTCAGAGCCAGGGAGCGAGCACAGCCCTGAGGTTCCTGTATCTAACGGGTCATCCACTCCCCAGCTTCCTTAACTCCCACGGCTGATTCCCCTTAACCAGACCTTCCAGTTATCCATCTTTTTGAGCTGAGTGGCAAGCCTCTGCAAAGGAAGATATCCTAAAAGTCCCGCTGAGCAAAGGTCTCCATTTCTGCAGGCACTGAGTGCCCAGCTTCCCCAGGAGGCCCTGTGCCTCACTGAGGGGTGTGCGTGTGTGCCTTCGTGTGTCTTGGGGGAGAAGGGGAATCCTACAGTTTTCACAAGTCAGGTTTTGTTTTGTTAAACTGGAAAGTCCCAACAAGGGACCACAGAGGGTCTGTCACAGAAGTTTTGGAGTGGAAAAGCCTTGAGAGACAATGGCTCCAAGCTCTCCACTTTCCACATGAGAAAATTAAGACCCAGAAACGAAAGTGAACTATCCAAGGTCAAGGAGCCAGGTGGGGGATGGAGCCACAACGGAACCGAGCTCATTCGGGCAAGGGATGTTCCGCCGCATCTGGCCTTGGCCTTGGGCAGCTGAGTCTAGCTTCAGGTTCTGCCCTCAAGTCTCCTCCCGGGTCTGCTGTCTCTGGGCCTCCCTCACCCTGAAATCAGTGGGAGCACTGTCCCAAGCCCACCGGCTCCCAGGAGCCGCCCGAGAGCAGCTCCCACGCACGACAGAGGGAAATGGGGCCCAAAGGCGCAGGAAGAACGCGGACGCGGCCCGCGGCGCCCACCCCAGACCAAGACACGGGCGCCCAGGCGGCAGCACGGGACCCGCGCGGCTCAAATCGGGGCTCGCGGCCGCCCGCGCCCGGCCCCGCGCGCAAACACAGGGGCGCGCACCCCGGGCCCGCGCACACTCACCCGTCCGCGCCGCCGTCGCCGCCCTCACCGCCTCCCGGGGGGCCCGGGGACGCGGAAGGTCAGGGGGCGCCGCCTCCCCACAACGCCGCAGCCTCGGGGCACCGCTGCCCGCGCTCCGCCCGCCGCCCGCGCCACGCGCCGCCCTCCCAGGTCCCGCCCCCGGGCCGGGCCGGCCCCGCGCGGTCACCCCAGCGGGAGGAGCCGCCCGCCGGGCTCGCCTCGGGGCCCAGAGGGAAGCCGGCTCCCGGGCCCGCTTCGGAACCGAGCTGGGAGCTGCCTTTCATCAGCTGGGCTCCCTCCCGGGACGCCGGGAAGCGCCTCGGCGCTCGCCGACCACGTGCGTCGCTTCTGGAGCTCGGGGGGGGGGGGGGGGGGGGGCGGGGGGGCGGCGTTGGGGGGGCCCGCGCCCCGGACGGAATGAGTTCCAGCCCCCCTCGGAGCCTCGGTCTCCCCGTCGTGAGAGCAGCGGCTTGCCTTTGAGGTCCAGCCCATGTCTGACAGTCACGGGACCCGGTGGATGAAGAAATATTTGGACCAGAAATTTCTTAGGGACTTGTTTTTTTAATGAAAAATTATATGTGGACTGTGTTAGCAGCATCGGTTGGGGGATCAGGTTCCCTGAGCTCTAAGCCAGGTGCCTCCGATTTTTTAGGTCATCTTCGCTATAGTGTTTAACCTCTCTGTGCCTTAGTTTTCTGTAAACAACAGATGATACTGTTTCATGGGATTGTGTAAAGCTCTAATCAGATAATCGGTGTGAAGTGTACACAACTGCAGGACACGTGATGGCCGCTCACTAGACGTTGACTGCCACCCCAGCACCATCACTCAAGACTTCAGGGGTGTCTACAGTGACAACTAATCCCTTCCCTGAGAAAAGCACTAACCTTGCGTACGTTTCCATAGAAAGGTACCGTCAGATGTGTACACTGTGCATTTACACAAAAGGGAACCTGTTCTATTCTGTTGGACACCCTGCTTTTTCATTCAGCAAAGTTCCTTGGCATTCACCTCATGCCAGAACACTCCCCTCTGTCTGGTTTCTTTTTAAGGGGTGCGTACACCTCCATGTATTGTAATAGGGAGGCTCTTTTTTTCCTTTGCCTCTCTCCACTTGTGGACATGTAAGGGGAATTCCCACTCTTGCTCACAGGCCTTGCTGGGATGGTCATAGCCACAGTGCCGGGTACATGCCACAGCCTGCCTATCTACAAGTGGACTTGCCGAGTCAGAATATGGGTGCAATTTTAATTTCAGCAGATATAGTTGTCTTCATGCTCTGCCAGAGGCAGAGGTGGAGTGCTTGGGGGCACGAGCAGAGCAGTGATTGAGGAATAAGCAGCTGATGCTGCCCAGGCAGCATCCTCATTCATCAGACAAGTGAGCATCCAGGAAGCAGGCTACTAAAATTATTCATTTATTCATCAAAAGATCGACATCGAGTGCCTGCTGAGTGCCAGGCATTGTTCTGGGTACCACTGAGCAAGACACACAAGATCTCTATTTAGTTTGCCTAATTTCCCAAAACACAATCTGGGGGCATGGGAGCAAGATTCATGGGCTGTTGGAGTTTTCCTACCTGCTGACTGGATGTTGAAAGGGATCCTGGGACAGGTGTGTGAACTGGTCACCATCTAAATCCTGCTCCCGGGCTTCCCTGGTGGCGCAGTGGTTGAGAGTCTGCCTGCTAGTGCAGGGGACACGGGTTCGAGCCCTGGTCTGGGAAGATCCCACGTGCCGCAGAGCAACTAGGCCCATGAGCCACAGCTGCTGAGCCTGCGCATCTGGAGCCTGTGCTCCGCAACGAGAGAGGCCGCGATAGTGGGAGGCCCGCACACCGCGATGAAGAGTGGCCCCCGCTTGCCACAACTGGAGAGGGCCCTCGCACAGAAATGAAGACCCAACACAGCAAAAATAAATAAATTAAAATAGGTTTAACTTAAAATAAATAAATCCTGCCTCCCCAGCAAGGCCTACGTCCAACATGAAGCCGGATGTCATACTCCTGCCCTTTCTGCCGAGCTACCTTCACTCTGCATTCTCACTGCCTGTCACTCTAGCTTGAACGTTGACACATCAGCCTCCTTTGCTAAGGAGGCACAGAAGATGTGGACCTTTGGAACTGGCTGACCAGGCTCCACCACTCACTGGCATGTGAACTTGCACAAGCCGGTTCCCCTCTCTGAGTTTCAATTCCCTCATTTATAAAAGGATAAGAATATCTGCTAAACTGAGAGATTTTAAGAATTAAATGAGATGATGAAGTGCTTGGCAGAAAGTGCTGAGTAAAAGTGAACTGCAGGCTTCTCATTGTGGTGGGTTCTCGTTGCGGAGCATCGGCTCTAGGCGCACGGGCTTCAGTAGTTGTGGCACGAGGGCTCAGCAGTTGTGGCTCGCAAGAAGCCCATGCACCGCAGCGAAGGGTAGCCCCCGCTCGCCGCAACTAGAGAAAGCCCTTACACAGCAACGAAGACCCAACGCAGCCATAAATAAATTAAAAAAAAGAAAAAAGTGAACTGCATTTCTGGGCAATTCTTTTGCATCTCCGAAAATACAGCAAATGGCAAGGCCTAGCACTATGGTGTGAGGGAATGGGGGCTCCATGGAGAATGGAGAAAGATGAATGAAATCTGATAAAAGGTGAGTAATGCCTAGTAAAGTCCACTGGAAAGCAGTCTTCAGTGGCGCTATCTTGATGGATTCACAAGGCTCTCTGTTGTAGGCCCAAGCCCCTCCCCACCCCGCAGCCTATCCCGTACTCATCTTTACCCACTGTCCCCCAACCTCTGAAAACCCTAAGCTCCAAGAGCACAAACCATCTCTCAGTTCCTCCTACACCGGTGCTCTCACTTCCAGTTCTCAGTGGTTGCCATCCTTCTCCATCTGGAAGGTAACCCTCAAACCTCATCCTCACTCATTGCCCAGATAACTGACACGTTCTCAGATCTCAGCTGAAAGGGCCCTTCTTCTAGGAGCCCTCTCCTGTCCTGAGCCCAGGCCAGTCCCCCATTCTCATAGTTACCCTTCCTTAACCTATGGCCACACCTAGCACTCGCTATGGTCATTGTTCAGTGTCCCCTTTCCCAAAAGGAGAATAAACCTTTGGGGCACAGGGCTGTTCCTGCCCATGCTCAGAGCTGGCCCCCAGCTATTGTTACACACATCTGAATTAGCGAATGAATAGCTATGAATGAAATTATCAGGGCCTCAACTACAGATAAATCCAAATAACCACAAACCCCAGCCAAAGCCACCCTTACTCAGCATTTGCCCCTTCGTCCTGTTTGCAAGGGTTACAGGCCCATGTCTGAGGGCTAGCTGCCAACTAGCTGGCAACCTTGGTGAAGCAAGAGGGAAAGAACTTCTTCCTGGCCTGGAAGAATCTTCAAGTGTGGCAGCAGACAGGACAGGAGAGAGCCTCAGAACCATGGGATGAGTAAGTGAAAAGGCAAAGATCAAAAATTAGATCTTGTTTTTTGGAACTCGTCTGCCAGTTGTAGAGTCACTGACCTTCTCTTTTAGAAACACACGCTTGAAACATTGCCATAGAATAAATTGAACTAAGTCATACAGCAACCCAGGCTGGAAAGTCAGGCAGACCTGGGTTCAAATCTAGGCTTGGCCACTAATTAGAGCCATCTTAAAAAGTATTTCCAAAAGCACATCCCACAGTACGTTCCATTGCTCCTGGCTCCATTACATTGATTCAAAATCCTGGGAGTCACATCACACAGTTGAGTACTCCCCTATAAGATATGCACGTGAGAGCTTGGGCCTAGACACACCACCGTCCTTGGCAGGAATGTGCAAGGAGTTAGACAAGTCACATGCTATTTGTCAGGAAACTGGGTCAAAACCAGAAGAAATACTTTGGTTTTTTAAATTTTTTATTTATTTTTGGCTGCGCTGCGCAGCTTGCGGAATCTCAGATCCCCAACCTGGGATCGATCCCCGGGCCCCTACAGTGGAAGCTCAGGGTCCTAACCACTAGACCACCAGGGAAGTCCCTGGTGAAAGTTTTTAGTGGTCTGGATAGAAGATCAAACCAGCCACAATATTCCCTAAAACCAAAGCCTAATCCAGGGCAAGGCCTTAACTCTGTATAATTCTGTGAAGGCTGAGAGAGGTGAGGAAGCTGCAGAGAAAAGTGTGAAGCTAGCGGAGATTGGCTCATGAGGTTTAAGGAAGGAAGCCATCTCCATGATTCAGTCATTGTTGATGTAGAAGCTGCAGCAGGTTACTCAGAAGATCCAGCTAAGATAATGAATGAAGGTGGCTACACTAAACAACAGGTTTTCAATGCAGACAAAACAGTCTTATGTTGGAAGATGATGCCATCTAGGACTTTCATAGCTAGAGAGAAGTCAGTGCCTGGCTTCAAAGCTTCAAAGGACAGTCTCTTTTATTAGGGGCTAATGCAGCTGGTGACTTGAAGTTGAAGCCAATGTTCACTGACCACTCTGAAAATCCTAGGGCCCTTAAGAACTGTGCTACATCTACTCTGCCTGTGCTCTATGAATAGAACAAAGCCTAGATGACAGCACATTTGTTTACAACATGGTTTACTGAACATTTGAAACCCACTGTTGAGACCCACTACTCGGGAAAAAAGATGCCTTTCAAAATATTACTGCTCGGGGCTTCCCTGGTGGCGCAGTGGTTGGGAGTCCGCCTGCCGATGCAGGGGACACGGGTTCGTGCCCCAGTCCAGGAAGATCCCACATGCTGCGGAGCAGCTGGGCCCGTGAGCCATGGCCGCTGAGCCTGCGCATCCAGAGCCTGTGCTCCACAACGGGAGAGGCCACAGCAGTGAGAGGCCCACGTACCGCAAAAAATATATATATATATTATTGCTCGTGAACAATGCACATGGTCACTAGCTGGCATGGAGAAAGCTACTGTTGGCAATTATAGCAGAGATATTTTTTACTCACCAAATAACCACAGGATCTGCCTTATTTCTTAGCCTCCCTTGCAGTCAGGTTGGCTCATGTGACACACGAGGGTCAATGAGCTGAGGACCAGTGTCATTTATTTCAGGACGTAAGCATAGACGAGCCGGTGCACGTTTGCCAACTTTTTCTTCCCTTGCCTCTGGAATCATGGGAACCATGTGCTAAAATGGTAGAGCCACAAAGTGGAAGTGATCTGAATCACTGCATCACCACATGGAGAACAGCTGCCTTGGTCACCCAACATGTATCAAACATTGTAAGAAATCTTTGTTGTATTAAGCCACTGAGACTTCAGAGTATATCCTATACCAACAAATAAGAGCTATTATTAGACATATAATCAAGGATGATTAGGATGAGCAAAGGAGAACCAAATTTTGGAAAATTAGGAAACATTTTCTGAGTACCTAGAATGTTCCAGGGATCGTGTGGTACTTTCAGTAATTTTGTTGTTGCTTTAACAGTGGTTGTCAACTGGGTGGTTTTGGTCCGCGGGGGACATTTGACCACGTCTGGGGACATTTTTGGTTGTCACAACTGACAGGTTACTACTGGCATCCAGTGGGTAGAGGTCAAGGACACTGCTGACCGTGGTCTGGATACACTTAGCAATACCAGGAGTAAAGTCCTAACAAAACCAGGTATAGTTTGGGACATATTAGGATCAAGATGCTTATTAGATAACTAGATGAAAACATCAAATAAGCAATCTGAGAATTCTAGAGTTCGGGAGAGTTGGAGATACAAATTTGGGTCTTCAATATAGATGGTATCAAAGCCATGAAATCTAGACGGTCTCAAAAGGGGATGTAGAGACATACAAGAACAAAACCACAGGAAAAGACAGGGAACCAGCAAGAGACTGGAGAGGCAAGGCAGCACACGGCTGCAGAAGGGAGGCTAAGAAAGTGGCTCAAGAAGGAATAGCCAACCCTGTCTAATGATACTGAAGGTCAAGCAGGCAGAGGATTGGACCCCAACTAGGTCATCACTGCTGACCCTGACGAGCAGTTTCAATGGCATGGCAAGCCTTACTGGAGTGCTTAAACAGTAAAAAATGGAAAAGCTTGGATAGAAAATTCTTATATGAGGAATTCTGTAAGAGGGAACAGCAACTAGACACGAAGTGGCCTGAGATCCACCCATCCTCAGTCACATGATACAATTTTTTAAAAGGCCATCTAATTCCCCCAGTTTCAGCACGTTCTTTCAGTTGTTTTCTACATACCAGAAGTTATCTTGCAGCCAAAGACTTTCAGCTTCTAGTGGGTCAGAGGGCATTTTTTTTTCATATAAATTTATTTTTGGCTGCATTGGATCCTCGTTGCTGCACGGGCTTTCTCTAGTTACGGCGAGCAGGGACTACTCTTTGTTGCAGTGCGTGGACTTCTCGTTGTGGTGGCTTTGCTTGCTTCAGAGCATGGGCTCCAGGCGCGTGGGCTTCAGTAGTTGTGGCAGGGAGGCTCTAGAGCGCAGGCTCAGTAGCTCCGCGGCACGTGGGATCTTCCCAGATCAGGGCTCGAACCCGTGTACCCTGCATTGGCAAGCGGATTCTTAACCACTGTGCCACCAGGGAAGTCCAGAGGGCATTTAATTCTTAAGTGCTAGAGTGAAGTTACTATAGGTACTGCACTGAGCATTTAGCCCACCAGGAAGGAAATATGCTTGATAACCTGTCCAAGGCTGCCCCAGGACAGGGTGCTCTAGAGAAAAGGCAAACTTCAGGTCTACTAGTTGCTTGCTGTTTTGTGTGTGTGCGTGTGGTTTTTTTAAATTTTTTGGCTGTGATGAGTCTTCGCTGTGGCGAGCAGGCTCCAGAGCGCACAGGCTCGGTAGCTGCGGAGCGAGGGCTGAGTTGCTCCGCGGCACATGGGATCTTAGTTCCCTGACCAGGGATCGAACCCTTGTCCCCTGCATTGGAAGGTGGATTCTTAACCACTGGACCACCAGGGGAGTCCCCTGCTTGCTGTTTTTCAAAACAGTTGTTGGGTGAAATCACAAGTGATTTCCTTCCTGCTAAGATACGTACCATGAATATTTTCTAAGTGTGTATGTGAATGTGTGTGATACATGTGCTAATTTAATTTCCTTAGTGAAATTCTGCAGAACATCTGGGTCAAAGTGCATTTTGCATTATCAAAGAGGATGAAGCAGAGGGGAAAAATATGCATGACAGAGTCTTGACTTTTAAATGATTATTAGTACAGTATCAGTACACCAAGTAGTGACATGCAACAAGTTCCTGAATTCTATCATCTAGTAATTTTAAATAAGAGAAACCAAAAGCAGCCCAATACTAGTACCCACTGTTCTCTTAGCCGGAAAGGACTATTTTAAGGCTGGCTGTTTACATAGGTTACAAGTAACTATTTACTACTTTTTCATAGATAAAGCCCCTGACCTTCAAGAAAGATTTAGGGAAAAAAAAAAATTTAATCCCTTTCTTTCTTAAGAAAATTTTTTTAAAACTATATCTAAGGTCATAGGAAGGAACCTTCATGATCTAACTTTTGAACAAGTAGAGTTGCAACATAAAGCTATGACTTAAAATTTAAAAAAAAAACTATATCTAAGAAAGAAAAAGTCAGTGTTCGTAATATGCCACTTGAGCGAAAAGGCATAGGAAAGCAGACAACATATACCCATTAAGTTTCTAAGAAATATGAGGTAAAAAGATAAAATCTTTGGATAGGCTATAAGTTTGTACAAAGAAGCTACGACTGCTATTCTGCAAAAAGTGAAGGGACCTATTATATAATATACAGAAATAATTTAATGCCTTTTCACAAGAATATAACCCAAGCCTTGTTAAAGCCTCATATTCTATGAAGGCATCTAAAATGCCAATCCACGGCACAGCGCTTTTGCTCTTCCCCTATCCGTTTATGCGGTAATTCTCATGGATTTCTGGCCGGATGTCACAGACAAAGGCCAAGAGGTTATCCAGGACTTCATCCCTGTTCTGCCGGAAGTAGGTCTGAAGGATGGTCATCTTCTCCCGGGTGTCCTTCTCCACTTCAGTGCTGCAACTGCCGTGGGATCCCAGAGCCTGGAGTCGGGGAGCAATGACAGAGGGAACGTCAGGACGATGCTCCAGCTGAGCAGGAACAACATTTAATAAGCAATGTTCTGACTTTTGAAGAAACCCAGTCTCATAATGAATATAAATAATCAGCAGCATGACTGAAGAGCGTGAGAGAAGTCAGGGTTCCCGTGGTTATTGAGAGAAGTTGATACAATCACTTGGGTGGCCGACCTTTCAACATCTATCAAAAGGTAAACAAACTGCAGAGCATTTCCACTGCCAGGAAATTATCCTGGAGAATGACACAGTCACATCCCTCTACAGTCTCATGTGCAGCCTTAACCAGAGACTGGAATGAACCTAAAGACCTAACAACTGAGGCCTGGTGGTTAGTAATATGTCTCCTTGTGCGGTTTTAAAGGGGGTAGATACATGGTGTTTTTGTTGTTGTTGTTGTTGTTTTGTGGTACGCGGGCCTCTCACTGTTGTGGCCTCTCCCGTTGCGGAGCACAGGCTCAGCAGCCATGGCTCACGGGCCCAGCCGCTCCGCGGCATGTGGGATCTTTCTGGACCGGGGCACAAACCTGTATCCCCTGCATCGGCAGGCGGACTCTCAACCACTGCGCCACCAGGGAAGCCCCATGGTGTTTTGTTTTTTTTTAAAAAAAAAAAGCTCTTAAAAAATAACAAACACAAGGGCAATACAATTTAGGAGGAATATACAGTTTCACCATTACTGGTTAATGTTTTAGCTCTTAAGTTCAACAGTGGTTTCACCAGTATTAAGAATACGTGACATCTGTTCTTTCAAATAGAAATATTCTACAAGAATACAAGAAACTGTTAACAGTGGTTATCTCTAAAGAGGACTGTGGGTCTGGGTGAGAGGAAAACTATCCCTTCATTGTTGCCCTGTTTTATTGCTTGAAATTTTTAGTGCATGGATGTCTCACCTCTTCAGTTTCCATTTACAACTTAACAAACACTGATGGACAAATTTTCTTTTACTGTCCACTGTCTTCTCATTGTTAACTGTTATGCCTACTTTATTAGAATGTGACCTATCAGGTTCTTAAGGTATTATTTTTTTGTGCCTGACTCTTTTCATCACCTAAACTGCTGTTGCCTCATTATGAAGGTTTACAACTATATCCCTTCACATTTGTGTAACACATTAGTTTACAGAGCATCCTCTCATGTGACCTGTTACCTATTCCTCCATAACCTATGAGGAGGCTATCACTCTCCTTTCTACAGTTGAGGAAACCAGGGCTCAAAGTGGTCCAAGTGGGGTTTCCCTGGTTGCGCAGTGGTTGAGAGTCCGCCTGCCGATGCAGGGGACGCGGGTTCGTGCCCCAGTCCGGGAGGATCCCACATGCCGCGGAGCGGCTGGGCCCATGAGCCATGGCCGCTGAGCTTGCACGTCCGGAGCCTGTGCTCCGCAATGGGAGAGGCCACAACAGTGAGAGGCCCGCATACCACAAAAAAAAAAAGTGAAGAGGTTACAATGAAACACTGCTAGAAAAATTCAGAGCTCATCCTTATAGTGCAACACGGATACTGTCTCTATAAGCAACTGCAGCATGATACAAAAATAAGATGACAAGATGGCTGCCCTGTCCAGAGTATTTCTACACTGTCTTGTGGGCAGTCGGACAACTTACAGCACCAATCTGCCCTGGTTCACGAATCAGAGACCCATTTTAAGTCTGAATAGTACTGTCATCGCCCACTGCAAAGATGAACGAAACTTTTCCTACTTAATGCTAACAGGGAGGCATAAGCCTTTAATCACTGGACTTGCACCTGGGAGGGTGTGTACCTGGAACTAGTGGAGGCCACAATGTATCAGTAGAACTAGAGAATGAAAACCACAAAGCCAAAGGCAGAGATGAGAGATGGAAATAGTCTTGAGAGCATTATTTAAGCTCCTAGATCAAAATAACCTTAGCCTTTACCTGGGCTTCCAATCATATAGGTCAATAAATTCCATTTTGCTTAAACCAGTTTGAACTGTTTTCTGCTGCCTGTATCCAGGAGTCCTGATAAAGGTTCTTTTCTCTACGAAGCCTCCTCCATCCTTTCCCTTTTCCAGAATTTTCCCTACTTTCTCTGTACTTTCTGTATCTGTTTTTGTATTATTATATTCATCTTACACATTGTGGTCTAGCCTATATTACTGATAAGTGACTATACTAAAGTGGGGCTCCATGTGATTTATGTTTATGACCATTACAGCCCTCTTCAGTCGTCGGTTTGCATGACTTACATTTTATTACTAAGTGTCCTTGACCACCAGACATTTTATTACTAAGTGTCCCTGACCACCAGACTGTACGCTTAACTCCATGAGGGCCATGTCTATTCCTATTCACAGCTGATCCTCTAGCATCTGGCATACATTAACTGTTCAAAAGATATTTAATAATATCTATATTCAATACAGATATTAAATAACTTATCTCTATAAATTGTCTATATTTAATATCTAATTATATCTATTAATAATTCAATAATTTAACTGAATAAATGAAGACTAGGATTCAAATGTTAGTTAAAAATTAATCACCTTAAGAGATTCAGCCTAAGCATCCAATAACCAAATTTTCAAATTTCTACCAGAATCAGAATCGCTGACCTACGCTGGATATTTTGAGAGCCTAAGGGGAAGAGGAGGAGAAGGAAGCTTCAGGAAACTAAGGCAGTGATGAAAATAAACTGAGCCCACCGCAGCTTCCTTGGCCTTGAACTCCTTCTCCCTCTGCAGGCGGTACTGTTCAATTTCAGCCTGGGCTTCTTCTTTGGCCTGCTTCAGCCTCCGGTTCTTTCCTGTTTTCAAAGGAAGTGGTTAAGAGACAAGCAGAAGAGGAAGCAGAGACTGAGATGGTAAATTCTAATAAACAAGCACAAAAGTTTAAAGATAGTCTCAAGAGACATGCATGGGGAAGAGGGAGGGAATTCAGAGCTAACTAATAGTACAAGCTCCTGCCTCCTGTACTTAACTAGACTGTACTTAAGAAGGAAGTGACTAGATAAAAGGGACCGCCTTCTATACCTACAGTAGACTGTAAAAATGATGCAAAAAATTTTGGAATGCGTCAGAATATTCTCTCAATCTCAACTACTAAGAACCAACATAAAATGGGCGACATTAGCCATCCAAGGAATTCTTTCTCTTCCTGAGAAGTAAACACCTAAGTATGCTGATTACAATTGGAGCTCCGCTTAGAAGCTTAGCAGGGAGGCTAATACCCTCCCAAGGGACACCAACCTGAACTGTAACTAATGAAACAGATGATGTAATATTGGAAACTAAAACCCATGCCTGTGCACAAGGAAATAAGTAAAAATGGTTCTGGGAAGGAATTCTGAACGGGGAGCACTGGACATAAGACTGCACAAGCATCTAAGAAGTGAGGAGACACAGGGGCTCTGGTTTTTAGAAGAGCATAGTTTAACATAAAGCTGGAAAAATTCTCTAGGTTCTATCAGAGGCTTTATGAAAACAGGCCACAAGATCAACCAAGTTTCCCTGTTCACCAAACTTCTAAGACACCCAAATGGGATGGTGGGGGAGGTCCTAGAAAATCAATTGAGGATTTATTTAATTCAGAGTAAAAGACATCCTGCATCTAAAAGCAAGCTGTTATAATTCATTGTATAGCAACTGCCGAAATCCCAGTCAGCCCATGTAGATGAATGAAACTGAATTTAACCTTCCACCTCCTGATTAACAACAGGATTTTGAACTGGTGATGACCCCATGACATCAATCCTCCATGAGGCTAGTCTAAAACAATCAATAGGTGTCTAAGCCCCACAAGGACTATTTCTCCAAGTATATATTTACTCCAGTACTATTTAGTGCCTACTATTTAAGGTCTGCTGGAGCCAACTTCTATCCCAATGCCCCACATGCTGTCCTCCTCATCTGCTATAAATTCAAAGCCATATTCCAAAGGCAAGGTTCTTTTCCAAACCAACAAATTTTAACATAACCTGAACATTATGCAGTAGCTCCACATAATTTCACAATACCATTGTCCTGACCACTCCCAACAACTATGGCTCCCTGAATTAATTACTTAAGGTAAACCATTCTCCGCCTGTCAGCAAACATCTTCAAAGTCAAATTTGATCGGCTTCTCTGAAAACCTAAAAATATCTGAGGAGGAAATCATTTCTTTTAAATCTTGTTTTTTTTGTGGGCCTTACATGTGGAGGCCAGCATTCTGTTTCACTCCCAATGACAAATCACATACAAAATTTTTAAAAAGTTTATGGTCGGGCTTCTCTGGTGGCGCAGTGGTTGAGAGTCTGCCTGCCGATGCAGGGGACACAGGTTCGTGCCCCGGTCTGGGAAGATCCCACATGCCGCGGAGCGGCTGGGCCCGTGAGCCATGGCTGCTGAGCCTGCGCATCCGGAGCCTGTGCTCCACAACGGGAGAGGCCACAACGGTGAGAGGCCCGTGTAATGCAAAAAAAAAAAAAAAAAAAAAAAAGTTTATGGTCCAAGCAATGATTTCATGAAAAACTGGGGTTGGACCATTTTACCACATCATGCACTGCCTCTTCCCAATTCCTAACTGGGTGTGTCAACCATAATTACAGATCAAGAAAGAGAGTAACTTCTTCAAATTATAGGTCTTCTCAATACTTCTGCTCCTAACCACTGAAAATTCTGAGAAGTATATTAGCCATAAACTCACTCCTTTAAAACAAGTTCTTTCAGTCACTATGTAATAGCTACCTGAGATATACAAGTCCCTGCACCAGGCCTGAGTGGATAAAGGAAGATGTATAATATGGCCCCTACCTCCAAGGCACTCAGAATCATTCTTACTATATGCCAAGTACCTGTTCTTGCACTTCCCCCAAATATTCTCACATGCTTCCCAACAGATACAACTTCCGCTGCTGATGAGCCATCACAGGACAAACTCTGAGAAGTTATTCTGGAAATACTGCATCAAGGTCATGATCAGAAATACTCCGTGAGGAACACAGAACTTCCCAGTCACCAGAGCAAGAATAGAAGTCTTGTTCCCATCTCCAGCTCTCTCAAAGAAAGCTTTTCCAATGAAATACAGAGTACCACACAACCCCTAATTGAGAAAGTAAAAGAGCCATGCTTGAAATCTACTTGGGTATGGGATAAGAGTATAAATCCTATTCTGGGGGAAAAAACACCAAGAAATTACTAAGATTAATAGTTTTGGGTATTTTACCCCAGCTATGTTGTTTCCCAGGGTATGGTCATACCATTTTTCTCTGAGCCTCATTTTTCCCATCTGTCAAATAGGAATAGAAACATCTATCTCACCAGATGGGAAACTGAAGATATAAAAGTTAAATTAGACATAGTCCCTATTCTCCAGGAGCTTAGTCTAGTGACTGAGCCATATAAAGAAACAGCTTACTGCACAGTGATGACGGGAATAGGTACTTGGGGAGGACTCCTAGCCTAGTCTGAGGGGAAAAGATGAAGTCAGGGAAGGCTTCCTGCAAGAACTACTGCCTAAATTTTAATATCGGAAGAAGCCTAAGTGTTAGAGGGTGAAGAGTAACCTAGGAAAAGGCTCTTCCAATCAGGAACCAGCTGTGCAAAGGCTTGCAGGTGAAATCAACCAAGGTGCCTTTGAGGAATCACTATGTCTGGAGCGAGTACCTAAAAGGGAGATTAGAGAAGAAAGCCACAGCCTGATGCAAAAGCACCTCCTACATCCTCTTAAGGAATTTAGGCTTTACTCTGCAAGCACTAAACATTTGTTAACTATAGGGGCGGTGGGGAAGTCATATTTGCAATTGAGAGGTATGACTGACTGCAGTGAGGAGAACCAAATGGAAGAGAGGGGGAAGCCTCCCACTCACCAATTGAGATTCGATCCACCTGTTAAGTTCTTGAGCAACCTCACACTTCTCAACTCTAGCCCTCCTCTCACCTGCAACTAATCTACCCCAAATCTGCTTCCTTCACTGGGGCTTTGAATACCGCAATAAAGACCACAGATGTCCCAGGTACTGTGTTTGGCACGTATTAACAGCATTGAAAAAACAAATGAAAGGAATTAACGAATTAGGCTACTACGGGAGAAGTTAAGAACTTGATGCCCTGAACTAAGATGCTGGCTGCAGGGATGGAGAAAAAGTTAACAAATAAACCTTGGCAACTGACTAAACATGGCGAACGAGGGAGGGTCTGAGACGTGGCAAAAAGGACTGTTTCCAGACTGAGCAAAAGTGTAGATGGTGGCTCCCTACAGTGAGACGGAGGACCCCAAAGGAGTAAGTGCGAAGGGGGAGAACAACGCGTTCCGTATGGATAATCCACTTTACACACACACCCAGACCCTAAGAAGGACGTCCACTTTGTCTCCACGTCCTATCTACTAGCCTACCCACCTACCACCACCTCCCGCGGCCTGCCCGCAACTCTTGGACTCGCGCCACGCCTGGCTGCCCCAACCCCAAACTCACGCTTGCGGGCCTCGGACACCTTCTCGGCGGCCCGCTTCTCGGCCTGGAGCAGCTGCTGGATGCCCTGCGACTGACTGGCCATAGCTGCAGCGGCGTCTCCGAGACGCCACAGACAGGCCTAAATGGGCGCGTTCGCCCCCTCGGGTCAGCTGACCCAGCCGCCCAAGATCTGCGCCTGCGCCCGCCGCCCCGCCCACTATCACGTGACCTTCGCCACGCCGCGTCAGCTGACTTCACTTGGCGTCTTGTGACTCGGAGGGGAAGAGGCAAGGTGAGGCGGGGCGGGACGGGGGCGAGGCGGGGCGGGGCGGCGCGAGGCGGGGCAAGACGGGGCGGGACGGAGGCGGGAGACCAGAGCTCCTTGACTGCGCCTGCGCAGGATCTGCTGTTGCTGTCTTCCTTTCTCACACGCAGCTCAAGGCCCTTTCAAGGTCTGTCTTTTCTCTGGTTCCATCTTTGTGGCCGCTCTGCGACGTCGTTATTGCAGTAATCCCTCCCTTTACAGTAAGCTCACATCGAGATCCAGAGAGGAGGGGCCAAGTCAAATCACTTTCCCCTATTTTGCCCACTGCTATACTCCCGCCCCTTTCTGGAGTTTTCTTTGGCACTCGGAATATATTTGGGGACAGGCTAAAATTCTTGCCAGGCTCTTGGGTTGGAATCTGAATTGGGAATAGGGAGACTTGGGGTGAAGTCTGCCGCTAATCTGTGTGATTTGAGGAAGGGTGTTTTCCCTTTCTTAACCGAAGTTCAGGAAAGGATTAGTGTTTTCTGTAAGTATTTGATGAATGCCTGCTGCGACCCTAGACCGCTGTTGGTACTGGGGATACAGCAGAGAGCAAGACCAACAAGGTCCCTGGTGGAGCACGCAGTTTATGGGCAAAACCAGATTAAACTAAAGGGAAAATTACAAACTGTGGTAAAGCAATGCAGGAAAAACGCAGGTTGCTCTAAGAAGGAATAAGGAAGAGGGGGTGTGGAGGTGGCTGTGAAGACTCTCCCAAAGAAGTGGTATTTAAAATGATATCAGAAGAATGAGAAGTTAGCCAGGAAAGGATAGTGGGAGACAGTGGGGGTGGAGCGTGATTAGGGGGAAACGACATGCATATGTGGATTTGGGGGGAGCAACATGGCACAGAGAAGTCTCCCACCACAAATAGGGAGGTAGGAAGCCAGTAGTTGAGTTTACAATATGACAAGCAGTGTCCTAAACGCTTGACAACTCCTTATGGTAACTTAGAAGTACTGTTATTAACCCCATTTTGTAGCTGACCAAACTGCAGCTCACAGAGGTTAAGTAACGTGCCCGAAGTCAAATCCCTGTTAACTGCGAGATAAGGTGTATGAATCTAGCCAGGGCGGCAGGGTGGAATATCTGACCCATTGTGCTGTTCTCTGAGAATCTTGTGGGCTGTGGAAAGGACCAGGTGATCTAGAATTCACCAAGCACGACGAGCATAGAATGATGCCCGAACTTTTAGATACAAGTATCTCTGTACTTCAGAAGGAGCTGGATTCCTGCCTCAGGACATTTTCATTTGATGAGGTTAGGAGTGGGGTTGAAAAGGAGACTAAAATCAGAAACTCCTTTCCCGATTCAAGAACTGTTACTTGACTGATCTCTGGAACTTTTAATTCCAGTCGATGATTTCCTGGGAAAATTTGTCATTTTTGGTATTTCAAGAAAACATAATTCATTCAGTCAGTCAACGGAGGACAGTACACACTTCTAATGGTGTGATGAGGATCAAAAGAGCTGGGTATCAGCTCCTAGAGAAATGGAAATAAAAACAAAAAAAAAACAAATGGGAGCTAATGAAACTTAAAAGCTTTTGCACAGCAAAGGAAAACATAAACAAGATGAAAAGACAACCCTCAGAATGGGAGAAAATATTTGCAAATGAAGCAACTGACAAAGGATTACTCTCCAAAATATACAAGCAGCTCATGCAGCTCAATATCAAAAAAACAAACAACCCAATCCAAAAATGGGCAGAAGACCTAAATAGACATTTCTCCAAAGAAGATATACAGATTGCCAATAAACACATGAAAGGATGCTCAACATCACTAATCATGAGAGAAATGCAAATCATAACTACAATGAGGTATCACCTCACACCAGTCAGAATGGCCACCATCAAAAAATCTACAAACAATAAATACTGGAGAGGGTGTGGAGAAAAGGGAACCCTCTTGCACTGTTGGTGGGAATGTAAATTGATACAGCCACTATGGAGAACAGTATGGAGGTTCCTTAAAAAACTAAAAATAGAACTACCATATGATCCAGCAATCCCACTCCTGGGCATATACCCTGAGAAAACCATAATTCAAAAAGAGTCATGTACCAAAATGTTCATTGCAGCTCTATTTACAATAGCCAGGACATGGAAGCAACCTAAGTGTCCATCAACAGATGAATGGATAAAGAAGATGTGGCACATATATACAGTGGAACATTACTCAGCCATAAAAAGAAACGAAACTGAGTTTTTTGTAGTGAGGTGGATGGACCTAGAGTCTGTCATATAGAGTGAAGTAAGTCAGAAAGAGAAAAACAATTACCGTATGCTAACACATATATGTGGAATCTAAAAAAAAAAGGGTTATGAAGAACCTAGGGGCAGGACAGGAATAAAGATACATGTAGAGAATGGACTTGAGGACACGGGGATGGGGAAGGGTAAGCTGGGACGAAGTGAGAGAGTGGCATGGACATATATACACTACCAAATGTAAAATAGATAGCTAGTGGGAAGCAGCCGCACAGCACAGGGAGATCAGCTCGGTGCTTTGTGTCCACCTAGAGGGGTGAGATAGGGAGGGTGGGAGGGAGACACAAGAGAGAGGAGATATGGGGATATATGTATATGTATAGCTGATTCACTTTGTTATACAGCAGAAACTAACCGTTGTAAAGCAATTATACTCCAATAAAGATGTTTTTTTGTTTTTTGGGTTTTTTTTGTGGTACGCGGGGCTCTCACTGCTGTGGCCTCTCCCGTTGCGGAGCACAGGCTCTGGATGCGCAGGCTCAGCGGCCATGGCTCACGGACCCAGCTGCTCCGCAGCATGTGGGATCTTCCTGGACCGGGACACAAACCCATGTCCCCTGCATCGGCAGGCGGACCCTCAACCACTGCGCCACCAGGGAAGCCCCAAGATGTTTTTTAAAAAAAAAGAGCTGGGTATATATCCAAAAAACCCAAAAACACTAATGCAGAAAGATAAACGCACCCCAATGTTTATAGCAACACTATTTACTATTGCCAAGATATGGAAGCAACCTAAATGCCCATCAACAGATGAATGGATAAAGAAGATGTGGTATATATATACAATGGAATACTATTCAACCATAAGAAAGAATGAAATTTTGCCACTGGCAACAACATGGATGGATTTGTAGAGTACTGTGCTTAATGAAATAAGTCAGACAAAAAAAGACAAATACTCTATGGTATTACTTATATGTGGAATTTAAAAAATAGAACGAACTAGTGAATATAACAAAAAGGAAACAGATTCACAGATATAGAGAACAAACTAGTGGTTACCATTGTGGGGGAGGGGCAAGGTAGGGGTAGGGGATTAAGAGACACAAACTACTATTATAAAATAAGTTACAAAGATATATTGTACAACATAGGGAACATAGCTAATATTTTATAATAACTGTAAATTGAGTATAACCTTTAAAAATTGTGATTCACTATGTTGTATACCTGAAACATATAATATTGTACATCAACTCTACCTCCATTAAAAATTAGAATTAAACATAAATATGGGACTTCCCTGGTGGTCTAGTGGTTAAGACTCCATGCTCCCAATGCAAGGGGCAGGGGTTCGATCCCTGATGGGGTAACTAAGATCCCACATGCCACATAGCGGGGCCAAAAAAAAAAAAAAATTTAAATAAATAAGAGGTAATAGTAACCCCAAAGTGGAAACAACTCAAATGCGTATCATCTGATGAGTGGATAAACAGAATGTGTCATATCTGTACAACGAATACTAGATGTTCATAAAAAGGAATGAAGTACTGGTACATGCTGCAGGATGATTGGACCTTGATAACACTATGCGAAAGAATCCAGGCACAAAAGACCACGTACTGTACAGTTCCATTTATGTGAAATGTTCACAATAGACAAATCTATAGAGACAGAAAGTAGGTTGTGGGTCAGGTAGGAAGAAAATTTTCCCGACCCTTCTAGGTTCTTCTGGCTGGTCTAAGAATTAAATTGACATGAGACAGATTTACAGGAGAAAGTCAAACAAAGCTTGATACATGTACGCATGGAGGGACCCAGGAAAACAGTAACTCACCAAAATGGCTGAAATCTTCACCTTAAATACTATCTTCAGCTGAAGACAAAAGAGGATATTTGGGGTAGGGGGTTGGGATTTCCAAGGGGAGGAAGGCAATTGACATAAGGTGGAAAAGCAAATGCTTGGTGAATAAATGTTTGCTGGGTCATGTGGGGTCAATGGGACTCACAGTGGACTCTGGTCTCTAAGAGTTTCCCCCAACACACTTAGCTCATATTCTTTGCAGACAACTCTACTCCTGTAACAGGTCCTCTATCTAAATTTTTCAGGCAGTTAAGGGGAAGGTCAAAGTTTCTTCCTGAGTCTTTTTTGGGCCTTGATTATTTTCAGTTCAAAGTAATCTGCATGCTAAAGTGACATTTTGGGGCGGCAAATTCTGCTCTCCTACATTCCCATTCTTGACACTTCTTTTAAGAAGTTTCACAGTCCAGAAGCTGAGTTGGTAGATTGTTCCATCTCTTTAAACCAGTTCTTTTAGTCCTGACACTAGGTCAGTCCAGTTAAATTCATTTCATGAAGCAGTGATGCAAGTGGGCTCTCAAAGTTAGGTCTGTAAAGTGTAAGCAATCAGGTATTTAATAAGCATTTCTATGGAGACAAAAGAAAAACAAAGGTTAATGATTGAAGCAAATTATAAACCCCGTGTCTAAGTCCCGAGAGCCGCCAGTCAAGAAGATTTCTAAATGTCAGCATCTAAGCATCTTTTACAGTTTAAAATGTCTCTGATGATATCATCAGGTATTCAGGTAAACTTTCTGAGTGGCCCACACAGCAACAGGCACGAAGATTGTCTAAACATGAACTGATGGATATGATTATAATTTTATGACTTTTTGTCTGAAATATTACTGTTTTTTTTCCAGACATAAGGAAACTTTCCCTCTTATGCCAACTATGCCGTACAGCAATTTGGTAAATTATACCTTTGTAAGCAGAATTGAAACATTTATCTTTTTCTCCCTACCTAATCTCTCTAGAATCTTGAAACTCTTAGGGAATATTCTTATTTTCAGGCAATTATCATTATTTGCATAAGTTCACTAAGAATCTGTTCTCCTTATAACAGGGCACAATTGGAAACATTGGTTATATTACCAGGGCTTTGACTGGAATGTCATTATTTGAGAGATACATACACAGACTCAGATATGACCAGATAGCTTATTGGCAAGAGTCTCTTGACTTTCCTCTCAGCTTCTTTTCATTCTCTTACTAATAAATCGAATGTTTTTACTAGCATCTGTAAGACTCATGAGAGGAAGCTGAGACACCAATCAGACTCCATAAGGCTTCCCAAACTGTTGTTGTTAGAATGCTTAAGGTTAGCTGTTATATTGTGTCTACCTTTTAAATTGCTCTCTTCACAGGTACCAATAAAACAGCTGTTTATGATGAGAGCTCTCTAAAAAATTTACCAATTTAGAAGTTTTTTCAATTTAAAGGATCCAACTTCTGGCCATTGACGAGTAGGGTCCTAATAGCAACTCAAACCAATAAGACGCAAGAGGCGTCTGCACAAGAGAGTGCAAAGGATGTGGCCCTTGCAAGGTCCAGAAAGGTCCAAAAACAGTCTTAAAAAGTGAAGACCTTGCAGACTTCCCTGGTGGCGCAGTGGATAAGACTCCACACTCCCAATGCAGGGGGCCCGGTTTCCATCCCTGGTCAGGGAAGTAGATCCCACATGCATGCTGCACCTAAGAGTTTGCCTGCCACAACTGAGGAGGCCACGTGCTGCAACTAAGACCTGGTGCAACCAAATAAATAAATATTTTTTAAGTGAAGAATTTATTGCATCAATAATAAAGCAACAAAGGTTGACATGACGAAGGCATCTTATGGACTGGGACCCCTTATGACAAACTCCCCTGAGAAGTGGCACAGCTGGACAAAGGGACTGCTAGGAATCCCAGTCTATTTGACAGGCTGCCAAATGCACACCGGTGTGTGCACCTTCCAGATGGCAGAGACCAGAGAGACTATTCCAATGGGTTTATAAGCCAAGCTCTCAAGACATAGAGCAAGACAAAGGGAAAACCTAATCAGACCAATGGTTTTCCTCCTTATAACAAAGGACACAAAAGACAGAAACAAAGAGAAACAGAGATCATCTCTGGGAAGAAAAGGATCCACAAACCAAGAGTACTCAGTCGAATTTCAAACCAAGAGTTGCTGAGTCCAAGGAGCTAGCCCTACAAATGTTTCTTCCTGCTAATCCAGTTTTAGAAAAGAGGAAAACTCTTTACCATTCTCATTTCCAACAAATCCTGCAGGCAGAGATCCAGGAGACTGACTGACATGGTAAGGATTCTCACCTTCCGTCAGGTTTTGTCAGCTGTCCCAGGGTCTCTTAACTGCAGAAGCTTTGGGGTGAATTGTGTCCAGCTGTTAATGCAAGTTCATGTGCCCAATGCACAGTGAGGCCAAACAAACTGAAACATTGGAGTTTGGAGCAGAGGAAGGTTTATTGAAAGCCCACGAAAGGAGACCTGGTGGCTCATGCCCTGAAAAGCCTCCAGCTCCCCGAAGGGTTTCAGCAAAGCATTTTTAAAGGCCAGGAGGCAGGGTGGGGGGATTCACAGGGTACATGATCAGCTTGTGCACAGTTCTCTGACTAGCTGATGGTGAGGCAGCAGGGTGGTGTCACAGGGGTTCATATTGTCAATCCTTAGGCTCCAGGAGGCCTGGGGCTTCCATTTGGTGGTGGTGGTGGGGAAGGGTTCACCACTGCAAAACAACTCAGGAAATGTGCATCAAATACTGTTATCTAGGTGCTTCAGATAGGAGCTAAAGGAGAGGACATGGGGGACTGCCTCTCCCAGGAAGGCCCCACAGGGTCCTGCTCGGTTACACAGTCACTAAAGCTACATCCTATCCTCATCGCGAGCTGTTACGGAGGAAGAAAATTTCCTCTACCCTTCTAGGTTCTTCTGGCTCGTCTAAGAATTAAATTGACACGAAACAAATTAACAGGAGAAGATCAAGCAAAACTTAAAAACATGTATACATGGAGAGACCCAGGAAAACTGAGTAACTCACCAAAATGGCTGAAACCTTCACCTTAAATACCATCTTCAGCTGAAGCAAAAGAAGAGAGTGGGGGTAGGGGTTTGGGACTTCAAAGAGGGAGGAAGGCAACTGACACGGAGATGGAAAAGCAAATGCTTGGTGAATAAATGTTTGCTGGGCCACGCTGAGTCAGTGGGACACAGAGTGGACTCTGGTCTCTGAAGAGTTTCCCCCACCATACCTAGCCCATAGTGCTTGCAGGCCCTCTATCTACATTCTTCAGGCAGTTAGGTGGAAGGTCAAAGTTTTCCTGAGTCTTTTGGGCCTTGATTATTTTCAGTTCAAAATAATCTGCATGCTAAAGAGACATTTTGGGGTGGCAGGTTTTGCTGCCCTACAGTTGCTAATGGGGCTGGGGGAAGAGGGAATGAAGAGTGACTGCGGACTGGTACGGGGGTTTGGGGGATGATGGAAATGTTCTGGAATTAGATGGGGTGATGGTTGCACACTCTTGTGAATATACTTAAAACGCCAAATTGTACATTTTAAAAGGGCGAATGGTACAGTATGTGAATTATGTCACAATAAAGCTGTTGCGAAAAGAGAGATGGTGGATGTGAAGATTTGCACAGTTTCTAGTCCACAGTAAGTGCCAGGAAATGGTAGCTGTTGTTTTTTGCTGGCTAGGGAGTAATTGTTTGATTTACAAATCCAGTTCTCCACTTAACAAAAGCCTTCACATCAGGGTTTCTCTAACAGCCAGCTTCCTTGAAGCATATAAATATCTACAAATTCCAGAATTTTTTTCCCTGGCAGCATTTCAAAAGTTTATTGTGTAAAGAGAGAAACACTAGACAATCTGTCCTCTGAAATATTCAGACTGGTTTGGGTTTTCTGATTATCTGAGTGGGTGTTTGTTGTCAGAACTTGGGTACCCTGGGGAGATGTCCCTCAATAACTAGGAAATGAGGGTGAAGCAATTCCCTCCAAGGGAAGCCTTCAAGTCTTGAGCCAACAGGTCAGAACAAAGATTAGCAAAGTCATCTAAAGGGTACAGAGTTGATTCCAGGCCTTGTTTCCCTGATAAGGGAATGTATTAGCAAGTCTAGGAAAAGAATGTGCTCATTCTGAGGTGGGGCTGTTCAGACACAAGCCTGAAACAAGGTGAAGGAGCATCAACAATCTTTCCAGGCCCCAGGTCAACAATGAGTAAGGGAAGCGGGGTCTCTCATTGCTTGGGCGAAAGGCAACTGAACAAGGTTCAAATCCCAGCCCGGTCATTTACTTGCTGGGTGACCTTGAGCAAAATTCTTAATCCTCTGTGAGCCTCAGGTTTTCATATGAAGTTAGTAATAGTATAATAGGGTTATAATGAGGATTAAATTAGTTAATACATGTAATTAGTTTAGAATGTATTCACTACTCATAGGAACATAGCTCTCTGTTCTGATTGTACATGGAAGCATGGAAGATAGAGTTAATTTTTACTTTTTACATATTCTAGAAGACATTCAAATGAAGATAAGTGGTTTCAAATGGTTGCTAACCTTCTGTTGGTTGAGGGGTCTTCAGGGATTTTTAACAAAGGACCTGATCTGACTGTCAAGGAGGGGGTAACCAGCCAAGCTTGAGGCGTTTATACTGCTTGGGGCTGAGGGCAGGGGGCGTGGAGAGCTTTTGAGGCAGAGAACACAACTTTATTGTGTAAAGAGAGAAACACTAGACAATCTGTCCTCTGAAAGAAGAGCAAGAAGAGCTCTGAGGCAACAGAGAACATGGAATATTCCAGAAAGAGCAGTGAGGCTGGAGTGCACAGAGGGAGGGGTAGAGGGTCTGAGACGAGGCCAGATCAGGTGGGCCCTGGAGGCCTCGCTCAGGACTTGGACCTTTATCTTAAGAGCAATGGGATGCCAGCAGAGTAGAGACAGGGATGCATTTGTCTTCTGAAAAGATTGCTCTTGCTGCATCTGTATGTATGTGTATGAGTAGTTTTTGTTTTTATTTTTGAATTAAATGAGGCTTAATATGTAATCAAATATAATTAATTTTTATCCTTTTTTCACGATGTCAACAAGAAATAATCAATAGCCGATCTTGGAAAGAAATCGAAAATTTTATTCAAGCCAGCCTGAGAATTATAACCTAGGAGACAGTCTTTCAGAAAGCCCTGAGGACTGTTCCACCGGTTAGAGGTCAAAGCACAGTTATAGGACTTCCCTGGTGGTCCAGTGGTTAAGACTCTGTGCTTCCACTGCAGGGGGCACGGGTTCGATCCCTGATAGGGGAACTAAGATCCCATGTGCCGAGTGATGCAGCCAAAAAATTTAAAAATAATAATAAATTTTTAAAAAAACACAGTTATATACGTTTTTGAGAAAAGGGGTTATATATTAAATGACATTTACACAATCCACATCTGCATGTACAAAGTGAGTAGTGGGTCATTGTGACCCTTTACAAGATTAAAAAGTAAGATTATCTCCTAAGAAGTTATGGAGTAGTGGGTCATCATGACCCTTTATAAGATCAAGAAGGGGGGCTTCCCAGGTGGCGCAGTGGTTGAGAGTCCGCCTGCTGATGCAGGGGACACGGGTTCATGCCCCGGTCCGGGAAGATCCCACATGCTGCGGAGCAGCTGGGCCCGTGAGCCATGGCCGCTGAGCCTGCGGGTCCGGAGCCTGTGCTCCGCAGCGGGAGAGGCCACAACAGTGAGAGGCCCGCGTACCACAAAAAAAAAAAAAAAAAAAAAAAAAAAAAAGATCAAGAAGGAAGGTATCTTTGAAGAAGGTCTGGTTAATGCACATGCGCAGTATACACTAAAGGGGAGGGAGGAGGCCAAACAGGCAGAGAAATATTTTATGCTTAAATTTTTCTTGTCTTGCCATAAAATATGAATTTTATTTCATCAGTGAGATTGACAATGTTCAATTTTATCTGAGTCCTGTGCTCCTGGAAAACAGCAACAAACCCCCTTAACCTTTGTTTTCCAAAATCCCCCATGCTTTTGTGTTTCTGTAAATAACTTACCTGAAAGAACAACTCTTCCCCAAATAATTTAGAAAAGACTCCCTGTCACCAGTTGTCACTACTCTTACAAATTCACATATGACTCCCTTGTTTATCTGTGGCAAGACCAAACACAGATGACCCTTCTTTGTCTCCTGAGTGATTAAGATTAGAATGGTTTATCCCTCTGAAACTAGCCAGACACAAAGATAAACACTTCCTAATCGGCTGATTGAGACTTCTTCTGATCGCAGAACAATTCCAACTCTACATCCCCCCACCTTGTAACTTATCTACTCCTTCCTATAAAAGTCTAAGATAAAGCCACTCTGACAAGACCCTTTGATGTTCACATTTGGATGGCTCTCCCTGTTGCAATAGCCTGAATAAAATCACCCCCTTAATTCTCCTGTGCGTTTTGTCTTTGACAATCTCTTTCAGACAAATATATTCATAAGCCAGAACTCCTTGGTGTGGAAACTATGATCTTGGCACTTATGTGCCATGTAGCAGGATGGAGTCAATCCAATTGAACACATCATTCATTGAGCATCTTCTATGTGCAAAGCACTTTGTGAGACACCAGACTGTGGGATGAAGAAATCTGCCAGGAGCAAAATACTATTACCTTCTAGGTAAATTATCATCATCACAACTTTCATCGAGCCATACAACAACCTTTTGAAAAAGATTTCCCTATGTAGATATTATTGTCTCTGTTATCTTAGCCTCAGTTTTCTCTTCTGTAAAATGAAAATAATAGTGCCTACGCTGCAGGGATTTGAGAGGAATTAGTGAGTTAATGCATGAAATGTTAGCCTATTATTATTACACACTATGTTGGAAAAACAGTTCGGTCTTCTCAATGCAGTGAGACGCCGATGTCTACAAGAAGAATCTAGATCACACTCAGTGTCTGCCACTATCTTAGCTCACTCATGAACCAAGTGGCAAGAGGCAGATCCTTGCAAAAAGGTCACCTTGCTTTTGCTCCTGTGACCCCTGCCACCCTGGTATAACAGAAGCTGTCACTGTCACACCCAATTCCCTGTGGCCTTTTAATGGGCTCCAGTCCATTGCCAGCTGCCAGTATCTGCTTCTCTCAGCCTGAAGGCTCTTTTTTTTTTTTTTCTCCCCAGAATCGAGGAAGGTTGTTCTTCCCAGGTACAGATCCAGCTGAAAGTGACCAGGGGCACTCCAAGGAGCAGTCCTCAACCAGTGACACCAGGGAGTTGGTGTTAAATATCTCTGTCCCCTCAACTTTTGGGTGGGAAAATTCTGAGACATACGTTTTGTGCTAGGTTTTCCCCAGGGAATTTACTCTCTACTGGCTTAATAACGCACTGCCCCTTTCTTGAGTCACTTATGCACTTCCTGCACCTTCCACATAAACACTTGTGCTCAAATCCATGATTCAGGGTCTGCTTCCCAGAGAAGCCACACGTACCACCAGGCTCAACTGATTAGACAAAGATTGAGCCTTAATCCAAGACAGCCCCCCATGGTGGGCCAGAACTCCACTCTGTGCATGATTATGATTAAACAAAGCAACCTGATTCTTTTTCTCAGGGAGCAGAGAAGAAGGAAACTAAAGTGAGAAAAAGAAAAAAGCAACAGATGAGTTGGATCCTGGCACCCCCATTGATGTGCTTCCCCGGGCATGTGTATATCTCTGTGCAGTTTTGTTTTGTTTTGTTTTGGCCTCACCGCATGGCTTGCAGGATCTCAGTTCCCTGACCAGGGATTGAACCTGGGCCATGGCAGTGAAAGCCCAAAATCCTCACCACAAGGCAACCAAGGAACTCCTTCTGTGCAGTTTTATAACAACTTCCACCACTGTGTCAACCTAAGCACAGTCTTAAAAAGTCCAACTCACAGAGCCTTCAGGATCAGACTTGAGTTCAAATCAGTTATGTGTGGTCTTCAGCAAATACAGCTTAGCACTTCTGAGCCTCAGTTTCCCCAGTTCTAAGCGGGAAAAGACTAACCACCTCATAGGAATTTGTAAGGATTAAATAAAGGAATATGTGCTAGACAATCTGGGACATAGTTTGTGATCAGTAAATGTAGCTCGGTCCCTTACCTGAGATCATCTACAGGTACCAGCATCTACAAAAAGTTCCTGTCTTTTGGTCACCATGGCGAGCCTAGGCAACCTCATAAATTTCCTCTAATGAAGCTGAGATATTTTTATTTTTCCCTGCTGTGCTTGTCTGTGTCTTGCATAGATTAACAACTCCCAGAGGAGTCATTTTAGAGTATGTGGTCTGACCATTTACAATCCACATCATCTACTGTGATACGGGCAAAAATCATGAAACAGGAAAAATCAAAAAGGTTCAATTCAGTCTTCCCTGAGCCCAAAGTTGCCTCTATATTTTTGGTGGCTTAGGGAACATCTAGAGGGTAAGACTGAGAACAATTGTTGGTTGGCTTTGGAAGGAAGAGAAGAAGCCTTCAGCCAGTTGGTGTAATTTGAGAGACCACCAAGTAAGACACCCTGCTCCACTGACTTTTATCCTACCTTCGCTTCAGGTTTGTAATTCATTTCGATTCCTCCTGAGTACCTGATCACACCAGGTCCTGAGCAAAGCCTGAGGGTCTCAGATAAGAATCTGGCCCGGGACCTACCCTGAGGAGCTCACCGTCAGCAACATCATTTTCCTCCTTTGTGAAATGAAGGCATTGGACGAAGTGATTTTTAAATCCATTCTTACGTTGAAATTGTATGATTTTTAAGAACACGAGGTCAATTCTAGGAGGAAGCCCTGTGAAGAAAGGCTTTGCTTGGAGATAAAGATAAGGATGGGAGATGATTGAAATGTCGTAGATTTTTGCAAAGGCTCCAAAGTGTTACCAAAATACGAACCCAGCATCTCTCTTGCCATGAGTCTAAAAGGACTGTCACGTAACTGGGACCCTGTCACATGGATAAGCTGGGTCCACCTCTGAGATTCACAATGTCTGGGCCGGACCTCTACAGTCAGTTCTGTTTTAATGCTTGTTTTGTAGACGTGAATTTGTCCCAATGCAATCGATACATCAGAGAATCACTTGGGTGTAATGCAAATTTTAATTTCATCCACAAGAAACACTAGGTGAAAGAAGAAAACAGCACTCTTCTGACCCAACTTTGCAGTGGCAAATAAAAAACAAATCTGGACCGAAGCAAGGAGAGACTTTATTTGAAGGGTTTATTGCAAGGAGGGGAAGGGGACAAGGTACAGTTGCAATGGGGAGAAACGTCCACCATGAGATCTGCACCCCCTCAAGGTTTAGGCCAGGAGGTTCTTTTATGGAGAGAAGTAATCAAAGCCAGAAAGAACGAGCTGTGGAGAGAAGGATGAGAGTCTGGTATGATGGACCGGACAGAGTAACTCAGAGAACGTCAGCCCACTCTCAGGAGGCCCCGGGAGGGGGCGGGGCGTGCTGGATGTTGGCTCAGGTTCACGGTGGGCCAAAGCTCAGGGGCCTGGGGGAAGGAGAGAGTCTTAAACCAAAGTTTGGCCGACAGGAATTTTGTTCTGATTGATCAGTGGGACAAAACAATTCGGCTACTCATTTACAAGGTGAAGAATGGGAATTTGCAAGCTCTGTGTCTGCCCTTGTCTTAGGTGAATAAGGGGGTCATTCAGAGTCTTATCTAAGTCACATGGGAAACGTGGGGGGTTTGGGGGGATTTTTTTGCCTGTTTCTGGAACACTAAAAGGTGAGGGGGTTTCTTTAGCCATCGCTGCTTTCCAGGATTACAGGACAACAGTTAAATTCAGCATTGTCACTGGGAATATGCTAACACGCACACAGGCGGGCACTTCAAACACCCGCAGCTGCCTCGTTTCTCCACCTGTGTTACGAGGCACACCTACCCCCATCTGGTGTCACAGTTGGCTCTCAGATTTCAGATAACTTTCTCCCACCATTTCACCATAACTCACAAGCTGTAACCCCTCCCCAACTTCCACAAGCAAACTTCAGCTCTATCTCAAGGAAAGGTGCCATATTTATCACGGTAGTTACGTATTTCTTAACCATTTAATATGTGTAAGACTATAGCACTATTTTTATCAGGTTCCTACCTTTTTTTTAAAATGCATCACTGAAAACATTTTCCAGTGTTGTGCCCTTAGCCCATTTTCCCCATAAGCCCTGTGGTTTGTAATTGCACGGTTTGGCACAGCACAGCCGCACGTAATATAGTCATGTGATAGCAGAGCTGACTGTACTGGCTATAGGACGAGAAGCCTCTTTGGAGAGAAAGTACCTGGAGCGACAACCCCATACTAGTGCAGGATCACTGGTCTCTGCGGTGTGTGTTCTGCAGGGTTGTGCTCCATGGCGCCATGAAGGCTTGTGTCTAGCACAGGGGTACCCAGCGGAGGTGGGGAGTGGGACTGGGATCCACAGCTTGCTCCGCTTGCCAAGCTCTTGGCTCTGTCTGCTTGGAGGGAGCTCCTGTTCTTAACTTGAACAGGAAAGAGGAGGAAAAGAGTTTTTAGTTGCATTTGGAATTGGAGTGGGTTAATTAAATGAACAAGATTGTGTCTGAAACCCCAAAATGAGACTCTACTAATAACCTAAAGAAGTGCTTCCAAATCTCCTAGAAAAGGATGCTGTGTATTGAACACTCAAGGCCCAAGGCAACTGGCCAGGAGCTCTGACTGCCCAGGGCCCCACCCAGGCTGCTCTGAGGGCTCAAGGGATGCAACATCCCTATACCTTCAGACTCCAGGGTGCCATGCAGAGCTTTGACCAAAGTGAAGGTAAAATTAAAGGTTCTCACCAAAATGATATAATGGGACCATTACTCAATAGAAAAGAGGGGAGGGGTTGGGGGAGGGAGAAAAGATATGTGCCAGTTGAACCATCTACTGGAAAATTAAAGCTATTTCTGTATTAAGGTGACCACACATCCCAATGTACCCAGTACAGTCTTGGTGAATGTGCCCCCTTTATTCTCAAAAGAGTCTTGCTCACCCTATTTATTCTCCAGAAGTTGAGACACCTTAATAAATATTTGGTGGAAAAGCCTGTGGTGTAATGAGAAATACATATTTGGTTTTTGTCCCTGGTTTCTGGCATGGTGATCCTAGATTCTAAAGATTCCAAAACGCTTGGAATTTTCTAAGTGATAGGAGTATCTTTTGTTATTTGTAATGAGCCCTTTCAGCCATACCTGAGTTTATGCTAATAAGGTGACCCTTGGTGAGCCCTTAGGTAGCTTAGAATGGAGACTTGTCCCCAGAGGAACCAAGCCTGTGATTATAGGATCAGAATTTTCAGCCTCACTTCATCTCTGGGGAGGTGAGAGGGGCTGCCAGTTGAGTTCAATCACCAATGGAAAATGATTTATCAATCAAGCCTACATAATAAAACTTCCATTAAAACCCTAAACAGTGGGGTTTGGGGAGCTTCCCAGTTGATGAACATATCTATGTGCTGAGAGGGTGGCTCATCCCATCTCCATGGGGACAGAGGCTACTGCACTCTGGACACTTCAGGACCTCACTTATACACCTCTTCATCTGGCACTGGTCATTTCAATCTAATCCAATAAAAGAGAAAGAAGAAGCAATCTTTTTTGACCCAACCCAAGGCTACCACTTACTTCAAGTCTTCCTTAATCCCCTCCTTCACCTCCAACTAGAGTAGATCGCTTCCTTCTCTGAGCCCTGCTGTTTGACCAGGTTCATACCCCTGCTGGAGAGCCAGGAATGCTCACTTGCATCACTTACGAATGTTTTTGGCTACAAGCAACAAGCTCATCCAGCAGTGGCTTAAATAAAGCAGACACTTACTATCTCACTTCATAAGAAGACTAGGAGTCCGAGGATCCAATGAAAGCCAGTCAGAGGTCCAATGAGATCTTTCAAGAGAACCAGTCTCTTCTCACATTTTGGTTCCTCCTTCCTAAGCTGTTAGTTTTTTTCATTTTCACTCTTGTCATCTCAGGGTCACAAGATGGTCATAGCAATTAGGCATAAATCCTCATACCAATCTCCCAAAGAAGGAAGAAAGGGCATGAGCAATAAAGTCTTCTCCTTCTGAAGCTCTGTCTTTTCTGTGGATATTGAGGCCCCCAAGCAGATGTCCCCTTAGGTCACACTGGCCAGCACTGGGGCCAGGAACACTCACAAAAAGGGATGGGATTGCCAGGGCTGCCTTAGACAAACGGTAATTCTTCCTGGGGCTGGGAGAGGGAATCTCTGCCCTTACCGCATCCTGGGGAGGGCGTGGAGGCTGGAGAATGGCTTTTGGGCTCTGAAGCGGCCCACCTTGACCATCCATTTCCCTTGGCAGTCAGTTTCTCAGTGCATCTGCCCCTCCAATACCTGGGCCCTTCTTGCAGACCTCGCAGGAGGCAGCCCTCCTCTCCTCCCCCTCTCAGGAATGCTGAAAGTCCCCCAAGGAGCTGGAGGGCACTCAATAAATGTTTTATGAATAAATGACAACAAAGAAGAAGAAAAGGTTTGGTTTTATGAAGTGAAGCAGGAAGGAGGAGAGTTTGGAAGAAATGCGTTTCATAGACTTAATGAACAATAGAACACATAGATTAGGAATTCTTTGCCGGGAGCCCATGACTGAGGGTCAGGGGGTTCCATGAACCCCTGAAACTGTACGGAGAGTGTAAACGTGTGTATGAGTCTTGGGTATGGAGTGTCCTTGGTTTATGTCGCATCCTGAAAGTGTCTGCAACCCCCAAGAGACCTAAAAGTCCCACCTCGAATGGCCTGAAATGACACTCTTCCATTACCAGAGGGCAAACCAGGAGCCAGCATCCTACGGTGAATTATAACCTAACTGATCAGAGCAGCCGGGGCACCCAGTTCCTGGGACTTATCCCTGGATGGCAGCCTTCTCCATCCGTTCTCTTTTTAGGAAGCCAGCGCAGAGTTGCCCTTACTCTGCCTCCCAGCACAGCCTGGAAAGCGTCTCTCACGCTGACTCACTAGCATCCTCCCCCGAACAACTGTCTGCAGGCTCCATCACTCATTCTTGCTGACACACTGCCCTGGAAAGAGCCGATTCTACGTGAGTGGCTGTGTGGGTAGAGGGAACACTGGGGGGAGGGGCTGAGGAAAGGAGAAGGGGTGGAGACAGAGGGGGTATCCACCATACAGAGTCACCCCAGCCTGGAAGAGGGAAGGGAAGCTTACTTATAGATGCTGGTGAGATACCTGGTAAAGTCTAAGCAGCCTCTGCAGAGCCCAGAGCTTGCGCTTGGGAGTGGGGAATTGAGAGAAATCCTTCTCCTCCTCTCCCTCAGTGAGCAGCTTCAACACTTATCAGGATGGAGAGAAGTCTGCTGAGTCTGCTTTGGGAGGCTGAGTGTGCTAATCGGAGGATAGCACCCCAGCCATAATTCAGTGTGTGAGACCAGGCCCAGGAGAGCTTTCTCTGTTCAGCCTCCCTGGTATGCACCCTGGTTAATGCCTGGACTTGCTGTGTGATCTTGGGAAACTCATTTGGCCTCTCTGGTTCTCGGCTGGAAGTTACAGGGTTGCACTCCATCATCTGACTACACAAAGGTTACTCTGGGAGGGTTCCAGTGAGGGGTCTTAAAGGCTGGGAGAAAAGGCCCCCAAAGAGGAAACAGAGGGACCCTGGCCTCTGGACATCTCATACCTATGATTCTCCAGCATGGCTGCCCTTTAGAATCGGAGAGCTTGGTAAATATCAGGATTGCTCCCGTACCTACTGACTCAGAATCTTGCAGGGAATGGGGACTGGAACAGGGACTTTCAGAAAGCTCTCCAGGAAATCCGGAAGCAGCAGGTGTTGGGGATCCAGGATCTGAGCCAACCCACAGTGCTGTTAACCACTTCCTTCCCAGCTGCCCTGCTGCCCACATGGGAGATGCCAATTCCAGAGATGCCAATTCCCGCAGTCTTCACTTCAAAGGGAAAGAAAAAGCCTTCTGAATCCAAGAATCTCTGAAAGCAGTGGGGTCCACATCTCCATGGGTCCTCCGCGGGCAGTGAATCTCCGGCAGCCAGCCGCTTGGAGCACATTCTGCTCACACACATCTGTTGCGCTGTGCTGCCAGTCTCCTCTGAGCAGCATCATTTCCAGAGCCACAAGTCTACGAAGATCCTGAGTGGAAATATCACTGTCATTGAGGTGGTGGCAGACACAATACCAAGAATGCTGTACTTATGATCCCTGGAGAAAAACATTGAATGGGTTTCTGAATAACCTCGGAATGGCTCAGTGTGCAGGAATTCATGAGAAAACGTGGCCCCGGCTCCTCTCAGACGTGCCCTTGGCACCATTTGTTTCTGAAATTTGCATTCCTAGACGGAAGATGGGGATGCAGAGAGCCAGCGGCTGAGATAAGGTGGGGAAGGGAAGGGTTCAGATGAGTGCCAGGTGGTGGTTGCCTAGGGAAAAAACGATAGGGCCTGGAATTGTTTCGTCACAATGACAGACTCTATGTGGTTTCAGAAAAAAGGAAGTTTATGACCACACATGAAAGAGCCCTGAGCTATATCTGATTCAATGTCATAAGGAACCTTTCTCCAGCTTCTGGTTCTGCTTTCCTCTGTGGGAGCTTTAGTGTCGGCTAGGCCCTCTCATTGTGGTGGCAGAGATGATCCCCAATGGCTCCAGGCCACCAGCTTAGCCACTCCAGAGAAAGGATTCCTCTTTGTCTAGAAGATCCAGCCAAAGTCTGAGGGTGGAATCTCATTTCCAGGTGTGTCATCTGAATTCCCAGAGCAAAGCAAAGCACAGTGGCCAGGCCTGGAGCCAAAAGGCAAGGTCAGCCCCACTCACACCACATGAACTGACAGGATGGCAATGGCGTCTTAAGGGAAAATTAGGGTGCTGCTATTGAAAGAAGGGGGGCCAGATGCTGAGAAGGCACTCAGGAGCTCTTTCCGATCACCACAGCAGGTATGAAAAGTGCTTGCTTTGCCTATGCTGTGCTCACTTCTACCATCGATTTTCCTAGATGGATATTTCTTTACCTGCTGGTTATATGCTTTGGAGGAGCAGCTGTGACCCCTATCACCTTGACACTAGCAGCTTGAAGCTTACTATATAGTAGGTGCTTAATAAATCTGAGGAATGATGTAACTAGCAGAGAAGTCAGATTAGAAAATCCTGAGTTTTTGTCTTGATGCTGTCCCTAATTTGTATGTCAGCTTTGAATATTGCTTCTTCCCCTTGGGCCTCTTTCTAATATACTAGATGAGGGGTTGGCAAACTTTCTCTGTAGAGGGCCAGATAGTAAATATTTTAGGCTTCGTGAGCCATAGGGTCTCTGTCACAATCATTCAACTCCACCTCTGCAGCATGAAAGCAGACAGATAATATGTGAACAAATGGGCATTGCTGTGTTTCAATACCGTTTTATTTACAAAAACAGGTAATGGCCCAAATTTGGCTGTCTAGCCAGAGTTTACCACTCCTCTAGTAGATGAGTGTTCCCTTTAACTATTGCTATGTGACAGGCCACTCGGAAATATAGCAACTTAAAAGAACAGGAATCAGGGCTTCCCTGGTGGTGCAGTGGTTGGGAGTCTGCCTGCTAATGCAGGGGACACGGGTTCGGGCCCTCTTCTGGGAAGGTCCCGCATGCCGCGGAGCGGCTGGGCCCGTGAGCCACAACTACTGAGCCTGCGCGTCTGGAGCCTGTGCTCTGCAACAAGAAAGGCCGTGATAGTGAGAGGCCCGCGCACCGTCATGAAGAGCGGCCCCCGCTTGCCACAACAAGAGAAAGCCCTCGCACAGAAACGAAGACCCAACACAGCAAAAATAAATAAATTAATAAACTCCTACCCCCAACATCTTCTAAAAAAAAAAAAGAACAGGAATCAGTTATTTTGCCTGTGAATCTGCAATTTGCGAGACTCTTCAGGTATGGCTTATCTCTGCTCCAGGCAGCTTCAGCTGGGGAAATTCAGCTGAGGTTGGAGGACCCGCTTTCAAGACTGTTCACTCACGTGGTGGACAAGTTGGTGCTGACTGTCAGCTGGGAATTCATCTGGGGCTGCTGGCCAGAGGCTTGATACATTTTTCCCCAGTTTTATTGTAATATAATTGACAAACAGCACTGTATAAGTTTAAGGCGTAAAGCATAATGACTGACTTATAGATATCGTGAAATGATTGCAACAACAAATTTAGTTAACATCCATCATCTCATATAGACTTTTTTTTTAAAGAAAAGAAACTGATACTTCTTCAGGCGGGCTTTTGCATAGGCTGCTTATGCTTCCCCACAGTATGGTAGCTGTGTTCTAACAGTAAGGACTCCAACAGATGAGAAGTGGAAGCTGTCAGTGTCTCAAGGTCTGAGTCGGGAAACTGGCACAGTGCAGCTTCTGTGACCTGCTGTTATTGGTCAAGCAGTCACAGAGTTCACAGAGTTCCCACCTCTCAATAAAAGGAATGTCAAAGAATTTGCAGCCATATACAATTGATCACAATGACCTCTAAGGGCTCTGCTAGTTCAGATGCACCATGGTATGAAGACTCAACAAGCTGACCTTGGATTCCAGGAGCAACTGTCTAATTGCTTAAGCTGACTCTGTAAGAGAGCATCACCATAACCCCTACCTGAACCCCTCAGGTCCCTCAACATTTATAGTGCCCTGCAATCTCTCCATCCTTTCCATCCCCACCACCACCCCTCAGAGCCACCTGACGTTTGCAATGGCCTCTTAACTAGTCTCTTGGTTCCCAGTCTATCCATGTATGCTTCCAAAGTCATCCCCCTAAACCATCTCTCTAGTGCTCCCTAATCAAAGTCGTCGGTGACTTCCCACTGCCAGATTGGCTCCACTTTCTTTTCCAGGCTTACTTCTGAATACTTTTTTTTTTACGGTAGGCCGGCCTCTCACTGTTGTGGCCTCTCCCGTTGCGGAGCACAGGCTCCGGACGCGCAGGCTCAGCAGCCATGGCTCACGGGCCCAGCCACTCTGCGGCATGTGGGATCTTCCCGGACCGGGGCATGAACCCGTGTCCCCTGCATCGGCAGGCGGACTCTCAACCACTGTGCCACCAGGGAAGCCCCTGAATACTTCTTTCAAGCTGAAAAGTCATATCCTTTGCCTGAAATGTTTAATTCTCTCTTCCATCCCTCTTACAATGAAATGGGACCCAGCCATTTAGGGCCAGCCTCTAAAAGTCCCTTGGTGCTTTTCCTAATTCTTAGACTTTAATTGTGTGGTCTTTCTTATATGGTGGGAAGCTTAGGCCAACTTTGATCTTATCCTCTGTGCTTTTCTGATCCCTGTGCTATATGCAGGGACCATAACTTATTCCTCTCTGTGGCTTTGTATACAGAGGGTGCTTGGAAAGAGCCTGGTGAATGGAAGCCAACAGATCTCAACCTCTTGTCACCCCCCTTCCTGCCTCCTTGTCGTGGGCAATCCCAGGAACCAGGGCTGCAACTTCCCTGGCTTATGAGCCTTCCTCCTGTGCCTCTTGATTCTGATTCCAGGTTATGAGTAATAGCAGCTAATCTTTCCAGGAAAGGCTTATGCATGTAAAGGGGTCCAATAGCAGCTTATCCCAGAGAAAACTGAAGAGTTGCCTGCCCCATTAGAAACCAAGTTTCCTTTTGGCTTGGTTTGTTTCCCCGGCTAACTGGATTTTTGCTTCTAGTCTGTGCCTTAACATTTAGGCCTAACTCTGACCTGGCCCCTTCCCAGCCTAGAACCCTTCACTTGGCAACCCGTGCTCCTCAGGATGACATTCAAGCTCCTCATCCTGAAGTCCTTCATGACCTGGTCCTCACGTACTTGTCCACCTTCGTTGCTGTCAAATCTCTCTCCTTGAATGAGTCTCCCCTTATTCCATTGTATCGTGTGCTTTAGTCACTCTGAATTGTTTGGAGTCTCTGAAAAGATGAAGCCTCTTCAATGCCTTGGGACCTTTGCCTGTGCTCTTTCCTCTTCCTGGAATGGCCTCCATGCTGTGTCTGATTGAGACCAGGCTCTAATGTCACCACCTCCATGAAGCCTTCCCTCATTTTCCTCCTCCTCTTCCAACTGGGTTAGAATGTCCTTACTCTGCTCCTGTGGACCCTAGTGCTTCCCTTGGCCGTAGCACCTATTACACTGGGTTGATGGCACTTTAAAAAAAATGTCTGTTCCCCTCTAGATTATGATCTCTTAGAGGACAGAGGTTTGAGCTTTCTTCCTCTTCTAATGCCAATGCCTTGCCACAACAAACGTTTATTGGATGGATAAATGGTTGCTCATTACTTTGTAGACAATTTTGAAAAATAGAATAATAAATCTTAAAAGTCAAATAAGGGCTTCCCTGGTGGCGCAGTGGTTGAGAGTCTGCCTGCCGATGCAGGGGACACGGGTTCGTGCCCCGGTCCGGGAGGATCCCACAGGCCCGTGAGCCATGGCCACTGAGCCTGCGTGTCCGGAGCCTGTGCTCCACGACGGGAGAGGCCACAACAGTGAGAGGCCCGCGTACCGCAAAAAAAAAAAAAAAAAGTCAAATAACACACTGGGGAAAAAAACAGTTGTTATATATATGATAAAGAGTTAATATATCTATATTACAAAAATCTTTTATGAACCAATAAGGAAAAACTTAATCTCCAAAGAACATGAGGCTAAAAACATGAACACAATAAAGCCTTACCCATGAAACATTATACCATTTCATGTTTCATATTAGTCAATGTGAAAAATGGCAAAATTTGGTTTTAATGAGGTTGTGAGGAAAGGAGCACTTTTCCTCCACTGCTGGTGGAATATTCCTGAGCTCATTTTGACAATATGTTCTAAATGTCTTTTAAATGTGTAGGCTCTGCTAACCAACTATTCTACTAGAATTTTTATTCCAAGGAATTAAACAGTAATACACACACACATCTTCACATACAGCTCCCATTAATTCCTCATTATTTTCTGATTGACCGCTCTGCCGCTAAGAATACACTGACATTACAGTCAAAGGAGCTGATAGTATCTCACCACTAATTCAGGAACAAGAGCAGAAAAGTCCTCTAGTTTGGCAGTGGTTTGATTATTGGCTACCAGCCTGTGGGAAGCCTTTCTCGGGCTGCTGTAATAAAGTTGGTCATAATTTATATAGGATCCACAAATTCATCATCTGCTGTTCTAGTTGAAAGACATCCAGCAATTACTTGAAAGATCAGTTTGGGTGGAGAATTCTGGCTTGGCAATTGGAAAGGGAAAGTATTTATTGAGCACCTCTGTCTGCCAAGAAGTTACTTATATGACCTCATTTTCTCTCTTGTTGGATAGCCAGCATTATCTCTAGTTTACTGATGGAAAAACTAAGATACCGTATAAGGAGGAAAACTAGGATATGTACCAGGTATGCCCCACTTCAAAGCCCATGGATTTTCCATTGGAGGACAGTAGACCAGTTCTTTACAGCTTAGCACTTGGACATGCCATTGGTTGTTCAAGCAAAGAAGATTAAACATAGCTCTTCTGATTGTTCTTCATTAAACTGTATTGAGTGAAATATTGTATGACACCCACATGCAGTAGCTTCGAGTCTTTTCTCAGGTACATAATAAAAACCTATCATTCAAATGGAAGGAAAATAATCTGATTCTGAGCAGGACAGAGTGGAACAGGCTACTGAATGGATTCTCAGGGCAATTTCCTTTAAGCAAGTACTCAATCAGAGTACCCAGATGTGTTGTGATAACTGTTTGGGAACAGACTTCCCTGTCCTGGCAGCTTGGAATTTCCTCTGAAATCTGTTGGGGCCTCTCCCGTTGCGGAGCACAGTCTCCGGACGCGCAGGCCCGGCGGCCATGGCTCACGGACCCAGCCGCTCTGCGGTATGGGGGAATCCTCCCGGACCGGGGCACGAACCCACGTCCCCTGCATCGGCAAGCGGACTCTCAACCACTGCGCCACCAGGGAAGCCCTGAAATGGTTCCTTTTTTGCACATTCTATAAAATCAACAGACAAGCCTTACTACATCTGCAGCATATCATAAGAAAATAATGATTATTTGGCTGATGCCGTAGTACCTCTCCCAGAGCCACAAGTATTGGTGTCTCATGCCTAAGAGCAGCCCTGTGATAGGTGTAGCAAACCTGGACCTGGCTCTGTGACTGAGGTTGGGCAGCAAACAGGAAAGATCAAAAATGTATCAGACTACTGAGAAGTGACTCCCTGGGTCTTGTTTGTTTTATCGCTGTTGTTGTTTTGGGTAGAGTGGTTCAATTTGCAGTTAAACTTTTTTTAAAAATTGGATTTGGGGGCTTCCCTGGTGGCGCAGTGGTTGAGAGTCCGCCTGCCGATTCAGGGGACATGGGTTCGTGCCCCGGTCCGGGAAGATCCCACATGCCACGGAGCGGCTGGGCCCGTGAGCCATGGCCGCTGAGCCTGCGCATCCGGAGCCTGTGCTCCGCAGCAGGAGAAGCCACAGCAGTGAGAGGCCCGCGTACCGCAAAAAAAAAAAAAAAAAGGATTTGGTTTGTTAGAGGTTCAATAAATATATATAGTTCATCTGGATTTTTGTTTGTTTATCTGTTTGTTTAGGTTTGTTTTTGCTTGCTTTAAGTTCAAATACCTGCTTCAAAGGTAGGGTGAAATATAAAATTATACACGGACATATGCACAGCAATATAGCCAAGGAATATAACTTTAACCACCCATAATAAAAATTAAATTATACCATCACATCAGCAGCCTCATTTTATCTTCTTGGTGTTCCTGCCTATCACCATTCTACAGATGGGGAGTTTATCGCAAAAAGTAATTAATGGACTTGTGGCTTGTCCAATATTATATCCAGTGGTTCTCAGTCTTCTTGTGTGAGAAGATGCCTTTGAATACTGGAGTTTGGGGCAGGCCACTTGGTGGGGTTAAAAGACCTACTAAGATGAAGGGAGCAGAAATTACGGTACAATGGCTGCCAGAGTCAGAGAACGTTTTAGAGCATAAGGGAGGCAGTTAACATACTGTTTTCTGGAAGGAACCATCCATGCAACTATGCCCCTCACCAAGTAAACTTCTTTAGCGCTCTGACCCCTCCCCTTATATATTCTAGCCTAATACAGTAGTCAGTAGCCACATGTGGCTACTGAGAACTTGGGGCCATTCTGAATTGAGATGTGCTATCACTAAAATACACACATGATTTTTTGAAAATTTAGTATGAAAGAGAGAATGTAAAATATCTCAAAAATCATTTTTTCTGTTGACTACATGTTAAGATAACATGTAATCTGGACGTATTGGGTTAAAAAATATATTATTAAAATTTATCTCACCTGTTTTTGTTTTCTTAATAAACTTATTTATTTTATTTATTGATTTTTGGCCACGTTGGGTCTTCTTTGCTGTGCGTGAGCTTTCTCTAGTTGTGGCGAGCGTGGGCTATTCTTCGCTGTGGTGCACAGGCTTCTCATTGCGGTGGCTTCTCTTTTTGCGGAGCTCGGGCTCTAGACGCATGGCTTCAGTAGTTGTGGCTCATGGGCTCAGTGGTTGTGGCTCGAGGGCTCTAGAGCGCAAGCTCAGTAGTTGTGGCACCGGGCTTAGTTGCTCCGCGGCATGTGACATCTTCCCGGATCAGGGCTCGAACCCATGTCCCGTATTGGCGGTCAGATTCTTAACCACTGCGCCACCTGGGAAGTCCTTACCTGTTTCTTTTAACTTCTTTTAATATGGCTACTAGAAAAGTTCTCAATAAAATTGTGTATGTAGTTCACATAATATTTCCATTGCATCAACCTGCTCCAGAGACCAAGTTCCCTCATGTTCCAGAGGGAGCTGGCTTGATGTTGCTTCTTACCTTTTAACAGGACAATGCAAGGGACATGATTCCTGAAGATAGTACGTGAAGCAAGACAGATCCTGACCAAGGGAAATGGTCAGGATCTGTACCTGCTAGAATCAAGAATCAATAGCCATGAATCAATAGCATAAACCCAGAATACAAATCGTCCCAGCCTCTTTCCAGTTTGGAGATCATTCTTTACATGATGCACTTTTTTTTTCCAATTTAGGGGAATTTTATTTCAAATTTTGCCCACAGAAAGAAAGCTTAATTAATATGTTTTATATCATCCAACATTTGTAGTTCACAAAATTCAGAGGTACATGAAATGTGTCCTTGGAGTTCAGGGAGAGGCATGCCCTGCTATGCCCTGCATCTCGTAACCACTCAACATGCCATCCAGCAGGCAATATGCAATGGCATCTTTTCTTAGTTACTACAAAAATTTTTTTACATAATGATTAAAACTTTGCATTACACAGAGAGAGACAGTCCAGTGGTTGAGAAATGCTGAATTAGTCAGATCCGGGGACAGAGCAGGCCATAGGCAGACATTCCTCTTCACCCCTAACCTCATATATAAATAGCACTCATGTTCTAAGGTTGACTGTAGTACCGTTGTTGTTCAGAGACCACCAGATTGGGAAGGGACTTCAGCAGTTGTCAGGGCTGGTCCCTGCTCTGTACAGGGGTCTCCTTAGTGTACTTCTTGATAGCAGCCATCTGTTGGAACCCCCCAATTGGAATAGAAACCTCTCTTCCACTCCAGGAACCAGGTGGTTGGAGGTTCTTTTGTTTGTTTGTTTTTAACAGCTCTGACTGTATAAACTTCATGCATATATTGAAAAAAGTGGTCAGATATTCACTGTGCCATGACCTTAATAAGATCTAGAATTCAGAGTAAATTTCCTCCCCAAACAAGGATGAATTTCGATGCAAGCTTAGCTACTTATGTTTTTCCATGCCTCATAACCAATTTCACCATCAGTTGCCTCGCCTAAAAAAAAGGAGGGAGGGTGAGAAAACAGAGCTTACTGAGTTGTAAAGACACGAGAGAGGAGAAAGGATTCTCTAATGCTAAGTGCTGCATGCATGCTGGTCTGTTTGTCTCAGTTCAGAGTGCTTATTTCTTTAAAACAGGCAGGGGCTTCCTTCCAAGTGCCCAGCAAGCTCTTGCTTTCACAAAGATGCATTGGCAATTACTCGGAGCCTGTTCTCTTCTAGGCATTTACAAATTGATTTGTTCCCGTGTTTCCAGGTAGAGAAGGTAAACAGCTGAGTAATGATCCATGGGTGAAGACTGGGAGTCCAGGGGGTGCTTTGTATCTGGAGGAAGAGGTGTGGAGTGAGGAGGAGATGACCCAGAGTCCCGGGGGAGAGCAGAGGCTGTGTGCATGGTGTCTACAGACTTCAAATAAACACCAAAAATGGAGAGAATGGGACAGAAAGAGCACTTGATTTGGAGTAAAACGGAGATGGGTCTACATTCTAGCTCTGTCACTTACCAGCTGCATGACCTCGGAGAATTCACATCATCTCTTTGAGTCTCTTTCATCTATAAAATGGGAATAATAATATCTACCTTGTGGTATAAAGTAGTGCTTAAGTGTTTAGCATCTGGAGCCAGACTGCAATTTATTAGCTGTATGGCCTTTGGAAACCTGTTTTGTAAAACAGATTTATGGAGGTATGACTGTCATAAAATAAACTACATACGTTCAAAGCATACAATTTTATAAGTTTCAACATATGTAAACACATGTGAAACCATCACCACCACCAAGGTAATGAACACATCCATCACCCCCAAAAGTGTCCTCCTGCCCCTCCCACCCCTCCCAGTAACCCTCATTCCCAGAAAACCACTGATCTGCTTTCTGTCCTAATAGATTGATTTGCATTTTCTTTGTTTCGTTTTGGATACTTTCTATCACTATGTCATCAAGTTCACTAAAGTTCTCTGATGTATAATATGCCATACATTTCCTCTGATGTATTTTTATCTCTGATGTTGTAGTTTTCATCTCTTAGAACTTCAGTTTGGGTATTTTGATCTTTTAAGTATCTTCCGTGTATCTACTTAACATGTCTATTCTTTCCTCTAGCTTCTAGAACATATGGAATAAAGTTATAACGATGGTTTCAATGTCCGTATCTACTAATTCTATCATCTATGTCATTACTGGGTCAGGTTTAATTGATTGTTCTCCTTATTTTACTGCTTTTGCATACCTAGTCATTTTTTATTGGACGCCAGACATTATAAATTTTACCATGTTGTGTACGGGACATTGTTGTATTAAACAAACAAACAAATCTGAATAGAGATCATTTTAATTTAGGACACTTATAACCAGAAAAGATAAAATGTATAGCTTTTAAACTTTGTACGCATTTAGCCCATCCACTTACCATTTTATCTGGCCAGGTCGTCCTTATATATTTCTAAAATATATTTTTGAGCTGTTTTTATGGGATATGGTTCAGTTACTTGACAGCAGTTTCATCCTTTCAGGGCTTTATTTTATGTTTTATTTAGCATGACCAGAGCAATATTTAGTCAGTGTTAATTTTTCTCTGCTAATGAGGCAATACCGTTTTTAGTCCTTTCATTAATGCCCCATGTATTATGAGAGTTTTCCACTCTGGCTGTTTCCAGTCTTGTGTGAACTCTCAGCCATGTTCCTCTAGTTCTTTCAGGTGGTTCTTTCCTCAGTCTTGGCAATTTCCACACATACGTGCACTTGTCAGTAAACGGAAGACTTGTGAGTGACCCTCTGACAAGCACCAGAGTTCTCTCTCTGTTAAGCTCCCTTCTCTCTGGTACTCTACCTTACAAACACTAGCCACCTTGACTTTCTTGAACTCCCAGCTCTGTATCCTCAACTCAAGGAGCCTGAGTTGGGGATATCAGGCTCTACCCCATATCCCCATCAGCATTGTAGACTAGAAACTTTCTCCAGGCAGAAAGCTGGTGCGTGCATAAGACATCTCCTTTGTTTCCCATCTCTCAGAGATTACTGTCCTTCGTTGACTGATAGCCAATATCCTGAGAGCTGTTGTTTGGTTTTTCAGTTAATCAAGAAGGAAAGTAAATCTGATCCCTGTTTCTCTAGTTTGGCTAGAAGTAGAAACCAGGAAAGTTACTTAAACTCTCTAAGACTCAATTTCCTTACCTATAAAATGCAAATAAAAATAGCGCCCATGTCATAGAGCTGTTGCAAGGATTAAATGCTTTAATACGTGAGTCTAATACATGGTAATTGCTCAATAGGTAGAAGCTATCATTTTTGTTGTATTAATAATTGTTATTGGACTTCCCTGGTGGCGCAGTTGTTAAGAATCCGCCTGCCGATGCAGGGGACACGGGTTCGTGCCCCGGTCTGGGAAGATCCCACATGCCGCGGAGCGGCTGGGCCCGTGAGCCATGGCCACTGAGCCTGCGCGTCCGGAGCCTGTGCTCCGCAACGGGAGAGGCTGCAATAGTGAGAGGCCCGCGTATCGCAAAAAAAAAAAGAATAAAACCTCTAAGCCTACCTTTCCCTAAACCAGGTTATCAGTTCATCCAGCAGGCACGTGTGAGGACAGCTCTCCATTTACTAAGGACGCCCCTGTACCAGGCAAGGGTGTTAATCATGCATGGAGCCTGAGGACAAGAGACATGTGGCCCAGCCACACCTTTCACCCCAGCCAACAGCCAGTGAACCCACAGGTATGTGAGTGAAGCCATCCTAGTTCTTCCAGCTGCCAGTCCTACATGATAGAGCCCAGCAGAGACCAGTCAAGCTGGGCCAGACCAGAAGAACTGCCCAGGTGACCCACAGAAGTATGAGCTGAATAAACGATTATTGTCTAAGGGTGGTCAGAAACTAACGGACACACTTTTGGTACAAAAGTTCCAGAGTTCCTCCGGGGAACATGCTGTATCAAGCTGTAGAGCTGCTGGGTTATAGACTGGGCATGTCTTCAAGTCTACTAGAGATTGCCAAGTAGTTTTCCACAGTAGTCGTGCCAATTTACACTCCCACCAGCCCTGTAGGCGGTACCTCTTGCACCATACTCTTGCCAATACTTGGTAATGTCAGATATTTTGATTTTTGCCAATCTGATGGTGTGAAATAATGTCTTGTTTTCATTTTAATCAGCAATTCCCTGATCTCAAACGAGGTGGAACCTCTTTTCTGACGTTTGTTGGTTGAACGGGGTTTCTGCAAAAGAAATGACACCCTCGGTCAGGTTTGCATTTCTCCACCTTCACAATAGGCAGACCCCCACTCATTCCTTAAGCTGAATGAAGAAGCTTGGCTTCAATTCCACAGCACCTTCTCCAACCAACTCTCTTCACCTGCCTTCTCCTTTAAGATTCAGTTCAAAGAAAAAAAAAAAAAGATTCAGCTCAGCCACTGTCTCCTCTAGCAAGTCTTTCCTGGCTTCTAGCCCCCACGTTGGGCTTGGTGCCCGTTCTGTGCCACGGTCACCGCCTTCTCCCTGAGCACCCACCTCATTGTAGTGTAATTGTCTAAGTCCCTTCTTGAGCAGAGGTCAGGGGAACAGGAAACCACTGCCAAGCCTCCCTTACTAGGACTTGCCCTCTCAGCTCAGTGCTGGGCCCTGGGTGGCCTCCATCCTAAACAGCTTTCTGAGGAGAGCGGTCAAAAGGGCAAATTTGAATTCACATACCTTGAGACCATTTATCTTCACCTTTGTTTGCTGTCTTGAAGGTTTATAGAGGGCTTCCAAGTTCATCATCTCATTTTGATTTAACGATAATAACAATAACATATTAACTGAATTAATTATTATTATGTTTGTGTGGCATTTACTGAGGACTAACCATGTGGAAGTCACTGTGCTTATCACGTTACATGCATTATCTGACTGAATCCTCAAGAAGACCACACAAGGAAGACAGGTAAGATGTGTATGTCCATTTTAGAGACACAGAAACTGAAGCTTTCAGAAGCAGGTGAGTCAGGGTTTAATCCAAGGTCAGTCTGACTCCATGGCCTGTGTTTTGCTCCTAATTGTGGAGCCATACTGCATCTATGAATCTGAGACCAAGACCCAGAGAAAGGGAAATTGTCCCTGAAAACCTTCCATGAACTTCCACTGCTCACCCCTCATCCTCCCCTCACCTCGTTTAATCTGAGGTGGGTGGGAATGATCATCCTCAGTTTACTCCCACTGTGAAAAGTGAAGCAATTCAGCCACTTGCTCCTGGTCCATGGTGAGGCAATAGTGGAGCCAGGACTCAGGATGGAATCCTGAATCTGGATCTTCAGTGCCCAGTGCCCGTCCCCACTACACCTTTGCTGCTCAGGTGAGGGTCCAGGCACCATGGCATTGGAATCACCCGGGAGCCCGTGAGAAGCACAGAACCCCGGGTCCCATCTCATCTCATCTCATCAACTGAGTTCTGCACTGTAACAGGTGCCTGGGAGATTCCTGTGCATATCGAAGTGTGAGAAGTCCTGCCCATACCAGGCTGCTTGAATTTGAGTCTCTCCACCACCTGTCTTAGGGAAGGACCCTGAGCAAGTCATCATACCCTTTCAACTTCAGTTTCCCATCTCTAAAATGGGGAGAGTCAAATACTATAACACTTGAAGCACAGCAACTTTAAATAATTGTTATTAACCATGTGTATTAGTTTCCTATGCCTGCTGTGACAGATGACCACAAAGTGAGTGGCTGAAAAGGACAGAATGGGGGCTTCCCTGGTGGCGCAGTGGTTGACAGTCCGCCTGCCAATGTAGGGGACACGGGTTCGTGCCCCGGTCCGGGAAGATCCCACATGCCGCGGAGCGGCTGGGCCCGTGAGCCATGGCCACTGAGCCAGCGCATCCGGAGCCTGTGCTCCGCAACGGGAGAGGCCACAACAGTGAGAGGCCCGCGTAACGCAAAAAAAAAAAAAGGACAGAAATGTATTCTCTCCCAGTTTGGAGGCCAGAAACCCAAAATCAAGGCCAGGAGGGTTCCTTCTGGATGGTCTGAGGGAAGACCCATTCCCTGCCTTTCTCCTAGATTCTGGTGGCTGCTGGCAACCGTGGTATTCTTGGCTGCTGTCAGCTTAACTCCAACCTCTGCTTTAGTCTTCTCCTGGCCTTCTTTCATGTCTCTGGGTGCCAAGTCTCCCTCTTTTCTCTCTCATAAGGACACTAGTTATTGGATTTAGAGCTCACCTTCAGGATGATCCCATCTCAGGATCTTTAACTTAATTACATCTGCAAAGACCTTTGTTCCAAATAAGGTCACATTCTGAAGTTCTGGATGCGCAGGAATTTGGTGGGGTGGGAGGGACACTCTCCCACCCACTACAGCCTGTTTTGTGTAGATTAATTGCAAGAATAGTCCCAGTTGTTCCCTTCCCTGTATCCATGCCCCTTGCAATGTGACTTTGCAGGTCTTCTCATTGGGAGGCAGAGTCTAAACCCCTTCCCCCCACCCCCACCCCCACCCCGCACCTTGAATCTGGACAGGCCTTGTGACTTGCTTTGCCAACAGAACGTGGTGGCGATGTGGTTCTGCACTCTCTCTCTCTCTTGCGTTGCTGAGAGAGAGCCAGGTCAAGTCAGCCAACTGGAGGATGAGCCACCACATGGAGCAGAGAAGAGGCATCCCAGCTGAGGTCAGCACAGCCAGCCAGACTCCAGGTGATCTGCCAGCTGACTGACAGACGCATATGTGACCCTAGCCAAAAGCTGCCAAGCAGACTCAGATCAGCAGAACCCCTCTGCCTAACCCCAAGTAAGAATTTATTATTGTATGCCACTGAAATTTTGTGGTTGGTTATTATGCAGCATTATTGCGGCAATTGATAACTGTTACATGCTCTCATACAGATATAAGTAAAATAGTATAACAGCATGTTTCAATCTAGTAGTAGTAATCTCAGTAGATTGTTCAGATCTCCCTAGCATGTACATTCCATGAGAACAAAGACTTTTTCTGTTTTATTTTCCACTGCATCCCTGCTTCTTAGAATAATGCATGGCGCTTAGTGTGTATTCAATAAGTGTTTGTTGCATGGATGGGCCAAATCCAGACTCTGCTTCTTGAAGGCTTAGACTCCCAGCCTCAGTTTTCTTGTCTATTAAACAGGGATGATACAGAAAGATGGGAGAGTTGACATGAGTGTTAAATGAAGAAAGCAACATAATGTACCTGATACAGAGTAAGCACTCAGTAAATAGAAGTAAATATTATTTGGAATAGAGAGGTCTTAATCTTTTGGGCTCATAGACCAGAGAATTTAGAGAAACGAAACATCAATACACACACACAGAAGAAATATGTGCATAATTCCAGGGACTTCACAGATGCGCTGAAGCACAAGCCCCAAGTTAAGAACCCATAATTTAGAGGTATTTATAAATTATCAGTTATTTTTATTATTATGTCCACCGTCAGTAGCACCTCAGAAATCTTCAATAAGAAGGTGCTGCTGAATGAGTTTATATTAAAAATGGATCAGCCTTCCCTGAAATTCCTCAGCCAATGACCATCTCAGCCCATGGGCAGGCCTTCAGGCCCATCACCTGTAAGGAAAGAGCAATGACCTTGGCTTATTCTGACAAGCAAAAACAGAGGCACAGAGCCTTCTCCACGTGACCAGCAGAGGCTCCCACAGTCTCCCTGGGCCACATTCTGGGGCTTCAGTTTCCCATCCTCCTCACAGTTCAGTAAAAAAACTCCTTTCCTCCAACTCCCAAATCAGAACAATGTGATTCTGAGATGTAACTGCAGCCTCCTTTTTGCTACACTGCCTTTTAATTAGGCATCAAAAAGCCCTGGAGATCATACTGCTCCCTGGTAATGGTGTGTTCCAGAAAATTACTTCCATCGGATTAAATTAAGGAAAGGTTATTCAATTGATTCAGGCATATCTCAGGGGTGTTGGGTTAGCATCACGGACTATCTTGCTGTTATTGTTATTTACAGAGCGAGGTGTCAACACACGTCCTTCTGGAAGGTTATTGATGAGACAAACTAGTTCTCATGGAATAGTTAAGAGAGGCTGAGAAATCATAGCTGAAATTGGAACATAAGGACTTTCACCAATCAGACGCAGAGGAAGAAGCATCTAACATTAGTTGAGAGTATACTATTGTGAACTGAATTGTGCTCCCCCACCCAAATTCACATGTTGAAGTCCTAAGCCCAGTACCTCAGAACATAACTATATTGGAGACAAGGTCGTTGAAGAAGTAAATGCGTTAAAATGAGATCTTTAGGGTAAGCCTTAATCCAGTATGATTTGTGTCCTCATAAGAAGAGGAAATTTGGACCCAGACATGCCCACACAGAGGGAAGGCCATGTGAAGACACACAGAGCAGACAACCATCTACAAGCCAAGTAGAGAGGCCACAAAAGAAACAACTCTGCCGACACCTTGATCTCAGACTTTCAGCCTCTAGAACTGTGAGAAAATAAAGTTCTATTGTTTAAGCCGCTCAGTCTATGGCACTCTGTTATGGTAGCCCTAACAAACAAATACACATCCTGTATGCCAGATGAGTGCCTGGCATATACAATTACATTGGATCCTCATTGCATTCTTTACTATCTGAACTTCATGGATGAGGAAACAGACCAGAGAGGTTATTCACTTGCTCAAGGTCTTACCAGCAGGTGAGGGGCAGAACCAGGATTTGAACCTCGCTCAGTCTGACTCTGCTGCCTGCCACACGTTGCTGCATCAGATTGACATGAGGAGAAAAGGCAGTCACTGGCCTGCATGAATTTTGAAAGTCCCTTCCAATATAAACAGTCTATGGTTTGGTACGCCATGGAGGTGCAGACATATTTTTAGCAAGCTCTAGTGTCTATCATACCCTTGAAAGAGTGCCACCCTCACTGAGGATTCTTTATGAAAAAGTGTATAAATCTTTGAGAGATGTTAGAGAAGGTGCCAGATGCTCCTCTAGGAAGAACTGGAATCCACACTGGCAAATTGATGTCTCTCTGTTGCTTTGAGGATGCTGTCAAAATCGCCAAGCTCAGCATTCCATGTCCATCATGATTTGCCTCTCTCCACCCCCTTCTCCAGCCAAATCTCTGGCCACATGCTTGCTGAATCCAACTATGCAGAACTTCCTTGCAGTTCCCTGAACAATTTGCATTCTTTCCTGCCTCGGTGTCTTTGTTCATGCTGTTGCTTCTTCCTAGAGTGTCCTTCCCAGCATGTCTACCTGGTGACCCCTTACTCACCCTCCCAGTGTTACCCTTCAAATGTCCCCTCTTTCAGGAGGCCTTCTTGACTTCACCTGGAAGAATCAGGGTTTCCTCCTCTGGGCACTTGTTACACTTCGTCCATTTTCTATGTGACGGCCACACCCTAAGGTGACCCCCACAATGAGTTACACCCTTTTATAATCCCTTCCCCGTCAGTGTGGGCAGAACCAGTGACTTGCTTCTAACCAATAGTATATGAAAAGTGATAGGGTGTCACTCCCTTGATTAGGTTACCTTTTATGACAAACATGATGGGATGGCACTCCTAAGATTACCTTACATCATAGAAGACTCCATCTTAGTAGGCTGGAGAGAGAGAGACTCCCTTGCTAGCTTTGAAGATGTCAGCGGCCATGTGTGGTCCATATGGTGAAAAACTGTGAATGGCCTCTAGAGTCAGAGAGCAGCCCCTAGCCAACAGTCAGCAAAACGGTGGGGCCTTCCATGACACTGTCATAAAAGATAAACTCTGCCCTCAACTGAATGAGTTTGAAAGTGGATCCTTCCCTAATCAAGGCTTCGAATGAGAACACAGCCCTGCCAACACCTTGATTGCAGTCTTTTGAGATACTGAGCTGAGGAACCAGATAGACGATCCCCAGACTCCTGACCCGTGGAAACTATGAGATAATAAATGTGCATTGTTTAAGCTCCCAAGTTTGTTATAATTTGTTACGCAGCAATAGATAACTAATACATTCTATTACAACACATAGCCAGTATTATTCTTTATATATTATTCCCAAGTAGATGGGAGCCATGAAAACAAGGACTAGAGTTCAGCTCTTTCAGCCCCACATGGTGCCTGGCACATAGTAGGCACCTGATACACGTTGGTTGAATGAATGAATGAGTATGATTTAAGGCTCCACTTGATTTTTTTAAAAATCACTATAATTCTAGGATATTAGAACTCCATTGTTTGTTACCTTCATAGAAGTTCAATAAGCATATCAAATTTCCAAGGAATAAAGAAGAATGCAGAGAGCGAGGATTCTTCTGTAACAGTTATAGATTCTTTGACACAATTTGCCAAGCAATTGGGCACATTGGGCCATGTAAATGTAATAACAATGTCTGCTGAGTGTCTTTGAGGATGGTCAAAGTCAAAGGCAAAAATCACAAAACCTGCTGAAAGGCAGCTAGGACCATTAGCTGCTATTTGAAACCCGGAGGCAAAGAGCCATTAGGAGCCTCAAACCAGTCAGAGGAAGAGTCATCATTCAGCCGTGGGGCCAGAGACAGAATTCTAAACCTAAATCTGCTCAGAACCCCCAGAAAACTCTTCATGCCTCCCCCTCATCCTTGTCTTCCCCTCCCCTTCTCCTCTTCTGCTCTAGAAACAAACACTTAATTCTTAGAGCTAGAAAAGTCTGCCGATCCCTGCCTCCCAAGCCCCTCATTGTACAGATGGCAAGACTGAGGCACGGAGAGAAAGGACTTGGCCAACAATATACAGAGGATCCCCAGGACAGCGTTCTTTTTCAGAATTCCGGAAGACTGATGTTAAAAATAAAAACACACAAAACAAAAAGTCTGCTTGAGGAGCCGTGAGGAAATGAGGCAATTAATCAGAAATTTAAAGCACCTGGCTATTAAAAAAACAAAAAGTTTTACAGGATCAATACAGGCAAGGCAAGCTAAGGAGTTATTTTCTCAAAGCAATTCTTAGAGCAGACCGGACCTCCCCTGGTCCCAGGCACTGCGCTACCTGCTTTACATGCATTATCTTCACTAGCCTTCCAACTATTCCTTTTTTTTTATAGCCCTTTCTATAGCTCTTTTTTTTTAAATAAATGAAGAAACTGAGGCTCAGAGAGGTGACGTGATTCCTCTAGGGTTATATAAGCTGGAATTATTTAACCGAGTCTGTCTGCAGTACTGATCCTTTGCTGTGATGCTGAAAGAAGGCTCAGAGAAGGGGATGCCAGCTGGGGAGCCTTGTCTGGGACCCTCACACCAGGGCTCATCACGCTCCCCTCCAGCCACCCATTAGTACGTTTGATGCACACAACACGACAGCCCCCGACTGTCTGCTCCAGGAGGGCCGGAACCATGGTGGTCTTGTCCTTACTGGATCCCCAGAACAGTTGCCTGGCAGAACAGAGGAGGAGCTAAGGAAAATTTGAATGATGAGTGAATGGACAGAGTGAAGGCATGAATGGATGCCCCAGTTAACCACGTGGGTGTGTGCATGGTAAGGATGCTTTTGCTGGGGGCTTCTCTAATCTGAACCAAGCTGATGTGTGGAGTGAGTGTCCCTGTGTAACTCATATATAATCCTCTGATTAAAGAAGCCCTTCCAGACTTCGTAACAATCCGATTACACAAGCACTCCTGATAAAGTCACTTCCACTGCTCTGACTCTTTCCAGCCCACAGATCAGCTCCCTGCCATTTATTATTGCCATCAGAGTTTGCTGTTTCCCCAAGGCTGTGTGAGAGAAATCAGCCGCAGTCTCATCTGTCTTAAGACAAGGTACAGTGAGAACATGTAGTGGGCAAGCATGGTGGGTGGTTAACAGCACAGACTTTGGGGAAGCCACTTCATAGCCTAGACACTCAGTTTCCTCATCTGTTAAGTGGGGATAATAATAATATCCATTTCACAGGATCCGTTGTGAGGATTAAAAAGAAATAACACCTGTAAAGGGCTTAGCTCTTTGGAAGCATTCAGTAAATTTTCCTTTTAGCTACAAATCAGAAAGCCTGGGACAGACACCTCTAGCTGCCACTGGGACTGGGGACCAGACAATGACCTTCTCCAGCCTTGACGGTCCTATCCGTAACCAAGGGCAGGAGAGGAAGAGAACTAAGGATGCGTTCAACAGTAATTACTGAGCACTTACTATGTGCTTGTCCTGGAGCTGAGCACCCGACACAGAGGTAAAGGAGCTACGGTCCTGTTCTTGAGAGCCTCCCGTGCAGTAGGAGCTTGGACCGAGACAGATGCCAAGCCTTGTGGAAGTGCTTGATCCATGCCAGGCAGGGCGATAAGCACTTTGAATACCTGAGTTCAATCAATATTCATTATAACACTAATGGCAGTGCCACTGTCCCCATTTTACAGGTAAGGGCACTCAGGTGCAAAAGCCCTCCGTGACTTGCCCAAGGTCACACAGGTAACAAACATCAGAGATGGGATCTGAACCTGGAGATCAACTCTGTGCTCTAACGTCTTTCTAGCACAAACACCACATGATTTTCCATTACCATGAGACAGACTCTTTGGAGAATATACCCAGGCTAAGATAAATACCTGTTTCTCTCTTCCTTTCCTGATGTTTTTGTGCTTTCTCTTTTTCTCCCCTCTCTCTTATCTCCCTGCACTTCCACCAATATTGTCTGCATGATCTACTAGTCATAGAGGCGAATGCCTTCCTTTTCTCTGCTGATACCATCCCCACTGATACTGCAGGGAAGAGATAGGCTGTGGTACTGGAGCAGAAGTGATAACTCCAGTGGCTAACCTTCTTTCTTTAGGGATCCCAGAGCTGGGAGAGGCTCCCTAGGACACCCTACACCAGATGGCTTTGAGTGTCCTCCTCCTTTGTCCAGACTGAGAGCCCTGGGGGTCCCCCAATCCTCTTCATCTCCGTCTCTCTCAATGATATTTTTTATTAAACCCCTGCTCATTCTCTCCACCATAGAATGTCCGCTTACCAGCCAGGAGCCATTAGTGTGTGACTTGTTTTTAAACTCTGACATGCCCAGCCCAACTTGCAAGAAAAGTGGTCTTTATGCCGCTCTCATAGGGTACCTTTTAGCGTCTTCAAACCAAACACTTGAGAGGCTGCACAGCACAGTGACTGAGTAAGAACTCTGGAGCCAGATGGCCTGGGTTCAAATCCCAACTCTTCCATCAGCTACTGCTGTAACCTTGGGGATAGTAATGTCCCTACATCTCGGTTTTCTGTCTGTTTTACCAGAATGATGATGATGGTTGTGGTAGCGGTGGTGGTAGTATCTCTCTTTACAGAATAATTGGGAGACTGAGTGAGTTAAAATTTTTTACAAATGTTTAAAATGGTGTCTGGCACTCAATAAACATTAGCTATATTTTTCTATATGTCCCATGGGAAATGCATCTCAAATGAAATTAATCTCTATTGTCTTCTAAGGATACGTTCCAGTAGATAAGAGGGAAGGGGAGAAGCTCCAAATGACTATGAAATAGGAAAAGGATTTCAAAAAGTTCCATAGAAAAGAGGAGAAACTAACAACATTAGGCAAACCTATGCGCTGCGTCGTGCTTTCACTTACTGCACAGGACGTGGTATTTGCAGCTGTGTTCTGGAGAGACAGGGAAGGTTTAGAAGCTTCATTTTACAGATGAGCAGGGAAGCCATTTGCCATGGGTCTCTCAACTAGTAAAGGGACGTTCTGAGGTTGGAATAATGGTTTTCTGCCCAATATCCCGAGTGCAATTCGATGTGTTGTCTCTTGGTTAAAGCAAGCACATGAGAAATAAACAACCAAAAATCCAGTTCAACACAAAGCACTTCTGAGTTGAATACAATTCACTCTTCTTCCCTCTGTCTTTTCAACTGCTCCAGTCCAGGTTTCCAGGAATATCCACAGGAGAAGGGCATTGATTTGCCAGAGTTGGGTAACAATAATGGACTATATTAAAAGTGGCTTTGGTGAAGACAGCCACGGGAAGCCTGCAGCGGACACAGGAGAATTCTATTTTCCTTCTGAAGAGGGCAGCATGCAACCAAGGCCAGGTCTGCTCACGTACTCAGGGTTTTCTTCCAGGTCTTGAAGGCTGGAGGCAGTGCAGCCCTCAGAAGCGCAGGCATCTTGGGTTTCCAAGAGCTTATTTCTGAACGACAAACACATCTTCAGACATGAAATAGGATTCTTGAGGTTTGAGCACAGTTACACACTGCCTCGCATCCAAGGGTACATAGTGCAAACTGATACGAAGGAGGTCATGCAAGATGGCTGGAAGAAACCCCAATGAGTTCTTTTTCCATGTTCTTGCACTTGTCTGCCCCCCAAATTGGCCTCTATGACATTAAACCATAGCACAGCATCCCAGATGGTCTCTGATGTTTGCAGAAGAAAGTGTTTCTTTTTCTACTAAGACCTGTGTTCAGCAGTAGTTTCTGCTGCCCAAAGCAAAATACCTTCTTGCAAATATCCTCTGCACAGAAATAAAATGTTGGGAATGGGGATCTTAGCTCCTGGGATGCATTTATCAAGCCAATAATTATAATTAGAACACAAAGTAAGTGAAAGCTTAGCATGAAATACCTTTGCAGAAAACCTGAACTGCATACAATGAAGCCCTGCCTGGTGGCATTTTGAGGTTTGCCATTAGTATATTTTGGGGGTGAGGGAGATTGATTTTTTTCTTAAATACCGTTGGCTAGTTACATCAGGGCTTCAATGGCAGTTAAGAACGAGAAAGAAAGATACACATCATTAACTGCTGTAACAGAGCTGTCAGATGGATGTCCAAGACACTGGCTGTTTAAAACACCCTCTCAAATATGTTCACTGGGCATTAATTTAATCAAGCTCTGTTTTAGGGAAATGAAGAAGAGAATTGACAATCTGGGGAGAATAATATAACTTCAATTCCTAGCCTCAGTTCTGGGAATGCACTAAGCTAACAGGGTACAAAATCCCTCCATGTTTCCCCATTGTCCAAAAAAGAAAGTCCATTCCCTTCATTCAGGTGTCACCTCTTTGATTGATAAAGTCCTTACCATTTTCTCCTCCCATAAACCTGGGCTCTCTCAGCCATTACAACACTTATCATACTGGTTTTTACCTTAATTTATGTGGTCTTTCTCCCCTGCTAGACTGACTTCCTTGAGGTAAGAGATTTCATTTTTTTAATTAGGGTCTCCAACACTCAGCACAAGATCCAGGACAGAATAGGTGATTGGAAAATGGTGAATGCAGAGTGATCAAATAAGTAAATGAATGAATGAATGCTCCATCCTTCTGGGTCCAGCTCAAACCTACTCCTTCAGGTGACACCCCATCTCTCCCTCTCCCAGATAGAAGTCAGGTGGTTCTAGAATGGCAATTCCAGAATATTTGTAGGGAAAATATGTCTTTCTATGGAAGATAGATTAGGAGAGACAATTCAGGTTGGAGGGGATGTGTGCGAGGTAGGGGTGTGTGTGTGTGGGCTCCTTAGAAAGTCACCTCTGAATAAAAACACAGGTTTCCCTTAGATTGTATTGTGGGGGTGATGGGGATGAGAGTCTCTAAACCAGCCTTGGAGTATCTTCCCATTTGTCTTGGTATGGGAAGGCATAGAATACTTTTTTCCCAACCCACTTCATACACATTTTAAAAAAATGTTTATTTTGAGATAATTGTAGATTCACATGCACTTGTAAGGAATAATACAGACATCCCATATACCCTTCACCCGGTTTCCCCCAGTGTTGACAAGATCACAACCCTGATCCTGACATTGATACAATCCACCCACCTTATTCCGATATCTCCAGTTTTCTATTTTATCTGCATGTGTGTGTGTTGTGTCCACCTTTTTTCCCACCTACTGGAGATCGGGCAGGGGTCCAGTCTGATCTATCCCTGCACTGGAGTTGGCTCCTGTAGACACCAGTATATGCTTGAAGAGATAGGTTTCTTGCACACAGTAGGTGTCCAACAATCGTCTACATAAACACAGGAACTTGAATGTTAGTGTGTGCAAAAAGGGACCGCGAGCTCTCAAGGTGAAAATTGAGCCTGAAGCATTTAGTATTTTAGGGTCAAAAAGTTGGTTATTCCCCGCCCCCCGCCCCGAGTTGTGAATTAGCTAGCTGGCTAGTTGCACCAAAGCGATCCTGACGAACAGGCTTCGATCGCGGAAAAGCAGTTTTTGAGGTCCAGCCCCCCGGCCCGCGGCTGGAGAAGTCGGGGGACTCGCATTATCCTCCCACCCCTACCCCCACTTTCACCCCTTTCTTCTCTGGGGTTGGACTGTTTCACCCCGTCTCCAGGCAACCGCCAGGCGCGAAGCCGGACGTCATTTCCTGAAGAGCCCGCGGGGGGGAGGGGGCGGGAGAGGGGGAGGGGCAAGGGGGCGTGGCCAAGACTGGGCTGGCTAGAGCGACGGCGTCGGAACTCGCTGGAAGATCGGCCCCGGGCTGCTCAACAGTTCTCAAAGTCCCGGCTCGCGGCCGCGCGGCTCCGTCTGCGCGCGGGTGGTTCGGGGGGCGCAGGGGTTCCCGGGCTGCTGCCTCCCAGGGCTGCCCCGGACATGCCCCGCACCCCCTGCCGGACGCCCGTGCGGCTCCATCAGCTGCGATTCGGGGGGCTCTGGGACTAGAGCGCCCCCCACCCCAACTTATGACTTTGGGGTCCCCCAGCCCGAGAGGAACGGGCGGCCCGGCTGGGGGAGCCCCGGGCATGGTGTGACGGGGCGGTCAGCTTTGCTGGGCACCCCCCCACCCCACTGCAGCCACCCGTCGTCTCTGTGCCCTCCAGAATGTAGCTGCTCTCTCCGCGTCCCCCCGGACTCCAGCCGCAGTAGCCGCGACCTCCGGGCTCCAGCCGCCAACTCCTCGTCCCTTCGGACCCCGCCGCCGTCTCCGCCTTGCCCGGACTCCAGCCGCTGTCTCCGCGTCCTCTGGACTCCAGCCTCCGTCTCTGCGCCCCGAGGACTCCAGTTTCGCGACCCCCTCCGTCTTCGCGCGCCCGGGACTCTAGCACTGGTCTCCGCGATACCCCCAGGATTCAGGCACTGTTTCCGTGCCCACAGCCCGCCCCGCCCAAGCCCAGACTCCGGCAGCCGTCTCTGCGTCTCCCCGGATCCAGCCCCTGTCTCGGCGTCCCCCCAGCTCCCAAACCCAGACTCCGGCTGCGATCTCCGCGCTCCCGGGGATCCAGCTGTCGCGCCAGTGCCAGCGAGTGCAGCGGCTGCCCCACCGCGCGCTCCGAGTCCGCCCGGCCCTCGGCGGGGAGATGAACGCGCAGCTGGACGGCCTGTCGGTGAGCTCGTCCTCCACCGGCTCGCTGGGCTCCGCGGCCGGGGCGGGCGGCGGCGGCGGGGGCGCGGGGCTGCGACTGCTGTCTGCCAACGTGCGCCAGCTGCACCAGGCGCTGACGGCGCTGCTGAGCGAGGCGGAGCGGGAGCAGTTCACGCACTGTCTGAACGCCTACCACGCGCGCCGCAACGTCTTCGACCTGGTGCGCACCCTGCGCGTGCTGCTGGACAGCCCGGTCAAGCGGCGTCTGCTGCCCATGCTGCGGCTGGTCATCCCGCGCTCCGACCAGCTGCTCTTCGACCAATACACTGCCGAGGGTCTCTACCTGCCCGCCACCTCCTCCTACAGGCAACCCACCTGGGGCGGCCCCGACAGCGCGGGGCCCGGGGAGGTGCGCCTAGTGAGCCTGCGGCGCGCCAAGGCCCACGAGGGCTTGGGCTTCAGCATCCGCGGGGGCTCGGAGCATGGCGTGGGCATCTATGTGTCGCTGGTGGAGCCAGGCTCTCTGGCCGAGAAGGAAGGGCTGCGAGTCGGGGACCAGATTCTGCGTGTCAACGACAAATCCCTGGCCCGGGTGACCCACGCTGAGGCCGTCAAGGTAGGGCTCTGGTTTGGGGGTGAGTACGGGGCAGAGTGGCGAAGCTCCTCATATTGGCATTAAGTCCATGCTGTGTGTCCTTAGGCAAATCGCTTGACCTTTCTGGGTCCCGTTTTTCTTAAAAGTATTTCTTTAAAACAGGAACATCTAGTTTTTTGAGCAAATAGATGCCAGGCACTTGGGATATAGTGATGGGCAAAACGGACACGGACCCTGCCTTCATGGGGCATAAAGGCTAGTGCTGGGAGACAAGCATTATCAAATACTTAGGCAAATGTGTGATTACAAAGTGCGAAAGGGGCTGTGGGTTCTTATGAGCATTAAGAGAGAGAAGGTCTCTGCTTGGCATATAGTTAGTTATCAGTGGGTGACCTCCCCTTTTGCTGTTGTTATTCTCATTATTCTCTAGGCTTTTGCCCCTGAAAGAAAGTTGTGTTAGCGTCAGAGTGGTCCAGGGAGGCTGGTCTGGTGACCCACAGAGTTCTGGCCTGACCCTGCTGTTTATTGAACCAGGCCATGTATCTCGGGACACGTCACTTGCCCCCTCATAACCTCTGGTTCTCACTTGGACTGTGTCTCTAACCTTGTTGGGAAGGAGGCGTCTGCCTGAATGTCAAGAATAAATCCCCCCTCCTTGAGAGTAGTTGTGCTTTTTGTGTCTGTTAATTGAGAAAAATAACCTCCTGACAACTAGCTCTTAGGGATTTAATCATGCTGTTTAAAGGAATGTACATGTTTGCTGATCTCGTGCCCAGGGCTATTGCAGATCAACTGGAGTATGAGGTGGAGAGCGTTTGGTTTATGTGTGGATTCAGGGATCCCTTGCAGGGGTACACACACACACACACCACCACCACCACCACCACCACCTTTGTGTGCAAGAAGTGAAGGGTTCTGGGGAAAAGGAACAGTGACACAATCTGCTTCTGCAGGGAAAATGCTTCCCAGGGGATTGGGGCTGCCTGTGACCCAGCTTCTCACCACTCCACCACTCAGTCCCTGCCTCGGGTCCCCTCTATGCAGGTGTTTTGGACTCCAGCGGAGGGCCTGCAGGCTGCTGGGGAACGCTTAGGCAGCAGAGGTCCCCAGGCTACTTCCTGTGTCTGTTAATGACCTGTGGCCAGGTGCATCTTGAACCCACTTCCTGACTGTTCACCTGGGGCATGACCATCCTCTGACCTTGGCTTCCCTCATTTGCTTCCTGATCTGTCTGCCCCTCAGGGAGGCCCCTGAGGATTTTAGAAACTTCTACACTGCTTCTGAAAAAAGACGGATGAGTTTATATTGTTCAGGGGTGCAGCGGACAAAGCTCCTTGTGGGTTTCCGGGCATCCTCCTCTCTGTCTCCTCCCCCAAGCCAATCTCTTCCTGTTATCTGACATTCCACCTATTTATAAAGAAATAGTCCATTAGCCTTTGACTAAAAGGTCTGGAGTTCTCAGATGATCCATTTATACTTGAAAGATACTTGATCCAAATGGTCATTTATAAACATGGATTCAATTTTAGTGGCCGTTTAAAAGGACTCAGGTAGCTTAATCATCACAAAGTGATAAACTTGGGAAAGGCCTCAGGTAACGTGGACTTTCAAAACACTGAGCCTCCCTTCAGTTCCCACCCCAGACTCTGGGGCACCTCTAAGGCTGGAGCTGCTCAGTTGTGAGCTTCCGTTTGACCCTCCCCCATCTCGTTGACGGCGCTCAGAGGCATCTTCTCCCTGAATGTCCCCCGACTACACCAAGGTGCTGCTACCCGGTGACTCAGAACAGCACCAGGCCTTCGCTCCTGTGTTTACTCCTGTTGCTTCCAGAGTCAGACCTGAACTCTCTTGGAATAGCTTTTGAAGCTCCCGACCTGCCCTTGCTGGGGGGGCGGGCGCGGGGTGGGGTGGTGTTGATAGGAGAGAACTGCCCTTGGATGGGTGAGAGCCAGTGCGATCCGGGCAGTCCTCACCCCTGTCGCTTTTCCTGAGCAGGCTGAGGGAACACTTGCCTCTCGGGTGACCCTCTTCCTTCCGGCCAATGCCAGACACATAACCAGCCTGGAACACACCCCTTTGGACCCTCCAGAAGCAACAGGCAAACGAGTGCTGCTGTGTGTCACCTTAACTCCGGGGAGAAAGGGGGACGGACTTTCCATGGATGGAATTTAAAACGGAGGAGGCGGAACCTCATCTCTGAGGCCTCAGGAGGGCCTGGGCTTGCAGGATGGGCGGGAGTTTCAGGGACAGTTTAGAACACTTGCAGCTGTTAACACATTTCCACAAAATTAAAGGTGTTAAGTCCCTTAACTGAAAGCCCAAAGAGGCCCCAGCTTCTCTATGAGGTACAAACTGCCCTTAACCGGGATTTCTGCACTTCCAGCCCCTCTTTTTTTTGTTTGTTTGTTTGGTTGGTTGGTTGGTTGGTTTTTTTGCGGTACGCAGGCCTCTCACCGCTGCGGCCTCTCCCGTTGCGGAGCACAGGCTCCGGACGTGCAGGCCCATCGGCCATGGCTCACGGGCCCAGCCGCTCCGCGGCACGTGGGATCTTCCCGGACCGGGGCACGAACCCGTGTCCCCTGCATCGGCAGGCGGACTCTCAACCACTGTGCCACCAGGGAAGCCCCAGCCCCTCTTTATAAGCTACGGTGCAGGGATTTTAACTTCAGATTTTATTCAAACGTCACCAGTGTTTCTGCTTCTGTCCTTCTGTTCCAGGATATCACGTTGCATTTAGTAGGAGACGTGTTTTCTTTTTTCTTCTTCTTCAGTTTTGTTTATTTCATGTGTTTATTTTTTGCTTCCTCCCACAGTTTTATTGAAGTATAGCTGGCAAGTAAGAATTGTATGTATTTAAAGTATACAATGGGATATTTGATACACCTTTATATCGCAAAATGATTACCACAGTTAAGCATTCAGATATCCATCACTTCACAGTTACTTTATTTTCATGATAAGAACACTTAAGATGTACTCGCTTAGCAAATTTTAAGAATACAGTTCAGAATTATTAACTGTAGTCACCGTGCTGTGCATTGGACCCTTAGAACCTACTCATCTTATAACTGGAATTTTTACCAATATCTCCCCTTTCCCCCACCCCCAAACCCTGGCAACCACTGTGCTACCCTCTACTTTCATGAGATGAACGTTTTTAGATTCCACTTATAAGTGAGATCATACAGTATTTGTCCTTCTGTGTCTGGCTTATTTTATTTAGTATAATGTCCTCCAGGTTCCTCTGTGTTGTCACAAATGGCAATATTTCCTTTTTTAAATGGCTGAATAATATTCCATTGTATATAAATATATGTATATAAATATAAAATATATTTATTTTATAAATAAAATATTTATATATATAAATATATAAACATATAAATATGTTTACTTTCTCCCTTCATCTGTCAGTAGACACTTAGGTTGTTTCCATGTTTTGGGTATTGAGGAGATATGTTTTCAATCTTGAAATCTTTATTTTTCCTCTGCAGGTGGAAAGTGGGGAAAGATCCTCTGAGCTTCTCAAAGGAGAGATTAATTGTGTGTGTGTGTGTGTGTGTGTGTGTGTGTGTGTAAAGAAAATTAAATTTTAGGAATCAAATTGCTTAAGAGTTGATGAATCAGAGAGGGTCACCTCCTCTCAGTGAACAGAGGAGATTTGAGTATACAAGGGTTCTTCCACTTCTCTTCTGACAAATCAAGTATCCATTGTTAGGGCAAGTTCAGTGAGGATTTTATCCTCTGTCTGGTGGGGCTCCCATCCCTCTCTTGAAGCCTATTTGCTAAATCAGCAGGGACAGGTGCAGATAAGGCAAGCCATTTACTATTTGCAATTATGTTGAAACATTTGATTTTTGAAAAGTCTACCTTGACGAACAGGAGCCAAGCTAATAATAATAAAAAAGTAGATCTTTCAAAGATTTTCAGCCAAAAATGCTTGATAAATTGGCCAAGAAGTCCACAGGCCAGGGGTGTTGGACTCTGCTGCACATTTGTTGTGTGACCTTGGGCCAGTCACTGACTCTCCACGGGTCCTAGGGTGGATGAGCCAGGGCTGCCCAAGGTCCCTTCCAGTTCAGACAGTCTGTGATTTGCTCAGTATGTACTACACAGAAGCGTTTAGAATGTCTAATCCGGTGTTTTCTTGTTCTTTTGGAATTGATTTCGTTTATCGCAGAGTAAAGAAAGTTGGCTAACGATTGGGGGACAAGAATCTTGGCACTCTTGGGTAGCCTCCTACCAAATCAAGAAATTGATGGCTTACACACTGTGCTGACGAGAACTTGACTGCTGTCCCTCAACCCAAGAACACTAACCCTTGTGCCATTCCAGAGAAAATGAGAAAACGACAACAGGACTGTGGCATGCCCAGCACCACCCTGGGAGCATTCAAAATCAAATTCACTCACCCGCTTGCTTTCTGAGTCCCTGATTCTTCTGGTAGCGGAACGCGGGGTAGCCACGTGCCACCGGGATGTGTGTGTATGGATGCATGTGTTTCATCTCGATAAAAATTAAACGGCTTCATTACAGTCTCTGAATCCCCCCAGGAACATCCAAGGAGCATATTAGAATTTGAAGCGTTCCAGAAGTTTAAAACAGTGGCTGGCCCCTTCATTTAATTGGAGTTATCACACCCTCCCTTCCTTTGCATAATAACCCGGGAAGAATCTGTCTGTATTAATATAAGTTATTGTATTTGGTCTGGCACATTCTAAATGACACATTTTTCATCTTCCCATTGTACATGGTTGGCTGAAGCCATTACAAATTATTAGCACTTCCAACTTGGTGTCTGAAACGCAGCTCCTCCTCCCCTCATTCCTGTCTTCCAATTTGGAAACCATGGGTAATGTGTTCGTGGGGACACACAGGCTTTCCTCTGGCTCTGCACTCACTCTTGGGTCCTCTGAGTCCTGCCAGCAATGACATGTTGAAAGCTCACTATTAATAAAACCATTATTGAATAGATGTTTGGTTGCTGGGCCCAGAGGGTGATGCGGTACCTTGAGAGGGTGCATTTCTTTAATTTAGTCTTGTGTGTTTATTTGGCTGAAGCAGATCCTCAAGGTTTTAGAAAATGATGGTGCCTTTCAACTGGTTATTTATGGTTCAAATCAAAGAAGCATTTTCTAGGGTGGAAGAGAATGCCTTTATTTGTTTTTTTCAGGATTGATATTTTTATAGTAGAAGATTCCTGCCTCCTGACTTTAAGCTGGATGGGAAAGAGATGTAGAGTCACTCCAGCGCTAGCTTCTTATTTTTCCCCCTCCCCCTCCCGACAAACCCAGTTGTTTATTACCTGCTGTAGATTCATCATTTAGATGGAGCTACAAAGATAAGTATGATCCTTTAACCCCCGACCAATTGGATTTTGTGCGCGGTGCTGCTTCCCACCTCCGCCTGCCTTCAGCCACGAGACACCCAGTCTGTACGCACCTGTCAAGTGCACGCAGCCCCTTGCCTGCCTGTCGGCTCGTGCTCGCCGCACATGTGCGTCTCCTCCCAAGTCATAATCCCCCCCGCCACCCTTCAAAGGGCTTTGCACTAAAGCAGGCGTTCCTGGGGATTAGGCTCCAACTGGCTTTCCAGCAAGGTTCTTTGATGACCTGGAAGGGCAGTGTTTGGTCTCCACAGCTTAGGGACCCTGGACTAGTGCCCAGCACGGACCAGAGAATCTGATTAGAAGGAATGACATTTCATGGCTAGAGGTAGCTGCAGGCTGCAGTGCAAAATCTTTCAAAACCGATTCTATTTCTTCCTTTTTTCTTTTTCTTTAAAAACCCCCAAGCCAGAATCTGATGTTAATGTTGAGCTCACACAGACTTCTAATTGCGCCCCAGGGCGGGGGCCGCCTTTTCAAGATTCCTGTGCTGCAGACATTTCCATTTTACTTTTACAGCAGGGCAGGTGGAAAGGGTGCAAAGAGCAAGAATCAGCCTCTGCATTTTCTTTCCATGCACTCGGGCATCAGCTGCAGGAGGCAGCACCTCATCAGCACCATGGGGTCGGTGCACTTGTGTCTTAACCTTGCTTTCCGGAGCACCACCGGGAAGAGAGGAGGCTGACTTAGTGTGTGTTTGCTGTACGCTGGGTGCCTTCTCCCCCCAGGGAAAGCAGGGAGGTCAGGAGGGTTGTGCCCAAGGAGGTGAAATTGACTAGCCCAGAGTCACCATTGGGATTAGGAGTTAAGTAGCCCTTTTGCCTTACCTCCCCGCCTGGAACCCAGCCCTAGGGTTATGTACCTGGCCTTCTGGATGGCAATGCCAGCCCCCTGCTGGAAGGCAGGCAGACGGCACATTTTGTGCCTGACATTCAGAGGGTCTTTTAAAAACTATCCAAAGGGGCTTCCCTGGTGGCGCAGCGGTTGAGAGTCCGCCTGCCAATGCAGGGGACTTGGGTTCGTGCCCCGGTCCGTGAAGATCCCACATGCCGCAGAGCGGCTGGGCCCGTGAGCCATGGCCGCTGGGGCTGCGCATCCGGAGACTGTGCTCCGCATCGGGAGAGGCCACAACAGTGAGAGGCCCGCGTACCGCAAAAACAAAAACAAAACTATCCAAAGGCTTCATTTTACTAAGTGGGGAGTCTGATGCTTACATGTCGAGAGAAAGTGACATGTTTTAGTCCAGCCTGTTATCAGGCAGAGCCGTTTGTCCACTGGTGCTCTAAGCAGCACTTACCACACCCAGGCCTGTGGCTTGTACTTGGAAATCAGAGATGACCAGTATACAGCCCGTGCCCTCAGGGAGTCATGAGGGGGACTTGGATCCATCCATGGCCACAGGTCACCAAGTGTTGTTGTTTTTTTTATATTATTTATTTATTTATGGCTGCATTGGGTCTTCGTTGCTGCGTGCGGGCTTTCTCTAGTTGCAGCGAGTGGGGGCTACTCTTCGTTGCGGTGCCTGGGCTTCTCATTGCAGTGGCTTCTCGTGTTGTGTAGCATGGGCTCTGGGCGCGCGAGCTTCAGTAGTTGTGGTGCACGGGCTCAGTAGTTGTGGCTCGCAGGCTTAGTTGCTCCGCAGCATATGGGATCTTCCTGGACCAAGGATTGAACCGGTGTCCCCTGCGTTGGCAGGCGGATTCCCAACCACTGCGCCACCAGGGAGGTCCCACCAAGTGTTTTAAGTGCTGTGACATCTGCATGCATCTGCATCCCTGCCACCCTCTCCAAAGCAGCATCACCCCCACCCCCCAACTCCTCCATCCTTGTACCCTGCTTTAATTTCCTTCAGCACACTTGTCACTACCAGAAGGACATTTTCCTGTTTATCATCTGCCTTCCCCACTTCGAGTAAGCTCCATGAGAGCTGAAATTTGACCTGCATTACTCACTGACACACCCCCAGCACCTCCACGGTGCCTGGCACACAGTAGGTGTTTTAATAAATAAATATTTGCTGAATGAATGGAATGATCTTACTCCCAATACAATGCTGGTGACTTCAGGATTCCTTGGTTCTTGAGTGTGATTGCTTAAGAAAGTCTGTGGGTTGCAGTGTACTGGGTGCTGGATAGAAAAATCAAGGAAAGCCATAGACTCTACTGTATGCTGTACCAGGAAGCTAGTTGTGTGGCTGTGGGCAGATCACATGACATCTCTGAACCTCAGCTTCAGAACTGTGAAATGGGCAGAGCTACCTCCCACTTGCCTCCTTCCCAGGATGGCTGTAGGGATCAAATGAGTTAATAGGTATGAAAACCTACTGAATAGGAAACCCTCTAATACCATTTAAGTGAAAGACCTTAAAAAAAAAGTGTGGTCTGTGACGGTGGGCAATAGCTTTTTTTTTTCTTTTTTTTTAAAAATAAATTTATTTACTTTTTATTTTTGGCTGCGTTGGGTCTTCGTTGCTGCAGGCACGCGTTCTCTAGTTGTGGTGAGTGGGGGCTGCTCTTCGTTGTGGTGCTCAGGCTTCTGTTATGGAGCACAGGCTCTAGGCACACGGGCTTCAGTAGTTGTGGCACGTGGGCTCAGTAGTTGTGGCTCGCGGGCTCTGGAGCACAGGCTCAGTACTTGTGGCGCACGGGCTTAGTTGCTCCACGGCATGTGGGATCTTCCTGGACCAGGGCTGGAACCCGTGTCCCCTGCACTGGCAGGCAGATTCCTAACCACTGCACCACCAGGGAAGCCCTGGGCAATAGCTTTTTCCAACGTCTGCAGCCCAAATTGACCCTAAGAGACCCCTTCAGTTATTTCATTTGTCACTTTTGCTTTTAATTTAAAAATCACATTCCCAGAAGTGGGTTATTTCCACAGCCTGACTGTGTCTAGATTCCAAAATAGAATCATTTATGCATTCTAAAGCAATCAGTGAACCATTTTCGGGTGAGATATATCTTCTATATCTTCTGGCTTTTTATTATTAAAAAAAAAAAAAGAAACACTTCAGGTTTCAGCATTTCAGGTGAAGGGCAAGTTCCTACTAATCACATGTATGTTTCGAAGCTGCTTTATCTGAGAATGCATAAATGGTTTTTTTTTCTTCTTTTCCAGTCCCAGCCCCTTTGCCTCCTTCCCCCTTTGAGAATTTGTGTTCCTTCTGCTAAATTGGCTGTGGTACTGCTTCAGCTGGCAACCAGTTTCATAGTCACTTTTCCTTTCTACCTGAGTTTTCATAATATCAGCATCCTCTCAACTTTGAATGCAAAGCACATAGAGCAGCCTCCCATAAACAAGTCCCAAGCTGTCCTCTTTATAGTACTTTTAAGCTGCAGGCTACAGGGAAGAACATAGTAAAGTGACATCAAAAGTGTGTTTCCAGACACCCAGGTGTTGGGGCCTTAAAAGTGGTGATTCACAAATTAACAAGCCCCCCCGCCCCAGACAAGTCTTAACCACTCTGAGGTTTGGGAAGCACATCTTTCTTTTGGATTCCACCCCTTCCCCCCACACCACCCCCATTTATATCCACATAAAGACTTGATCAGAAAGGTGGATCGAGCCTGTCCCCATCCTTAGCTGTTTCGGAGCGCAATTCCAGATGTGCAAGGTCAGCTGATATATTGGAAAATCAAGGGAAGAGAGGTCTGTACCCAAGAGGTAACTTTTGGAGATGGACCTGGGTTCATGTGACAGTGTACTTGGCTGTGACCTTGAGCAACTCCCTTTGCCTCTCTGTGACTCAGACTCCCACACTGGTGAGCCTGGTTCCCTGTCCTTACAAACAGGTCACGTATGCCGTTGTACATCAAAAGTTTGAGAAATAAGGATGTAGAGGTCACACTGAAAGGATTGAAATGAAAACTGCTATCGACTGAATTTGCTTGGCTTTGAAAGTTCTCCGTTGTGCCTGTTGAAAAACAAAGAAAAAATGTATTTGGAAGAAAACTCTGGAACTTGGGGCTTTCGTGATCCATTGTAGATGTTTGAATTGCACAGTCATTTACTAAATGTAATCAATATTCCCACATAGACAGAGTTTCTTTAAAAATGTAATTGCTCCTATCTGGATGTTGGCATCTGCATTTTCATTTTACAGCAGTAATCAAGCCCAGGGATTGAGTGGAATTGTATGCCCCGACCTCCCTTAAAAATGTCGGGAGGCAAGATAGATGCATGGCCCAGAGGCCAGCTTGTGACAGCCTTGTCCCCCGATCAGCTGCATGCCCAAATTTGTTCCCCAGCATCCTTCCCTATTGGGTGCCCCAGGGGCCCTGATGAGGAGGCAGAAGAGTTAGCTGTTTCCAGAACCCATTTAAGCAATTAATGCAGGTGAAAGTGGTGATTTGACAACATGGGCATCCGCACTTTAAAAAAAAACCCTGTAATTTACTTGAACCACTTCTGCAGTGGTGTTCTAGGCTTCATTAGAGGTTTCTGATTAAGAAAAGAATAGAAAAGTGGTCCAGCTATCAGAAGTTAACCTCCCATGTAGGCAGGGAAGCTGTGCTCAGAAGTCCTCGGGGAGGGGTTTTCCTTCTGCCATTTCCATCCTCCTGGCCCCACATGGAGGGTGTGGTGTCCTTTGGTGTGTCTGGACCCAGCATGACCTTTATGCTTTTCTTCGTCTCTCTTCCGCCTCCCTCTTCTTTCTTCTTGGGTTCCCCAAACCTCTCCCAGATTTTCCCCAGCTCTCCTGAACCCTCTCCCCCCTTCCAAGAGTCCTTCCAAATCCTGAGATTTTTAAGTCTGCTGGGCAGGTCAGGCTGTTCAGAATCGCCCACCGATTCCTTCCCCTCTTCCCCCAAATGTCTGTCTCTTCACCCATCTCCTAGCAGTGTGGTCTCTGAACAGTATCTGTCCTCCCTTTATTTAAAAATTTATTTATTTATTTATTTATTTTTTTTGCGGTACGTGGGCCTCTCACTGTTGTGGCCTCTCCCGTTGCGGAGCACAGGCTCCGGACGCGCAGGCTCAGCGGCCATGGCTCACTGGCCCAGCCGCTCCGTGGCATGTGGGATCTTCCCGGACCGGGGCACGAACCCGCGTCCCCTGCATCGGCAGGCGGACCCTCAACCACTGCGCCACCAGGGAAGCTCCTGTCCTCCCTTTAGTTTATTTATTTATTTGTATTTATAGTTTCAGCTCTTCTCTAGTATTAATGACAGCTTTATTTGCCCTGGAAGCCCTGGCTCATCTCTGACTCTCTAGTGGCACCTCTCCACTCACGTGCAAATCGCGGACATTTCCCAAGTTAGTAACTTGACCTGTTCCTCTTCTCCGTGGTCCCTGTTGGGGATTGCACCAGCGCTGGCAGGGTTAGACTCTCTGGGACCGACCTCTCCCCAGCGGGTCCCAGTGAGGTCTCACTCCGCCCCCGCCATCGCCACTCCCAAACCTCAGAGGCCTCCTCGCTGTCTGTCTGTCTCCCATCTTGCTCACCTGCCGCCCAGTCCATTCTGCACCCTGGAAGCAGGGTGAACTTTCCAAACTTGGGTCTGATCCAGCCATGCCCTGCCTAGTGCCCCGCACCAGAGCTGGGAGCCCACGGGGCAGAGGCCGAGCCCCTCATCCTGATGTTCGGGTTGCCCGTGATCCGATCCCTTTTTACCCACAGACAGTCCTTTTCTCCGGCTGTTCCCAAGTGCAGTTCACAGTTGGCCAGACAAGCAGCACGCCCTCCTCTGAAACAAGGCTTTGTTTCTCTCTACCCGTTGACATCCACAGCCCCAGTGCATCCTCCCAGCCGTCCTGCCGCCCACATGCTGCTGCCCCATCCGCGAGAAACCTTCCCTTCTCCCCTCCCCTTCCTCTGGGTAGTGGCCTCCTTCACTCTGTTGTGACACAGGGTATATACTTCCTAGTGTTTTCTTGTGTTGCTCTGTGGCCAGTAATAACCTTTGTATATATAAATTCACTTAAACATCACGACAGCCCTGTCAGGTAGGGACCACGTTTATTTGCTTCGTTTTGCAAAACTACAAAGAATTTGTCCCTTGCCTGTTGTCACAAAGATGGAAAGCGGCAGAGTCAGGATTTAAACCCAGATTTTGTTGACTTGAGGGAATGTATCCATCACCCCAGCACAGGAAAGAGGCAACGTCCTTCTGTGCTTGAACCTGGGCTCTAGAGCCAGACGCTCTGGGTTTGAAGCCCATCTCTGCCACTTTGTACTGTAGGGCCTTGAACAAGCTTCTTAACCTCTCTGATTCTTAGATTCCTCTTCAGTAAAATTGTGATGGGAATAATAGTCAAATGGCAAGCAAGTTACTTAACTTCTCTCTTCCATTTCCTCATCTCTAAAATAGGGATATTGATGGCATGCCACAGGTGATGTATTGAAGCACTGGGCACATCTATTAATTTGAACATTGAATGATTACCCACTATGTTTACTCCACTGTGTTGGGTCTGTTTTCCTACCAGGTGATGTTCTACTTCGTATAAAATACGTAACACACAAGATGCTTACAAGCCTACAATACTGAGCACACTCATAAATATGGCCACATGGAGAGTCTTCTGTGTGCCACCAGGAACTCTGCTCGGGCTTCACACACCGACTCTTCACACAGCCCCTGGGGAGAGGAAACTGAGCATCTGGGAGAGGAAGTGACCAGTCACCTGCACACAGATGGGAGGTCGCAGGACCCGATTTGAACCCAGGTCTTTCTGCCTCCAAAGCATTGCTCTTGGCCACTGCTCTCGACAGCTTCTGAGAAGCGGGGTGTAAGCCACGGTGCTGGCCAGACCTGGGGTTTAGTTAAATGTACACTTCTTCCCCAATTTTTTCCATTTGGCAGGAAAAGCCATGAGGACCCAAACAACCCAGGCCACGGCCGCCCTGCCCCTTCCTGGGAAAGCTCTATGCGTGTCATTGACTAAACCTTAGGTACAGAGGTGACAGTGGGCACTCCTTGCCTCCTTTCCTTGTCCCCCTCTCTTATCTCTCTCACCATGCCCTGAGCTTTGTCAGGATTTTATTTTGTGCAGTCTGTGGAAATCCCCTAACTAGATAACTGTGACCTCAACTCAACCCCCACTAGGATAAACCTGTAGCTTACAAAATCATCTCACTGGATGGTGGAGGCTTGAATCTGTCTTGCTGTCTGCCATCTGGGCAGGATGAGGACAGAGTCTCCTCGGCCTTGTGTAAAAGACTGGTAGCTGGGGCTTCCCTGGTAGCGCAGTGGTTAAGAATCTGCCTGCGAATGCAGGGGATGCAGGTTCGAGCCCTGGTCTGGGAAGATCCCACATGCTGCAGAGCGGCTGGGCCCGTGAGCCATGGCCGCTGAGCCTGCGCGTCCGGAGCCTGTGCTCCGCGACGGGAGAGGCCACAGCAGTGAGAGGCCCGCGTACCGCAAAAAAAAAAAAAAAAAAAAAAGACTGGTGGTCATTGCAGACTGGGTAAATCGAAGACCATTTTGTTCGGTTCATAGGAAACATGAGGGGTAGGGCAGTCTGTTTGGGCTTTTAAAAATAAAATGTGTGTGTGTGTGTGTGTGTGTGTGTTAATGACCTAAGAGATACGGGTTCAATTTAGAAAACTTAGAAACCCCAGAAAAACACAAAGGAAAAAACCCCCAGATCTTGATAATCCCCTCCACCCAGAAACAGTCACTGTGGACAATTTGATTCCTGTCTGTTCAGTTCCCAGTGTGCCTATGTGTGTAGGTTTGCACTGGGAACCTTCTATAAAACTGCCACTCTGAACATAGTTATGGATCCTGCCTCTTTCACCAGACAATGTATCAGGACTGTTTTCCCACCTTGATAAATGTTTCTCGAAAATGATTTTTAGTGATTGCATAATATAGCAAAGGGGTTCATGGTTTATTTAACTAATTTCTTCTTGTTGGACTGTTTTTTAAAAAAACATTATCCATATTTCTGCTTTAAACATCCCTGCACATTAATCTTCTTCTTTTTTTTTTTTTTTTCTGTACGTGGGCCTCTCACTGTTGTGGCCTCTCCCGTTGCGGAGCACAGGCTCCGGACGCGCAGGCTCAGCAGCCATGGCTCACGGGCCCAGCCACTCCGCAGCATGTGGGATCTTCCCGGACCGGAGCACGAACCCGTGTCCCCTGCATTGGCAGGCGGACTCTCAACCACTGCGCCACCAGGGAAGCCCTTTGCACATTAATCTTTAAGCACATCTCTAATAATTCTTTGGACTGTCTCTCTAGAGGTGGCATTGGCTCAGGGGATAGGCAGATTTTTAAGGCTTGGGTAGATGTTGTCAAAGTGCTCTTGGGAAAGAGTTTGTTTTTTTTTTTTTTTTTTTTTTTTTTGTTTTTTTTTTTTTTTGCGGTAGGCGGGCCTCTCACTGTTGTGGCCTCTCCCCTTGCGGAGCACAGGCTCCGGAGCACAGGCTCAGTGGCCATGGCTCACGGGCCCAGCCGCTCCGCGGCATGTGGGATCTTCCCAGACCGGGGCACGAACCCGTGTCCCCTGCATCGGCAGGCGGACTCCCAACCACTGCGCCACCAGGGAAGCCCAAGAGTTTGTTTTTATTACAGTCCCTCCGCCCAACATTAGCAGTGTATGAGATGCCTCATTTTTCCCCAGCCTTGCCAACACTGGATATTGTATTTCTTTTCCATTTTTGCCAATCTGATCGACAAAATGTATCCTACTCTGATTTGCATAATTTAAATAGTGAAGTTGAACTGCTTTGCATGTTTATTGTTTGTATAGCTGTATATACATATATATGGTGTATAGAATATATCATAGTATATACATATATAGATATATAATACATATATAAAACATTTATTTGGTGTATAACTTTTTGATGTTCTTTGCCCATTGAATCACAAGAATTTGACATCTCCATGTCATCAAATCTATCAGCCTTTTTCTTTATCCTATCTCCTGGGTAGATTGTTAGGAGGTGGTTGATTCATCCACCTTGAATTCAGATTCTTCAGTCTAAGGGTGAATTAAATTGGAAGCCCATCCCCGTGTTAACTGAGAATGCACAGAAAGTGATGACGGACAGGAATGTAGAGAGCAAGGAGAATACTCCCCATCCATGTATCCACTTGTGCACTGAGAAAATGATACTGATATAAACTGATTTTCCTGATGGATGGATGTGCTATGGACATTGATCCTAGACAGCAAAGCAGTCCATTGCAAACCCATTGAGGCGCATCTGGTGATTATATTTATGACTCCTAGAATCTTGTTAGTTCCTCCTTAAAGGAAAAAAGAAAAGAAAAAAGAGACAAAATTTAAAAGAACATTTGTAAAGTAATTTACTTAAATTATAAGAGACTAAAAGCCAGACTTAGTGGATAATTGAAGAATTGCATTAAAAAGGAATATCTTTCTGGAATGCTCTGTCCTCATCTTGTGAATTGTTTTGCAAAGGGAGGGTCACTCTGTCACTATCTTGTAAATTTCTCATAGCATTATCACCAAGGACAACATTTTTTTCCCTCTCTTTGATCCTTCATGTTTTTCCTTTTTGCACAACCTTAGCTCACTAAGACATTTAGGGGCAAAGATACTGGAGAGCAGGGGTTTTGAAATTTCAGGTCCCTGTTCCAGCCTCTGGGATCCTGGCATTCCCACCACTGGAGCAAAGGTTTCCTTTTGCATCTTCACACTGAGCCTTTGGAGAAGGTCAAACTCATAAAGAAAAGAGAATGAGGGGAATGCACAGTTGGTTTTTGAAAATCTACTTAGTAAGTTCCCAATTAAAGGCAAGTTTAAACATCATTAAGAAAACTGAAAAGCAGAAAAGAAGATGCAGATATTCGCACCCTCCTTAACTAGTCATCACTTCTCTGCCATCTCCCCTGGCCTTTATCTCTATGTATTCACATTTCCTCAGTGGTTTAATTACCTTTCTCCTTTCACTTTTGCTTCATACGTCTGTGAAAAATATCTCTGCTTCCAACTGCGTACAGAAGATGTCTAATCCTTGAGATGTCCTTTAGCATTCATTCATCCACTTGACAGTTGTTTTACTGAGCACCTTCTATGTGACTGGTGTGATTTAACACCCTCTTTAAACTCTACATATCCCATGTACTTATTTGTTAATATGTTTGTAATTAATATTACTTCCTACTTCAAAAATAACTGAGTGACTTAACCTAAAAAGCATATCGTGAAAGAGGCACGTGAAAGAGGGATCAGAAACTATATTGAAAAGTGTATTGTGTGTGTGTGTGCGCGCACATGCATGTGCACATGTGTTCACGCAAACAGGCGTGTGTGA